>NC_044386.1:54724990-55385546 GCF_006542625.1 Nomascus leucogenys
GGCGGTGTTGCATCAGGAATGTCTGCTCAGCAGTGTTGGTTGTAGGAGAGACACACTCAGAAAGCTTTCCTATATTGAAGATGACAGTTGTTTGTAGAAACAGGGATATAGTACCATGCCAAATATCTCTGTCTGTTACTTCATGTATCCCCTCATTCTTAGGCACTGAATTTCCTGTGCCTCTAGTCTGAATGAATTTCATTTATGTCTTTTGGCCAGTTATCCAGGTCATAGTGTATTTTCATTCACTTTGCATTACACACACACACACACACACACACACAGACATACACACACAGGCAGGTCTGGGGCAAGTGAACAGTATTACATGAACATTCATTTCATCCATGAAACTGTTTGATTAACTGAAATTACTACTGAAAGACTTTCTTGCTGTAACTTACAGAGCCAGAAAACAGTCTTAAGTTATAAAGTTTGGATCAAGTACTATTTTAGTATCACTATTATGTTTCCTGGAAGAATCATGTAAATTCATAAAATTGACATGTACACTTGGCTCAACCACCAAGGGAGATATCTTTTAGTGAAGCATTATCCAGCATGAGGATCAAGGGAAGAGAAAGAAAATGGATAGAAAAGCCCAGAAGGTTGTTTTATTCTAACTGAATTTTCCTTTTACATGAAGAGAACAAAAATGGTGGAATGAATGGCTTTGGTCATAGGTTAAAAGTGAATGTCTTAGATAGTACAGTGTCACTGAATTAGCAGTTCTATCTTTCTGTTTCCTTCCTTTTAACATTTGAGATTTAAAAGGTCCATGAGAAAAGCTTATTAAATGAATTTTAACCAGAAAATTTCAATTTCAGTTCTCCCAAAATGGCATATTCCGGCACTGTTCCCCTCATGAGCTCTTTATGTGGGAAGAGGAGACTAGTTTTAGGACCCAGGCAGTGATAAAGTAAATTGATCTATTACCTACCCCCTGAGGAAATTCCTACAGGGCTGTCTTGCTCTGGACTGCCTAAGTGTCTCATTTGTACCTAAAAACAAGAAGTGTCATTTTTCCCCTATTCAAGATGTCACAAGCCCAATTTTCTTTTGCTAAGGATCACAGTTATTAGTCTCTGAAGGTGCTAGCACTTGAGACCAAGTCTGAGGTGATTAAAATGCCTTAGCACTTTGAGGATCAGTGCCCTTCCATCACTTCTAGTCTCCAGCTGCTTCCCTGTCTGACTCGCCTTCTGTCTCTCATTATGATCCATCATTATCCATCTTAAGGTCTGTATAAATCATGTGAATCAAGGAAAATTGAGAACCTTTGCAAAATACATTTCTACAGACATGCACCACTAGTAAAGAGATGGAAACACTGACCCAATCCCATTATGTCTCCAATTTTATAAATATGCTTATTTTGTCTTTCAGATACCTTCTGTTCTCCCTTACTAACATGCTCTTTCTTTCTCTCTCTTTCTGTCTCTTTCACATGTGCATGCACAAATACACACATACATACAAGCATACCATCCATTGGCCTAGATGAGCTATAAAGATAGCTTGGCAGCTGAGGTTTTCATTTTACTGGCCTTACAGCCATAACACTAGGAAGATAATGCAGCACCTGGCCATTAGCTGTTTTTGCGTAATGTATAGCTTTCTGACATTACTGCAACATATGCCATCTCTGTTGCACACAAACAGGTTTACTCTACAGTTTCACTAGGTTTACTCTCCACTTTCACTAGGGAGGCAATGACCTCATGGCTCCCCAGCATTTGTATGAAGCTTCAAATCAGAAACACCCAAAATGGGACCCACAAAGATCTCATCCAAGCAGAATATGCCTGGATTTTAAGTATTTTCTTCACTCTGAATTCTTAGTGGAGAGTGAGATAGAGGATACAGAAAAGAAAGAACTGTGAATACTATAAGCTTTTCAAGTCTTTCCTCCCTTTCTGGTGGATTTCAGTTATTTAAATCCACCTTTTTAGGGTAATCTGCACTGCAGGTAAGTAACTCATTCATCCCCTTAGTGCAAGTGAGAATATGAATTCACTGGGCTTAATTCTGCAACCCGTGATGAGGAGGTTGTGAGGGGCTACAAACCAGAGACTAAAGAGTCTTGTACATTTAATTTTAAAAGTACCCCACAAAAGAGTTGGTTAGAGAGGTGTGGTCATAAAAGGCTGCAGGGAGGCGGACTGTGTGCTCAGAAAAAGGAGGCTGCTTCCTCTGGATGTGTCGAGAACAGTCCTCAAAGCCTGTTTTTATGATTACCACCAACGCATGCAGTCCTACCCAGATGAATTTTGAGACCAACTCCTGAGAAGAAGTGCCCTTTAGAAGAAATCCTCTTTCTGCTCCTTTGTTCCCCACTTTCATCAAGTATGTGGACTTATATTCACATATTCTTGAAGCCACCCGCATAAGGGGACTGACATCTGCCTTAACAAGAAACATACAGAATCTCCCACATGAGATGCTCTTTATAAAAAGTTCAAAGGAAGATAGTAATAATATGAAACCAATAGTTATAGAAACAGAAAGAAAACCCATCTTGGTAGGTATATCTGTGACCAAAATGACTACATGTTAAGAGTAAAAGTTAATAATTAAGGCTTATAACAAACCAATGAATAAATATTTTAGCTGAGCCCAACTGACTCTGAGATATTAAATAAATATAAATGTAAAAAATAAAAAATATAAAGGTATTGCACCTATTGTGCATGGATTTTTTTCCTCACTTTTTCCTCAGAAAGTAAATGACACTTTAAAATGGCTACTAGTATAAGCCACACTGTGGTATCTATGGTAGAAAGGAATATTTCATA
Organism: Nomascus leucogenys; assembly: GCF_006542625.1. Lineage (NCBI taxonomy): Eukaryota > Metazoa > Chordata > Mammalia > Primates > Hylobatidae > Nomascus > Nomascus leucogenys. Next base: position 54,727,786 of record NC_044386.1, read on the forward strand.
CATATGGAAGCCCAGAGAAGAAATCCTTCCCACTCTATCTCCCAGGAGGTGCCAGGACGTCACTAGAAAAAACCAGCACTGCACTTGGTCTACAAACATTAATCCATTGTTTACACCTCAAGTATCCACAATTTTATAATCAACAGCACAGTTAACAGCAACAGAAATGGACAGGAAATAGGGTAGACATGGTTGAGTTTTGGAAGCAGAAAATGATGGATGTAAATGTCTGACGATAGAACTTCTGTTTCTGTTACCTGGAAGGTGGCAACCTGAAAGAGAAACTGAAACTTAACACTCTGCTTTTATGCCAATAATCCCTGTGCTCTTTGGAACTGTCTCCACTTGATAAACAGAACATAAAATAACATCTGCTGCATGTTGTTTTTTTTACTTATCACTTGCAGAAATTCAGAAATCAAATATTAAAATGTGAAAATCACATGGTTTTCTAATGCATTTACCTCATGTACAGGATTGAAATAATCAGAAATAATCAGTGCTAATCCATTTCTCCAATCTAGCATTCTGACTCAGCGGTTCCATTTCCCCTCCCTTTCCACTTCTAAATCAAAAATCACACATACACACATACAAATCCACTTTTACCTTGAATAACATAAACAGTAATCACCACCCACCATTATTACAGAAGATTAGAGGTACCATCAAGGGACATAATCTGCACTGTACTTTTATTCATCAAGCACCATTTATGTGAAGGAAATTTAGGCGGTTAATTCCACAACCTGGAAATTATGAAGAATAGCCTTACTGAAACAGAGCTGCAAAGCAGGTAGAAGCCTGTTTTCATGATTACCATTAAACACAGGGTTCTATGTGGAGAGGTATTAGGTCTGACCCCTGGAAGGACCTGCGCTTTCAAAGCTGTGCTGCTTCCTGCTTCTTCATGCACTGACAGTGCAGTATATGGCCTTATGTCCATCTGCCTTCCCTTTTCAGGGATTGGTATCTGCCATACCAGGAAGCATATAGAATCCCCTACGTGAGGCCAGGCGTGGTGGCTCATGCCTGTAATCCCAGCACTTTGGGAGGCTGAGGCAGGCAGATCACAAGGTCAAGAGATCGAGGCCATTCTGGCCAACATGTTTACTAAAAATACAAAAATTAGCTGGGCATGGTAGTATGCGCCTGGAGTCCCAGCTACTCAGGAGGCTGAGGCAAGAGAATCACTTGAACCCAGGAGGCGGAGGATGCAGTAAGCCAAGATCGTGCCACTGCACTCCAGCCTGGCAACGGAGTGAGACTCTGTCTCAAAAACAATAAAAATAAAAATTCTCCTATATGAATTAAAGGGATGCTTAAGTCTAAAGGTCCTCTTCATGGCTATTAGAGAGTATTTGGGATCCTTGCTTTGTCCCACTCAGTCCTTTCATTTGCTTATTACTGATTCAAATATATTTACCTGCTAAATTTCTGCTTTTTGATACTGAATCCCCATACATACAACCTAAGGATGATAGTCAAAAATAAAAGAATTTTTTAAAGTAAGCAACATTGTGGAGATATTGATAGAGACTATTGACTGCATTAGGAAATCATGGAGGAGTCGATGTGCTTAACTGCACAGGTTTGGTGGTTAAAGCTATGGGAAAGGATGATATTTCCGTGGGAAAAATTAGGAAGAAACAAACGATAACAATTGAGTAAGGAACCTTGAGAATGCCTACATTTGGGGCATGAAAACTAAAAGGAGGTAGCAAAATGGCAGAGAAGAAATGCTCAAAAGTGAAGAAACAAAACTGTATGACCATTATTGATAGATTGACTCATTCATTTGTTCATTCATTCATTTAACAAAGTATTCTGAGCTCATTCAATTTGCCAGTTCCTGGTGTAAGTGCCAGGTGTGCAAAAGGAGACAAATCAGACACAGTGCTACCCTCATGGAACTTGCAGTTGAGTAGGGGAGACAGACATTAATCCAATAATCTGACAAATACATGTAAAACTGGAGCTGTGACAACGGCTCTGAAGGAGAGGCATGTTGTTTTCTGAGTGTTTAATGGGGTGAGTGACTTGGTGAGGGAGTTCACAGAATACTCTCTGGGAAAGTGACAACATATAAAGATAAAATGGAAGTTGATGAAATCAAGAAGAGGGGATATATGCAGAGGGACTTCATGTATACTAGGGCCATTGGGGAGAATGGGATTGTAAACAAATCTAAGAAAAACTGGTGTAGCCACAGCTCAGGAAGCAAAAGTAAGACTCACGGATGTAAGGCTGAAGCAGTGAGAAAAGGCTGGGATCATGTTTGGCCGAATGGGCTGCATTAGGGATGGTGTTCTTCATTTTCAGAGCAAAGGGAAGACATTGACAGGTTTTATGTATGGGCGATATAATCAGTTTTGTATTTTGAAAAAAGAACTCTGCCAATGTGTCGGGAAAAAAAAAGGATGGTTCGGGGAAAAAGCGGGTGCAAGATGGTGAATTAGAAGCCATTCCTGCAGGGCTTACCTTCCACTCAGGCTTACTTTTGCTTTCTAATCTATGACCATACCAGTTTTTCCTAGGTTCATTTATGAGTCCATTCTATCCACTGGCCCTAGTGTAGGTGCAGTCCCTCTGCATGTCATGGTGTAAGGTAGTAAAAGCTAGAATTAGATGCATAGCAGTGCATAGGAGCAGAGGAATGTGGATGCAGAGATTTTATAGGAGTTAAAATCAACAGAGTTGGCCATGAAAAATATACAGGTCCACTTGAGTGCCATGCTACTGGTCAGGGGAAGGAAGAGTTTTGGAATTAGGGTACTAGCACTGATGCCCAATACTGAATAAATTGAGACAGGAAACATTGAATTGGATTTATTAAGATACTACTAATTATTTCGATAATTTTAGTGAATTGGTGGTTGTGGAAGCCAGATTACAAGGGCTTTAAAAGAAAAGTTAGAAGCAATGAGTATAGTCTTCTCATAACTATATTCATTTATTTAACAAAATTTTATTAAATTCTTATGAAATAGACACAATGCTACATGCAGTAGGTGAATTGAAATCACACGATTTCCACCCTGTAATTTATTAGCCTAAAAAAGTAGTCAGGAACTCTCACTATATTTTCAAGATCCTTTCTGCCTATAATAACCCTATGAGGGCGATATTTTACATTTTTATATAGTTATGAAGGGCAAAAGAGGATAAATAATTTGCCTAATCTCACTCGCTAGTCAGTCCAAAACTGAGATCTGAACTTAAACAAATGAAAAGCTTTGCCATGCTGGAACCCAGTGAAAGAGACAGGTGCAACAGGTCCATCACTTACCCAGTGATGGCACTAGCAGAATTATGGGCAGAAACCTAAAAGGGCATCAAGGGGTCAGGCACATGTGCTGGCTGTGGGACAATCAGGATTTGTCAAAAGATCTTTAGAGTCAGCAAGCAGAAGCTTGAAGGGGTTGCAAGGTCAAAAGATTTTGATTTATTTTTTTAAAGAGAGGAAGTTTGTAGCTTGGCAAAGTTGTATAGTGCACAGGCTCTGAAATTAAATAGATTTGAATTTCAGTATCAGTGATGTAGCATATTAGCAGTGTAACCTTGTCCAAGTTACTTAAGCTCCTAGAATCTCAGGTTTTTTGATGTGTAAGATGAATTAAGAATGGTATTTCACAGCTCTGATGTGATGGTTGATAGTTTTGAGGGATGTCGAAATAAGAACACACACATAAATTGATTGGCCCATAACATGTACTCAATAAATCTTACTTTCTCTCCCCCCTTCTTTAATTATTATTAATTTTTGCTCCCTAATTCCCCAATGTTTTAAAGCAAAGATCAGAAATAAGATATATATAATATGTATATACGTATATATTTATATTTTAAAGGCTAGTGAATTTAGAGAAGTCAGGAGGGAGTAGAATTATGAGACAAAAAGGAATTCACTTTAGTAGAGGTGAAGAACAAATTTTTCTCTGATGTGGGAATAGTCAGTGAAGGTCTAGAGAATATTTGAGAAGTAGACTCCAGATGCATGTTCCATGCCTCTCCCTCTGTTTCTCCTTCCCATGTGCCAGCCAGCAAGATGTACTATGTACAAGAAAGCAGTATTGTTACTGTGGCTCTCTGGTTATAGACCTGACTAATTGTTTTATAGAAACATTTTTTCATAATGAAAGAAAACCTGCTCACAGAAGAATCAAGCCATTGACAAAATCAATTTGTATTTTAGCCTGGTATTTATATTCTGTGAATTTGGGGATTTAAATGGAGGTTAAGGAATTACAGTTGTATAAAATATCTGAATTTTCAGGTAAACCTTAGCTTTCTTCAGTTACCTGCTTGTATTTTTTTGTTTGTTTGTTTGTCAAGAAATTCTAGCTTTAAGTAAAACCAAGCAGGAAAGCTAAGATCAGAAAAAAAGACACTGAGAAAAGAGGAAAATCTGGAGCTACGGGCCCTGGGACCACCACCATCTTCTGGTCAGTGTGATCCCCATGCTTCTGTTACTGAACTTGGAATATAGGGGCCAACTTAATCTTGGGCCCAGAGAAGAAACACTTCCCTCAAACTTTGGGACCAAGGCCCTCATTTCCTCTGTGGGCCCCAAAGATGTGGGGAAATGAGATATGACTAGTCTTGTTCCCAGGATATCGTTAGGGAAAGGGAGGAGAAAACTCACAATGAAGTTCTTTTATTTTTTATACAAATTTATTTTATTTTAATTTTACCACAGTTTATTTTTGCTTATTTTATATGGCCTCATTTAATAAAAGAAAAAAAAAACTAAAATTCCATTTTCTTCTTTAAACCTACAATTATGCTCGCATTGAGCATAATTAAATAAAATTATAAATTTAACCCAGGTACAATTATACCTGGCTTAAATAAAATTCCCTTTCTTTGCAAATTTTGGTCAAAAATATTCATGCTAAAGTAAAAGATAGGTCTTCAAGTGGCTTTTCTAAACTACCTTGAAGCAGTTAAACCCATCAATCTAGTTCCCATATCATAGCTCGTAACTAAGGTCTCATGCCTAATTGAAAGTTCCAGCATAGGGATGTCCAAAGACCAGACTGTGAAGCAGATATTCTGCCTTCCGCCCTTGCAGCACCTGCTGTGTGTTCTGCCTTCACCACTCCTTCCTTCTTGGGTCATTGGCTCTGGGAAAACAGTGTTTGCACTCTTCCCTTTACCAACCCTGCCCTGACAAAACAGTGTTATTGAAAATTTGGAAACATGAAAACCTGCCCAACACCAAATATCACTACTAGACTCCAAAATATAGGCCATGTCTATGAAAGTGGGAAACATAAAACTATGTTTTAAAGGAGAAAATAAAATCATTATCTGATCTTTGGAAAAGATGGATTTCTCAGCTTTGAAGCAAAAACAGTAATTGCATAGGATTAGCCTGAAACCAATTCAAAGTATATTTGAAATACACTTGAAATCTGAAACTTGTACTAAAATGAAAAAGTAGTAAAACTGCAGTTAAAATACTTGTATCAAGTATAGCAGACCAAAAGTGGTCTTTGTGTGAAACAGTATTGAAATGTAGAAACAAAACAAATAACAAAGAAAAATTGTTTCACCATATAGGTAAAGATCAAAGTGTTTGTAAAAAGCACTCACATTAGATAAAACACAAATAGAAAACAAACGTGAATGCTCCTTGACTTAGGATGGGTTTCCTGATAAACATAGTATGTGAATCAAAAATGCATTCAGTACTCCATAAATCCAGAACAAAATTGAAAAATCATAAGTTGAACCATTGTAAGTCAGGGATCTTCTGTACATGGGGGAATATTTTCATGCTTCTACATAGTAAGAAAATAGAAATAATGTTGACAAAGCTTTGGTATGGCTTTTAACTTATACACAACTCTGTTAACTGATACAACTGATTTGTAAAATAATGCAACATAAAGATATTCATATCCTTTGACCGAGTAGTCTCTCCTCTGGGAATTTATTTTAAAGCAATAACTCAACATACACAAAGTCCAAATGAATAAAAATGTTTGTTGTGATATATAAATAAAACCACCAAAATATTCAACAATTAAAAATGGCTTATGATGTAACATGAGCAGGAGATAATTTAGTGAACCATTAAAATTATAATTATAAAGGCTTTGTAAGCACATAGAAACAAATTCTAATAGAAACACCATGTCTCATCACCATATACCATGATTACCTTCTGAGTATGTGGTATTCATTCTGGGGAAGGCAGTTTGTAGCTGAACACCTGGGTGGTATTGTAGCTAGCCAAGGAGCAAGGACCGAATAGAGCTGAATGTTCTATAGAATTGAGGAAAGAGAACCAAAAGTTTGCAGGGTATTCTCAAGTTGCTGACAACTGACAGAGGTTTATGGGCGGAGGCAACACAGAGAAATGCCATGGAAGGGATAAGATTGTCAAGAAGGGATTTTGGAGAACATAATTAATATGAAAGTTTATTAATAGTTGTTTGCTATTGGTGCATAGCGTAAGCCCTCCTCTGTCTTCCTGTCAAAACTGTCAGAATAATTAGTGTGGATATGTTCTTTAGGAGAACTTCGGAGGGAAAACACAGCAGGCTTAATGGGGAGTGATGAAGACAAGTGGTCTGAAGCTACTTCAGACATAATATTGATAAGGCCTTGGAAATTTTCTAAGTCTTTCCGGCCTTCAGCCTCCTCATTTGTGAAATGGAATAGTAGTGTATCTACTTTCAAAGAGTTGCTCTGAGGATCCCATGAGATAATACATAGAAGGCACTTAGAACAGTTTGTCTTCATCAGTTATCATCATTATTCTTGTCATCAGACTTTGGAGCAGAGATGGCTTCTATGGATTCAGGATCTAGGTGGCAGAAGTTGTAATCAGGGCTGTGGGCCTGTATAAGATTTATTTTAAAATATTGGTCAATATTTTTGTTGCATCAAATCAACTTTTTTTTTAAAAGCAGAGAAAGTTCAATTTAGTAGATGGCCTCAGTATTTAGTCTTCACTTAGAGATGTTTAGTAGATGAATTAAAGCGAAGAAATAGGAAAATCAACAAAGTTGAACTTCAAAGCAAAGCAAACAAATCACCAAAATTGAACAAATATTAAATAATGAGAACCAGTAAGGTAGGAAATACATTTGATCAGGAAAAAGGCAGTGACAACAAACATGAAAGAAAAGCAGGAATATACTTGTGATACCTAAATTTTATTTTAATTTCATTTTATTGTTTGATTATGGAAGATAAAGCTACCAGAAACATGATCATTCAGAGAGTTGATCTGAGATGCTAAGATGTCAATCTGAATTTTTTCCTGGAATTATGAAAAAGTGCCTAAAGACATTCTATTATAGAGAGAGATAGAAAAGTGATTTTTAACTTGAATTTTGATTTTTTTTAAACTTGAAACATTACAGGACTTAGGATAATGGAGGATAAAGGAGAAATTATTATAAGGTAATGTGAATGTGTGATTATGATATAAATGTAATTTTTAAAAGCCTTATACATTTTCACTTTTTAAAATCCTTTTCAAATTCTCTATTATATTTATAAATGTTGTGATTATTTAATTCTGTGTAGATATTTAAACTTGGAGTTCATGGATACAATTTTTCTGAACAGTACTAATGATCATCAAGTTCAAATCTCTGAGCAACTGCTAAATAGGTATTAAGGGCCACGCACTGATTCTTAAATTGTGTTGTTACATACAGGTCTGTTATGCATCAATGGAAAGAAAAGAGGTAGAGCTATAGAACAAGTACAAGAAATTTAAAATAATCCAAAACCTAGCTTATCTATATAATCTTTCCACCTATCTGATGGGAAAATACCATGCGTATGAGCTTTATCCTTAAGCTACACCCAAACCCCTTCTTTCTCCAAAAAATGCTTGAGAACCACTAGGTAAGCAAGCACTGCAGGAAAAGAACACTTCAGTATTAAGTCAAACCTTTTGAGGTTACCAGTGAGGTACTGACCTCAGATGGAGCCAAATCCCATGTGAGTTGACAATGTTGCTTGTGTTTGATCCTCTTTACAATAAGTCATTTGGCTTCCCAGTATCAAGTAAAGTCAAAAGACATTCTCCGCCACTGTATCTCAGGAGATTTCATACTGGAAATTTCCTATAAAATAATTCTAATTAGGATAGATGAATAAATATTTCTAAGTTAAAACAGTGCCCGTGGCAGTTTGGGGTCACACATCTTTTTTTAAAAAGCTATCTTTCAATGCACACTCAAAAGGAGGCTTTTCTTCGAGATGTCTCTATCCTCATACCTTCATCTGTGTTGATATCATCTATGTCCCTTTCCAAGTGTGTCCCAGAAGGGATGGTGTTGTGAACAGCCCATTGATCCAGGATGTGAGCATTTCCTCCCTGCCCAGCAGAAGTCTGGACACCCGGGATGAGACTGGCTTAATGGTTGAGGCCAACTATCTGTTCTTTTCCCTTAAGTGCATGCACACGTTATGCCCTTCCCCTACCACTAACACACATTCTCAGAATTTTTTTGTAGATGCATTTCTCTTCCTAATGGTATTTGGCAAGAGACCAAAGAAGCTGCAATTCCTATTCCCACCTCCAGATCCAAGTGTAATCCAAGCTTTTTGCATAGCTAGGGTTATAGGCATGCAAAGCACCCTGGGGCATGAAACTGATTGCTCAACTGGAAATGTATTGAAGAGAAAGAAAAAAGAAATGAGCACATTAAATGCATTTTGGTCTGGGTTTTGTCTTACTGTGTAGAAAGCTTAGGGCCTGCTGGGTTTCCAAAGCTCTGTATAAACTAAATATTACTGGAAACAGTGCATCACAGCAGTCATTGCTCAGTACTTTTTCTCTTTTTATTCAGTAGGGAAAACTTCTCACTCCATGTATCATTTACAACTTGCTGCAGTGATTCCTCAAAGTTAGAAGATACTGTACGCTGTGAATAAAAACACAGGGAGGAAAGGGAGTTCTGTACTATAGGATTTTCATCACGTAGCATTTCTAAGTAAAATGTATCTGACACCAGTAACAGAAAACGTGGACTGAAACAAATGCCAAGAAAATCAATAATTGCAAAAATCACATGGTTAAAAGGCATGTACTTATGTGCTTTTTCTCTCAGTGCTGATTTTTCATTTCGTATTTAAGATGTTCAGAAATAACAAAAAACTGTGTTTCATAAATTGCAAAAGTATGCCTCTTAATCAGAAATCAAGTGTGGGGTATCCTCAGTCCTCTGTTACACAGTTGGGAACATAGAAAAAGAAGAGAGAAAAAAATGCCAGGAGACAGCTGTCAAAGAACCAGCTCCCTACACTTGTTATTTTACTCCATGAAAAGCCACTGACCATCATCTGGAAACCTATGGACTCTTATAGCATACTCATATGAATACCTGTTTTCCGCCTAAAAAAAAACAAAACGGAAAACACCAATTTTGAAGAGATAGTAGAAGGGAATGAAAGGAAAAAAACAGAAGGGTGGAAAGATAATACTTTGAAGCAGGCCCTCTGATGAGAAGTCTCAACTGAAGCCTACTTTTCTACAGGGGAAGTCTGGAAACTTAAAAGCAGAAATAGAAGAGCTTGAGGCCCTTTAGTACAGAGGAAAGAAGTCTCACATGCTTTAAGAGCCTCTGAAGGCATCAGTTTATACAGCACAGCAAAATCATTAATGTTCTTCATGTAATGTCATTAGGGGGATAACAAGTATATTTAGTGCATCCTGCTTTAGCAGGTTAGGGGATGTAGAAGAAACTTTAGAGAGATTTTTTTAAATGACATGTTTAAATTTTTAAAGAGATTTTGTACTTGAATTAGTTACATGCGAAGTCCCTTTATATGAAACATTTCCCTCTGTGACAATGCCAAGAAATCAAATAACTACTGTATAAGTTAGTTGCATAAACATGTTGTAATTATATTCTCTTTAAGATGAGGAAATAACACATCACTGGTCTGAATTTATTTCCCTCTGTGGTGATGGGTGAGAGCGTGGGTGGGAATGGGCGTCAGCACATCATGGAGTTTATGTTCCCAGCTAGATAGCCTGGAACTTTGTGTGACCCTGAAAAGTTCATTTAGTCTTGGGGAGAGTCAGTCCTAAGAATTAGTCGTCTATTCCCCTGGTAAATAACTCCTGCGTGTTGCCTGTTACATGCATTTACACTCTCAGAGAGCTGTAGTCGTGGCTGTAATGCTGTTCCTTCCTGTAACTCTGGCTCTATTTCTGAGTGGACTTGTTAAAACTTTAGTAAACTTTATTTCACTTCTGAGACACCAACCACCTCAATCCTAGAAGGAGGTGTTGTAGACATCATCCAAGACTCCCCCCCCCACCACCACCAAATGCAGGCATTTTGCGCAGCATTGACACCCTGCCCTGGATGCCTTAGATATGACTTCCTGAGAATTAAAAACTAAAACATTAAAAGTCCCTCCTGAAAAGCAAACACAGGTTAGAGACACTAGCAGCCTGCTTGACCCCACCAATGATATCCTCAAAACTTAATGGTCAAACCATTGATCTTCCTGAGGTGGCTAAATTCTAAGGAAAATAATTTTGGTATATATTTCAAAAATTTTAAGTGTGAGATTAACTGTGATTTTTACAGAAATCCTAATCTACTTAATTATTTTGCTTTCCAAAAAGCTGTGCACATTTTTAAGGAGTATGTAATTTATCACAGCTAACAATTTCGCATCACATATATGTGTATATTCCTTCTATGTATATCCAATTTTTATATATAGTATATATACTATTTATATTCTGCATATCATATTTGCATTTTTGTTTTAACTGTTGATTTGTCATATACCCTAGTGACATAAATGAATTAATAGCTCAAAAAAATGGTTGTTGAAGCATAAAACAGTGATGGAGATAAAAACACAAACAACGGCCCCTTCTGAATGGCCTTGTTAGTAGAAATAGTAAATGGGACTTCATTTTTAAAACAGAATGTGAATGGATGTGTTCTCGGAAATTGGATCTTTAAGTATAATGAAGTCAGCCAAAGAAATGTAGAACTCTAAAATACATCATTATTTAAAAATTGGATTCTGTTGGGCCATGGAACAATTTTCTCTCACTTCACAATGAGTTAGCTGTTAACAAAATTTAACAAATGAGAACATAAAGTCATTGAATTTTCAAATAATTACAAAATATTTTTCAATATATAGTTAAAAGGCTTTTTAGTATAAAGTTGTTGATGTTTTGCCACTGAAGAAAGACAAGAGCACAAACTAAGGAAGCATTATGCAGAATTACACTGTTCGGAGTAAAAACAGATACAAATGATGGTTGCACTATTGGTGAAAAGGCTACAAAACCAATAGCAAATTAAAAAGAAATATTATACCAGAAAAAATAATAAGCTACTGATAAAATTTATTTATGAAATGATACTGTTGGATCTCAAAGATAAAAATATGTCAGGAAAATATTAAAACATGTCTATATTGGCGTGTGGGGGTGTGGGGGTTATGCATGTGTGCACGCACATGTGTGTCTGTGTCTGTGTGTGTGTATGCCAAGAGAGTTAATACTACAATTGAATAGAATTACTAATTCTTTGTGTTTTCAGCACATGTATATGACAGGTAGGAAAAAAAAATGCCTAGTGATTCCTGTTCTATTTTTTACAAAACTCATGAGAATCAGAAGAAAGATTTTTGTTTTCAGAGTAGTTAATGATTATCTTCTGAGGTGTGATATAGACTGTAGCAGGCATCTTTGGGACGTGGTAAGAGACCTTTAGCTGTGTGTGAAGCGAGAAAAGTATGTGACACAGGAAAAGAGGGTGTCTACAAAGTCAGTCCAAACATTATTCATTAAAAGAGAATAGATGGTGGTCAATAATATTCCTTGATCCATTGTCCTAGAATGGCACTGAGCCAAAGAACTTTCTGCAGTGATAGAAATGTTCTCTATTTGCTCTGCCCAACATGGTGCTCCTAAAGACATGTGGCTATTAAGCATTTGAAATGCAGCTGGTGCAACTGAGAAATTAAATTCTATTTTTAAACTTTAATTTAAATTTAACTATTAACATATACCTAAGGACTACAGTATTAGCACATTTCTCTGAAATAGTAAACACATTTGAGTACGATGAAATAACAACCATAGTGAGTTCATCTTTTCATCATGCAATGTGAGGAAATGCGCTTCGAGTCAAAGACTGCTTTCCTCGTAAGTTCTCTTGCTCTCTGAGGGGGAAAGATTTGAGTTCATGCGTTAATAAAGTTAAAATCACATCTTTTTTACACTGATGATACCAGTAGATAGCATTTGTATGATTTTAGGTGGTCTGAATAGTATGACACTAAAAATTCAAGGGAAAAGATGATGATTTTTAAATTGAGGGTAGGGCACCAAGTTTCCTTTCAAAATCCAAACAGTGGTATCAATGGCTTCCTTGTGAAGGATTTAACTTTTTTCTTAATACGTATTTTCACTTTTGGGGGACAGAAATTGGCGATAGATTATTGAGTTTATTATTTATCACCCAAAGCAACTAGAATAGATTAGCAAACCAATTGCTCTGTGGTCTAAGTTGGAACATTTGAGGTCAAACTTCACAGTGTGATATACTTATTGATTTTATATCTGATGTAGCTCTGAAAATAGTCTTTAATGAGATATATTAGTTTTTGTCTCATAATATCTATGTGCATATTTGAAATTAATGCACATAGCTGATGAAGCTGTAAATAGTTGCTCCTATTTCCACACAATATATAATTGAAAGTCAGAGGGTTTTGACTCAATAGAAACCCACTACATGTAGAATGTAGCCACTTGGCTACATTGTCCGTCACTGAGCCACATATACATTGTAGTAAAGCTTTAAAATGAATAGGATATATGGCATAGATATGAAATAAGTAATATTCTTTTTAACAATCAAAATAATGTTTACCGAGTAATTATTTTTAAAGCCATTATTATTTTAAACTTATTTAACTAAAATGTGATAACCTATAATTGCACTAGTCACCCACTAAGTGGTTATTGGATTGCCAAAAATTTGAGAAACACTGCTTTATAACATATTTAGAAACATAAGCAGAACTAAGATTTACTGTGGATTTTTTAAACCTGCTTATTTTCCCGTATCCGCCATTTCAGGAAACAGCCAGAAATCTCACAGTTAACTTAAACACCTCTTCTGCCCACGTGTCCCATATTGTCAACAGCCGTGTTCTACCAATTTTATTCAAACTCATTGCTTCATGCTCCATTTTCTCCAGCTTGACAACTGCACCTTGATTCAGGAATTTATTTTCTCCCACTTGAAATGCAACAAGGGCCTTCTAACTGGCTTCTCAGTCTTCATTCTCTTTCCTTTAAAATCTTTTCTCCATAATATCACTATGTTTCTACTTAAAATTTGTTTGCTGTTTCTCAGCACTGTTTAAAATACTACTGTGGTTTGGTGAAACCCCGTGTCTACTAAAAATACAAACACTTAGCCAGGGCGGTGGCAGGCGCCTGTAGTCCCAGCTACTCGGGAGGCTGAGACAGGAGAATGGCGTGAATGCAGGAGGCGGAGCTTGCAGTGAGCAGAGATCGCACCACTGCACTCCAGCCTGGGCGACAGAGCGAGACTCCATCTCAAAAAAACTAAAAAAAAAAAAAAAAAATACTGTGGTTTTCTCCATGTTAGCAATAAGCACTGAGAAATGAAAGTGGTGAAAATATTCCCTTTACAATCATAACAAAAAAGTATATAATGCTTAGGAATAAATTCAACAAGAAAGGTATAGAAACTGAGTAAATCTGATTGAAAGAATATGAACAAAGAAAAAATTGAAATAGCATACCATGTTTTCAGGTGGAAAAGATTAATAGAATAAAAATGTCGGTCTTCCTAATATTAATAAATAAATGCACTTCAAGTCCAATTAAAATATTTATGGGGATTAGGATTTAAATTTGGTTTTGGAACTTTGACAAAAGTCTCTTAAGTTGATGAGAAAGAATTATGCCAATAAAAGCAAAAGCAATAATAGTGAATAAGAGTTTAATAAATATTAAAGCACATTATAAATATTCTGTGACATAAAGTTGGATGATGACATAGAAATAGAAACCAGTGAGATCTGATGAAAAATGCAGACACAAATCACAATTCATGTGAAAATTTAATATAATAAGGGTGATATTTTCAAAAGTGCTTACACAATGGACTGTACGTCTGAAAAGAAAAGAAAGTTGGAATGCTACCTTGAACTATAAGTAAAAGAAAAAATTCAGATAAATTGAGAACTTGAAAAAGACAACTGAAAAGAAGCTCTGAGACTGTATGTACAAAAACTGAGGAGAAGACCTTTAACAAGACAGAAAATTAAGGAACTATAAAAGCTGTAAAATGATAATGTTTTTCTACAAAATGATATAAACTAGTGTATGACAAACATTTACTATATAAAATCCTCGTCATTATACACATTTGAATTATACATGACAGAGAAAATAGTAATATTTAACACAAGACCACTTAAAAATTCACATGAAAAACTAATGAAAACAAGCAAAACTGACAAAATAGTAAACCCAAATAACCAATGAATGTGTCCCTGAACCAACCAGTAGTCAGATAAATGAAAAGTACGACGTCAATAAAATTTTGTATATAGTTCATTGGTAAAAATTAAAGCAATAATCGGTGTTGCTTGTTGGAATATGGGAAAAATAACCTTCTCTTAATTTGCTGGTGAACATATGACAGTCTTTGAAGAAATAATTTAGCAACAAAATCTACTAAATTTGAAAATACACATACCTTTCAACCCAGCAACTCTGCTTCTGGGACCTATCTCATAAAATTAAAACAGCTTGGCAAAATATGTATACAAGGTCTTTATTCCAGCAGTTTTCACTGTGACATGAAACTGGAAGCAAAGATCACCATTAATAGGAGAATGGTTGAATAAATTGTGGTAAATCCACATGATGGAATATTTTGAAGCCATTAAGAAGAATTAATTAAAGCCGCATGAGTTAACTTGAAAGGCTCTTTGTGAAGTGTAGCAGAGAAATTGTACAATTGGATCTAATTCTTTTAATTGACCAGAAGAGCTTGAATAGATGATGAATAGATGGATTTAGAAATGAATGTATAATTATAAAAAGGTGAATGTATGTTTATACATGATTATTTCAGCATGTATAAAATTCCAGAAAAATACACACCAGTTGGTTAGACATGTCAACTTATTTAGTAGAAGAAAAGGTGCAAGTTGGTTGATTGTTTATTGAATAAGTTAATAAGAAAGCTAAAGGCAGAAGAAAATGAGAGAGTTTAGATAGATACCTATATAAAGATGTAGGTTTCAATAATTATCTGTTCTAAATCAATGACAACATGAGGATAACTTCTGACCTATAAATGACATCTAATTGGTAAGTTAAAAATTGAATACAAGTAATACATATAAAAGGAGTTTATTATATTAAAAAAAAACAGAAAAAAATCCTATGATGACACTCAAACACCTTCAAGAAAAAATCCAAATGGCTTACTATGCCATACAAAGTCATTTAAGAAAAGGGCCTATTTCTCAAAATTCTCTCCTGCAGTATCCCCTGTCATTTATTACACATGCCAGTTAAGTCCTGAAACACTTCTATAACACACAAGCACACAAAGACACAAGCACACAAAATATATATCATTTTGTTTGTGCCTTCGATTATGTTATACATTATTGATCATCATGTCTAGAATTGTGTCTGGAATAAGATATTCAATAAATGCTTATTGAATAAGTTAGTAAAAGAGTTAGTGAATAAATGGATGAATGCTGTATTCTCAGCCAGGAACATCCTTCATCTATTTCTCCATTTGGTTAATTCTTACACCTTTTTAAATTTTAGTTTATGTATCATTTCTTCCAGAGATTCTTTCCTGAACTTTCTTGAGGATTCCCTTCATATTATTTACCAGCACTTAGACATTAGATTGCTATTATCAGGTTTCATGTTTATTTCTCCCACTAGATATAAAGCAATTAAAAGTCAGTGTCTGGAAGTGAATTCATTTTTGGTTCCTTATATCTAGCACAATGCTAGTCATATAACAAATGTTCAATTTATATTTGTTCAACTAAAGTTATAAACTGAAGAAAGGAGGTTTCTGGCTTTACAGTTGTAAATATATTTCCATTATCTTCTTTCAACATATACCTCAAAACAAATAAATGTACAATGTAATACTTGACATAAAAACAAAATAAATTACAGATGAAAAATTTCCAGAACTTATACAATTTCCCAGAACTCAACATTCAAGAGGCCAACCAACTAATCACATAACTGTTTTTCAAACAGTCAGTTTCAAACAAATATTTTTGGTTCAGCGGGTATATATGTGCAGGTTTCTTACATGGGTAAATTGGTGCCATGGGAGTTTGGTGTACAGATTATTTTGTCACCCAGATAATAGGCATAGAACCCAATAGGTAGTTTTTCCATCCTCACCCTCGTCCCACCGGCCATCCTGAAGTAGACCTTCGTGTCTATTCTTCCATTCTTTGTATCTATATGTTTGCAATTGTATTAGTCTGTTCTCACACTGCTAATAAAGACATACCTGAAACTGGGTAATTTACAAAAGGAAGAGGTTCAATTGACTCACAGTTCAGCATGGCTGGGGAGGCCTCAGGAAACTTACAATCATGGTGGAAAGGGAAGCAAACATGTTCTTCTTCACATGGTGGCAGCAAGGAGAAGTGGCAAGCAAAAGGGGAAAATGCCTCTTATAAAACCATCAGATCTCATGAGAACTTATTATCATGAGAACAGCATGATAGTAACTGCCACCATGATTCAATTACCTCCCACTTGATCCCTCCCGTGACACATGGGGATCATGGGAACTACAATTCAAGATAGCATTTGTGTGGTCATGTGGCCAAACCATATAATTTCATCTCTGGTACTTCCAAAATCTCATGTCCTCACATTTCAAAACACAAGCATACCTTCCCAACGGTCCCACAAAGTCTTAACTCATTCCAGCATTAACCCAAAAGTCCAAGTCCAGAGTCTCATCTGAAACAGAACAAGTCCCTTCCGCATATGAGCCTGCAAAATCTAAAGCAAGTTAGTTACTTCCTAGACACAATAGGGTTACAGGTATTGGGCAAATACACTTGTTCCAAGTGGGAGAAATTGGCCAAAACAAAGGGGCCACAGGGCCCATGCAAGTGCAAAATCCAATAGGGCAGTTATTAAACCTTAAAGTTCCAAAATGATCTCCTTTATCTCCATGTCTCACATCCAGGTCATGCTGATGCAAGAGGTGGGCTCCCATTGCCTTGGGAAGCTCTGACCCTGTGGCTTTGCAGGATTCAGCCCCCCTCCCAGCTGCTTTTATGGGCTGGCATTGAGTGTCTGTGGCTTTTCCAGGATTACGATGCAAGCTGTCAGTGGACTTACCATGCTGGGGTTTGGAGGATGGGGCCCTCTTCTCACAGCTCCAGTAGGGAGGGCCCAGAGGAGACTGTGTGTGGGGGCTCTGACCCCACATTTTCCTTCCACACTTCCCTAGTAGAGGTTCTTCATGAGGGCTCTACCCCTGCAGCAAACTTCTGCCTGGACATCCAGGAGTTTTCATACATCCTCTGAAATCTAGGTGGAGTCTGCAAAACCTCAGTTCTGGACTTCTCTGCACCTGCAGGCCAAACAGCACTTGTAATCCACCAAGGCTTGGAGGTTGCACCCTCTGAAGCAACAGCCTGAGCTATATACACTGGCCCTTTTTAGCCATGGCTGGAGCTAAAACACCTGGGATGCAGGGTACCAGTTCCCAAGGCTGCATAGAGCTGGGGCACCCTGGGTCCAGCCCACAAAGCCATTTTTCCCTCCGAGGCTTTCACACCTGTGATAGGAGGAGCAGCCACAAAGGTCTCTGACTTGCTCTGGAGACATTTTCCCCATTAGCTTGGAAATAACCATTTGGCTTCTCATTACTTATGTGAATTTCTGCAGCCAGCTTAAATTTCTCCCAAGAAAATGGGTTTTTGTTTTCTATCACATCATCTGGCTGTAAATTTTCTGAACTTTTATGCTCTGCTTCATCTTGAATACTTTGCTGCTTAGAAATTTCTTCTGCCCAATACCCTAAATCATCTCTCTCAACTTCAAAGTTCCACAGATCTCTAGAGCAGGGATAAAATGCCACCAGTCTCTTTGCAAAAGCATAACAAGAATCACCTTTACTCCAGTTCCCAACAAGTTCCTTATCTCCATCTGAGACCACCTCAGCCTGGACTTTATTGTCCATATCACTATCAGCATTTTGGTCAAAGCCATTCAACAAGTCTCTAGGAAGTTTCTAACATTTTCCCACATTTTCCTGTCTGCTGAGCCCTCCAAGGCTCTAGGAAATTCCAGACTTTCCCACATTTGTCCTCTAATGAGACCTCCGGACTTTTTCAACCTCTGCCTATTTCCCAGTTCCGAAGTTGTTTCTACATTTTTGGGTAGCTTTACAGCAGCGTCCACTACCTGGTACCAATTTACTATATTAATCCATTCTCATGCTGCTAATAATGACATACTTGAGACTGGGTAATTTATAAAGGAAAAAGGTTTAATTGACTCACAGTTTAGCATGGCTGGGGAGGTCTCAGGAAACTTACAATCATGGCGGAAGGGGAAGAAAACATGTCCTTCTTTACATGGCAGCAGCAAGTAAAAGTAGTGAGCAAAAGTAGGGAAAGCCCCTTGTAAAACCATCAGATCTCATGAGAACTCACTATCATGAGAACAGCGTCAGGATAACTGCCCTTATGATTCAGTTACCTCCCACAGGGTCCTTCCCAGGACACATGGGGATTATGGGAACTACAAGTTGAGATTTGGGTGGGAACACAGCGAAACCATATCATCAATGTTTAGCTCTCATTTATAAGTGAGAATGTGGTATTTGGTTTTCTGTTCCCATGCTTACAATAATAATGTGTTTAAAATAATGGCCCACAGCTGCATCCATGTTGCTGCAAAAGACATAATTTCTTTCTTTTGTGTGGCTGTGTAGTATTCAATGCTGCATATATGCCACATTTTCTTTAGACCACCACTGATGGACATCTAGGTTGATTCCATGACTTTGCTATTGTGAATAGTGCTGCGACAAACATACACGTGCATGTGTTTTTGTGTTAGAACAATTCGTATTTCTTTAGGTAGATACCCAGTAATGGGATTGCTGGGTTAAATGGTAGTTCTGTTTCCAGTTCTTAGAGAAATCTCCAAACTGCTTTCCACAGTAACTAAATTAATTTACCTTCCCACCAGCAGTGTATAAGCGTTCCCTTTTCTCTGCAACCTCACCAGCATTTGTTATTTTTTGACTTTTTTACTATAGCCATTCTGACTGGTGTGTGATGATGTCTCATTATGGCTTTGATTTGCATTTCTCTAATTAGTGACGTTGAGCATTTTTTCATATGCTTGTTAGCTGTGCATATGTTTCCTTTTGAAAAGTGTCTGTTCATGTAATTTGCCCATTTCTTAATGGGATTGTTTTTTGCTTATTAATTTTTTAAGTTTCTTCTAGATTCTGGATAGTAGACATCTGTTGGATGCAAAGTTTGCAAATATTTTCTCCCATTTGTAAGTTGTCCATTTACTCTGTTGGTCATGTCCTTTGTTGTGTAGAAGTTTTTTAGTTTAATTAGGTCCCACTTAACAATTTTTGTTTTGATTGCAATTGCTTTTGGAGACCTTTGTCATGAAATCTTTGCCAAGTCTTATGTATAGAATGGTATTTCCTAGGTTTTCTTCTAAGATTTTTACAGTTTTGAGTTTAACATTTAAGTCTTTAATCTGTCTTGAGTTGGCTTTTATATACGTTGAAAGAAATTAGTCCTCTTTTGATCTTCTGCATATGGCTAGCCAGTTATCCCAGCAACATTTATTAAATAGTGAGTCCTTTTCCCTATTTTTGTTCATTTATTTTTTGTCAATTTTGTTGAAGATCAGATGGATGTAAGTGTGCAGCTGTACTTCTGGGTTTTCTAACCTGTTCATTGGTCTATGTATCTGTTTTGTACCATTACTATGCTGTTTTGGTTACTGTCACCTTGTAGTGTAGTTTGAAGTCAGGAAGTGTGATGCCTTTGGCTTTGTTCCTTTGCTTAGGATTGCTTTGACTATTCAGGCTCTTTATTGGTTCCTTATGAATTTTATAATAGTTTTTTTTTTTCTAGTTCTGTGAAAAACAACATTGGCAGTTAGATAGGAATAGCCTTGAGTCTATAAACTGCTTTGGGCAGTACAGCCATTTTGACAATATTGATTCTTCCTACCCATTAGCATGGAATGTTTTTTCCATTTGCTGGTGTTGTCTGATTTTTTTCAGCACTGTTTTGCACTTCTTAGTGTACAGGCCTTTCACCTCCCAAGTTAGTTGTATTTCTAGGTATTGTATTTTCCTTGTGGCTATTGTGCTTGCATTCTTGATTTAGCTTTCAGCTTGGACATTATTGGTGTACAGAAATGCTACTGATTTTTATACATTGATTTTGTATCCTAAAACTTTGTCAAAGTTGTTTATCAGATCTAGGAGCCTTTGGGCAGAGACTATGAGGTTTATGAAATTTTAGAATGTCAAGGATAAGAAGAAGATCCTAGAAATGTTTTTCTTACCTGAAAGAAGAAATTAAAATGTCACATAAAAAAGGATCAGGAATTAAAATTAGTTTGGTCTCTGTCAGAGAAAAATGAAAAACAAAATATTATAGATGGGGAGTACTGTGAAGATAGATTTTAGTGCCAATCGAACTACCAGTCATAGAGGAAAGTAAAATGAAGTTATTTGAAGACATGAAAAGTGTCTCAAAATTTTACCTTTTCAAAGGAAATTACTAAAGGATATTCTATAAACAAATAAATAAAAAAGCTAAAGCTAAGAGGAGGAGAGCATGAAATAGGGAACAAAAGATCAAAACTCATTAGAGAAAAAAAGAAGCCTTGAAAGCAATTAGTTTGAATTGTTTGGGTAAGGCTGCTGAGGGAATGAAACTGACAAATAATTAGATAGTTTCGATGATATAGACAATTGTTCTGACCTATGAGAAGCTATGGGAGGATATTGCCATAATTCGAAAAAATTCAGGGAACTGACATTAGCAAATCGAAGCCAGTAATACAAATTAGAATGATATATCATGACCAAGGGGATTTTATCTTAGGAATAAAAGGTGGGCTGAAGATTCAAAAAGTCAATCCATTAATATTTAATACTTTAATAATTTAATCTTATTTAATTAACCATGTAAACAGGCTAAAACAGAAAATATATAATTATCTCAATAGATCTAGAAAACAGTTTGAGAAAATGCAACATACATTTCTGATAAAAAAAATCTGAAGAAACTAACAAAAATAGAATAGCTTCTCAATAAAGGATATTTGAGAAAAATCTACAACTAATATTATACCTAATGCTTTCCCTTTAAGATTGGGACAAAGGGGTTGGGTAAGGCATTGTTGTTTTTCTTTATAGGAACCTTTTAGAGGTTTTCTCTTAAAATTTTGAGTTACTTTGTACCTGTATCAAAAATATTACTTTGAGAAACATGAAATTTAATTAAAATAATGCTGTGATTGATAAACATAAAGAAATACACCAAAGGAAGTGAGCTGCATTTTGCCTACATTTCAAAATGTTTCTGACTCTAAGTTATTTTTGATCCAGGATTACAATTTCAATATTGACTCCTCGCATTTAAGCACTACACACTAATAAAGTCTGGTCTCCTACAAACCTCTAAGAAATCTAAGAAAAGCAAATGAATTCCCCCAAAACAGGATGTGAGTCCACATGAAATGATCAGATAAAAGGCTAAACCAAAGCCTATGCCTACACAGAGGGTCTAATCTGGTTAGTGGAAAAAGATGTGAAAAATGAGGTTGCTAAAACAACATAGGAAAATAAACCTGTTCTTCCCAAGCTGTCGCTTTGGAATGGAACTGACAAGCTGATTCACACTATGTTGCTTTGATGGATTACAGTTTCATGGATTATTCTCCTCAGGAACATGTGCATTTTAACAAGCAAAAACCAGAAGTAAAGTAATAAAGATAGGATTTCAGGCACATACTCAGGCTTTTGGAAGAAACTGTCAGGGGCTTAAGGGTTTGTTGGAATCCCCCAGATTAAACAAGTAGGTAGAGATCTACGTGGCCTGTGCATCTGCATATTATAGAAAGTGGCTGAACTAGATGTGAAAACAGAGAAACTGTCCACTTACTTTCTTTCCTGTGGTCCAGCTACTAGAATTTCACCCCACTGTGAAATACAGTATAACCAATATTTCATTTTTAATTTCAACTTGTAAATTACTTCTATAAGGGGAATGTTATAAGAGCCAAGTGACATATTTTGAGAGTAACCGAAAAATCTCAAGACCTAAAATTTCCAACATCTGCAATCAAGTTTTACTTTCCTTAATCCATGCAGAACAAGGTATTTGCAGTGTAATGCAGGTAATTTCATTCATAATCATGAACTGTGTATTTAAGTAATCAGTTCTATGCATAATTATTCATTTCGGATGAAAAGCTGTGCCTAGCTTTTCTGGGGATATGTGCACATTTTTTTCCTATTTCAAAACGAATCATAAATGCTTTAAAACTTTGTTCCAGACTGATTTATGCCCATCAGTAAGACATGATGAGTGAGTATAAATTTGGTTCTTGGAAGCCAATGGCGTGGGAGGGGATAGTTTTTATGGAAGTGTGGCTTTACTGTCTATAGTACCCACAGCCTATAAACCATTAATGTGGCCGAATTAACAATAATGTCTGTTTGTTCTGTGAGATCAATAACTCATCTGCATCATTGGCAAGCCTCAGGATCCTACAAAGTACTTCCTATCCACCCCAAAAGTGTCTGGGCATCTCCGGACTGTGTCCACCTATGTCCAACAATGTGAGTACAGCTTCTGCCTGCTATGGGCCCCCACCAGGCTGCTCCTGGGAGTTCCTTCTGGTGGTTGGACATTTACCCCTTTTGCCAAACCCTGAAATATCCTCTGGAGCTCGGTCACACAGGCTCCTGCTATTCCTTTGAAAAAATGCTAAGTGCCCTGAGTATTGAACCCTCAGGACATCTCAAAACAGCAGACATCTAAAAAGTCAAAATGATGCTACCTTCTTTCAGTATTCACTGCCCTGGAGACATGCTGCATTCTGTGAAGAACAGGCAGGTCAGTGCCATTTTCTGAGGCTGTGGTCAAAGCCACACTCCTTCTTGCCTCAAGTAAGGACGGCCCTCATTTTGCACCAAATTCACCGTACTGCCCCTCAGACCCATGCTTCCTCTTGGGCTTTTCTCTGAGCTTTTTCTGTAATAACTATTACCATTCTTCCAACTACTAAGGTTCAAATTCTTTGAAATCTCTCTGTTTAAATTCTCACATAAAATCATTCAAAAGGTGCCATTGATTGTCATTTGCATAGCCCTTCCAACTTATCACAGACTTATATGTTCACTTATTAAGAGCATATTTTTTAAAAAGCAAATGAGTTAAACACTGTGTTGGGAATTTAGGTTCAAATTCAAATAAGATAGAACAATAGATAAATAACTGCAATATGGTGTGACAATTTAGGACCTTATTATTTCTTCCCTGCTCTATTTAAAAATTCTTGTAATTAGTTCTCAAACATCTAGACTTTCTCCACTTCAATCCAAATTGCTCCAAGCAATCAAATAATTTTCTTAAAGGTTGGTTCTAAACCTATTCAACATTTTCCTTCTTAACAACCCTGGGAGTATCTACATTGTCTGTTTAATAAAGTCCTAAGTCATTTGATCAGCAATCAGAAACCACGAAATTCAAACCACCTTGCCAAACTTTTATTCATTCATTTTTCTACAGGTAGCCTTTGTTCTAGGTAACCTGGACAAGTAAGCATTACCCTAAAGATTTTGCCTTTTCTTTTTTCTTTCATTTCTTGACTACAGTGCTGTTGTTTCTTGCTTAGAATGCACTTTCTCCCCGCTCCTTTTAGAGATCCCATGTCTATTGAATGGGGGTTACCTTATTCTGAACTCTGACATCACTTTGCTTGTCATCCAATACTTAATACATATTGTTTTATATTTTGTTTATGTCCACCTCTCATCTCTCCCAATAGAATGGACATTCTTTTAAAAAAAAAAAAAAGTCTTAGCACTTATTCATCTTTGATTTCACATGCCACGCAGTATATAAACCACATCACATACTCAATTTGTTGATTGCATGAAAAACTATTTTATTAGAAATAAAGCCCTTGATTTATAGCAAAGGTGACTGAATGGAAATATTTGTCATGTAAATCTTATTATCTACTGACTTCCATTAGGTAATTAAAAATATGTTTCCATGGGAGAAAAAACTGTAATACACTTAGGAAGCAACTGGTCAGAAATGCGACTAGCTCCCTGAATTACCAAGTATTGCACACAAAAGACATATTAAATCTAGAGGCTATTAGCTAGTTATTTTCATTTCTTGACACCTCTTTCAATAACAATTTCTTGAATCAGTGAATAATTAAATGAAAGAGAGCCTCCATTCAATTCTAGAAGCCTGTTTCTGTAAACTGTTACCTAACTGAAGTATCTTACCATTATTATCTAATGCGGGACAACACTGACAGGTCTTATATGATCCAGGGCTCCAGCAGGTTGGCTCACTCTTTCTAGTCTGCACTTGAGTTTGATTTCCCCCTCTGCCCAAGCCTGTTTCCTCCCTTCCCCTTGCACAAGTAGGGAGGTCTGGTAAACCTCCAGTGCCTTATTAATTTATTTAACATAATACATATTAATACAGCTTATTTCCCTTCAACAATTGATACTAAAAATATCAAACTGTAAAATAGGATTTGGAAGCTACTTCATTTGCTGCCAGCTGACAATGAGAACCTCATCACTGGTTATAAGTAAGGCATACATAGGTTCTGGTGCCAAGTGGCTATCCAGTTTACTTAAACTTGCACCAGGCAATAGGGTTACCTATTCATGTGGCTTAGTCATGCTCTCAAGATTGGCTTGTGCTTATTCTCAGTGACACCATTTCCATCTAACAATGGATGGACACCTGCAGCATTACTAGGTTGGTTAGATACATAAGACCCTAAGGGACAGGGCTGATTGCACCATAGTCTGGACCTACTATGGCGCCTCTTATTACCCTTAGCCCTACTCAAAATTAGTAGCCTCTATGTTACTCAGATTATGGGCTGTAATAGCATTCCTAGATGTAAAACATATTGCCTGCAGAGCCCAATAAGGCCTTTCCAGCACTGTGCTTCCTTATTTATGGTAAAGAATACTAGATAGAGCACTTCACCTTTTATTTTTTTGGAAATATGTTAGCACACTGCTTACCACAGGGCTATATGTTTCACTGAAGCTGTAGGAACCTGAAACTTCATAGGGTTTATCTTCCAACCTCTGGAGATCGTGTGTCTTACCTAGGTCTCTAGTATATTAGCAATCAGTTGCTTATCCTACCCAGTGAGTTTTCTGTCATTGACATAATGGGTCAATGTGATATTACACAGGATATGCAGACAGTTCACATCTCTTTAGACAGTATAATAACAACAAGAAACAGAGAGTTTAAGCAATAATATGACAGTCAAGATCTCTTTAGACATTATGACAAAAGGAAACAAAACTGCAAATGAATATCAATATCCATTCCACTTATACGCAAGCTGTTCTCATCCTCTTTTCTAATCTGAATAGCAAAGATGCATTTGGTAAATCAATGGGCATATACCACCTGCCTGAGGGCTTGTTAACCAAGAAATGTACCACTTCCGGCATAGCAGCTGCCACAGAGCTACAACTTGCTTGTGTTTGCAGTATTAGAACAAGCCAAGGACTATCTGTAGTGGTTATTTTAAATTACAAATATATTAGCCCCAGTTATACTCCTGGGGACTAGGCAATAACCACTGGGTGAGTCTGCAAATACAGTGAACCCACCATAAGCTGGATATATCCACAATTCCATCTGTTACTTGATCCCCCATTAAAACCTCTAATGTTTGTTGGTTTTTGTTTTGTTTTGTTTTGTTTTTTCTGAGACATAGTCTTACTCTGTCACCCAGGCTGGAATGCAGTGGTGCGATCTCGGCTCACTGCAACCTCTGCCTCCTGGGTTCAAGCGATTCTCTTGCCTCAGCCTCCCGAGTATCTAGAACTACAGACACCCGCCACTACTCCCAGCTATTTTTTGTATATTTAGTAGAGACGGGGTGTCACCATGTTGGCCAGGCTGCTTTTGAACTCCTGACCTCAGGTGATCCACCAACCGCAGCCTCCCAAAGTGCTGGGATTATGGGCATGAGCTGCCGTGCCTGGCCTCCAGTCATTCTTTAAATGTCTAGGCAACCCCCATTCCATATGTGAAGTCACCTTTGGTATTACTATTAGTGCAATTATGCTGGAACAAACAAACAAAAAACAAAACAATGACAACAAAACTCTGTTTTATATTATGGCCTTAAAATGTCATTATCTTGCCTTCACACTTATGCTTTCCATAGGGAATACCATTCCTGATTGTCAATTATTTTTCTCTTTTGCTTTAAAGTTTTGATTGACATCACTAAAAACTGGCTCTATATCTTATTGTTGCTTCTTTGATGTCCCTTTTCGCTTGTTAATTTAAAAATATTCTCTTTGTCTTTATTTTTTAGCAGTCTGACTATGATTGCCTGGATGTGGTTTCTTTGAATTTCTTAAGTTTGATATGCTTCTAAGATACCTTTCAGAAATACAGGGCATATTAATTCCTTCCAGCCGCCCCCCCCCCCCCCCCGCCGATATGTAGGTCATCTTGGGAGATAGCACCATTTGAAGAGCGTCACTATGGCCGAGGTTATGTCACTTTCCCATGGAGGTCCACATCCAATAACCTATACGAGTATGTATGGAGAGGTCTGAAAGCCCATTCTGTCTTCAGTTCCCCCTTCCTCACACATACAGGGTTGGCTGAGGCATCTCACAGAGACTACATATCAAAGCTCAACTTCTATCCCTACCCAATCCTGCTTCTTTTCTTTCACTTCCCCACATATGAATCCCAAAAAGACTCCCAAATAAACCTCCTGCAAGTATACCAGAGAACCTAACCTTCAATAGTTAGTATGCAGAATATTCTGCAAAAGCTGAAGGTATGATGTGATTTTGGAGCTGGATCACGTACTGTCTGGTTATCAATAAGGAATTCATCCTTTGTGGTAGGTAGAGCAAAGATGGCCCCTGGAACAAGGTGGTATTCCAATTATGTTAAAATGTTCACCAGCAGTCAACTAGAATGCTGTATCAGCAAAAAGAAATGCAGTTTCTGCTATGATATATCAGGCAATTGAGAAATAGTGGGATAAACAGTCACTGATAGACAATGGACTAGCTGTCTATTCCTAAACTAGATTGATGCTTTGAAAAAAATAAAGGCTAAATATGATAAATCAGTAATTAAAAGCTAATTGTGAAAGCAGTCATCCCAAATCTGTCTCTATTTCCCCTTCAAGATATTGCAACTATAACTTGGTTTAAAGTTGTGGTATAATCCAGCTGGAGATGTGCTGGGTCTCATACAGGAGGAAAGGAAGTGTTTGACAAAGCAACGGCCGGACTTCAGCAGGACACCTGCAGGAGCCAGGAGAGTGTCATGATCCTGGATTCTAAAGGTGCTTTGGTTAAAGGGCAATGAAAAATAAAGTCAGAAAAGGGAGAGTTTATTGATTTTCTACCACTCTCCTGGGATAGAGAACTTAATACCCAGGCAAGGATGTCAGAGGTGATAGAGCCATATTGCTAGGCTAGGTTCTCAAGGTTTCAAAAAGGTGACATTCCACACAAACTGAACCAGAAATTCTAGAATTGGTATGGAGGATCATAGAAAAAAAAACATTTTCAGGCTGAGAGAGAATGGCATGCTCTGGGAGACACATTGTGGAATGTAAGAAATCCCATCAGAGGACTATGCTTCAAAGAAGGGCCTGGAGAATACAACGTTTACCAAAGCAATATAGAATACACCAGTTTGTTCCACATCTGCGTAGGATATAGAAAGCCAAAAGAAAATGTTGCCTCTATCCTAACAACCAGGAGAAGTTGGGTAATACACAAAATCATAACATTTTCTGAGTCCATCAGAGAATATGATGACAAGGAAGACTAAATTTCAAAGGTCGATGAGCCCCTGTGAGGAGAGACGGGACTCATGCATTCTTTTGCTGTTGTCAGAACAAGGGGAGGAAAAGTAAGAGCCATGAAAGTAAATGAGCAAAAAACAACTAATATATTAACTAACTCTTCAAGGTTGAGTGTGGCCTAGCATTCCTGAGAACCTCAGAAATAGGGGTGGCTCCACTGTAGGTTCTTTTATCTGTATCTTAACAGGATTCTCATGAAAAAGATCAAGGACAAGGTCCAGAGAGAATACCATTTAGTGATGGAAACCTGTAGGAGATAACTGGCTGCCACTGAAAGACCAGCATAAAGAGCTATTGCTTCTGGAATTGCAAAGAAGCAAAGTATGTCTGCCTCTAGGAGAGGGATAAAGACTTTCCCACTGTCAAGTCACAGGCAAAGATCCATTGCCTTTGGATGAATAATATAAAAAAAAATACTCTGATCCTGACTGAGGAGCAGGAAACTCAGGATTCAAGCGGCTACAAAGCTGAGGTCTGCTTAGACTGGAGAGAGCCAGAAAATGCTCTCCTGTACCACACCCACCACAGACACAGTGCAGAGCAGAATTAGCCATGGGAAGGAGAAGCAAAGACACTATGAAACCCTAACCCACAAGACTTGGTTGCATAGGGCTGGCAAAAGACTGAGATTGAACCAGGAGAACAGAGAACACCAGAGACCGCAGCCACTATGAGTATTGTGCCAATTAAAAAATTATAGCAGTCTCCTTTTGTGTACGAAGCAATAGTATGGGCAGACTCTAATGTCCATATATAGAAGGGCTAATGAGATTTAAGGTGGCTGAGAGCTGGTGACACCATAGGCTGCATTCTAAAACAAAGGATAACAGCAATCCACCACTCTCATGCATGAAAGTGTTGATAGGAGCAACAAAGCCCAAACCCAGGTCAAGTCCACCACCACACACAAATGTCCTAATGGCCCGTTTCCATGTGTAAATAGCCTTTACCTCAGACTCTAATGTTCCTTTATGTGCAACATGAAGCATTTAATAAAAAACTATGAGACTCACAAAAAGTCAAGAAGAAAAAAATACATTGTGACGAAATAAAGCGTAAGAAAATACTCAGAGATGACCCTGGTATGGTATCTAGGAGACAGGGACTTAAAAACAAAAACTATGATTAATGTGTTAAAGTAATTCATGGAGTGGGTGGACACATGTATAATAAGATGTAGAATTTCAACACACAGAAATTACAAGAGAGACAAATGAAAATACAGCAATAAAAATATTATCAAAGATAAGTAATTCTCTCAGTGTGCAGAAGTAACACCGGAGGTATCTGATAAAAAAAATCATTGAACTTGAAGATAGATCAATAAAAATCATCTAAATGGAAACACAAAGGGAAATAGTGGAAAAGAGTATTCAGTAGCTGTTGTACAATATAAAATAGTTTATGTGTAACTAAAGTTGCAGAGCAAGAATAGAGAATAGGACAGAAAAATATTTTAAAATATAATGACCAATTAAAAAAGAAAAAACTCTGCATGTCCAAGAAGTCCAAGGAATCCCAAGGATAAAAATCCTGAAACACACACACACACACACACACACACACACACACACTCTCATGCATATCATAATCAAACAGCTGAAAAGCAGAAATAGAAAAAAATCTTTAAGGCAACCAGGTAAAAAGAAACACACATACAGAAGGGTAAAAGTAAAAATTATAGCACACCTTTCAGAATTTTTGAAAAACATGGAGTTATATCTTAAATATTACAGAATTTAAAAGCAAACAAACATTGTCAACCCAGAATTAAACATTTGGGCAGCATAAAGACAAAATACTTTTTTATTGAAACAGTAGATGAGACAATTCACCACAGCAGACAAGAAATACCGAAGAAAGCTTTTCAGAGACAAATTGTATGATACCAAATGAAAATAAATTAGGATGTATACCAAGAAATGAAGAACACCACAAATAGTGACAGTAAAAAAATAAACCTAAAAGATAGTTTCTTTATATTTAATAACTGTAAAAAATAAGTGACTATACTAACGATGTATTTTGGTAATCATATTTAGTTGTAAAATTTATGTTAACAGTAACAAACAAATGACAAGCTATTCTACATGCTTTACACTATATTTCACATGGCATAATATTATTGAAGATAGGCTGGGATAAGTTAAAAATGTGAATATAACCTCTAAAGCAGCAAATAAACAGAAAGAATATAATTACTAAGCCTAGTGGAGAGAAAATGGAAAAATTGATAATATTCTATCCAAAATCAGGCAGGAAAAAAGTAGGATAAAATGAACAAAGAACAGATGGGACAAATAAAAAAACTATAACAGGAGTATGGTAAACTTATCAGTAATGAATTCAATGTAAATGACTAACCTTTATTTGAAATACAAAGAATGGCAGACTGGATACAAATAAAAGTAGGACAAAACTACATGCTATCTACAATAATTGTATTTTAAATAGAGAGAAAGTAAGGTCTGAAAAATGAAGTAATATAAAAACACTAGTTAAAGACACTTTGACTCTATTAAAATCACAGAAGGTAAACTTCAAAGAAAGAAATATTACCAGGGATACAGAGGGCATCACAAAATGATAAAAGTGTTAATTCATTAAGAAGACACACATAGAAGGCCTAAATATATCTGCCTCTAATAACAGATATTTAAAATGCACAAAACAAAAATCAATAGAACTGAAAGGAAGAATAGGCAAATTCACAATTATGGCTGAAAATTTCAGCATCTCTTTCAATAAGTTAAAGAATAAAAACTCCAGAAAATCAGCAGAGACATAGAGGACTCAAACCACCCTATCAACCAAACTGACATAATTGGTATTTATAGAAAATCCTATACAATAGCAAAATTCATGTTTTTTATAAGTACATAAGGAATATTCCTCAAGAGTGATCCATATTCTGGGTCAGAAAACAATTTTTAATAATTTTAAAATAATTGAAGTCATATATCTCTGTTAGGCTCTTTGACATAACAGAATTAAACTAGAAATTGATTACAAAAAAAGAGATTTGGAAAATGTCTAAATAGTTGATAATTAACACAAGCATAAATGACAATTCTAAGCCATTTGTACTTTTCTTAGAATTGTGTAAATTCTAGGACAATTGTGTTGAACTAAAAACAAAAATTAGAAGGGAAGTTAGAAAATATTTGGAATGCGGCCGAGCGCAGTGGCTCATGCCTGTAATCCCAGCACTTTGGGAGGCCGACGCAGGCGGATGATGAGATCAGGAGATCGAGACCCTCTTGGCCAACATGGTGAAACCCCGTCTCTACTAAAATACAAAAAAGTAGCCGGGCCATGGTGGTGCGTGCCTAAATCCCAGCTACTTGGGAGGCTGAGGCAGGGAAATTGCTTGAACCCGGGAGGCGGAGGTTGCAGTGAGCTGAGATCGTGCCACTGCACTCCAGCCTGGCGACACAGCAAGATTCCGTCTCAAGAAAAGAAAATATTGGCCGGGCGCGGTGGCTCACGCTTGTAATCCCAGCACTTTGGGAGGCCGAGGCGGGTGGATCACGAGGTCAGGAGATCGAGACCACGGTGAAACCCTGTCTCTACTAAAAATACAAAAAAAAAATTAGCCGGGCGTGGTGGCGGGCGCCTGTAGTCCCAGCTACTCGGAGAGGCTGAGGCAGGAGAATGGCGTGAACCCGGGAGGCGGAGCTTGCAGTGAGCCGAGATCGCGCCACTGCCCTCCAGCCTGGGCGACAGAGGGAGACTCCGCCTCAAAAAAAAAAAAAAAAATTATTTGGAGTGCAATAAAGATAAAAGTACACATATCAATATTTGGAAGATATAGCTAAAATGCGTTCAGATAAAAATTTATAGTATTAAATGCTTATATTAAAAAATAAGACTATTTGACATCAGTAATCTAAGTTTCTATTGTAATAGAGTAAATTAGACCCAATAAGCAATGGGAAGAAAAAATAATAAAAGCAGAAATCAGTGAATAGACACACATGCACACGCACACAAACGCGGACACACACGAGCACACCCACACGAGCACACACGCACACATGCACACGCACGTGCACACACACACACACACACACACACACAGAAAGAGAGACTGAGACTGTCAAGGAAAGAAAGAAAAATTCCAGCCAGAGAGACAGAGTGATTGGAAAAAAATAAGACATGAATTACTGATATTATGAATGAAAGAGGGACTCATTAAAGATCTTACAAATTAAAAAGATATTAATGGAATATTTAAAAATTTATGCCTATAAATTTAACAGCTTAGATTAGTTAGAGAAATTCATTGAAAGATACAAAGTCACCAGTGTTCCCTCAGGAAAAATAGATATTCTGTGTAGCCCCATATCAAAGACAATGTGGAATTAAAATTGTCTCCACAAAGAGCATTTCACTGGCAAACTTTATTAAACACTTAAGGAACAAATAATACCATTTCTTTTTTTTTTGTCTTTAAGTATTAATTTATTTTAATCTGTTAATTTTTTGATAGTCCTCTCCCTTTTTTATTATTATTATTATACTTTAGGTTTTAGGGTACATGTGCACAATGTGCAGGTTTGTTACATATGTATCCATGTGCCATGTTGGTTTGCTGCACCCATTAACTCGTCATTTAGCATTAGGTATATCTCCTAATGCTGTCCCTCCCCCCTCCCCCCATCCCGCAACAGTCCCGGGAGTGTGATGTTCCCCTTCCTGTGTCCATGAGTTCTCATTGTTCAATTCCCACCTATCAGTGAGAACATGTGGTGTTTGGTTTTTTGTCCTTGTGATAGTTTACTGAGAATGATGTTTTCCAGTTTCATCCATGTCCCTACAAAGGACATGAACTCATCATTTTTTATGGCTGCATAGTATTCCACAGTGTATATGTGCCACACTTTCTTAATCCAGTCTACTGTTGTTGGACATTTGGGTTGGTTCCAAGTCTTTGCTATAGTGAATAGTGCCGCAATAAACATACGTGTGCATGTGTCTTTATAGCAGCATGATTTATAGTCCTTTGGGTATATACCCAGTAATGGGATGGCTGGGTCAAATGGTATTTCTAGATCTAGATCCCTGAGGAATCGCCACACTGACTTCCACAATGGTTGAACTAGTTTACAGTCCCACCAACAGTGTAAAAGTGTTCCTATTTCTCCACATCCTCTCCAGCACCTGTTGTTTCCTGACTTTTTAATGATGGCCATTCTAACTGGTGAGATGGTATCTCACTGTGGTTTTGATTTGCATTTCTCTGATAGCCAGTGATGATGAGCATTTTTTCATGTGTTTTTTGGCTGCATAAATGTCTTCTTTTGAGAAGTATCTGTTCATGTCCTTCGCCCACTTTTTGATGGGGTTGTTTGTTTTTTTCTTGTAAATTTGTTTGAGTTCATTGTAGATTCTGGATATTAGCCCTTTGTCAGATGAGTAGGTTGCAAACATTTTCTCCCGTTCTGTAGGTTGCCTGTTCACTCTGATGGTAGCTTCTTTTGCTGTGCAGAAGCTCTTTAGTTTAATTAGATCCCATTTGTCAATTTTGGCTTTTGTTGCCATTGCTTTTGGTGTTTTAGACATGAAGTCCTTGCCCATGCCTATGTCCTGAATGGTATTGCCTAGGTTTTCTTCTAGTGTTTTTATGGTTTTAGGTCTAACATGTAAGTCTTTAACCCATCTTGAATTAATTTTTGTATAAGGTATAAGGAAGGGATCCAGTTTCAGCTTTCTACATATGGCTAGCCAGTTTTCCCAGCACCATTTATTAAATAGGGAATCCTTTCCCCATTTCTTGTTTTTGTCAGGTTTGTCAAAGATCAGACAGTTGTAGATATGTGGCATTATTTCTGAGGGCTCTGTTCTGTTCCATTGATCTATGTCTCTGTTGTGGTACCAGTACCATGCTGTTTTGGTTACTGTAGCCTTGTAGTATAGTTTGAAGTCAGGTAGCGTGATGCCTCCAGCTTTGTTCTTTTGGCTTAGGATTGACTTGGCGATGCAGGCTCTTTTTTGGTTCCATATGAACTTTAAAGTAGTTTTTTCCAATTCTGTGAAGAAAGTCATTGGTAGCTTGATGGGGATGGCACTGAATCTATAAATTACCTTGGGCAGTATAGCCATTTTCACAATATTGATTCTTCCGACCCATGAGCATACCATTTCTAAACGAGCTCTTCTAGAAGAGAAAATAGCAGGGAATCCTTTTGACATAGTATACAAAGCCTGCATTACCCTGACACTGAAACCAGACAAAGATTTGTAAGTAATAAAATTCACTATATCATTAATAAATAGGCATAAAACAATCCTTGCCAAAATAAAAGAAAATCTAGTTATGACTAAAAATATGATCAAGTATGATGTATCCTACGATTACAGCATCATTTTCACATTTGAAAAATCAAGCGATGCAAAGCACTGTATTGGCAGATTTTAAAAGAAAAACAAAGTCCTACAATTGTCTAAATAGATACAGAAAAAATGTACAGAAAAAAATTGTATACAGAAACAACTGTAAAATTCTACATCCATTCATGAAAACAGAATTCTTATCAAATGAGTACTAGAGGGAACATCATCTGTTTCGCTTGGTTTCCTGTGTTATACTGTGAATGCTAAATTCAGGAGTTAGTAAATATCCAAAGATGAAATTACATAGTTAAATGTGGGCTGCTTTCTCTTTGGTTCCTTTTTCTCTGTGATCTGGATTCTCAAGTTCTAGCTTAAGGGTCAGTTTTTGCCTCCTCAGCCCAGAGTGACTGTCCCAAGCTTTAGGTCACTCCTGTCTGGCTTCTATAGTGCTGGTTGTATATTGGCAAATGTTATGAAAAGAAAAAGAGTGAAGGCAAGTTACAGCATTCACATCACCTCCACACATAGCCCCACCATGCCCACATCTCTCCAGGATCTCTTCCCCTCAAGCCCTCACTACCTCCTTTGTTCTGTTATGCCTCCAAATATCTGTTTTCTAAATTTATTCCACATCTACAGGGTGTTTTTTTTCCTCGGTAGAGAGGTTAGTTTAATACAAGTTACTTACTCCATCATAGTTGGAAACAGAAGTCTGTCTTTACTTACATTTATAGTCTATTTTTAGACATACAGGCTTATTTTATATTCTGTGTAATAATTTCAATATTCAAACTTTTAGGGGCCCTTATTTTCATGTTGTTATTGTTGTTGTGTTTTGTTTTTGACTGCTCTCTTTTGGTCGTGGAGACCTACACACCCTGACCAACCCCCAGACTACCCATTTAATATTTTGTTACTATAAGCTTATCTTCCTTTGAGATGTAGGCTGAGGGTCATCTACTCCACAAATGATTAGCATTTACTTCTACCATACATCTGGAGCACTACTATGCTAGGAAGATTTGAGATGAAAATATTTATATCTTAAACCAGCTTTTGCTGGTTTAAGTGTAAATTTGGTAACTAGTGTAAATTTGGTGTACAAATCTATGTGAGAGTTTGTTGTAGGTTTCCAAAGCAATTTTTTTTTCTTTCCTCTGCAAAAAAATGGTTTGAGACAAGGGTTTTTTCTAAATGGTTTCCTGGGAAGAAAAGCAGTCTGATTTATTTCTAGATGGCCTTATGCCAAAATACACCCATTGGAAGTTCTAGCCTAATGCCAACATAGAGTGATGTCTTTTTAGATTTCCTACCTGAATTTGTCCTGGGCATTGTCTCATGTCTTCTGGGAGACTGCGAAAGCCCAGTACTAAGTTCATTTAGATTTGGTAAGTGTCTTCATGGTGAAACTCAAATTCACTTTCCTCTTTATCCCTCTAGGTTCTCAGGTTTGCTGAGTTTTTGATTGCTTATATTCTTTTTTCTTATTGCCATCCATTTACTATATTTTTAAAAGAGAGTTTAAAATACTTTTTCCATGGTGTTTAGTTGTTTTTAAGGGAAGAGTTGGGAAGAATCTGTAGACCTCTTGACTTCAAGAAACAGATGTATATAGTCAGTTTCACGTATATTACTCTAGTTGATTGTCATGATTACCTGTGTATAGATGTCATTATTATTGACATCACATAGGTAAGGACACTGTCATCCAAAGAGAGTGACTTACCCTGAATCCACTCTCAGAACACAACAGGGCTTTTCTTCAAATCAGATTTTCTGACACTAGACCTCACGTTCTTTTCATGAGACCTTACCGCACATTGTTGCACCTGTTGGGAATAATAAGTTTGGCTTCTAAAAGGTCCATTAGCTCAAGACTTGGAAAAATAACCAAATTTCTACCCTGGGCTCCACATAGCTCTAAAATTTATTTTGATTCATCAGACAATCCCAGTTTAGTAAAGACATAGACATCATCATTTGTGCAGCTATTCAGACTGGCATCACCAGACATTCTCCCTCAAAAGAAGATCTCTCAACAGCAGCATAATGTCAGTGTTGGCTGCCTCCCAGAGAAAATTAATCATAATACCAGGAGTTAGATCTTACACAGATTTCAGACATATTGTATTTATTTACCTTAATGTCCACATTCTCCCTGCTGTGTTTCATTACAAAATCCAAATATCACACAAAAACATCATAGCTACACTCCTTGGTATATATATATATGTGTTTAATCAAAAATCGTTGATCCTTGTGATATTGGCCCTGCAGGCAAAAATTCCCTTTTATGTCAAAGAAATTCCACCCTATCACCACTATGAGATCTATTCCATTTGGTAAAAACATTTCCAGTAAAATAAAGGGGGAAATAGCGTACCTAAATGAAACAAACATACAATTTGATGATTAACAGAAGAGTTTTTAGATTAATGAAATCTTCATCATCCTCCTCCTGAGATTTTAGAAAGTGCATAATAATTTTTGGCTATATTTGTTATATAAAGCTATTGTCATAAGGCTTTGTATCTTTCCTTTGTCTGCCTTGTTTTAACCCTTCTGAGACTGGTCATTCCTGTTTGGAAACCCATATACTATATTTGTCTACAAATAATAATAATACATTGCTGGCTTTGGAAATTCTTGCAGATGTTGGTTGCTGTTTTTGTTTTGTTGCTGAATTACATTTGTCTAACAACTTGTACATTTGTTTTGCCAGTGTCTAGATGTGCACCTGTCTTATTTCATTTTATCAGATTCTCTAGCTTTTCAGAGAGGGTCAGAGCATTAAGGAAAGTTATATCTAAGAAATTTATGAAAAAATAAAATGAAATGTTTTTTATTCCCATCCAGATTTATTACATTTGTATGGGACTTGATGTTCTAATGTAAATATGGACAGCAATGCCATATATTAGTACCCAAATTTCCCTACAGTTAGGGAAAACAGCAATACCTTTTCCATGCCTCCACACCCAGATACACAGAGAACCATAGATAAGGCATTGCTGTTGTTCTTGTTTTCCTAATTTGATTAATGTAGATCACTACAGGGATAGTGATCAGTTAAGAAACTCTCAAATGCACACAGCTCCAGAAGAATTCAGACCTTCTTCACTGTGGCAGAATGTATGATTTTATAATGCTGTGTGTATTGAGTGTAATTGTGTCTTTTGAATCCTTTTGATAGAATTGAGGAAAAAACACGTGCAGTTCTAAAAACGGCTGTCATGTCCCTTGCCTCTTCTCTCCATGCTCAATCTAGTTGATCTACTTCTGCATTCTGGTACCAAATCATTTCATTATTTAGTTGGCTTATTATCAAGCAAAACTTGTTGCCAGTATGGTTCTAACCTTCTGATCTATTTTGAGTAATTGGTCCTTTTTGCTTAATAATAGTATATGATAAGTGTATGACTATTGAATAGCTGGGCTCAAGTCTCACATCTACTAATTTTAGAGGTGCGACTTAGAACAAGTTATTTGACCTTTCTGGTTCTTCATTTCTGCCCTTTTTAGATTCTATAAAATGAGGCTAATTATTCATAAGCTGTAGGGTGTTTGTGATAAGAAAATAAAATAATGTATGTTAAAGTGTTTGGGACATAATAGACAATAAATGTTAGTTCCTTTGTCACTCAGGGTTCTGGCACAATAT
Source organism: Nomascus leucogenys (assembly GCF_006542625.1). Lineage (NCBI taxonomy): Eukaryota > Metazoa > Chordata > Mammalia > Primates > Hylobatidae > Nomascus > Nomascus leucogenys. The sequence continues at coordinate 54,765,993 of NC_044386.1, forward strand.
AGATTATACACACAAAAGCTAATTAGATATAATTTAATTAAGGTGCTTTATACAGAAGTTAAGGAATGAAAAGCAGATGGTGACACACACAGGAACTAACCACAAGTGTTATCAACACTAGACCTAAAGAGATAGAAGGATCCTGTCCCCGAAGAGAGTGAGAGCTATACATATGTGTGAGGGGCTGCTTGACAGGATCCATGGCCTTTAGTAGAAGAAAACAGCCACGGCTGAAATCTCCCCTGCCAGGGGTACAGAAGGGTAGATGCGGGCAGAAATAATAGCCCAGTCTCTCTGTCTTCATACCCTCTGATGTGCTGCTGGATTCTTTCATTGATTGATCCCAACTGGAAGTTAGAGGACAAGGAAACCCAAATAATGCTGCCAGTAGCCACCACATCACTGGAACAGAGAGCAGAAGGAGAAGGCTGAATGATGAATCTAAAGGAGCAAATGAACTGTTAGTACAGCTTCTTTTCTTCACCTTCTACTTCTATTACTCTAGTGTTCTATTTATCTACATAGATCACTTTTTCCACTATTGGCTTTCAATCGAAGATGAGGTCTTTGAAAGCCAGGATGGCATGTCTTCATCATGCCAGCATTTCCTAAAGGATGTACCATTAAACAAGTTGTGTATGAAAAATGCAACCTACTATATATAACCCTTTGCAGAAACACATTAGCAGCATAAATGTGCTTATAAAAGCTCTTAGCAGTTCTGTAGGAAATAAATAATAGTAAAGAGAAATATTTACTCACGTAGTTATTTTTCAAGGACTATAACTAATACATAACCACTAGTTCCTGGAAATGCATTTTTGAAAATTATTGCACCCCTAATGCCAAGCCCAGGTTGCAGAATATACTATACACTCAATAAACATTGAGTGAATGCATAAATCATGGAATAGCTCTATGACTGGGTCCTGAACTGATCTTGCTAAAGAACCGTCTTGCCAAATTGTTCTTGCTGAAGAATCTTCTCGTCACTTTTTCTCTTCAGAAACTGGAATCTTGCCTCTTACGTGTAGTCTGATTAACTACACTCATTTTCTTGAAAGGTTCCTACGTGGCTAGCCACGCATGGGTGACCTGGTTGCATTATGAGTAAACAGTAAACATCACCATCAGTCATCAGAATCTCTACAATTTTCTTCTATTTAAGATTCCCATGACTGTCTATGTTTGGGGAAATCTTAACACTCTTTGGAGAAATGCCAAGACTACTGGGTTCAACTGGCTCTGAACTCAGAAGATGCCAATTTCCAGCCATCTGCATTAATTTCCTTTTGTAACTTGTATTTGAGTGTTCCTTTGGCATTGATCCTATCCTATTGGATAAAACTAGTTTCCAGCCTCTCCCAGTGAATGCTGATCACTACCTTCTCTTCCAAACATAAAATCTTGAGCATGCAGTACCATCTGACTTATCTATTGTCTAGATCAATAAATCCATAAGGATAAGATATATTTCTGTAAAGCTACAGGCCCTCTCTCCACCATCACAACCCATTTCTATATTTAAGTAACTTTAATCATACAATCAAAGCAAAACTGGCATAAGAGAGCCAGATTTAATGAGTGAACAGAAGAGCTGAGGAAGACAAGCTTCTAGAGGAGATTAACCGTATTTTCTCAAGACAGGTCCTAGGGAGGGGAAGAACAAGAAAGAATAAGAGGCCAAGAAAAGAAAGAGAACTCTTAGAGAAGAGATACGATTCTTTAATAATTGCTCAAGTTCAGCAATTACCAAGGTCCTTATTTGGTGACAACGAGACAAGACCGTTTAGTGAAGGAAAAATGTTCATCATTATACAGAAATGTATGCACACTTGAGATTTAGAATAGCAAAGGCAATAATCGGAAGGCAGCAGAGATTCTGACCATAATGAGACATGCTTCCATGACTCAATTTAGAAAATTCCTTGGATGATGTGAGGCTGCTTTCTGCATTTTAAAAAGGATACATGCATACATACATGAAGATTAAAGTTTTTCCCTTCTTTACATAGAAACATGTCAGCATATGCTGCACAGTCATGGAGAGAAGAATGCGTACTTCGTGCTCCTCCCCCAGTTATCAGCTGAAAGAATCACTGGCTTAGAATTCAGTCTCTATTTTTGTATTGGTGAAGGTTTGATCAGGGAAGCAGAACCACCTGGAGTTATGTGGAAAAAGGAATTTATTATAGGGACTAAAAAGTACACATTGTAGAAGGTGATAAAGAAGTGTGTGATAAGCTCTTGTATGTGGTGGTGGTCATGAAGTTTTGTAAGTCAGCAGAGTGAGCACTGGGAAGAAAACTGGGACATGAAGCAAAGGAGAGTGAGAACAAACTGGAACTTGGGAGGACATAGTAAAACCCAGGTCTGCATCCAATCTCAATGATGTAGTGTTTTGGAGAAGAAGCTGGTGTCCTTCATCCCTAAGCTGCACACATGCCTGGCTTAAGCCTCAGAGAAGATGAACGAGTGCAAGAAGAACCCGGAAGAACTCCAAGCCAGAGTGCTCTTCCTCCCCAGTTGGGTGATGTAGCAGATCAGTGACATTGTGTGCAAATTTCAGTGGCATGTGTCATGCTTCAGCCTTTAATGACTACTACTTATCTTCTTCCTTCCAAATCTCACACAAACTTCTCCATTGCCCAGTTTGTCCCAGAACCATATAAGGAAAGCAATTCTGGGTAAGTTGACACCATATAAAACCATAATTCTAATTTAGATAAGTTGACACCATATAAAATCACTGCAGTTGTGATACTTTTAGCAATGTAAAAAACTTGGAAAGTTATTGGAATAGATCCTGAGGACAATGTCTCCATTGATTGTGGAATTCAAAGTGGGTTGGAGCAGAAAGAACCTCACAGATATTGAGATCAAATAACCAAGTATTTATTTACTCTAATGTTGCAGGGAGAGTTAGCCATGCACCCCCATTTCCTGCATAAAACTAAGGAGTTCACTGATATGCAGTCTGTCCTATAACTGAATGTCAATTGTTTAACTCAGCCATTAAATAAACTTCAAATTAGTAATGCTAAAAGCTTTCCCTATTCAATCTTTGCCTTAGTATTTGGTTTATTTCTAAAACATTTTTAATAAGAGTTTAAAGATCTGTGATAAGAAAATAGATGAAAATTACACCAAAAATTCTGACAGTTGAAGATTAAACTGTGAATGCAAATTATCAATCTGAAAATGAAGTGTGTTTCTGTATGTAAAATTTTAAAAAGGTGTTGATTTATATTTGATTCATGGTGTGAGTAGCTGCATTATGAATGATCAATGAACACTATCAGCAGAACAATGTCACACTATTACAATTATGGTGCATCAAAAATGCAAACTTAATTGTTTAGCTCTTAATGAAATACAAAAGGCACATGTTAATAATGTTAAAGTTGTGGTTCAATCTGACAAAGTCAAAGTTAAGATGATGATAAACCATCCCAAACACTTTGATATCACAAGATAAGATATATCATAGAGGTTCCATACTCTACACCCACCACTCTCCCCACTGTGAACAGCAGAGAACATCTTTTCAAAATCTAGTTGACGGGCTTTTTGTAGGAAAGAACATCGTCCTGAGTTAAGTTGACAACTCAACTTCATTTTGTCCAATCTCAAAACAGACCAACATAAAAAATTAGGAGGCATCCAAATAAAGTGGTCCTCCTTATCTACAGTTTCACCTTCTGAGGTTTCAGTTACCTGTGGTCAACTAGAGTCTGAAAATATTAAAATGGGAAATTCCAGAAATAAACAATTCATAAGTGTTAAGTTACACGCTGTGACATGCACCGTTCCTTTGTCTAGTATATCCACACTCTATATGCTACCTGCCCATTAGTCACTTAGCAATCATCTCAGTTATTAGATTGACTGTTGTGATATCACACTACTTATGTTCAGGTAACCCTTATTGTACTTAGTAATGGTCCCAAAGAGCAAGAGTAGTGATGCTGGCATATTATAATTTTTATATTTTATTTTATTGTTGTTAATCTCTTATGCCTAATTTATAAATTAAGCTTTATCATAGGTATGTATGTATAGGAAAAACATAGTATGTGTAGGATCTGGTACTACCGGTGGTTTCATGCATCCGCTGAGGGTCTTAGAACATATCCTCTGCAGATGAGGGAGGACTACTGTGCATGTTTTTCTATAAATTCTTACAAGTTACATCAGAATGTAATCATAGATCAAACTGCGCAAAGCAACACACTTCAGGCTATAGTGTAGTGTAGTATAGTGTAGTGTAGTGTTGTATAGTATAGTGTAGTATGTCCTGGATAATTCTAAGAAAAAGATGTGTGTGTGTGTGTATATATATACATGTATATATGTGTGTGTATATATATATACATGTATATATATGTGTGTGTATATATATACATGTATATATATGTGTGTGTATATATATACAATTTCACCTTCTGAGGTTTCAGTTGCCTGCGGTCAACTGAAGTCTGAAAATATTAAAATGGGAAATATATACACACACACACACACACACACACACACACACATAGACTCTCAATAGATTTTTTTCCCCAATATTAGGGCTTTAAGCCTAATCAGCCAGCTGTGGAAAAATCATCCATTCATCATATCATTGAATTCTTGAAAAAGGGGTGCCAAGATCAAATGCCTTCATTAAGGCAACAAGAACAGTTACTGAGAGAGATTCTGGGAACAACCACAAAGTAGTTGTGCTTTGTTTTCATTGCCTCCTGAATCCATTGACGTCACTACATAGTAAGAATTTCTGGTGAAGAACAGAATTCTTTAAACCTCCAACAGACAAATCACTAGGTCCCGAGTTTACATTCCTGTTTCACTCGTAAGCATATAATAATTTCCTGGGTGTGTTTTATCTCTATAGGTTATTCTTAAGTCAACCTTAAGATTTAGAATGAAATTTTGCTTTCATTATATAGATAGCACTAGTGTAGTGATATTGGGGATGGTGGCATCTGAATTCATAAGTTACACATTTTATGCATCATTTCAGTAACATCACTTTACCGACTCCAGGGAATGCACCTGAGTGATATGGCTATTTATGTATATAGATTTATTTATTTTTGGATCTTTTTTCATGTGTAGAATGCCAGGAGATCTGGAAAAGCCCTGTGAGAAAACAGATAGTATCCTTAATCCTCTGACCTATTTGCCTCAAAGAATAAACTAGATGTAGGCATCTAACAACTTCAGAGAAGTTGGTAATAATGAAACCACTGAATTTTCCTGAAAATCTTCTCTCCATCCCTACAGCACCTTCTACATTACAGTTATCATCTCCTCTTCATATATCTTAAATAGATTTGATTACTGGCTGTCTTAGTTCATTTGTATTGGTGCAAAGAAATAATTGAGACTGGGTAATGTATTTAATAAATGAGGTTTATTTGGCTCATGGTTCTGCAGGCTGTAGAAGAAGCAGGGGGCCAGCATCTGCTTCTGGTGAGGGCTTCAGCGAGCTTCCATCATGGCAGAAGGCAAAGAGGAAGGCAGCACCAGAGAGTGGAGGGAATTTCCTGACTCTTTTTAACTGTCAGTTATCTCTGGGACTCATTACCTCGAGGACTACAGTAAGCCATTTATGAGGGATTCACCTCCGTGATCCAAACACCTCCCACCAAGTTCCACCTTCAATATTTGGGGATCAAATTTCAACATAAGATTTGAGGTAGACAAATATCTAAACTATATAATTGGCTTAGAATTTCTTTTGAGGTCAGGAGATTGAGACCATCCTGGCTAACACGGTGAAACCCTGTTTCTACTAAAAATACAAAAAAAAAAAAAAAAAATTAGCCAGGCCTGGTGGTGGCAAGTGCCTGTAGTCCCAGCTACTTGGGAGACTGAGGCAGGAGAATGGTGTGAACCCGGGAGACGGAGCTTGCAGTGAGCCGAGATCGCGCCACTGCACTCCAGCCTGGGCGACAAAGCGAGACTCTGTATCAAAAAAAAAAAAAAATTCTTAGCAAATTACTATTTCACTCTTAGAAAATTCTGATTTCTTTATGTTAATACACCAGAGAACTTTCCTTTCTTCAAAACTTTAGTAATCTTTTCCCATTTAAAGTACTCTGTTTTATTTTTTATTAATATTTAGCCAAAGAAGCATTTTATTTCAGTATCTGGTCCTTTTAAATATTAAGTTCTATCTATTCTGTCTATGGTACCTGGGGTGCCAATTCACTCAACATTTCCTGAATCATAAAGCACTGTTTTAGCATGATCTCCTGGAATTTCATAAATTATGTGTTATAGTAAATCTTTCTTTGCCTTAAAAAATTAGATATTAAAATTCAAATTTTAGTACTTTTAAACTGCATAAATATAGAACAAAATGGAAAATATTAAGTAAAATACCTCAAATTCTTATGCGTCTGAAACCTTCCTTCCTGGAGAAATCTCCTCTGGGCTAGAAGGGTTAAAAGCTCTCGCTCATTTACATTGTCCACATTAAGCATATTTTGACATAATCTTCTCAGTCTTTAACATCTTTCTCTCTATACATAGACAAGGTTAAAATTCACTTTGGGAAACCACCATGAATAAGATTTAGCTCACTGACTTCTTACCCCACCTTTTTGGCAGGTGGAAATTGCTGATTTTTGGTTGCTGTTTCTGCCCTTTTCTACACAATAATGGTTCTACCTATCTGTTCTGCCCCTACTCTGCTTCACTGTGGCGTTCTTTTGGCTTTCTTTTTGCTTTCTTTTCTTTCATTTGGCTTTCTTTTTGCTTCCCCATAATCAGGATTCAGCCCTGAACATTGCTTTCTATTTTCATGAGACAGACTAGAAAACCTGTAACTTTTATACCCAGCTCAGATTTCTGTGATCTACCTCTCTAAGTCTGGATATGATATATCAGATACCCTCAGTTATCGAGAAAAATCACACACACACACACACACACACACACACACACACACACACACAACAGTTAAGTTCTCACTTAATGTTATGGATAGGTCCTTGGAAACTGTGACTGTAAGCAAAATGGTTATAATAATAAAACCAATTTTCCCATAGGTTAATTAATAGAAGCAGGAGTAAAATTCCTATGGTGTATTTCTGGTCACAAAAAACATCACCAAATTTTTAAATAAAGATCCAAAATGCTTCTTTTTTTTTAATTTTTTTATTTTTTTATTTTTTATTATACTTTAGGTTTTAGGGTACATGTGCACAATGTGCAGGTTTGTTACATATGTATCCATGTGCCATGTTGATTTCCTGCACCCATTAACTCGTCATTTAGCATTAGGTATATCTCCTAATGCTGTCCCTCCCCCCGACCCCCAACCCACAACAGTCCCTGGAGTGTGATGTTCCCCTTCCTGTGTCCATGAGTTCTCATTGTTCAATTCCCACCTATGAGTGAGAACATGCGGTGTTTGATTTTTTGTCCTTACGATAGTTTACTGAGAATGTTTTCCAGTTTCATCCATGTCCCTACAAAGGACACGAACTCATCATTTTTTATGGCTGCATAGTATTCCATGGTGTATATGTGCCACATTTTCTTAATCCAGTCTATCGTTGTTGGACATTTGGGTTGGTTCCAAGTCTTTGCTATTGTGAATAGTGCCGCAATAAACATACGTGTGCATGTGTCTTTATAGCAGCATGATTTATAGTCCTTTGGGTATATACCCAGTAATGGGATGGCTGGGTCAAATGGTATTTCTAGTTCTAGATGCCTGAGGAATCGCCACACTGACTTCCACAATGGTTGAACTAGTTTACAGTCCCACCAACAGTGTAAAAGTGTTCCTATTTCTCCACATCCTCTCCAGCACCTGTTGTTTCCTGATTTTTTAATGCTGGGCAATACCATTCAGGACATAGGCATGGGCAAGGACTTCATGTCTAAAACACCAAAAGCAATGGCCACAAAAGCCAAAATTGACAAATGGGATCTAATTAAACTAAAGAGCTTCTGCACAGCAAAAGAAACTACCATCAGAGTGAACAGGCAACCTACAGAATGGGAGAAAATTTTTGCAACCTACTCATCTGACAAAGGGCTAATATCCAGAATCTACAATGAACTCAAACAAATTTACAAGAAAAAAACAAACAACCCCATCAAAAAGTGGGCAAAGGACATGAACAGACACTTCTCAAAAGAAGACAGATAGGCAGCCAAAAAACACATGAAGAAATGCTCATCCTCACTGGCCATCAGAGAAATGCAAATCAAAACCACAGTGAGATACCATCTCACACCAGTTAGAATGGCCATCATTAGTGCTTCTAATATTAAACATTGAAATAAATATGAACTATACATAAAGTTTTTCAAGTTTAATAAAAACAAGTAAGATTATATACCCAACTTTTGGTGAATCAGTGAGTGACAGTGGGCATAGTGGTTGTGGCTTAGATTGAGGAACAAATGTTTGTGAAGTGAAAATTGTAAACCGCACACGCTACCACCAAACAGTTCAAAAACAACATTAACAAATATGCTCTTCTGTACTGCGTTGTTTATTGTCATGCATTTGTATGATTGTATACTTAAAAAAATTTTATTTTACAATAATTTGTATTCATTCATTTTTCTAATCCAATTATTCGAGTTCAAGGTGATGGGTTGCTGGAGCCTCTCCTAGCAGTTTATGGGGCAAAGCAGAAACCAACTCTGGACAGGATGCCATTCCATCGCAGGATGCACTCACACAAAAACCCAAACTCACTCAGACTGAGACCGTTTAGATGCACCAGTTTACCTAACAGGCACATCTTTGGGATATGGGAGGAAGCCAGAGTACCTGGAGGAAACCCACAAAGGCATGGGCAGAATGTGCAAACTCCACAAAGACAGTGGCCTCAGCCAGGAATTGATTATTTTGTTTCTCATCAATGATCCTTAGGATGAAACAATGATAGACAAAACAACCTTTTTTGAGGACCTGATGTATATGTTAGATACATGTACATACATAGATGTATACCTGCAGATATATATGTCTCTTATGCATATAGGATTATGTCTATCCAGCTTCTGTATTTTAGTCTATCATCTATCAAGAAGAACATGAGGTAAAAGTCCTATTCTTGGCACTAAGAAACAAAATACTTAAAGGCTGTTCTGGGAAGTAGTAACATTTCAGAGGGAACCAGCTTAGGGTTTCTAATATTTCATTTCCTTATTTACATCCATATTTAAGGTAAAAAAAAACCTTCTAATAAACTTCCTACTGGTGAGAACAGAAGTAATTGTTATATAATTGCTGCTTTTTTCCCAAAGAACATGAAAAGAGATTCCAAGTTAGATCAATAATTCGGAAGATTTAGAGTTGAGAAGTGCTGGTAAAAGAACAAAATAGTTTGAAAAACCAACCAAAACATATTTTGTGGTATCTGAGAATTAGCACTTAAAATTATGTTTTTGCTGATTCCCCCATATTGTCAACTTATTACAGCAAACAGTGTTATCAGTTACTATTTATGGAATTTGTATGCTGATTGATTCTATTAATAAATGCCACTGGGCAAGCAACCCCCCTCTCTGGGACTCAGTTGCCATATTGCAAAATAGGGGTCTCAAGCATGAAGACCTTCTAAGGCCCCTGCCAATTCTGACCTTTTATGATTTGTCTCCTAGCTACTCATTGTGGTCTGGAAACCCTTGCCAACAGCCCAGTCGTGCAAGCTTTGCAAACTGAACAGCCAGCAGACAGAACACATTTTCACAATCTAATGTGAGACAGATACACCCAGTTGTGCACCTTGCAAAATCTTTTGTTTACTAACACATTCAACAAACTGTGTCAATACACATTGTGTGTGTGTGCGTGCGAGAGAGAGAGAGAGAGAATGAAGTGTGATACACAGGAATCTGTTTCTCCTTTCTTCTTCTTGGTCTGATGGAACAACACCTCGAATGCCTAACTAAAATGCAACCTACTCTGTGAAGTCTTCTTAGCTTTCACAGAAATATTTTCCCCTTTATGCTCTTTTGTAACATTTTGTTGGCATTATTTGTTTTTACACAGCATTATGCCTTTTTTGTATATTGGTCTTCCTACTGGACTTTGAGCAGCCTAAATTCTTTGATTTTCTCTTAGTTCCTTATCCTGAGTACATTGCCTGGCATACAGCAAATAAATAGATGTTGGTTGAATAATTAATATTCTTTGCATTTAATTTATGCTTTTTGAGATGAAACCTAGATAGTGGTTCCTCCACTTAGAAGGATACTGACATTGGTTTACGTTATTTGCCAAACAACACCATGGAAAGTTGTTATATGGATATAATATAGAAGCTTTAGTTTATTGCTCTTGCCATAAGACCCACTGAATTGTGCCACAGAGGCTTACTTTTTAACATTTATTTTATTTTTCATAGTTTGTGAATTGTCTGTATGTAATTACTTTCATTAACTTCCCTCAGCCAATCAACAGACCATAAACTAAACCTAAGCAGTTATGAACAGAGGGAGCTTTGTGATGAGAATTTGTCCTTACAGTAATTGTTAGTTCATTAAAAGTCTGCACTCAGGGAATTACAGTAGCTATATTTGAGTTCCTTATTTATGGATGCATTAATATATTTAAAATAAGACTTCTCAATCAGTAAGCTCAGAATATTAAATGTTTTAAATTGTCTTTATCAGAATTCTTAAGATGGCTCTAACAATGCAGCAAACACATTCAGAAAGATTCTGGAATTTGTTTAATGACTCAGAGTAAACCTGGGTCCCCAAAGACAAAAATCATGTTATTTTGTGTCACTTGAGCCCAGTGTGGATAACTGCCTTCCCAGTTGTGCATATATCTAGTTCATTCCTCTAGCTAAAACAATTATCTCAAGCAAATACGGTTATTGTGATATAGATCTGTATGTGATAGACATTGACAAGAAGAAAATTACATTACCATAGAATAGAAAACATAGAGTCTTTCAGGGCTGAAGCAGAAACGTAGCCCAATGTTGAGAACTCTGACAAAATAAGAAAGAAGTGTTAAAAGGAACTGATAATACCATTCTATTGACCAGTTGAAAGCAAGTGCTTACATGACTGCAGTATGTGAGGGCTTAAAGCATACTTAATGCCTTGGAAAGATTTAAGGGTTTTTATATAAAGGGTTAGGGAGATAAGAGGACAAACCTCTAGGGTATTAGATGAATGGAGAGGACATAGGATAGATCAGAATTCTAACAAAACCAGCTGGAGAGGACCTTGGTTTCCCTGAGACTAACAATTAACTTCATAAAACCTAGAAGGCTGGAAAATGAGATCAGCTAAAGTTAATGGAAGAAGCCTCTCTATGTGAGGCTAGACACAATACTGAACCTCAAACTGCAGCAACTTGAATTTTGCCATATGTATGTTGGTTATTTTGTTACTAGAAGGAAGAAAAGCAGGAGAAAACAAAGCAACCAAATAAGTCTCTCTATATTTCTATAATCTACAAAGATTATTGAGAAATAACATATGCTTCACATAGAATGAACAAAGATAAGAATGCCTATTGATTTTTTGCGAGTTGGTAGAAGTCATGAGAATAAATAACTGGGGATATCCTCATAGTTCTCAAAGGTCCCAGACCCTTATTAACATGCTTACCTCAGCCTCCACCTCCCAGGCTCAAGCTATTCTCCTACCTCAGCCTCTGGAGAAGCTGGGACCATTGGCACATGCCACCACACCTAGCTAATTTTTGTATTTTTTATAAAGTCAGGATTTCACCACATTGCCAAGGCTGATCTTAAATTCCTGTATTCAAGCAGTCTACCAGCTTCAGCCTCCAAAAGTGCTAAGATTACAGGCATGAACCACCACACATGGCCTATAATCCTCAATATTTCTATTTCTTACCTATTCCTCTGTCTCTGACCCATCTTTTTCAAGATAATTGATAAAACTGTAGACCTGAAAAGGTTCTCAGAAATTATCTAAGAATTTGTCCCAGAGAGGCTAAAGGTTTTTCCCACAAAATAAATTTAGTGAGACAAAAAGAATAAAATACCTAGGAATATGGCTAACCAGGGAGGTGAAAGATCTCTACAATGAGAATTACAAAACACTCCTCAAAGAAATCAGAGAAGACACAAATGGAAAAACATTCTATGCACAAGGATAGGAAGACTCAACATCATAAAAATGGCCATACTGCCCAAAACAATCTATAGAGTCTATGCTATTCCTATCAAACTACCAAGGACATTCTTCACAGAACTAGAAAAAAGTATTCTAAAATTCACACAAAACCAAAAAACGGACTCAAATAGCTAAGGCAACCCAAAAAGAACAAAGCTGGAGGCATCACTTTACCTAACTTCAGTAACTAAAACAGCATGGTACTGGTAGAAAAACAGGCACATAGACCAATGGAACAGAATACAGAGCCCAGAAATAAGGCTGCACACCTACAATCATCTGATCTTCGATGAAGCTAACAAAAACAAGCAATAGGGAAGACCCTATTCAATAAATGGTGCTCGGTTAACTGGCTAGCCATATGCAGAAGATTGAAGCTGAACCCCTTCCTTACTCCATATACAAAATCAAAATGGATTAAATACTTAAATGTAAAACCCAAAACTATAAAATCCATAGAAGACAACCTAGGCTATACCATTCTGTACACAGGAGTGGGCAAAAATTTCATGACGAAGATGCCAAAAGCAATTGCAACAAAAGCAAAAATTGACAAATGGGATCTAATTTCATTTAAGAGCTTCTGCACAGCAAAAGAAACTATCAACAGAGTAAATAGGCAACCTACAGAATAGGAGAAAATTTTTACAAACTATTCATCTGACAAAGATCTAATATCCAGCATCTATAAGGAATTTAGACAAATGTACAAGAGAAAACCCATTAAAAAGTAGGCAAAGGACAAGAACAGATACTTTTCAAAGGAAGACACAGATGCATCCAACAAGCATATAATAAAAGCTAATTATCACTGATCATTAGAGAAATGCAAATCAAAACCACAATAAGATGCCATCTCACATCAATCAGAATGCCTATTATTAAAAAGTCAAAAAAAATAACAGATGCTGGTGAGGTTATGGAGAGAAGGGAACACTTATACACTGTTGGTAGGAGTGTAAATTACTTCAATCAAATTAGTTGTGGGAAGCAATATGATGATTCCTCAAAGAGCTAAAAGGAGAATCGGCAATGTTGTTAGTGGGTATATACCCAGAGAAATATAAATCATTCTACCATAGAGATCCCTGCACATGAATGTTCTTTGCAGCACTAGTCACAATAGCAAAGACAGGAAATCAACCTAAATGCCCAACAGATTGTATAAAGACAATTCCATGTTTCATATATACCATGGAATACTATGCAGCCATAATAAAGAATGAGATCGTGTCTTTTGTGGGAACATGGATGGAGCTGGAGGCTATTACCTTAGCAAATTTACACAGGAACAGAAAGCCATATAATAATGCATGTTCTCACGTTAAGTGGGAGCTAAATGATGAGAAGTCATGAACCACAAAGAAGGGAACAACAGACACTGGGGTCTATTTGAGATTGGAGAATGGAAGGAGGGAGAGGAACAGAAAAGATAACTATTAGGTACTGGGATTAATACCTGGGTGATGAAATAATCTGTACAACAAACCCCCATAACGTGAGTCCACCTATATAACCTTCATGTGTACCCCCAAACCTAAAATGAAAGTGTAAAATAAAAACAAATGAATAAATGTAGTGGAAAAGAGAGGCATGATAAAACACAGGCTTCGTTGGTAAACACCCACTGCTCTAAGCACATATTCTTTAATATCTTAGAATAAATTTTGATAATACATAAAGGTAAAAAAATAAAAACAACACTGGCTTTATTTTATCTAATTCCATTTCTTTCTGGTGTAACAGTTCTTTCTACAGGGCCACCCAGTGCTTTCATTCGTAATGAACTTTCCTGTCTTTTCCATGTTGCAACCACCACCACTCTCAAATGCTTTAATTTTCTTCATGGGGCTTATTACACTCAACACGTTATTACACATCAAGTTTTGTTGGTTTATTATCTGTGTTGGCCATTGAAATGTAAATTCCTTGAGGGCAGGGTTTTTTTAATCTTTGGAATGTTGCATTCTGAATTTTCAAAAAATTATAGACCATCAGTAAATATTTTTGAGTAAATTAATAAAATAAATGCATTAAAGAGAGAATATTTGGGCATGAATAATATAAATTCTTAGAAGCATTGAAAGGTGAAAACTGTCTTTTATAATAAAAGTCAGTATGTCTTTATTTTAAGGTTATACTATGGGAGTTGCTAGGCATGCATAGAAATACATGTTTAGAGAGAAGAGACCTTGGAATTTCAATCCTTGAGAAACTTTGTGATGTAAAATTTGGGGTAGACGGCTTCTCCAGCAAAGAAGAGTGGAAAGAAGCAGAGGCCACTAAAATAGGAGAAAAGGCAGGAGAGGATTTCAATATGAAGTCACTGGGCAGCAGTGTCAATGCTGCTGGGAGGGCATGTATTATTAAGACACGGAGGTGATCAATGACCTCTGGAAGTGTAGTTTTGCTCTGAAGTGGTAGGAGTGAAAGCCTGATTACAGTGACGTGAAGAGTAAGCGGGAGGTGCATAAATGGAAACACCATTTACTTGTTGGAAACCTGTTTCTGCTACACAACTACTATGTGACGTTGGACCATATTATCTGTGGGCTCATTTCTTCATATATAAAATGAAGATAATAAAACATGCCTCATCTGTCTCACAGGATAACTAGAAGAATCAAGTGCCAACAGGCAGACCTTCCTGTAATGTGAAATACAACTACAGAGAGTAATCTTTCAACTGAGTCTTAAAAGTTAAAAAAGAAAACATTATATGGATGTTAATTTGTGAGTTCTGTTTCCCAGTAATCCAGGCTTACCTGTAATCTAGGCTAAGTCTGTCAAAAGGCTATTATCCATTTTCTCCTTGTCTTATTTTACACTATTAGTCATTGGTAAACTGGGAGATACATGTACTACGTGGGTTGAACAAAGGCTACACAATCCTTGACACTTAGTCTTTAAAATAATTAATTATCCAGTGAAGGGGTTTGGTTCAGCTTGCTCAGCCCTTTCAGCAGCACCAAATCTTATTCTGAAACCTATGGCCAATGCTTATTGTTCTCCAAGCTAGACCTCAGGCCCACAGTCTTCAGCAGTTTTTATTAAGCATATGAATGTGCATAAAAAGTCCAAGTGTTCCTTAGGGCACTTGTAGGATCCACAAAAACACTATCGATAAAGCAAGAGTGACAGTTTCATCACGGTCAGCTTCAGCTCTGAAAGGTCCGTTGCAAAGATGACAGAATAAAACAACAAAAAACGTTGGCCCTGAAAATGGTTTTCTGAAGTGTGCTGTCACCACATCATTTATATAAGTTCAGGGAAGTGACTGTGCTTTGTGAAGGGACTCATTAGTGGTATTTTTCTCCTTCCCTGATTCACAGTAAGTGTGTGAGTAGGTGACAAAGTCCTCACTATTTTTTCTCTTCCACAAAATAAAGTCGATTATATCTACTTAGAAAGCTGACTGCAATGATTGAATGATGTGTGTATATTCACCACGTATTTCATACTTTTTTTGATTTTTGTTCACTCTGGCTATCTTAGCCCCTCAGTTGGGTTTCCCATAATTTGAAATGCCCACTAATCTATTGCAACAATTTATGTTCTGTATTAAAAAAACCACTTTGTCTTAATGACAGCTGCACTTCAATGGAAGCCCAGTGTTAGAATATATACTATTCAATTAGCAGGACAAGAGAAGGGGATGTGGTGAATGTGTGATTTTAAATTCTTTTGAAATTATCATTTCTGAAAATATATTGTTCTTGGACTGTGTGATGAGTTATAATAAACAAATTTTGCCTGCTCCAGAAAACTTATCAAAAGAAAGAAGCCAGCAATGTGGAAATATAGACAGTTTTAATTGTGGAAGTACAGACCTAAATGCATGAATACATAAATAAGAATAAAATGACCAGTGGTTCCAGTTCTAAATAAGATGGAATCAGAACACTCTAGCTTGTCTATCTCATGAAATGTACTTATAAACCTTGGACGGATGCATGAAGGAACTATTTGAGGACTCAGAAAAGTCAATAGTAGTAGGCATATTAGAGAAGAGTAGAATTTGAAATTCCACTGAGTCAGAGATGAGTTAATTGTTTTTTCATCCTCTGGTATCCCCTGGCCTGCTCTCAAGGCTGCCAAAAACTGAAAAGTGGTCATGGGCATGAACAGAGAGAGCTCCAGAAGGGCATTATAGCTCAGGCTCAGAAAGGGAGACTGGACACTGGGTGAAACATAGCTCAGGCTCAAAGAGTGAGAAATGGGGGTCCTATAAGCAAAATTGGTAGCATCTGGAATCCACAGTTACCTAAAACCCTGAGGGAGATGAACTTCAATTTCTCATTAGAAGCTATGGTCACAAATAGGTGTGGAAAATATGTCTGTGTGTGTATGTGTGTGTCTGTCTGTCCGTCTGTCTTTCTGTCTCTCTGTCTCTTTTCTCCTGCTGCTTGACCTCAAGCTAAAACATACTGGCTGGAAGTCATTATAGAGTAAAATAAATAATTCCATAGCTTTGTAATCACAGAACCAAAAGAAAGTCTCAGAAAGACTTGGTAGACTAGAGTTGGTAGAGAAACTTACCATATATACACAGTTGTTTATGAACTCCTAGATTGACCCTCAAATGTGCATATGGTGCTCCAAAACAACATAACAAAGACTTTGAGGACTGAATCCAATGATAGACCTCCACTTAGGTCCCAGATGAGACATTGGGTGATATATGCCCAGAAAAGATCCAAATAACATTGCGAAGGCTTTGAAAATGAAAAAGGTCATTGAAAACATATCCTTCAGAAGCAGCTGTTCGAAAGTTGTGATCTGAGCCTAACCATATCTGTTGCCTGATAAAACAAAAACAGAAACATTCTTCACAAAAGTTGAACAAGATCCAAAGTCTCATAACACAATATTCAAATATCAGAAAGTAATACAAAGTTTATTAACATATGAAGAACAAGGAAAGTGTCAATTTGCATGGGAGAAAAAAAGGACATCCACATAAAGATCAGCCATATGTTAGATTTATCTATTAAATCTTTTTAAAGTAGCTATCATACAAATACTCTAAGAAATAAGGGCAAATACTCTTAAATAGAAAATTTAAACAATAAAATGGAAGACTTAAAAAAGCAAACAAAACATTAAAATAAAAATGCAATTATAAAGTAAGTTTAATAGCAGAATAGAAATGACAAAAAAGATAGTTATTGAACTTGAAGATATATAAATTAAAATACCTAACCTAAAAACAGAAAAAATAGACTGAAACAAAAAAGAAATACAGGAATCTGTGAGACAAAACCAAATATCTAACATTGGTATAATCAGACTACTAAAATAAATATTTTTAAATAATGGCTAAAATTTCCCAAGTTTCATAGAAGAGCTTACAGATTTAAGAAGCTCAGTAAAACTTCAAAACTATAAATCCAAATAGACTCATGCCTAGCCACATCATAATCTAACTGTTGAAAATTAAGATTCAGAAAAAAAAAGTCTGAAAAATAGCCAGAGGAAAATTGATGTAGCCTGAATATTTGACCCTCTAAATCCCCTGTTGAAATTTTATCCCCAGTGTTAGAGGTGGGGCCTAGTGAGAGGTATTTGGGTGGGGGCAGATCTCTCATGAATGGCTTGGTGCTATTTCCCTGGTAATGAGGACTTCCTGCTCTCTTAGTTCCCATGACATGATTGTTACAAAGAGCCAAGCACCTCCTTCCCTCTTGTTCTTTCTCTCTCTTGCCACGTGACATGCCCATTCTTCCTTCTTCTTCTGCCACTAATGAAATCTTTCTGAGGTCTTTACCAGAAACAGATGCTGGTGCCATGCTTCCCATAGAGCCTACAGAACCATGACCCAAATAAACCTTTACTTTTTAAATTAACCAGCCTCAGGTATTCCTTTATAGCAACGCAACATAGACCAAGACAGAAAATGAAACACTACTCCTAAGGCAATAACAATTCAAGTTTCTATGGATTTTAAATAAAAAGTTATGGTTGAGGGAGTGTTCAAGAGAGCTGACTAGCCACATACAGGACTCCCCTCCTCCACCCAGAAGGATCAAAATAGCACGTGGATAATCATAATTTGAATAGAGAATCTAAGAACTCTGGAATTCAGCAGAGATATGACGGGAAACACCTGAGGCATGAAAGAAGAGGCAAGTGAGGCAGCCAGCCTGGCCAGGATTTGCTAGGATCCTGGAGAGAAGAAGTTCACGTGAGGTCCCACACACCCCTCAAGAACTATGCAGCAGCAGCACAGCACCATTTTGAGACCCCAGGCCCCACCAGGCTACATCCTGTCCTAGGGCCCAACTGACATCTCCTCACATCTACCAAGAGGGTTCCAGTGGTGCAACATTGTTTTAACCTAGCAATGTTTCAGGGTCCCCAGCAGTCTAGCTCCTACAGTGTTCTATACTCTGTGGAATGAGGAGTACAGTGCACTAGGGAAGCTACCTTGGGACAAAGGGAGCTGAAGTTTGTGCCCCAACAGCCTGAAAGCCACCTGTTTGGTTCCACTGCTATTGATAGCAACAACCCACCTCCAGAGCCACTTGCTTGGGATAACTGAACTGAGAGCAACCCTGCCACCCACCCCCAGCAGTAGGACCACCACGCATTTGCTTGTGCCTGAAGATATCCCCCCCCTACTTTACCACCAGTGCTGTTGCAACCTAGCACTCTTCCTAGGGACTTGGGGATCACCCCATCCTTCCTACAACTGATAAAAACTGCACACAACCCTTGAGGACCTTAGGGATAGGTCCTGCCAGCTCCATACTGCTCCCCTTGTCAGTGTCATGTCTGAGCATGACACCCGTGGCCTGAGGACTTCCCCGTCCTGTCCACCACTGTTGGTATCTGTACACTCCTCCTGGGGCCTCAGGATGGATCTACCCAGCCTGGCACAACCACCAGCAACCACATGCACCATCTGGGAGCCAGGGGACTGGCCTGCCCAGCCCATCACAGCCACTGCTAACACCAGCGTGTGCTACCTAGGAGCTCAAGTGTTGTCTCACCACTGATATTGCCATCACCTGTGTCACACATGCTGCCCAGGGACCCAAGGACCTGCCTGCCTGCCCAGCCCACCACTGCCACTGCTGGAACAGGATCAAGCCTCTTGGCAGCCCAAGAATTTGCTAAGACCAACGCCCATGTATGCTGCCTAGGGGAAAAGAATAGGAATGATTGATCCACCACTGCTACTACAAGGGCCTGAGGACTGGTACCCCTGGCATCTCTGTCCTCAGAAAAGCCTGACCAAAGCCCCAGAAGACAACCATAGTGTCAGCCAATGAAGAAATTTCAGACAATAGTGATGCTCTTTAAAGTTGAATAAATCATACAGAGAATATGCTACTGCATGCATGTAGATTAAAGGTAAAGTGCCCTACCCAATCAACCCCATAGCTTTTTTTTTTTTTTTTTTTTTTTTTTTTTTTTGAACGGAGTCTTGCTTGTGCCCAGGCGGAGTGCAGGGCGCGATCTCGCTCACTGCAAGCTCCCCCCGTCACGCCACTCCGCCTCAGCCTCCGATACTGGACTACAGCCCCCCACACCCGGCTAATTTTTTGTATTTTTAGTAGAACGGGTTCACTGTGTTACCAGATGGTCTCGATCTCCTGACCTCGTGACCGCCCCCCCCCCAAGTGCTGGATTACAGCTTGAGCCACCGCGCCCGGCCTGCCATAGCTATTTTCAAGGAAAAGTCTTCCCCTATGAAAGCCAATCCAAAAGTTGGAAGAAGTGACTATTATACCAGATGCACAGATATCAATGTAAGGACAAAAGAAACATGGACAAGTAAGAAAATATGACACCTCCAATAGAACACAATAATTATCCAACAACAAAAATTGAAAATGAAAAATTTATGAAATGCCTTAAAAAGAATACAAAATCATGACATTTTAAAAGCTCAAGTGAATATAAGAGAACTCGGATAAGTGATTCAAAGAATTCAGGAAAACCATTCAAGATATAAGTGAGAACTTAAAAAGGTAGATATCATGAAAAGGAATCAAACAGGAATCAAGCAAATGAAAAAAATATGCATATAGAATTGAGAGCTTCAACAATAGACTAGATCAAGCAGAAAAAAGAATTGAAGACAGGTCTTTTGAAATTTGAAATAGCCCAGTCAGAAAAAAATTAAAAAATAGAAAAAAAGAATAAAAATGAATGAAGAAAGCCTACATGTCATTTGGGACACCATAAAGTGACCCAATATACAAGTTTTGCATGTTCCAGAAGATGATGAGAAGGCCAAAGGCATAGGAAACCTATTTAACGAAATAATAACTGAAAACTTTCCAAGGGTAGCAAGAGATTTAGACATCCAGGTATAGGAATCTTGGTAGTACCTATCTAGATATATCTCAGAAAGGTCTTCTACAAGACATACTATAGTCAAACATTCAAAAGTCAAAGACCAAGAGATATTTTTAAAAACAGCAAGAAAAGTATCTAGCCACATATGAGGGAACCCACATCAGACTAACAATTTATCTTGTAGCAGAAACCTTATAGGCTAGGAGAGAATGAGATGATATATTTAAAATGATGAAAGGAATAACAAACAAGTGTGAGCAAAGAATACTACACTCAGCAAACTTATCCTTCATAAATGAGGGGGAAAATGTCTTTCCCATATGAGCAAAAACTGAGGGAATTTCATCACAACTAGGCTGGTGCTACAATACAACAATAGATAAGACTTCAATGCCTTAAAATGTGTTTTTAAAAGTTATTTAGTTTTAAAATATTCATTAAATAATTATAGTCATATTTTTAAGAAACAAACATAATTATATGACATTTCTAGATAGATATAGATAGATACATAGATTAAAAATATGCATACTGGCTACTCCCAGTTACTATTGCCCAAAATGTAGACATCTTCAACACTTTTAGCTGATTATTTTGGTACTTTATAATATGATTTTATTGCTGCTTAAAAAGTGTTTAGTTGTAAAAGTTATCTTTCGGATTTTCCAACTGAAACATGATGATTTAGGGTCTTCCTTGTACACACAGACACACACACACGTGTGCTAAAAAATTTGTACATTTCTCATATTCTCTGAAAATAGACCCAGTTTATTTTATTATTATACTTTAAGTTCTGGGGTACATGTGCACAATGTGCAGGTTTGTTACATAGATATACACGTGCCATGGTTGTTACTATTTGCAATAGCCAAGCTATGGATCAACATGTGTACATGTGTCCAGTAATAGATGTAAGGGTATAGAAAATGTATGTGTATTCATATTCCACTATATATACATATATCTTCCATTTTATATACATATATTATATATGTATAATGGAATAACATTCAGCCACATTAAAGAATGACATTTGCAGCAATATGGATGGGATTGTAGATTATTATGTTAAGTGAAATGAGTCAGGCACAGAAAGACAAATATCATTATGTTCTCACTCATATGTGACCACTAAAAAAGTTAATTTTATGGAGGTAAAGAGTAGAATTGAAATAGGCCCAACTGTCCCATAGATAGTTGTTTTTGGATAAACATAGAAATTGGCCCTTCTGCTGTTAAAACTTGAAACTTCTATTTGTTTTAACTGAGTTTCTTCCTCAGTAAAGGACCTTCAAGCCTCTCAAAAAAGTATCAAAGAACTAAAACTCACCAGGTCACTGCTCCAAATGCCTCCTTGCCCCTGCCTAGTTCCTGTTTTCTTACACGCTGTTATATTTCCTCCCTGCTATATAAACCTCTAGTTTTAGCCAGTCGGGGTGATGGATTTGAGACTGAGCTCCCATCTCTTGGCTGCAGCACCCAACTAAAGCCATCTTCTTTCAAAATACTTGTCTCAATTATTGGCTTTCTGTGTGCCCAGCAGCAGGATCTAGACCAAACTCCTGGTGTTTCAGTAACAGAATGATAATTATCAGAGGCTGGGAAGGGTTATGGGGGTGGAAAGAAGAAAAGATGGTTAATAGATACAAACATATAGGTAGACAGAATGAGTTCTAATATTTAATAGCAGGGGAGGGTGACTATAGTTAACAATAATGTGTTGTATATTCCAGAACAGCTAGAAGATAAGACTTGAAATGTTCCCAACACATAGAAATGATAAATATTTGGAGGTAATGGATATCCATTCTATCAGTGATGGACATTTGAGTTGGTTCCAAGTCTTTGCTATTGTGAATAGTGCTGCAATAAACATACCTGTGCATGTGTCTTTATAGTAGAATGATTTATAATCCTTTTGGTATATACACCCAGTAATGGGATTGCTGGGTCAAATGGTATTTCTAGTTCTAGATCCTTGAGCAATCGCCACACTGAATAGCCAAATTTTTAAAGATATTCAGTGTTTGCATTATTTTTACATGATAAAAAACTATTATCAAATCAGCCATGTATATTGCTATGGCTATTTTTTTCCTTTTTAGTATTTTTCTTTTCTGTGTGTTGGCAATTGTCTTGTTTTAGTTTACTTCTTTTTAAAATGTATTTGTCATAAATCATGCCACAACCTTCTCAGCAGTACAGATCCTCTCTCAATGCATTTAAATCCAGCAGGCATTCTATCGCTTTTTTCCCCCCTTCTTTTGAAGAATGCTCTCCCAGAGTCACCTGACCTGCTTCAGTGTTGCCTGGTACAACTCTAGGCCTGCTGAACATTAGTCTTTAAGAACATCCTTTCATCATCCCCCTGAAGATTCACTTTGCCTTTGTCTTCTGTTTGATACCCCATAACCTTGATAAAATATTTTCAAATGCTCTCATTTTATATGCCCTTTAAATCACAGTTTTTTTTCTTTAATGACACTCTATGCCAAAATAAATAGCTAATAGTTCTGTGTACTAAGTACTTAGGTCTCAGCAAATACTAGTGGCAATTCATGTGATGTCCAGCAAATGTCTGTATATCCTTTGATGACTGAAACGTTCTGTGGTACCCTTTGTGGCTTTCCAGGGCATGTTGGTGCAATTTAAGAAATATGGTCCTAGATCCTAAGACGCTCTTTTTCATGTTTACTCCTTTATTTTGGTGGCATATGTCCCCTAGAAGCTTCTTGCTAAATAGTATATCAGAGTTAGTTTTTTGAAATATTGATGTTTAAAAATGTCTTTATAAATCCCTGACAATCAGTTGATATTTTTGATAAATACATATTTGAGCAAATCTGATATTATAGGCACATTTTGGAGTTTTATGTATAATAAACTCAATGAGGGCAGTGACTTTTTCTATATTATTTCCAAATACTTGGCAGATGGTAGCTGGTGACAGAATGAAAAAAGTGACTCCTGTATAAACCTAATCCAAGTTCACCAATGACACATCAGCATGATTAGGTCTGTCATTTTTTTAAATGACTAGAAAATATTATTGATTTTCTGAAAAAGTATAAAATTCAATTATCTTAGACAGTAGTACAAAAATAGATTAAAATGCTTAACTTAACCAAGTAGAAATGGAAATGTAGTTTTGATCTGAATTATGTTATCTAATTATAACATTGTCACCCATCCTTTAAATTAATAAAATATTGCTTCTACTTTTAATGATGTCATTAATAACACAGCTTGAGCTCAAAAGGTAAGCTAGTTTATCGTAACTTAAAAGTCATCCTATATTTATAGTATATTAAATGCATGAGCCAATAATTCTGAGCCTGGAATAATGCATCAATTCATAAAGAGAAATTGCCTTTAATTTAGCCATTCATAGGTAAAGGATAACTGAATATTCATCTTCTACGAAGGCTATTTTAATGATGACTTAATTGTCCTTTTTCAATAATAAAATCAACTACTCGAGCAAGTATGCCATGTTCTGATCCCAGTTAAAATGAGTGTGTCTCAGTCCTGTTAGAGCAGTGCTAATGAAGACAGTCTCAGAGCCGTGAGTCCTTCATGAGTTCCATGGCCTCATACTTCGTAATGTTCTAAAGCAAAATCCATGCAATTGCAAATAGGGGAATTAAATGGGCAGTCTATCAATGCAAACATAATTACCACAATAAAACAATTTAAATCAGCCCCATCATCTTGTATACATGGACAGAGTATAGTATGTTCATTTCATTAACTTTGATTCCATGTCATGAATTCATACCTTTTCAAAATGAAAGTTCTGCCCACCTACGGGCTGTGTGACCTTTGGCACATCCCCTTTCCTTCTATATATTATTATCACAACCCCCCACCTATTTAGACTGAAGTGGAGTCATAAGGTAACTTCAAAGCAGTTGTCATATTAGCATTGAATCCTCAACAGAAAGATTGGAGACTTCAATGCAAAACTGTTTAGTTTTGAAAACAACTATTTTAACTTCAGCCGTCATTACACACGCCAGCAATCTCCTCATCTCCAGTTTGAATATACCCAGTTCTTCATATGCTGCTGTTTGTCCAGTCTGTCTTAGAGTGTGCTATGTTAAGATGAATACAGTCCTTCAGACATGGTATGACCAGTGGCACATGTAGGGGTTTTAAAACCCTTTCCCTGAATGCATTTCTCCACCAGCACAGGAGCTTTTGCTACAGCAGCAGAGTAGCCTGATTTACACTTAGCTTACTGTTGACTGAAACTCCTGGATGTTTGTTGTGAGTGTTCTTACTTGTGTCTTTGGCTATCCATTCCGTTCTCCTCCAAATTGTCTTTTTTTTTTTAATCCAAGTACTGGACCCTGCATTTATTCCTGAATATTTATACTGACATTAGTGCCACCAAGCAAGTGTCCCTAAAAGGCCACTTGGAATCACTTCCCGATGAAATTCCACAATCACTCTCTGTGGTTTCAGGTGCAAGTAGTCATAACCCTATTTGCCTTCATATAGCCAATCTTGCATTGGCTCCTATTATACCATCAAAAAGACCTTTCAATAGAGTTTACCCTCCATATTTGAAGGGTAGGAAGACACAAAGGGGTTTTTCAATGCCTCCTTCATTCACCTTACTTTGGATTTGTTCTGTACCACAAAAGTTTCCCCTCTATTCAAGAAGCACCAAATACACCCTGACTTTTCTATTCCTAACTGCCACTGAAGCTGTGTGTGTGTTATTTATAATTCTTTCATTATTTCAAAGAAGATTCAGCAATTTCTTTTTGTAGGCTACTTAGATTTCAGCATAGAAAGCTAGATGCAGTTTTATAGCTATGCTCGAGAGGTTCTACTTGAAACTGTTTTAAGATGGGGAAGTTTCAAGTTACAGAGCTGAAGTGTTACAGTAAAGAGAAAAGATTTTATCACACACATAATGACATAATCAATCTAAATACACATGTACAAAAAAGATGGAACTAGCTGAAACTCCTAGTCTTCCTGAAAATAGAAAGAAGACCCTTAGTATTTATATTTTAAAATGCTTTCTATAATTCATAAATAATAATTGAACTATTATGTTCTCTGCACTCAAAATGTTTACAATGTATTTGGAGAGACATTTAAACTTTCTAGAAACATCAGATTAAGCAATAATACCAATCACTTTTAAACATATGATTTTATTTAATGCTCACAACCATGTGATTTAAGCCCATGCTTTTTAGAAATGAGAAATCTGTGGCTGAGGGAAGAAAGGAGATGTGTGAAGGTCACACAGCCTGTTAACTGGGCAGAATTTAGTTGAGCCTTAAGTCTGCTAATTCCTAACCTGGTGCTCTTTCCACTTCAGTTCTAACATAATTTTTGTCCCATCACTCTTTTTCAAATTTAGAATGAGAATCTAATTAGAAAGTTATTTTTTGTTCAATCTTTCAGTTCATGTATTTCCTATTTTATTATAAAATTCTTAAAAGTTGAGGTAATCACATAACTAACATAACTATAAACATTGGACATAAAGTATATATGTTATAGATTATACTAGTCAGTAGTTTGCTAGTAAATGTTTAATGACAGGTACTTAGAGGAATAGGGGTAGGTACGAAAAAGTAACATTTGTATGTACTCCTACCATGGCTAGTTTTAATCTACCAATATGATGTCATTGACTGTCCATTGCCTGTGCAGTTAGGAAAAGATGCACACAATCAGCTCTTATGAGCTGGTATGAGATGCCACCAGCTCTCATTGATTATTTGTCCCTCTAAGACATATTGTCTAAATTAGTCACACACTGGACTGTCATCCATTGTTTTTATTTTTCCCTCATGAGCTTTATTGAGAGATAATTTACGTACAATAAACTGCATTCAGTTAAAGTGTACAATTCAGTGATTTTTAACAATTGTATAAATTAGCAACTACACTAAAGATAGATCACCTCCACTGGGTACCATTTCAAAACACCCCTTCCTCACTCTATCTTCCTCACTCCCTGGCAAACACTGATCTAATCGGATTAGTTCACATTTCATGTAAATGCAATTATACAGGAAGTAGGCTTTTGTATCTAGCTTTTTTTCACGCTGAACATAGTGATTTTGTGATTTACTCAAGGTGTAGCTTATGTCAATAATTAATTCACATTTTATTGCTGAACAGTATTCTACTGTATGAATGTCACACCATTTGCCTTTCCATTCATTTGTTGATGTGCAATGAAATTGTTGCTGGTCTTTAGCTATTAGAAATAAAGCTGTTACAAACATTAACATATAAATCTGTGTGGAGACCTATGTTTTAATTTCTCTCGGGTAAATATGCAGGAGCATAATGGCTGATAAGGATATACTAAACTTTTACAAAATTGCCAAAAGTTTCCAAAGTGGTCATACCATTTAGATTCCCAACATTAGTGTCTCTTTTGAATTTTAGCTGCACTAATGCGTTAATAGTAGTATCTCGTCGTGGTTCTAATTTATATTTCTCTGATTCTTAATAATGTTGATCATGTTTCCATGTGTGTATTGGCCATTCATACATATTCTTTTTTAAAGTGTCTTTTCAAATGTTTGACACATTAAAAAATATCAGGGTGCCTGTCTTATTATTTAATTGTAAGAATTCTTTATATATTTAAGATACTAGTAAAACATTTAGTTTTCATTTTTCTCAGGTAGGTGAATATTAGATGGAGTTTAAAATGAATTGTGGAAAAACAATAATCCCATACATGTAACAGTACATTTCAAGCAGGATCATATATCTTTTTTATTTTTATAAGCACAACAGTTCTGTGAGGAAAGTAAGATAGTTATAATTCTCCTCACTTTCAGAATAAAGAGACCAAGTTTTAGATAGGAAATAGAGCACTTCCTAAGAAGTGGGCTTCGGAACTAGATGTGGGCTTTGGAACTAGATGACCTCTGTTCAAATTGTGACTCATTCACTAACTGAGGAACCTCTAGCAAGTTGATAGGGAGTCTCTAAAACTCAGTTTTATTACCGCTAAAATGTGAGAAATAATAGTACTTAAATAAAGAGTCCTTGTAAGAATTAAATAAGATGTTGGGAGGCCGAGGTGGGTGGATCACCTGAGTTGAGGAGTTCAAGACGAGTCTGACCAACATAGTGAAACCTTGTCTCTACTAAAAATACAAAATCAGCCGAGTGTGGTGGAACACACCTGTAATCCCAGCTATTTGGGAAGCTGAGGAGGCTTGAATCCAGGAGGCAGAGGCTGCAGTGAGCCAAGATCACGCCACTGCACTCCAGCCTGGGTGACAGAGCAAGACTCTGTCTCAAAAATAAATAAGATGAAGGTTGTATAATAACTAGTTTACACAGCTATAATTAAATAAATGATATAAGTTCCATAAAAGCTGCCCAAACAGACTGGTATGGGGGTTAAGGTCAGAGATGACTATATTTAGTAGATGGAATTGTGAAGATAGAATACAACAGCCTTAAGCTTCTTTTGTTACTGTTTTTTGTTTGTTCATTTTGTTTTATAATCAGAAGGGGAAACCTATCTAAAACAAAGTCAAAACAAAGGGAAGCAGTGTCAAAAAATGGAGAGAGATTCAGACAGACATAGTCTGTACATCTGGATTCAGCCATCCTTGAATTTTGATCACCTCAGACTGTCAGTAAAAATCTATATGTACATCATCCTTGATTGAATATTATTTGGAGAGCAGAAGGGCGGTAACATGGGTATCCTGTGATGATGTGGTACAGGAGTGGGACACACCCAAGAGGGACATTGATGTGATCTAAACAAAATTAATCTGAATGGTTTGGGACCATATCTAACTTGTCTTCCCCTTGGGTCTGGGCATTCCATCACAAACACAAATTAACTTTGTTTAGTTAAACATAATCTGTGTGTTGCACACCAGCATACACAAGCCATCTTTTTTTGTGAGGTTTGAGTTTGTCAGGGTAGTATTGTGTTATAAATCAATATCACTGCCTCTACCTCTCAGAAACTAAATCCTTCTAGTGTTCCTGTTGTTTATATCCATGAAGGGCTATTTTGTTGACTGAGAGAATGACACATTTTTATGACTGTCTCAAAGAATATTGCCAAGGCAATATGGAAACCTAGATGTAACCAGAAGAAGCAAAGACATCAAGAGACAAATGTGCAAGAAGCAGAAAGCCTTCCATTGTGGCTAATTCATAGTGGATGAACAGGCAAGTAGAAGGGTATAAAGGCTAGTTATGGAAAAGATGTGAAGATGTAGAGAACCCCAGATGGCGGGCTGAGGAGCCAGGACATCCCTTCTTAAATAAGGGAGAGCCAGAGAGTGGGTTTGAGGGAGCAATAATTTCTTCCCGGGTGTGAGTCAGCATAGGATGGCTTAATGGGGAGAAACAAGCAAGAAGGATCCATAGAGAAGATGCTGACAATAGTTTAAACAGTAAATAAGAAAAGTCTGACCCAGAGTCACAGCAGGAGAAGAGGCATTTTGGGGAACAGAACCTACAGATCTTGTCACATGACTGCTACAGAGGGATCAGGAGAAGTCACAGATTTCTGGTTTTGGACAGAAGACAGACTCCTGGTTTTGGACCAAGTCTGACTCAGAGATGTCTCTTGCTGCATTTCCCAGAGCAAGAACCTGGAAAACAGGAAGAAATGCATAGTTTTTTGAGGGATAGGATCAGCAATGATGATAACTTAATTGTGAATAGTTTGAGCATATATGTACAAGAAGGCCATACAAATAGAAAGCAATTGTAAATGAGTATATGAGTCGAGAGAGAGGCAAAGACCAGAAATAGAAAATTGGGAACCAAAAGCAATGGCAACAAAAGCCAAAATTGACAAATGGGATCTAATTAAACTAAAGAGCTTCTGCACAGCAAAAGAAACTACTATCAGAGTGAACAGGCAACCTACAAAATGGGAGAAAATTTTCGCAACCTACTCATCAGACAAAGGGCTAATATCCAGAATCTACAATGAACTCAAACAAATTTACAAGAAAAAAACAACCCCATCAAAAAGTGGACAAAGGATATGAACAGACACTTCTCAAAAGAAGACATTTATGCAGCCAACAAACACATGAAGAAATGCTCATCATCACTGGACATCAGAGAAATGCAAATCAAAACCACAATGAGATACCATCTCACACCAGTTAGAATGGCCATCATTAAAAAGTCAGGAAACAACAGGTGCTGGAGAGGATGTGGGGAAATAGGAACACTTTTACACTGTTGGTGGGACTGTAAACTAGTTCAACCATTGTGGAAGTCAGTGTGGCGATTCCTCAGGGATCTAGATCTAGAAATACCATTTGACCCAGCCATCCCATTACTGGGTATATACCCAAAGGACTATAAATCATGCTGCTATAAAGACACAAGCACACGTATGTTTATTGCGGCATTATTCACAATAGCAAAGACTTGGAACCAACCCAAATGTCCAACAACAATAGACTGGATTAAGAAAATGTGGCACGTATACACCGTGGAATACTATGCAGCCATAAAAAAATGATGAGTTCATGTCCTTTGTAGGGACATGGATGAAACTGGAAACCATCATTCTCAGGAAACTATCGCAAGGACAAAAAACCAAACACCGCATGTTCTCACTTATAGGTGGGAATTGAACAATGAGAACTCATGGACACAGGAAGGGGAACATCACACTACGGGGACTATTGTGGGTTGGGGGGAGGGGGGAGGGACAGCATTAGGAGATATACCTAATGCTAAATGACGAGTTAATGGGTGCAGCAAACCAACATGGCACATGGATACATATGTAACCTGCACATTGTGCACATGTACCCTAAAACCTAAAGTATAATAATAAAAAAAAAGCTGTATCTTGAGTATCCAGAAAAGTACTCACATATAATAAGAATTTAGTACTTGTTTGTTGATAAAATGACTGAAACAATTAAACATAATCTGTGGAAATTTGCAAAAAAAAAGAAAATTGGGAACCACATCTCCAGAGGCTTCATTTAGAAAGGAAACGAAAATACTACTGCTCTATGGCAGGACTTAGCAACTCCGTTGCCTGAAGGTATTATTTGACCTGGCACCTGTTTATTATCCTTTAGTAATCTTTTTATTTTCCAAGAATTATATATTCACATTCAGTTATAAAATAGGTTTGTGTAACCTTCACTGAGTTTTCCACAACAGTCACATCTTACAGAAGTCTAATACAATATCATAACCAGAATGTTGACATGATAGAGTCTCTCAATTTTATTCAAACATCCTCAGTTTTCCTTATATCCCTTTATGTGTTTCTGTGTGTGTGCATGTGAGAGAGAGAGAGAGAGAGAGTTCTGTGCAATTTTATCACACATGTAGGTTCATATATTTACTACTACGATCAAGACACAAAACAGTTCCCTCACCGTAAGGAACTTTTGTGTTGCTGCTTCATAACCACACTCACCTCCTTCCCTCCCAATCCCAACCCCCAGCAACCACTAATCAGTTCTCTACATTTATCATTTTGTAACTTCAAGAATGTTTTATAAATGCAGTTATATAGTTTATAACCTTTTAGAACTGCCTTTTTCACTGGGTGCTATTCCCTGGAGATTTGTCCTAATTGTTGCCTGTGTCTAAAAGTTCATGTCCTTTCTTGCTCAGTAGTATTCCATGGACTAGATCTTATGCAGTTTAACCATTCCTCTGTTGAAGAACATCTGGGTTGTTTCTAGGCTTTGGTTGTTGTGATCAAAGTGATAATGAACATTTGCATTTAGGCTTTTGTGTGAATATAAGTTTTATTTTTTCTGGGAAAAATGCCCAAAAGTCAATTGCTAGGTCATAGGGTAATTGCGTGTTTAATTCCATAAGAACTATTAAATTATTTTACAGAGTAGCTATATCATTTGATGTTCCTACCAGTAATGTATGAGTGATACCCTGCCACTTGTTTTTGTAAATCAAATTTTATCAAAACACAGCCACACTTATTTGTTAACATATTCTCCATAGCTGCTTTCACATTGCAATGATAGAGTTAAATGTTTGTTAAAGTCACTATACGGACCAGAAAAACTGAAATATTTACTATCTGACCCTTTTTATGTCAGAAATACTTTCTGGCAGCAAAAGATTTCTGACTTCCTCTCTAAGGATTGGTATCTAACTGTAGATGCCTGGGCTGGGCGTGGCAGGCCTAGAGCAGCAGACTTAAGCATAGAGGAATGAAGCCCTGACAGGGTAGGCCAGGGCTGCTGAAGGCAAAGAGGTCTCTTGCATTTGCACTGAGTTGGATACAGTGGGCCTTGAGAGAAATTCTGAATAGCATGTCTATAGAATTGGAGGAATCTGGGATTGAATGAGAGAAATGCACAGAGGAGATGTCTAGAACCATCTTCTGAGCAGCAGCTGACAATGAGAGGATGTTATTGATGAGGTGCTGTAAACATGAAGTAAGAAAAGATGGTAAAAATGTCAGCTAAGCCAGAGAATTATCACATTTCCTTCGCTCTAAGAGGCCATCAATTGTAAGAAGCACAATTGTCTAAATAGCAAGATTTTAAGGTAAATAAGTGATTGAAACTTTGAAAAATCCATTTTAAAATGCACCCACCTGCAATTTACACATTTGAAAGATCTATGTCTGAGAATGAAAGAAATGTGGGTATACAAAGGTTGAGTACAGTATTGTGACTAGGCAGTTATAATGGTTCTCTAGAACCATCACATGATATGGAAGTCCTGGAGGATGATTTAAAAGATAGACTGGGAAAGAAGACTGAAACTGATTCTAAAATCTTGAGAAATTTTATAATTTTGACAATCTTATCAATAGCCACAAAGTATTATATTGTTCAGGAAGTTACAGTAAAGTTTATTTCACTATTAGATTATTGTTTTCAACATTTTCTTAAGATAGGTGTCATTATCTCCATTTTACAGACACATAAACTGGTGAGATATTTCCAGTTATTTGCCTAAGGTCAAAAGACAGAAAAGTAGCAGAGCTGATACATGAATTCAAGTGATCCCAGCTTCCTGCAAGAATGCCTTTGAACTGCAGGTAAGGATGATGGAGAAAAATGTGTCACATGGATGGCATGGACTTCACCTTACTAACCTTTATGAAATTTCTTCATTTGAATAGCCTGGTAGAGGCAGTGAAGTACAAGAACACTGGTGTCCCTTACTCCTTCATCTCCATGCATCAGTGTTACAGGAATAGAGAAGGCACCACCATCAAGGAAAAGCCAGGACTTACAAGTCCAGATAATGTATGAGTGAAAGACCAAGAGGCCACAAAGGTAGAGGAATCTGTTCCCAGTCACACAGGGCCTGAGATACAGTGCAAGAGGCCCAGTAGGTGACAGGAAGGAGAGAAGGCCTTGTGGATGCTGAGCCTCTCCAGATGGAAACCCCACATCCCTCAGAGCTTTCTCAACTTTCTTCCTCTTCAGTTATTACTAATTTTTGTTTGTTTGTTTGTTTGTTTTGAGACAAAGTCTCGCTGTCACCCAGGCTGGAGTGCAGTGGCATGATGTCAGCTCACCAGGTTTCACCATATTGGCCAGGCTGGTCTTGAACTCCTAGACTCAAGTAATCCGCCTGCCTCAGCCTCCCAAAGTGCTGGGATTACAGTCATGAGCCACCACGACTGGCCTTATTACTGATTCAAGTAATAAATCAGTACTTAGCTGCTCCATTGTCTTAGCTGCTCCGTTGTCTGTCAACTCCTGGGGCTCCCCTTGGGGTGTTTCTGATGCCACAGGGTCTCTAAAAACACATATGACTTTATTTTTTCTTGCTGAACCCCATCAGCTTGCTTAAGCAACACGAAGATCAGGTACTCTGGGTACTTTCGCTTGCTGATGAGCATCCATTCAATTTCTCTAACCTGCAGCATTAAAATAAAACAATAGCACTGTGTTCTCTTCATCTATCACCAATTTCTCTATCACCTTCTTTCAGTTCACAGTTACTTTGGGGAAAGGTCTGTCTTGTTTTTTCTCTTTTTTAACCCTTTTGGCACACACAACCTGATTTCTTTACAAGCCTCTCACAAATTCTTTCAGGCCCCCAGTCCATGGTTTTTGAACCTGTGCGGTTTCATCACGTGGCCCAGGAAACACAAAAGGGCAGAGAACAAAATAGAATATGAACCTACAGACAATTATGTGAGGTTACTTAAGTGCTTACGTAGCAACCAAAAGCTCTCCAAGGGGCTCTGGGTCCACGAAGGATGACCTCAGATAAATATAGCATGTAGCCAAATACTAAGAACTGAGCAGGCATTTTGGTGTCTTTTTTTTTCCTTCTCTTATTTGTTCAATAGATTTCAAATAACAGTGATTGATTCAGCCTCATGAGGCTGGCTGTGATCTAATTCCCTGAGGCTGTCTGCACAGCAAAAGAGAAACAAAATCAGAGGGATCTGGATTCTTGCAAGGCTAAAATAAAATGGCATGTTTGTTTGATTACTCCTTTTGTTTTCTCAATTACTAATGTCTGAACTATTTAAAGAGATCCCCAAATGCCTTGGAAATAGAAAGTGATGGCAATAGTAAAATGATGGTCACTTTGAGGATATGAAGCTTTTATTCTTACTTTAAAACCACTGACATTGTTTTTTCAGACATGATTAAGACCACCAAAGCAATTTTACCATCATTCCTTCTGGCCTTTGCTACTTGACTTGCTAGCAATAAGTAATAGGTGCAGTAATCCCAGTTCTGTTAGGTAAAGACAAGAAGTGAAAGGGACTAAATGCCCTTTCAGCTAAATCCCCTTTCTTTTGTTTTTTTTTTCTTCTTTCTTTTCCCTTCCTTCTTCCCTTCCTCCTTTCTTCCCTCCCTCCTTTCTTCCCTCCCTCCCTTCTTCTCTCCCTCCCTTCTTCCCTCCCTCCCTTCATCCCTTTCTCCATTCCTTCCCTTCCTTTCCTTCTTTCCTTTTTTCTTTCTTTCTTGTGGTCGGGGAAAAGGTGGGTATTCTAAGAGTTTCCTAAAGTAAATTTGTGCTGTAACTTCCCAACGTGGGGCCTACCCATATGAGTATGTCAGCTGTTAGGGACACATGTATCTTGAACCAGGAGAAAACAAACAAAGAAAGGACTGAGTGACCCAGTTCTAAGCTTCACCTAACCTACTATAAAAAAAAAAACGAAGTTGAAATCACAGTTTAAGAACTAATAAGCAAATGACACTAGCAAACAGTTATTTAAAAAGCTATTTTTAGATGCAAAAATATATATAGTTAGATTATATAACAATTTTAATATTACTGTGTATTTTATGTTTCTCAGAATTTACTGCCCGCATTTTCTGGCTTATAAATAGTTTAATTATGAATATTTAACATCTTCTAGGTAAACTAAATCAACTACACAAATTCATTACACATTTGAAATGTTATGGATATTACCTGCTTCATCAGTTTGAGGAATAAAAATTTTAAAAATCCTTTTATATTCAAATTACAAAGACACTGAACCCCTTTCTCCTTCTTCTGGGCTTCTTCCTGGGAGATCCTCAGGATATTTACAGCCCTTCACAAGGCTAGGCTTCAGCAACCTGCCCAGAGAGCAGGAACCCATAGGCCCAGACGAAGCTATACTCAAGACAAAAGAAAGAGTAAAAATTCAATGCTTCTCTTGATTTTCCTGTGGCTATTGACATTTTGTGTTAAACACCTTCCTATTAGAACTGTAAACATCCCCAGGGATATAAGGGCTTTCACTATTTGGCCACAAAGATATCGGTTAAAAAACCATCCTTGTTTTCTCCGACAGTCAGCATTTCTATATTAAGATAAATATCAATATTGTTAGTAGCCTATAAAGAAGGATTGTACTATAAATATGAGAAAGTTGAAGAATTCATCATGATTTATAGATAACAATATAGAGGCTGTTATAGACGTTTTCTGGGGGCGGGGGCTGGAAGGCTCAAATGCAAACTCCTCAGGTGTTGCTCTGCAAAGGAAGATACATACCCAAGCAGCTCTCACAGGAGGCCTGATTCCGTTCAGTAGGGAACGCTCACAGCAGCAGTGATAGGTGTACAGGTCCTCAATGACCCACTGCATTCTACAACAGCCCACAGAAATTTTGCTTGACTGGATATTGGGCTCCAGAAAATGGATCCTTACTCTTGGGTTGTGAGGCTTCGAGGTGGTGTGATTAGAAATAAGTAGTCTCTCTTCTGGGGTGATCCAGGGCAGATGCACAAGCCTTGACACTAGCAATATGACTTGGCCAATTACTTTGGCAACCTAGCAGGAAGATGTCACCATGACAGCACTAACCCTGCCTAGACATAATGTCAAAGGCAGCTTGGAGGACTGGATTCAAGTATGTTTGTTAATCAGGAAGCTTGGGCTGTATCTAGTCTCCATTGAACTCTGAAGGAATTCAACTCAGTCCAGGAAGACAGCCTGCAGGCACTCAGTCTTAAATAACTGCCTTCTTAATAACTTGGTTCACCTCACAAAGACGGCCTCTAAACATGTGTGGCATGTCTCCCTGTTTTAGCAACATGTACCATTTCAACCCGGGAGCAGTGCAACTTATTGTTATTGTTGTGGGAGACTCTGAAAAATGGTGATTATTGACCAATTCACTAGTCACAGTGTGC
Source organism: Nomascus leucogenys (assembly GCF_006542625.1). Taxonomy (NCBI): domain Eukaryota; kingdom Metazoa; phylum Chordata; class Mammalia; order Primates; family Hylobatidae; genus Nomascus; species Nomascus leucogenys. Next base: position 54,802,040 of record NC_044386.1, read on the forward strand.
AGATTATATTTCCCCAAGGCAAACAGGGCACCATCATTTTTAAGAATAGCCTGGGAGAGTCACATCTGTAAGTCCAGAAAAAGTAATAAGGTTGTGACTGAAAGATCAAGTAGAGGTTAACCACAGCTTGCATAATTGCTTCCAGGACTTTTCTAGTGGCTGAGGAAATCATATATTCTTGGAGGGAGGAAGAGCTACACTGTATGACTGACTTAGCCTCTTTCTTTCTTTTTTTTTTTTTTTTTTTTTTTTTTTTTTTGTGAGATGGAGTCTCGCTCTGTCACCCAGGCTGGAATGCGGTGGCACAATCTCAGCTCACTGCAACCTTCCGCCTCTCAGGTGCAAGCCAGTCTGCTGCCTCAGCCTGCTGAGTAGCTGGGATTACAGGCACAGGCACAGGCCACCACGCCCAGCTAATCTTTGTATTTTTAGTAGAGACCGCCTTTCACCGTGTTGGTCAGGCTGGTCTCGAACTCCTAACCTCGTGATCCGCCCACCTCGGCCTCCCAAAGTACTGGTATTACAGGCATGAGCCACTGTGCCCAGCCAGCTTCTCTTCTTAGGACCCATTGTTGGCAGTCACTTTTATTGGCATGTACTGATGATATGTCTTGATGGAGGTGGGCAAATGAGTGAGAGGAAGTGGGAGCACAGTAGTTTCATTAGCAAACACTAAAATGGCTACCAATTCTCCCTTTAACACTTCTGGCACTGGGTGGCAAGTCTGTCATCATGACACATTAGCTGAAGAAGCGCATCACTGTGGGGCAGCACAGTGCTGTGTTTTCTGGTGTTTCACCATCCAGTTGAATAAGAAATCGAGTTATCTATCCAACATAATAATTTGTGGAGGCATTTCAAGTTAGACAGCCTGTGTTTCTGTATCAACATCTGAGTCACTGGATAACCCTGGAATTTCAAAGAAGTGGTCAGCTAGTTCCCCTCTCATGGATTACATTTTGGAGACCTCTTTATTTTTGTCTTACAGGTGTTTTGTGCTGTTCCCTAATATTGTTGCTCCCTTGTACCAACAAAGTCCTAGTCAGACTTTCAGCAAATATCTAATGGGTCCTTATACTCCATTGTTCATGTGTTTGTATGTGGAGGGGTTGGGGAGGGAGAGAGAAAGAGAGTGTTTGTGCATGGTTTATCAGGGAACATAGTTCAATATTCACCTCAGTGGAGCTCACTCCTTTCTAAGTGACTCTCTAAGGTCCTTATTAACAACCTAGGAATTCATTCCAGGTTTTCTCATTTTCTGAAAAGATGCCATTTCTCAGGACCTCATGGGACTAATTTTTATAAACAATGACCAGGGATGCCAATAGTCAGTTGTGCAGCCCAAAGTAGACACCCCCAAGACTGATCCCATTCCAAAGCAGAACGTTGATTTCTAATCCTTTGATTTACACCAAACAGCCCATGGTGGGTTCTTGGTAAGATTCCCAGTACCAGCTGTCATGGAAACAAGGGAAAGTAGCCAAGGGGCACTCTCATAAGGCCTGTTTATGAGAAAAATTAAGGAAAGAAGTAGCAGGTGTGTAAGTTCTTATTGCCTATTATGTGCTAGGTGTGAGCACAGAGATCTAGCAACATGAAACCTCAGACTCTGGGCAGAAGACCCTAACCCTTGGGCTCTTGAGCTTCTCAGTTTCATGATAAGAAAAATATCAGCCCATTCTGATTTGGTGAAGGACCAGGATGCAATAGTAACATAGCATGATAGAATTATGCCTTTGGCCATATCTTGCCGACTGAACTTTCATGGTTAATGGTGAGAACCAACCCCTCTCCTGGAATGACTAAGAAGCTAGTCTCAAGCTTTGCAGTTGCAGTTATGTGACATGGCATGCTAACAGCAGAATTCATCATGTAAGTATCCATGGTTGAGGAAGCATCAGTCTTGTTTTTTAGTATTTTGAGAGATGGACTAGAATTCAGACTAGGATTGGTTGCCATGATCACTGGACTATACTCAGTTTCTATGGAGCTTGAGAAGGCCAGGTTGCAAGGGATAAGTCCTGAACAAGTTACCTTTTACCTCTCAGAAGGTTTAAGGCAGAAATTGCAAATGTCTTCAGAGTTCAACTGTATTACATAAATGAATTATTAAGTGAAATAATTTAAGAGATAGTAGATACTATGGTAAAAATAGACATGAACCAATCCAAATGAGAAAGTCATTGCCCAGCAATAACCATCGTTGCCCTGTGGAAATGTGGGCCTGATATTGCCAGGTCTTTCTTTTATCAAGAAAATAAAAATGAAAAGTGTGGAGTTTGACATCAAAATTATATATTGTAAAACAAAATCTCTCTTTGGACTGGCTTGAGTTCTTGGACCGAAGACAATATGGCTTATTATTAAGTTCTAAAGAGCCTAAAAGGGAAATGGGGGGGGGAAATAAGGAGAATGCAGACTAAAGCTTGTTTCAACTCTCCAGACTTCTTTGCTTTAAGGGATTGCTCAGTAAAGCACTCCATGATTCCCTTTGAGTAGTCCCCTTCGTGAGCCTAATCAGCAGCTACTAACTCTGTAATTCTGTCGTTTCTTTGAGGGATGACTTTACATCTTCCTGGAAGGCTGAGTACATTTTATTGCTGCCAAGATACCCTATGATATTTCAAAGATATCATTTGCTGCCTTCTTGTTGCTTCTGCAGGTTTTTTATGCTACTGTAAACATGAACATGGGACAAAAGAACTTATTTAGATAAAGTTCAGCTCTCTGGAGCTAAATCTAAAATGTTATTGAAAAATACCATAAATAGTGTCATTTCATCCTTGAGATGGAAGACGGGGGCGTGGCAGTGGGCGTGCTTGAGTGGCAGCTCAATCTTTTCTCATCAGTTTATCAGGTTCCTGTGGGTTATCCATAGGTAAAGCAGAAGAATGGCTTTGAAGAATAATTATGTCTCAAAATCTAACCAGGAGTTTTGAAGTGTGTAGTTATTTGACCAGATATCAATAATATTTTTCATTTTGAATTTTAATCAAGCTAAAATAGAAGAAGAATACAAGACAGAAATACAGAAATAGACACAAGAGAACCAAATGTGAAAGATCCTTTATAAAAAGCATGTAGTAGAAAAATGAGTAAAATCAAATGGAGATAGGAATTCAGGGATCATTACCCTCTGAGGCAGGAGATGTTATGAGTTCAGGGATCATTATCTTGCAGTGGAGAAAAGTAAGAGATAGTTAAGAGAAAGAAAACATGTGAGATTGTCTACACTACGATCCTGACAAACTTGTATGAAAAATGTGTCCCACCCATTCATAGGGTTGTAATAACCTTCATTTCAGAGATGGGCAAAAGATGAGCTTCTATTGGGATTTGTGGCCAAATCTTCCTGGACTCTGAGTGGACCAACCTTAGCCAGGTAAAGTTAAATTATTTAGTTGTTCAAATTATCAACAAGAATTTATTGAGGCCTTCTAGGTTCCCATCGCAACACCTGGCACTCAAAAAACAAAACAACCAAACAAGAAATTTACATTATCATCTCTGTCTCTAAGAATTTTGCAAGCTACTTATAATGTGATTCTTTATATAGTATATCTTTATAGCATATAAACAAGAAATTTATGTCTTCATTTCTGTCTCTAGAAGTTTGCAAGCTACTTATAATGTGATTCTTTATATAGTATATCTTTAAGCATATACAGTGTATAGGATATACACACACATCTCTATAGTATATAATATTTTCCTTTACACTATAATATATATAGACCTTTTTACTTTACTGATTAGATGGAAGGGAATTAGTATAAAGCACATATGAAGTTGCTGACTTTCACAATACTTGCTCTGGAAGACCTATACAATTTTAGTGTTGCCTTATTTATTTGAATTGGATCATGGGGTGGGGAGGGGGGTGAAGTTAATATGCCCCTGGACAATATTCTTTGCCAGAAATACAGCATTCTTTGCCAGAAAAATCCAGAATAAAAAAAAAGCCATACTACAGCATAGAATTCTGAGTGTTAGAGGATAAGACAGGTAGTGGGAAGGGGAGGATGAGGAAAGATTAATTAACAAACACAAAATTACAGCTACGTGGGGGAAATGAGTTCTGATGCTCTGTAGCACTGTAGGGTGAATATGATTAACTATAATTGATTGATTGTATATTTTTGAAAGCTAGATTTTGTCTGTTCACAGCACAAATAATGTTTGAGGTGATGATATGCTAATTACCCTGATTTAATCATTACACATTGTATATATGTATTAAAATATCACTCTGTATCCCATAAATATGTACAGTTTAATAAAAGGTCTTGAAACTCTGAGTGTCTGGAACCACTGGCCTCAGGCTTGTGCAAGATCACTAGACAAGATAACCCCCAGACACAGTGCAGATCTTGTAGACCCCATGTCCTCTGCTGTGGTGTGAGTAGTGTGAATATGTTAGGGCATAACTCATAGAGGACTATTAATGATACTGTAATATGGAAAGTCTGAGCCTGCATACGCTTTTTTCAAAGCTTCCTCCTTTGAGCTGTATACCATGAGATTATTAAATATTAGTAAAAATTTACAAGCAAATCTGGCTTCAGTTTTTCATACATTGCATTCATTTGGCTCCACCAGAAGCCTCCCAAAGTCTGAAGGTGCAAGGCATTGATCTAATGTTTAGTTAGAGGATCACTAGCAACTCCCCACTAGAAAGGTGCTGGCAGACAAAATTTTAGAGCTATAGCTACTAGTTGAAATGTTAGGAGATTTAGCAAAAGTGCATAAACTTTTATCTCATCTTATGCTTCTTTTTTTTTAAAAAAAAATGCTGTCTTTATTTCTTAACTCCCAAATAAAAAAATACATTTACATGACATTTAGGGTAGAACTACAAGGACCCATGAGGATTCAGCATACAATTCAGTTATTATAATGCTGTTAACTAAAACTTTCAGAGTCTAATTTAGTTTTGGAGAAGGAGTAGGTTATAAAATTGAGGTCTCTATAGATATCTTTAATTAAAACTACTTCTGTGTATCATGTAGTTGAAACTAGTAGCTGATGCAGGGTAGGGAGATTTTTTAAAGTTTGTATATGAATAGGAATTTCTTAACTCCTAACAATGTTAGGCAGTCAAATCTGGGTACTAGCAAGTCAAATTCATGAAATCCTTGGCTGTCCCATATTGAGTTCAGGGTAAGATAAAGGCACTAAGAGCAATCAGTGATAAAAACAAAGTAATGTGGTTGAAATTATGTGACCTATTTGGACCAAGGTTGAATGCCTGAGAATTCTAACATCAACAAGATTTAAGATTAGATTTGAGTGAATAGGAAAAAGTCTGTAACAAGACCATCTTGAACTAAAATAACTTTCAGGTACATAAACTTAATTTTTCTTAAGCATTGCAGGGTCGTCAATTCAGTTTCCTAAAGTCAGCTGCACTTGGACAAGGCTTGAAGGAACATCATTTTGGTAAGGGCTGTGGGACTTCTAAATCTGTCCACCAGGTCCTCACTTCTTTGCAAGTTCTCTCTATCATAAGCAGGCAGTGCATTAACTCATAGCTCTTCTCCTTCAGAGGAGCTTAACTACCCATCTTCTTCAAGAGTTTCTACAACTCATGCATTGGGGTCTCTCCATGACACTGAGCTATGAAGTATCACACATTTTAGCAAAATTATAATTTATTATATCAGAATTAAGGGAAATTGGCCTGGTTTGACACCCCTGCCTCCCTCCTCCCACCCAACCTCAATGTGCCACCTCACACATCTTTTTTAAAAGTTACACAAGTTATTGTAGGGAGGAGGTGGAGCAAGATAGTGAAATAGAAAACTCCATTGATCATTCCCCTGCAAGGACATCAATTTAACAACTGTCTACACGTAAACAAAGCACCTTCATAGGAACCAAAAATCAGGTGAGCACTCACAGTACCTGCTTTTAACTTCATACTGTTGAAGAAGTAGAAAGAACAGTATTGAATTGCTGATGCCACCCCTCATTCATCCCCACCCCTGGCAGTAGCAGCATGGTGCAGAGAGCATTTCTGTGTGTTGGGGAGGGAGGGCACAGCAATTGTGAGGCATTGAACTCAGTTCTGCCCTATTATAGCATAAAGAAAAACTGGACCAAACTCAGCTGACGCCCACCCAAAGAGGGAGCATTTAAACCAGCCCTAGTCAGAGGAAAATCGCTGTTCCCAGTGGTTAGAACTTGAGTTCCCTCAAGCCTCACCACAATGAGCAAAAGTGCTCTGAGGATCTAAATAAATGTGAAAGGCAGTCGAGGGCACAAGGACTGCAACTCCCAGGAAAATGCTAGTGCTGAACTGGGCCAAAAGACAGTACACAGGGTGGGCACGTGACATACTTAGACACCAACTGGGGCAGCTAAGGGAGTGCTGGCATCACCCTTCCCCTAACCACAGGCTGCACAGACTGTGGCTCCAAAAGAGACCCCTTCCTTCACTTGAGAGGAGAAGGAAGAGTAGGAAGGACTTTGTCTTGCATCTTGGATACCAGCTCAGCCACAACAGGATAGTGTATTAGTCAGAGTCTTGAGGCCCCCTTTCCAGGCCTTAGCTCCTGGACATCATTTCTAGATATACACTGGGCCAGAAGGGAACCTGCTGCCTTGAAGGGAAGGATCTAGTCCTGCCAGAATTCATCACCTGGTAACTGGATAGCCTTGGGCTCTGAATAACCAGCAGTGATACCCAGGTACTATGTCAAAGGCCTTGGATGAGACTCTGAGACTTCCCAGCTTCCAGTGAGACTCAGCACATTCCCAGCTGTGGTGCCTATGGTGTGGGACACCTTCTGCTTGAGAAAAGCAGAGGGAAAGTAGAGGGGGCTTTTTCTTGCACCTTGGCCATAGGGTAGAGCACCAAGCAGGCTCTTGGATGGCATTTTGGACCTTTCCTAGGCCAGAGGGGACTGCCCTGAAGGATGAGTCTCAGGCCAGGCAGCATTTTCACTGCAAACTGATTGAAGAGCACTTGGACCTTAAGGAAACATCACTGGTAGTCTGGCAGTACTCCCCATGGGCCTATGGTGGCAGTGGCCATGGAGTGAAGCTCCTCTGCCATTGGAAATGGCAGTAAAGAATGAGAATGAGTGCCTCTTGTGGTCTGAGTGCCACCTCAGCCGCAGTACAATAATAGAACTCCAGGTAGACTTCTAAGATTTTTGACTCTAGTCTCTGGCTCTTGGACAGCACCTCTGGACCTTACTGGGGCCTGTGAAAACTCACCGCTCCAAAAGGAAAAACGTGTTCCTGGCTGGTTTTGACAGCGCTGATTATAGAGCCCTAGGACCTTGAGCAAACACAGACAATAACCAAGCAGATGTTACACCAGACTTTGGGTGAGACTCAGTGCTGTGCTGGCTTGAGGTCTGACTCAGTGCAGTTATAATGGTGGGGGCTGCAGGGCTACTTGTGTCACTCCACTGTCAGATTTAAGTGGCTTAGAAAAGAGGGAGAGACTCCATTTGTTCGGGAGAATGTAAGGGAGGAAAGCAAGAGTCTCTGCCTGTTAATCTAGAGAATCTCCCTGTGTCTATCTTGTCTAAGATAATCAAGATGGTACCTCTATGAGTCTGCAAGAGCCGCAGTGTTACTGGGCGTGGAATGGCCCCTAAAGCAGATACAGGCTGGATCACAAAATTCAAGTCCTTTAGAATATCTGGAAAAGCTTCCCAAGAAGAATGCATACAAATGCCCAGACTGCGAAAACAATAATGAAAACCTAACTTCAAGGCCCAGAAGCAGACAAACATCTACAAGTATCAAGACAATCAAGGAAAACATGACCTCACCAAATGAACTAAATAAGGTTCCGGGGACCAGTCCTGGAGAAATAGAGATATCAAACCTTTCATATAGAGAATTCAAAATAGCTGTTTTGAGGAAACTCAAAGAAATTCAAGATAACACAAAGGAATTCAGAATTTTAGCAGATAAATTTAACAAAGAAATCGAAATAATAAAAAAGAATCAAGCAGAAATTCTGCAGCTGAAAAAATGCACTTGCATTACTGAAGAATGCATCAGAGTCTTTTAACAGCAGAAGTGATCAAGCAGAAGAGAATTAGTGAACTTGAAGGCAGGCTATTTGAAAATACATCGCGAGAGGAGACAAAAGAAAAATTTAAAAAATGAAGCACACCTACAGGAGCTAAAATAAAAAAAAAAAATAGCCTCAAAAGGGCAAATCTAAGCATTATTGACCCTAAAGAAGAGGTAGTGAAAGAGACAGTGAGAAAAAGGTTATTCAAAGAAATAATAGTAGAGAACTTCTGAAACCTACAGAAAGATATCACTGTCCAAACACATGAAGGTTATAGAACACCAAGCAGATTTAACCCAAAGAAGACTACTTCCAGGCATTTAATAATCAAATCCCCAAACATCAAGGATCAAGGAAAGATCCTAAAAGCAGCAAAAGAAAAGAAACAAATAACAAACAAAGGAACTCCAATACATCTGGCAGCAGACTTTACAATGGAAACCTTACAGGCCAGGAGAGAGTGGCATGACATATTAAAAGTGATGAAGGAATAAAGCTTTTATCCTAGAATAGTATATCCAGTGAAAATATCTTTCAAACATGAAGGAGAAATAAAGACTTTCCTAGACAATCAAAAGCTGAGGGATTTCATCAACACCAGACCTCTCCTGCAGAAAATGCTGAAGGGAGTACTTCAGTCATAAAGAAAGGGATATCAGTGAGCAATAGGTAATCACCTAAAAGTATAAAAGTTATTGGTAATAGTAAGTACACAGAAAAAACACAGGATATTACAACACTGGGAGTATAGTATGCAAATTATTCTTATCCCTAGCAGAATGACTAAAGGATGAACGAGTAACAACAAAACAACAAAAAGAACAACAACAAAACAACAAAAAGAACAACAACAAAAAGAACTACAACAACTTTTCAAGACATAGACAGTACAATAACATATAAATAGAAACAAAAAAGTTAAAGAGCAGGGGGACCAAGTTAAGGTGTAGAGTTTTTGTCAGTTTTCTTTTTGCTTATTTGCTTGTTTATTTGTTTAAGCAAACAGTTTTAAATTGTTATTAGCTTAAAATAATGGGTCATAAGAGTATTTGCAAGCTTCATGTAGCCACAAACCAAAAAGCATATAATGGATACACAAAAAATAGAATGAAAAAAACTAAATCATATTACCAGAGAAAATCACCTTCGCTAAAAGAAAGACAGGGAGGAAAGAAAGAAGGAAAAGAAAGCCATAAAACCAGAAAGCAAATGTTAAAATGGCAGAAGCAGTACTTATTTATCAATAACACTGAATGTAAATGGGCTAAACTCTCCAATAAAAAGACACAGAGTGGCTGAATGGATGAAAAAACAAGACCCAATCATCTATTGCCTACAAGAAACATACTTCACATATAAAGACACACACAGACTGAAAATAAAGGGATGGAAAAAATATTCCCTGCCAATGGAAACAGAAAAAGAGCAGGAGTAGGTATCCTTACATCAGACAAAATCGATTTCAAGATAAAAAAATACATATAAGAGAAAAATAAGGTCACTATATAATGAGAAAGGGATCAATTCAACAAGAGGATACAACAATTTTAAATATTTATGCACCCAATAAAGATAAGTGCATATATAAAGATATATAAAGGAATATATTATTAGAGCTAAAGAGAGAGAGAGAGGTCCCAATACCATCAATAGCTGGAGCCTTTAACAGCCCACTTTCCACATTGAGCGGGTTTTCCAAACAGAAAATCCACAAAGAAATATCAGACTTAATCTGCACTATAGACCGAATGTATCTAATAGATGTTTACAGAACACTTCATCCAACTGTAGCATACACATTCTTTTCCTCAGGACATGAATCGTTCTCAAGGATAGTCAATATGTTAGGTCACAAAACAAGTCTTTTTTTTTTTATTATACTTTAAGTTTTAGGGTACATGTGCACAACCTGCAGGTTAGTTACATATGTATACATGTGCCATGTTGGTGTGCTGCACCCAATGACTCGTCATTTAACATTACACATATCTCCAAATGCTATCCCTACCCCCTCCCCCCACCCCACAGAACAAGTCTTAAAACATTCAAAACAACTGAAATAATATCAAGCATCTTCTCTGACCACAATGGAATAAAGTAGAAATCAGCAACAAGAAGAATTTTGGAAACTATGCAAATACATGAAAATTAAACAATATGCTCTTGAATGACCAGTGGATCAATGAAGAAATTAAGAAAAAAAATAAAAGATTATTGAGACAAATAAGAATAAAAACAACATACGAAAACTTATGGGATAGAGCAAAGGCAGTATAAGTGCTTATAATAAAGAAAGAAAAACTTCCAATAAATAACCTAATGATACATCTTAAAGAACTAGAAAATCTGAGCAATAAATAAAATTGAAATGAACACAATACAAAAGATTGATGAAACAAAAGGTTGGTTTTTTTTAAAAGTTAAAGTTGATAACTAAAAAAAAAAAAAACAAAATTAACATTGACAATTTTAGCCTGAAAAAAAAAAAAAAAGAGAAAATACAAATAAATCAGAAATGAAAAGGAGACATTACAACTGATACTGCAGAAATTCAAAGGATCATTAGTGGCTACTATGACCACTTATTGACCAATAAATTGGAAAATCTAGAAGAAATGGACAAATTCATAGACACATACAACCTGCTAAGATTGAACCAGAAAGAAATCCAAAACCTGAACATACCAATAACAAGAAACGTAATTGGTATGGTTTGGCTCTGTGTCCCCACCCAAATCTCATCTCGAACAGTAATCCCCACATGTTGCGGGAGGAGCCTGGTAGGAGGTGATTGAATCATGGGGGCAGACTTACCCCTTGCTTTTCTCATAATAGTGAGTGAGTTCTCACACGATTTGGTTGTTTGAAAGTGTGCAGGGCTTGCCCCTTTACTCTCTCACTCTTTCTCTCCCCTGCTCTGCCATGGTAAGATGTGCTTGCTTTCCCTTCACCTTCTGCCATAAGTTTCCTGAGGCTTCCATGTCATGCTTTCTGTTAAGCCTGCAGAACTGTGAGACAATTAAACCTCTTGTCTTCATAAATTACCCAGTCTCAGGTAGTTCTTCATAGCAGTGTGAAAATGGACTAATACAGTAATCAAAGCCATAATAAAAAATCTCCCAGTAAGTAAAATCAGAGCTCTAATGGCTTCACTGCTGAATTCTACCAAACATCTGAAAAATTAATACCAATCCTACTCAGACTATTCCATAGAATAGAGGGGGAGGAAATACTTCCAAACTCATTCTATGGAGTCAGTATTACCCTGATACCACACCAGACAAAGACATATCAAAAACAGAAAACTACAGGCCAATATCTCTGATGAATATTGATGCAAAAATCTTCAAAAATACTAGCAAACCAAATTCAACAGTACATGAAAAAGATCATTCATCATGACCAGTGGGATTTATCCCAGAGATGCAAGGATGAATCAACATATGCAAATCTATCAATGTGATACATCATATCAACAGAATGAAGTACAAAAACCATATGGTCATTTAAACTGATGCTGGAAAAACATTTGATAAAGTTCAACATCACTTCTTGAAAAAAACTCTCAAAAAACTGTGTACAGAAGGAATATAAATCAACAGAATAAAAGCCATTTATGACAGACCTGCAGCTATCGGAAAAACTGAAAGCCTTTCCTCAAAGATTTGGAACACAAGAATGCCCATTGTCACTACTGTTATTCAACATAGTACTGGAAGTCCTACCTAGAGCAATCAGACAAAAGAAAGAAATAAAGGGCATCCAAATGGGAAAGGAAAAATTTAAATTATACTTGTTTGTAGATGGCATGATCTTATATTTGGTATAACCTAAAGACTCCACAAAAAAATGATTAGAACTTATAACCAAATTCAGTGAGGTTGCAGGATACAAAATCAACATGCAAAAATTAGTAGCATTTCAATATGCCAAAAGTGAACAATCTAAAAAAAATAAAAATGTAATCTCATTTACAATAGCCACAAATTAAATTAAATACCTAGGAGTCAACCAAATACCTGAAAGATCTCTATAATGAAAAGTATAAAACAGGAAACAAATTGAAGAGGACACCAAAACCAGAAAGATATTCCATGTTCATGGATTGGAAGAATAATATGGTTAAAATGTCCATACCACCCAAAGCAATGTACAGATTTTATGTAATACCTATTAAAATACCAATAAAATTCTTCACAGAAATAGAAAAAAAAATCCTATTATTTACATGGAACCACAAAAGACCCAGAATAGCCAAAGCTATCCCAAACAAAAAGAACAAAACTGTAGGAATAATATTAGTTGACTTCAAATTATACTACAGAGATACAGTAACCAAGACAGTATGATACTGGCATAAAAACAGACACATCAACCAATGGAACAGAGTAGAGAACTCAAAAACAAATTCACACACCTACAGTAAACCCATTTTCAACAAAGGTGCCAGGAACATACACTGGACAAAAGACGGTCTCTTCAATAAATGGTGCTGGGAAAAGTGAATATCCATATGAAGAAGAATGAAATTAAACCCATTTTCCATGATATGATTATTACACATTGTACACCTGCATCAAAACATCTCATGTACCCAATAAATATATATGCCTGCTATGTACCCACAAAATTTAAAAAATAAAAAAGTTACACAAAGTTTGCAAGTCACACTACAGTGCAAAAATATGAGAAGAATGTTTTCCCTAATTAAGAGGAGAAAATTGTTTTAAAACAATTAAGCAGAAATATTAATATGCTTCCTACCACTGCAAGTATTAGCTTATGTTGACAACGAAATAAGTAAGGCATTTTTGAACTGGAAATTTGCAAACTCCCAAAACAGTTTGATCAGAGACTTAGGATGTGTCCAGGCCTTGGATGCACATTTGCCTTAACCCCTTTCCTGCTTTGGTCCAGAATTTTGTGTTTCATAGCAAGTGGTTAGCGCTGACTTGCAGATTTGGCAGTGCAGTGCTTTGTAGAACTCTTAAATAAAACAAATGAGGTTTCATTTTTTCACCTTCAATTTCACAGTAGCACACGTTGGCTCACCCACACATTCTTAATTATTGTCTGGTATGTAATTGTTTCAGGTATGTGTGTGTGAGTGTGTATGTGTATGTGTGTTCACATGTTAGTATATGCGTGTCTACAATTCCCATGACACCACTTGGTGGCATGGTCCACTTCTTAACCCACTCTGATTTACTTGCAGTAGCTAAGAGGAATAGCAGTATTAGGAGCATGGATGCTGAAACCAGGCATTGATGCTCTCCATTTGGGTCCTGATTCCACTGTTTGCCAGGTTTGGAAGGTTATTCATCTTCAGTTTTCCCATTAGTTGTTGTGATGAGTAAATCATTTAAACTTCAACATTGCCTGTCACAACTAGGATAAGGTGAATGAGATACTTTCCTCAGAAGAAAATTTAAGGGGGCATCAAATAACTCAACAATCAAGATAAATAAAAATTGTATGCAATGTTTTACAAAATGTAAATATCAGTGGTGTTTAATGTGTTGATTTGAGTCCACAGTTGACATCTCAGGATCCACAGTTTCCTTAGAGTCTAAAGACAAGAATCCTGACTCAAGCATTTACAGCCATTTAGCATAGCACACACATTTCATCTGCCCTAAAAAAAAATTGATACCTACTAGAGTAAAAGTTAATACCCAAAATAATTGAGTCAATGGTTCCATGTAGACCCCAGGCAGATGTAGAATCACTGGGGATGCTCAGACATATGTGTTATTTCTTTTGAATCACATTTAACGTTAGTGCAGAAAGATAAATCCTAGAGTTGCAATGGGCTTGCCTTTTCCTATTTATAAATGAAACCATGTATAATTTTACCCTGGCAATTACTTTAATTATTATTTCCCAAGACAGTGTTAAATCACAGACAATGACAACCAGAGGCATTGTTATCACAAATAGAAAATCCTGGATTATGGATTGGCAACAGCATAGGAGCAGGTTCTCTCATCAGGTTGTGACTTTAAAATGTGTAGTGTTAGGAAGATAAGAACACTCCCACCCTACCTTTCCTCCCTCCTCTCTAAGCCAGAATGCCTTTTCCCTTCTCCCTTCTTCAAGGAAAATTAAATGAAGACAGCTAACGAGCAGTTTTATTTTCTTTCAGCAAAGGTCAGCAATCCCACAGCAGCAAATTAATCCCAATTAGTAATGATATTTTGTCTTGATAAATGATGACACATTTGATTTACTGTGTTTCCAGGATGCAGGCAGCAAATGTTAATGATTTGGTTTGCTGGGAATTTATACTCTTGCTCATTTCCCATTTGCTGATCAGTTGCGGCTCGTGAAGACTTGGCTGCTTCAACTAATGAACTGAGGGCCTCGCAGGAATAATGGTGTGTTCTGCAGGCCTCATTTTTTTATGCCATCTGTAGAAATGCAGGCTCCTCTCAGAAAATATCTCTGGCAGCCAGGAAGGAGTGATTATGATCATATCAATGTCACTTGTAATTTGTATTTCACTTGTTTAATGGCATCCCCAATAAATGAAGTTTTCTGTAGAGAACAAAACTAATTATAGTAAATTCAGCATCGGTGTGTGTGTGATGAAGAGAATTCATGAATATAAACATACCTAGCCTTTCCTCATTTCATTAAAATATTCTGATAGCAGTGATGCAGTTTATGTAATGATTTATCTGCCCAGCTGGTATGGTTTCAAATTAGACCAATGAGGATGTTTTCTTGAGATCTTTATTAACTGAACACAGCATCCTTTTTTTTTTTTTTTCAATAAATGCAGACATAAGTTAAATGTTTTTTTCCTTTGCACTCCCAGGTTTCCACCTGGATCATTCAGTACTTTGAGGATTGCCAGAGGCACTTTAGACTCCTCACAAAGGCTGCCGGAGCAGTCCCCTGAGGCTGTGCAAGTCAGACTGTGGGTGATTCTGAGACTAGCATACTTGCCTTCCAAGCATCACCAAAGATGCAAACTAAGAGGAAGCCCTGGGGAACACTGACTCTTCCACCTCTGAAAGGCTGATGTGCCTTTCACACATCAGATATAGTCTTAGCTACAGAAAACTGATATGTTGGCTGCAACTCCAGGCAGGCTTGTCTCCTAGTTGTTTACATGACACATTAAGAATGAAATATGAGGGATCATTACCCATCCTCATTCAAGAGCTGAAAATGTTAGAAACCCCATTTAGAATCTCCTTCAGGGAGGTGGATGTTTTCCTCTCATTCTTAATCATTGTTCTTACTATCAACTAATATAAAACCAATAAACTTTACTCTTCTTGCTTAAGGGGACACTTGTTATTATGGCAAATTACTGGATCCATATTATGTATCTTCCCTTATCCTTGCCCTTCCTGGGGCCTCTGTTTTGCCTTTCTATTCCTGACCAAACTGGTGGTTCACTCTGGGATAAAGTTGGCATTCTCTGCTCTCTCTGAAATGCAAATGGTTGGGGTATTTCAGTGTTTACTTCGTCAAATGCTGTAGTTTGGACTGGGGCAGGGAGAGGTATTCATGAGATGTCCTCTGCCAGACAACTTGTCTATTTCAGTAGTGTGCTCCACTCTTCAGTCAGAGATAATTTTTTTCCTCTCATATTTTTCCCAGTGTTCAGTAGAACAGTAGTTCCCTGTATTAGTTCAGGTCCTCAAATACCAAGAAGGAATTAAATGTGTAAGGATTTTACAAGGAGAAATGCCTGTGTAAGGAAAAAACATAAGAGGTCCAGAGGAGGCTAGGGGTCCTCTAGGTTATTCTAATGCCAGTATTTTAAAGTTTCTGTCATGGTGAACATGATGCAGAACTGACTTATATCCTTCAGTTTCATTACTGTAACTAAATGAAACATTTGTCTCCCCAGGGTACTTTGCATGCATGCTAGGAGTTAAGAACAGAGAGAAGATAGAGAATTCAGTCCTCAATCCTAGGTTTGTAATAGAACTTTACATTTAACCAACGCACATTCATATACATTATTGCATTTGATTCTGATGACAAATATGAAGTCAACATTATTCCTGTCAAAAATTCATACTGCTGTGGTCTGGCTCTGTGTCCCCACCCAAGTCTCATCTTGAATTGTAATCTGAATTGTAATCCCCACATGTTGGGGGATGGACCTTATGGAAGGTGATTAGATCATGGAAGTGGTCCCCCATGCTATTCTTGTGATAGTGAGTGAGTTCTCTGATGGTTTTATAAGGGGCTTTTCCCCGCTTCACTCTGCACTTCTCTCTCCTGCCACCATGTGAAGAAGGATGTTTGCTTCCCCTTCCACCATGGTTGTAAGTTTCCTGAGGCCTCCCCAGCCATGTGGAACTGTGAGTCAATTAAACTTCTTTCCTTTATAAATTACCCAGTTTCAGGTATGTTCTTATAGCAGCATGAGGATGGACTAATACACATACCCTGAATTAACCCATGAGGAAACATCAAAAACACTATTGAGGGACATTTTACCCAAAAAATATGGCTAACACTCTTCAAAATGTTAAGAAGATGAAATACAAAGACAGAAACTATTCTAGATTAAAAGAAATTTAAGACATTTGACAGCTAAATACAACATGCAATCCTGGATTGGGCCTACACCAGACCTTGCTACCTCCCAAAAAGCAGATTTCCCTAAAGGGGATTTTAGAATAACTGACAAAATCTGAATAATTCCTTTTAGGATGAATAATATAGTTTAACAGTAAATTTCCTGATTTTTATAATTATTTGTGCATATGTAAGAGAGTTTTCTTACTTGTAGGAATTACAAACTGAAGTATTTAGGGGTAGCAGGACATCATGTCTGAAACCTACTCAAATGGTTTGGAAAAAAGTGACACTCACACACAGTATGTTAAAGCAAACATGATTTTTTAAAAAGTTAATGCTTGGGGAATATGGTTGAAAGGTGTACAGTGTATATAGTTCTTGACTATTTTTGTAACTTTTTATAAATCTGAAATTATTTTGAAATAAAAAATATTAAAACAATACCCTAAAAGGTTTGGCATGATCAAGTCAGCCTCCCTATTCAATTTTACGGATTAACAAATTTGGCTTGGGGGAGTAAAAGAAAAAAAAAGTGCTTTGATTTAGATCACACAATAGATCAGTGTCAGACTCCAAAACCTCCGATCTCTGTGATCTGCTCACAGGCCAAGCACATCATCCCTAGGTACATGGAAGCAGCAAAATGACATAATGACTTGGCTTCAGAGTCCAACCTCTATCTGCCTAGTTTTAGTGTGATGATGACTTTGTCTTTACAGCACACTCTTGCACATTAACGTAGCTGATGACCTTCATGGAGAGAAGCTTGTCCCTGTTTATGGTGAAATGCTTCAATCCTAGATTTCACTGCTATAACCATCCAAATTGTAGCCAGTTCACTCATCCATCTCTACCTGTAGATAATCTTGTCCTCAAATCCTTAGGCTGGCAGGCAAGTGCCACGTTAGCTATGTCTTGGGCCCTGCTCTGACCATGTGTCTGAATGCCAACACCCCCGATATTATTTTATTTCTGGAAATTAATTAACCTCTTAATATCCTGGTTCCAGCATATCTTACATCCTTATGCCTAAACCTGCCTTTGTTTTCCTTCCAGTGGCCTTTGTTTTCCAGGATCTATTTACTCAAAACATCCTCCTGGGGATTAAGCTCTTGTTACTTAAATCCCAGTCACCAGGAATAGAGTCATCTCCAGGATCTGCCTGGACCTTCTGCTCCTGCATCTGAGAGGTGTTCATCAATATCTCAAATTTTTAGAACCCAGACATACCTTGTTTGGTGGTCTCTCCAAAGACTAAGTCTTCTTTATCATAGCCATCCCCTTGATTCCATGAATAGAAATATACCTAGCCTTTCCTCATTTCCTTAAAATATTCCGATAGCAGTGATGCAGCTCACATGATTTATCTGCCCAGCTGGCATGGTTTCGAATTATACCAATGAAGATGCTTTCTTGAGATCTTCATAGATTTAATTATAACCATCCAGGTTCCAGGATGAGCATCAAACATAGCCTTTTTTAATGCGATTCTCTCACCGGAGGACTGAATTTGGATCTGGTTCATTCTTCCTTTAAAGTCCAACTTCATTCCCATATATCCTTTAAGACTTTCCTTGGCCATCTCTGTCCTTATAGAATTTCCCATTCAAATGCCTCACTGTTCTGCATGTTACAAGTTACCATGGGTGGTTAGCATTCTTTTCCTATGGAAAGCTTACCCTCCAACCTCTCAGCAATAGCATTGTTTAGAGGAGAGCTGGGCTGAGGAGAAAACTGTGTTCCTAGCTTGCTGTGTTATCTTGTACAAGTCAGTTAATACCTCCAGACTTCACATGTAATATCTGTGAGTAGAGAGAGTTGGATTAAAGGGTCTCTAATGTTTCTATTAGTGCCACTATTTGTGCAACTGTGGCCTATCTAGTGTCAAATAGCAAACATCCTGTAAGTGTTGGATAATGAGATTCTGACCTCACAAGGGGTTTATAATTATCAGAGGGTCAGGTAATGGAGTGTTTTCCATGGAGGCATTAGAGACCCCTCCCTGAGCCACATTATGTCCCCAGAGGGTATGACTTGGAAGCAGGAAAGCTTATGCATTTTTAATCAAAGGCAACAGGATCAGTACTCAAACAGCCAAATCTGATTGCATTTCCACTCCTCAGCTATGTTGAGTATGTTCTGACAGCACAGTACATCACCCAGGGAAAGTGCAGGCTCATTAATAGCACTGGTTATTAAGGGATTTGGAACAGTGTAGCTATGCTGGCAGTGTTGATGGGACACAGTAGAGAATGAGGAGGTAGAGTGTTGTGCTCGACTTTTATCTCTACTCAAAATGCTCTCGGTCCTTGTTACCCATAATATTCTCCCAGAGAGACCATCAGCATTGTTATCAGCCCATTAGAATCTTGGGCCTCACTCCAGACCTATATAATAAAAATCCATCTTACAACAAAATCCCCAAGTGGTTCATAGGTACATTAAATTTGGAGTCAAACTGCTGAACTTGACAGGAGAGGATCCTTGTCTTGGGCCTGAAATACAATTTTGGAAACCATCTTTAAGAATGACAAATATTATGTGTATATATAAGTATAGCTATTGTTTTGTGTGTACACATAACACATATATATATATAATTTGTCATATTCTTCAATATTCTTAAATATCATTCATAAAATATGTGTATGTATAGTTAGATATAACAGACAAAACCAAGTTTTCATTTTCTTATCAGCTTTTAGTGCTTTAAGACAGATCCTTACCTTCTCTGTTTCATCCCTGCAGAATCCTGCTGGAATGAGAAGTACTTTCTATCAAAGGACTTAAGTGTTTCACAATGAACGTCTTTCTCCTCTTAGATAATAACACTAATTGCTAATATTTAAGGAGTGTTTACTAAGTGTCAGGGGCTATTTTAAAAATTGGTTATGGATATTTTATTTACTCAGCAATCTTAAGAGGTCTCTTGACCTCCTATCTTAGAGATAAGATTAAATAATTTTCCCATACTATCAGAAAAAATGATTATAGCACAAAGGATCTTGTTCTATGGCCCATGTTCTTAAAGATTTAGGCCATAGTGCCCCTTAATGATAAAATAAAGATTTTGAAGGAGTCTCCAGTGGCCCAATCAAAAAGCAGAATTGAGATACTGTGATGCTGTAATAAAATTAGCATTTGGGGAGTGGACAAGAGAAATGCCTGTTTTTTGGCCTCTCCTATCTAATCTTGTTTAGCAGCCCTATATTCCACCAGCCCATAGCAGGTTCTGAGAGTGGGTCTTTCATTAAGCAATTTTACTCATAACTTGGTGCTTGAGGTAGCACTAACTACAAAGCTCAAAGAGGGATAGGGGAAGCTTTGCAAGAGCCAATACCAAAATGGAAGTTTCTCCATCTACATCACTATTTGGAAAGAGTTCAGTAGATTTTTATAAACTTTTCAAAAGTACTCTCAACCACCACCAACAAAAAATTGGCCGGGTGCAGTGGCTCATGCCTGTAATCTCAGCACTTTGGGAGGCCGAGGCGGGAGGATGACCTGAGGTCGGGAGTTCGAGACCAACCTGACCAACATGGAGAAATTCCATCTCTACTAAAAATACAAAAATTAGCTGGGTGTGGTGGCGGGTGCCTGTAGTCTCACTACTGGGGAGGCTGAGGCAGGAGAATTGCTTGAACTCGGGAGGTGGAGGTTGTGGTGAGCTGAGATTGTGCCATTGCACCCCAGCCTGGCAACATGAGTGAAACTCTGTCTCAAATAAATAAGTTAATTAATTAATTAATTAATTAAATGCATGCATAAAGAGCTAAAATATACTTTTAAAATTTTTGGTTAAAAAGGAAATACTATTTGGTATGTTCACCACTTCCTATTGTCATTCTCCTTTCTTCTGGCCACATTTTTAGGACTACAGCCTAGCCAACAGGATGTGCAATTTTATATAGATATGAGTCTTCTGTATCATTAAGTCAATGTAACGAATATATACATTCAAAACCAATATTGCTGTGCTGCACTGGTTGAGAGATTCACCCCAGCACAATAACTTCTCTGTATGGGTCCATTAGTACTGGTTTTTGGGGGTCTCAGTGGGAGGCTGTCTACTTCCCTGATAACTCGGATTGAGAATATGTGTGCTATTCTTCAAGTTAGCAATGTAAGAAGAAACACAAAATCTTACTTAAACAGTATTTTGAGATCATTTGTATAATGTGTAAATAAATTTATGAAGAGTAGGAAAGCAAATATCAATGAGAAATAAAAGTGTTCCACCATTTTGACTTAAAAGCACTAAAGTATTAAATCTATCTAGATTTTGTGTGTAGGTAGCTAGAGGGAACAAGGAAGGTAAGTCGCCAAGAGAAAGAATATATCTGCATAGAAATTAAAGCCCAAAAACATGTGCATAAGAAGTGCAGCCAGATAAGCAAAGGTTGTCTGAAAATGCAATTTCTAAATATAGCCTTAATCATATTGACATGAAAAAGAAATGACATAAAAACTGATGAAATCAAAATAAGGCAATTTATGCCATGAAGAAACTTGAGCTATAATGATTTCTGAAACAGATGTTATAAGGAAAAAAAATTCTCTAACTTTGTGAACTGCACTGTTATATTTAAGAAAAATGAAAATGATCAAACAGGCCTATGCCAATTTGCAAAATATCAAGAACAAAGAGGTTAGCAAAGTAATTCTATTATATCTTAGTGCTAGACGTTTTGGGAGGCAAGTGTAGTTGAATGATAATGGGGGTGGTTCCCAAGGTTACCATATCCCATTGGTAGAAGAATATTATGGGCTTTTGGAGGAAGGATTCAAGAACTCATTCAACAGATTGTTTTTATTATCTTAGCTGCTTGGACATGAAGTAAATCTACTAGAAAAACTCAAGTAGTGATTTGGGACATTAGTCAAAAAGTAGAACTGGGTTACCCTTAGATTTAGGAGCAAGAAGCAAATTAATACATCCTATCTGATAAACTAATTACAGTGTTAAATGCCCAGAATTTATGTTGACCTACAAAAACTAAAGCAACTAATATGGACTTGAAGTGAAAAAGCGGTCAGTGCAGAACATTCCTGATAGTTTATGAACCTACACAAGGGCAGGATCTGTCTTCTGTATTTTTTATTGTTTTCATTTCTGGTAGAATAAGGAATAGGTGTTTTTTGCAATATAAGCATATAAAAGGAAATTAACTAAAAGGTTTGAAGAAACACAAAATGGCAAATGTGGGCTAGGGAGAAAAGCAAGGATGGAGAAAGACTCCATCCTTGCTGCAGGTCTGAGTGAAGTATGTGACTGCCACTGTTAGAAAGCACAAAGCTCACACCTAGTACCTTTTCTCCACAGAACAAAGCCTTAAGTGGCTGAGACAGCAGCAGTAAACCCTGTAGTTCCTGGGGTGCAGGAAAAAGAGCTCTTGTGTCTAGGGGAAGACTAAAAGAAAAGAAAATCTAGCCCTTGGCATAGAGAACAGGAAACAGAGATATCTTACTGCTAGATGAAGGGCAGGAATATTGAGAAATTCCACCTCCAAGAAAATGTTCACAATGACCAGCACCAAGCTAACAAGGAATGAGGAAGAAGCAATGACATTTTACTATTGTTGGAAGGGTGGGGGCAAGGACAAGGGTAAAGAGAGAGATTCTATCTGAAAAGCATGAGTGCAGGGGTAAACTAAAGTTCATAGTTGAGCATAAACATTGAGAAAAATTCTCTGACAAACAAAATCTCACACCACATAAAAAGTATAAAGAAGATAAAATACCAACAACAAAATCCAGATGTCAAAGAAATCCTAAGTAGATTGACTCAACCCATAATAGTAATGGCCTAGCAGAAGAAAAGGTGTTCCCAATGCCAGATATAAATATGATTTATCTTAGTCTCAATACTTCTATGTGCTACATAGTATAATCAAACAAAACTATGAGAAACACCAAAAAAATTAAGAAAATAAGAAAATCCCAAGAGATCAAGCAATCAATAGAACAAGATTCAGAAATTAACTAGATATTAAAACGAACAGGAAAATAATATAGTTATAATTATGTTAAAGGCTTTAGTGAAAAAGATACACTGCATGAATGAACAGATGAAGAATTTCAATAGAGAATGAAAACTACAAAAAAGTTGAATGGAAATAGTAGAATAAAACCAAAATAGTGGACATAAAGAATGCCTTCAATGGGCCAATGAGTAAACTCACACAGCTGAGTAAAATATCAGTGAGTTTGCAGATGAGTCAATAAAAATTTTCCAAAGTAAAATATAAAAAGAAAAGAAAAGCAGGAGAAAAACAGAAAAGAGAGCTTCCAAAGCTGTAGAATGTCATCAAACAATGTAACATACATACAGTCAGACTACTGAAAGAGCAATAGAACAGGAGACAAAAATATCTGAAGATATAATTGCTAATAATTTTCACAAAATTAAAGGATATCAAACCTCAGATTTAACAAGGTAAGAGATTCCTAAGCTAAATAAATGCATACACACAGAGATACATACACTCACACATGCATACACAACTTCCATATCATATTTCAACTGCTTTAAACCAGAAATACAGAAAAATCTAGGAGATAGCCAAAAAGAAAAAGGCACAAATACACAGTGCATATAGTTGCAAAGATAGAAGAAAGACATCATACTTTTCATTAGAAACTATAGATGATCAAGTGACATTAGCAATATGCTGAAAAATAATCCTGCCAAATCAAGAAAGTAATAACCAGAAAAAGTTATTTTTAAAAAATAAAGAAGATACAAATATTAATTGAGACAAACCAAAGCTGAAATAATTTATTCCAAGAACACCTGTACTTTGAAAAATAATTAAGGAAGTTATTCAGGCAGAAGGAATGTGATAATACTTAGAAACTTGAATCTACATGAAGAAATGAAGATCAACAGAAATGGTTAAAATAAAAGTAAATGTAAAATACATCTGTTTCTTATTTGTAATTACTCTAAAACATAAGTGACTGTCTAATACAAAAATAGTAGTAATGTATTGTGGGTTGTAGTGCATAAAAAGTTAAAATGTATGACAAAAATGCCATAAAAGATAGAATAACAATTTGAGATATATTGATGGAAGGTTCTTATGCTACATGTAAAGTAGTATATTACATGAAGATAGATTACTATTAAAAAATATAAATATTGTAAACCATGGAAACAATTAAACAACTTAAAGTATTTAGTAATAAACAAATGGTGATGATAAAATTGAATAAAATACTCAATTGACCAAAAGTAGGCAAAAAGGAAGAATAAAAGAAAAAATAACAGATGAAAATGACTAACAGTAAAATTTAATTCTACATTATTAATAATTATCTTAAACATTTAAACACAAATTAAAAGACAGGTATCTTATAACTGGATAAAAAAGTAAACCAAACTTTCTCAAACTATATCTACATATCTAAAAAGAATCTAAGTTAAACAATATAGATAGGTGAAAAGTGAATTCATTAACTGAAAGAAAGCTAGAATGACCATATTAATATCAGACCAAGTGGACTTTAGTATAAGGAATTTACTAGGAAAAAAGAATCACATATAATAAAAGGAGTCAATTCAAAAGAAGAAATGACAATTTTTAAAGTTTATGTACCTATCAACTTAGTTTCAAATACATGAGGCAAAAACTGATAGAAACAAAGAAACAAATCTACAATTTTTCTTGATAACATTAACACTCCTTAGTCAACTATATAAAAAGAGCAGAATACACATTCCTTTAAAGTTTACATGGAACAGTCACCAAGAGGCCATATTTTGGGTAATAAACATCAATATATTTTAAATAATATGATGCAGAGTATGTTCTCTGAGCATGGTGAAATTAAACTAGAAATCAGTAACGGAAAGTTATATGGGAAATCCCCTATATTTGAAAATTTAAAAACAAAACTTCTAAATAACTGATGAGTCAATGAGAAACTAGAAAGCATTCTCAGTTTAATGAAAATAAAAATACGTTATATTGAGGAGACGCATTTAAAAGAGTTTTTAGAGAGAACATTATAGCATTAAACATTTATATTAGAAAAATAAGAAGGACTTTTTAGCTCTTAGTCCTGCAAATAAGAAGCTTGGAAGTACTCACTTCATCTAACAAGTGACAACAACAACAAAAATGAACAAATTAAAAAAACAGCTTTTCTAAAATCTGCAAGAAAAATGAGGTCACAGAGTGAATATTGCCCCTAACATTTGAGGCAGACAGGCAAATACAGAGAATCACAGCTTACCAAAATAGAAGCCCTGCAGTAACCTGTGGAAAGCAGGAAAATCCAAACTATAATTGATGAATTGCTGGAGGCTCATCAGGGATATGAATGAGAGTTAAAACCTTCAGGGGGAGCTAGTCAAAGGGGGAGCCCATGTTTTTATGAGTTTTATCTGCAGGAGCTCTATCAAATCCTCACAGTGATAATCAGAAAAAAAAAAATCCCCTCATGGTTCTGGCAGGAGAGAGAAAGAAACCATTTTGAAATACACCAGAGCACTCTATTCTTCTTATCAAGGTCTGCCCTCCACAGAAACTAGTTAAGCATAGGCCAACTTGCTAGGGTTTTATCAGAGACTAACTGACACAAGGGAAGGGAAATACCCAACTCTAGCATCCTTTAGCCTTCCTCATGGGAGAAGGGAAGTACACAAATTGGGCCCACTTGGACCATCCAATTCCACTTAAAGAAGGGTGAATGGTAGAGAAGCACTTGCAAAGTTCACAATCCAGGGGCATAGGCTTACTAAAAGTCTGAGACCTAATCAGAGGATGATAGAACACTTCTTCTCCTAACACACCTTACCAACACATTGCAAAAGGCCTACTTACAGCAGTTGATTTTACCCAATGCATCATGTCCAAATATCAAGAAAAAATTACAAGGCATACTGAAAGCCAAAAAAAGGAAAAGAAACACACACACACACACACACACACACACACACACAGAATCAGACCCACATATGGTAGGTATATGAAAAATTCAAAATAGAAGTTAAAAACAACTATGATTAATATGCTAATGGCTATCTATAATGGATAAAGAAGACAGCTTGCAAGAACCATTGTAAGCTGCAAGTTGCAGAAAGATGGAAATTCTAAGAAAAAAGAAATATGATATATCAAAAGCACTGTAACAAAAACAAAGAATACCTTCAATGGACTTATTAGTAGAGTGGACATAACTAAGGAAAGAATCTCTGAGCTTAAAGACATCTCAATAGAAATTTTCAAACCTGAAAATCAATCAGAAAAAGACAAAAAAAAAAAAAAAGGAATCCCAAACTATGAGACAACTACAAAAGGTACAGCATATGGATAATGAGTATATCAGAAGGAGAAGAAAGAGAGAAAAGAACAGAAAAAACAATTGAAACAAGGACTGAGAATGTTCCCCAAATTAATGTCAGATAACAAACCAGAGATCCAGAGCACTCAGAAAACCCCAAGCAATTTAAATGCCACAAAAACACCTGGGCATATTATTTTCATGCTACAGAAAATCTAAGGTAAATAGAAATCCTGAGAAGAGTGATGTCAAAAAACATGGTGGAATAGGAGGCTCCTGACTGTCCTTTCTCCTACAGATACACCAAATAAACATCTGTAAATGTACAAGTTCCTCCAGAAGAAAGTCAGAAATGAGTTGAGAGACTCCTACACCTGGCCAAATGAAAAAAAAAAAAAAATCCACATCAAAATGGATAGAAAAAGCAGAGGCACACTTGAGCACAAACCCTTTCCCAGCACCGTGCCATACAATCAGGAAAGAATCCTCAACACTCAGTATCTTACTGAGAAGAGAGAATTTGGGCTATACATATAGTGCTCTAACTCTAATGTTCTTTATGGTTTGCTAGTTTTTGACCTAACTGGGAGAAGAAGGGGCCAGGCATATATAAATCTCTCTAGACCACAGAAAAAGCACTGGTTTTATATGAGTGTGCAAGCACTTTTAGGGGCTTCATCCTATGGGATCAGGGCAGAAAAGGGGCTAAAATGCACAGCTCGCAGTCTCTCCCCAGAAGGAATTTGTCAGCACACTCTACCAGCTGCTGCTGACAGTTGGGCTTCTAACTAACCTGTATTAGAGAGTTAATAGGGCAGACAAAAAATCCTGAACAGGAGCTCACGCACTTCCCAAGACTTTTCCCCAGCCCACCCCAGTGATAAATCCAATTCTTGCTGGGAAGAGTGTCCATGCACTGAATGTCCCAAATTCTACAGCTCCCACACTAGAGACTGCATCCTAAGCCACCTACTTCTGGGAGTAGAAAGGACTAAACATGTGTAATTCTTCTCAGATCACAGTACAAAGAGTTGGTTTTAAATGGGCACACAAGCACTTCCAGCGGCTACATCTCCAGAGATTAGTGAAGAGAAGGAGCTAAAATGCATAGTTCCCATTTCCTGAAAGAGGTTTCCCTGCACACTCTTGTAGTTGTTACTTGATGATAAATCTTCTAACTAGCCTGAATCCCAGAGTTAATGAGGCAGCAAACAATAGGCCCCTGGGAACCGAAGTGGGGCTTGGGCACTTCCCAAGTCTTCATTGGCTTGATCTAGTGATAAATACAGCTCTATAGATTTTCTCTGGAAAAAGTTTTGTCCATGCACTGAAGCTACTTGTATAGCTCCCACCTGAAGGACTGCATTCTAACACACTTAGATCTGACAAATGAAGAGGCTTGGCATTCACTATTTTCCCTAGATCAAAGTTTTGCATAGCTTCAAATTTCTCAACAAAATATTAGCAAATTGAATACAACACTGCATAAAAAAGAATTATATACCATAACAAAGTGAGATTCATTCTACATATCCAAGTTTGGTTTAATTTGAAAATCAATTAATGTAATCTATCATTTACTTAAGGAGCAGCCTATAGAAAAAACTTCTTATCATATTAATAGATGCAGAAAATGCTTTTGACAAAATCTTAACATTGCTTCATGATAAAAACTCTTAGCAAACTGGGATACAGAGGAACTTATTCAATTTGGTAAAGAACATCTACAAAAAATTCTAAAGCTAACACCACAGTTAGTGGTGTTAAAAAAAATGGTTACAATGGTGCTAAAAAAATTCCTGTAAGATAAAATATGAGGCAAGAATGCCCCTCTCATCACTGATTTTGACATTGTAATGGAAGTCCTAGATAATACAATAAAACAAGAAAAGGAAACAAAAGTAATACACATTGGGAAAGAAAAAATTAAAGGGTCTTTTTTAAAACAAATGACATGACTGTCTATTTAGAAAATTGAAACAGTAGACAAAAAATATTCTCCTGGAACTAGCTCAATGTCGCAGGATACAAGGTTAATACACAAAAGTTAATTCCTTTTCAATATACGAGAAATAACTGAAATTTTAAATTAAAAAAATAGCATTTACATTAGCATCTCCAAAATAAAATACTTAGATATGAATATAACAAAATATGTACAATACCTATATAAGAAAAACTGCAAAATTCTGATAGAATAAATAAAAGAATAAATATCATGTTCATTTATAGAGGACTTAATGTTTTCAAGATAACAAGTTTTTGCTAACTTTACAGAGTCAATGCAATCCCAATGAAAATCCCAGCAGGTTTCTTTTTACATCAAGAAGCCTATTCTAAAGTTTATTTGTAGAAGGCAAAGACTCAGAGTAGCCAACGCAGTGTTGAAGGAGAAAAACAAAAATGAAGAATTAACACTATCCAATTTCAAGACTTACTATAATGCCACAATAATCAAGACTGTGTGATATTGGTGAAGGAATAGACAAGTAGTCAATGGTACAGAATAGAGAGCCCAGAAATAGACCGACATAGTCAACTGATCTTTGATGAAAGATTAAAGGCAACAGAGAAAAGATAGTTCTTTTAACAAATGGCGCTGAATAAATGGAAATTCCACATTTAAGAAATAGTGACTCACAGATCTTACACACTTCACAATAATTAATCCAAAATGGATCATAGACCTAAATGTTAAATGCAAAATTATAAAACTCATAGAAGGTAAAATAGGAGAAAATGTAGATAATCTTGGGTTTAGCAATGGCTTTTTAGATACAATATCAAAGACATGATTCATGTAAGAAAGAATTGGTAAGCTACACTTCATTAAAATTTTAAAATTTCTGCTCTGTAAAAGATACTGTCAGAATAATAAAAAGACAAGATATAGCCTGGGAGGAAGTATTTGCAGAACACATATCTGATCAAGTACTGTTATCCAAAATATACAAATAACTTTTTTAAATCAACAATAAGAAAATAACTCACTTAAAAGATAGGCCAAAGACCTTAACAGACACCTCACCAAAGATGATATACAGATGGCAAATAAGCATGTGAAAAGATGCTTTATATCATATGTTATCGGAAAAATGAAAATTAAACAGTGAGATACTATTACACCCCTAGTAGAATAAACCAAATCCAGGACACTGATGACAACAAATGCTGGAGGGGTTGTGGAGCAACAGGAACTTTTTTTCATTGCTAATACAAATATGAAATGTTACATGTGGAAGACAATCTGGCAGTATCTTACAAAACTCAATATACACTCACCATATTTTCCAATGATTGCATTCCTTGGTGTATACATAAAGGAGCAGAAAACTTAGGTTCACACCAAAACCTGCACACAGATGTTTACAGCAACATTATTCACAATTGACAAAACTTGGAATACACAAAAATATTCTTCAGTAAGTGAATAAATAAACTGTGATACATTCAGACAATTGGTACGTTCAGGCAATTGTGGTACATTCAATTCAGCTCAGACAATTGAACTATTTATAATTAGCTCAGATGTGAGCTACTGAGCTATGAAAAGGCATGGCGGGTTCTTGAGTAAATAATACTAAGAGAAAGAAACTAATCTGAAAATGTCTACGTATTGTGTGATTTCAACTACATGACATTCTGTAAAGTGCAAAACTATTAAGACAATGAAAAGATCAGTGTTTTCCAGGGATTGTGGGAAGAGAAGCGTGCATAGGCATAGCACAGAGGATTTTTAGGGCAGTGAAACTACTTACTATGATACTATAATGGTGGTTACATTTAATTACAAATTTGTCCAAATCTTTAGAATGTACAACACAAAACTAATGAGAGCTATGGACTTTTGGGTGATAATCTGTGTCAATGTAGGTTCATTAATTATAACAAATGAACCACTTGGGTGGGAATGTTGATAATGAGGCTACGCATGTAGGGGGCAGGGAGGACATGCACATTCTGTTCAGATTTACTGTGATTTTCAAGCTGTTCTACAAAATAAAGTCTTATTTAAAAAAAAACTCAATCTAATCTTTCATGTTAAGGAACTCAAATTTGAAGAATAAGTGAAAAAACAAAGTATGCTGAAGCAAAATATGAATATAAGCAAAAACTAAAAGAAATGGGAGACTTTAAAAAATAGAAAAAATTATACAAAGACAAAAAGCTACTTATTTGAATAGATCAGTGGAAAAAACATTTAACTATATTTCCACAAACATTAAGAGGGTAATTAGGAGATATTAAGGACAACTTTATGACCATACATTTGGCAACTAGAATATGCAAGATTATTTTCTTCAAAGACATAAAGAACTGATCCTTACTAAAGAATAAAGAGGTAGCTAAATAGTCCATTATCTATTAAAATAATTTAGTTTGTATTTTAAAACATGCTAAGTAAGAAAACTCCTGATCCAGATAGTTTCACTGACAAAATAATATGAGTTATTAAACTTTTTAAGTAACACAAACTCCTCCAGAAAATAAGGAGTATGATACACTTTACAATCTTTTAATAAAGCCAGAATTACCCTGTACCAAAACTAGACAAAGATATTTCAAGAAAAGATATCAGTAATTATCATGAATACAAACACAAAAAATACTCCATAAAATACTATACAAATCCACAAAATATTTCATATTAGCAAATCAAATTCAGTAATATGTAAAATTTATAATATATTTTGAACAAGTGAGATTTATTTTGGAAATAAAAGGTTGCTTCCACATTCAAAAAATGTAATTTACCACTTCAACAGACTAAAGAAAACGATGATATTAGTAGATATAGAAAATAAGAAATAGAAGATTTCCTTAACTTGAAAAAGAGTATCTACCAAAACAAAATTCAGCTCAGTCTCTAGCTAACATCTTATTAGTAAAAATCCAAATGCTTTCTCCCTTTGAGAAACTAGGCAAGCATGCCCATTTTCATCACTTTTATTTAACAGTGTACTGTATTCTAGCCAATGTAATCATGCATGGAAAATAAATACAAAGCATAGATTTCAGTAAGGATAAAATAATACTGTCTCTATTTGCACACAACATAATAATTCCCTGCATAAAAAACACAAATAATCTACAAAACAGTATTAAAACAAATATGAGCTTAGTAAAGTTGTAGAATGCAAAGTCAATGTTCAAATGAGTCAATAAAATTTGATAGTATCAATAGCAACAAAATTCCATAGCATCTCTATATACTGGCAGGGGACAATTGATACTCAACATTTTAAAAAAATGCAATCCACAGCTGTACCAAAAATATAAAATATTTATACATCTAACAAAATAATTAACAATTTGTATGCTGACACTACAAAACAGTGATGAAAGGAAACAAGATATACAAAACGGAGAGCTATATCATGTTCATAGATTAGAAGATTCAATATTTTAAGAGAGAAACTATTTCCAAACTGATCTTTAATTCAGTAAAATTTCTATATAAATCCTAGTCGTCTTTTGAATAGCAATTGGCAAGCTAGTTCTGAAGTTTGTGTGAAAAGACAGGCAGCTGGAATAGAAAAAATAATTTTGATAAAGATCAAAGTGGAAGTTTCCTTATTTCAAGATTAACTGTTAAGCTACTCTAATCAAGAGTGTGTGGGGTTTTGTTGAAAAGATAGATAGATAGATTGATGGAACAAAATAGACAATTCAGAGATAGACCCACACTTTTACAGTTGATTAATTTTTAACAATGGTGCAAAGGCAAATCGATGGATAAAGTACACTCTTTTCAACAAATGGCATTAGAATAATTATATTTTTATTAAATTAAAACAAACATCACTCTATACCTTAAATTATATACAAATATTAACTAAATATAGGTAAAAGATATAAATATTAAACCTAAAAATAAAGTCTAAAATATTATATTGAAGAAACTATCTGAAATTTTGGAAAAGGGAAAGATTTACTAGAAACAATACCAAGAGGATGTTCCATAAAAGAAAACTGGCTGTGCTGAATTCCATCAAAATGGAGAACTGCTCTCGTAAGACAATGTGAAGAGAATAGAGAGACAAACCACAAACTGGTAGAAAATATTTGCAAATCATATATTTCTTTTTTATTTTTTTTTATTTCCATAGGTTTTTGGGGAACAGGTGGTACTTGGTTACATGAGTAAGTTCATTAGTGGTGATTTGTGAAATTTTGGTGCACCTGTCACCCAAGCAGTATACACTGAACCTGATTTGTAGTCTTTCATGCCTCAACCTCTTCCCACCCTTTCCCACTGAGTTCCCAAAGTCTATTGTGTCATTCTTATGCCTTCGCATCCTTATAGCTTAGCTCCCACTTATGAGTGAGAACATACAATGTTTGGTTTTCCATTCCTGAGTTACTTCACTTAGATTAATAGTCTCTAATACCATCCAGGTTGCTGCAAATGCCATTATTTAAGTTGTTTTCATGGCTGAGTAGTATTCCATATGTGTATGTACCACAGTTTCTTTATCCACTCATTGATTGATGATGGGTGGGTTCCACATTTTTGCAGTTGCAAATTGTGCTGCTGTAAACATGCATGTGCAAGTATCTTTTTTGTGTAATGACTTATTTTCCTCTTGGTGGATACCCAGTAGTGGGATTGCTGGATCAAATGGTAGTTCTACTTTTAGTTCTTTAAGGAATCTCCACACTGTTTTCCATAGTGGTTGTACTAGTTTACATTCCCACCATCAGTGTAGTAGAAGTGTTGCCTGTTCACCCCACTCACACCAACATCTATTATTTTTTGATTTTTTGATTATGGCCATTCTTGCAGGAATAAGGTGGTATTGCACCATGGTTTTGATTTGCATTTCCCTGATCATTAGTGATGTTGAGCATGTTTTCATATATTCAACATATATATGTAGATTCATGTGCTCGACATATGTATACATCTACTTATATAGATGTATAGATTATGAAGATTTTCTTCCACTCTGTGGGTTGTCTCTTTACTCTGCTGACTGTTCCTTTTGCCCTGCAAAATCTCTTTAGTTTAATTAAGTCCCAGCTATTTATCTTTGTTTTTATCGCATTTGCTTTTGGGTTCTTGGTCATGAAATCCTTGCCTAAGCCAATGTCTAGAAGGGTTTTTCTGATTTTATCTTCTAGAATTTTTAGTTTCAGGTCGTAGATTGAAATTCTTGATCCATCTTGAGTTGATTTTTTATAAGCTGAGAGATGAGCATCCAGTTTCATTCTCCTGCATGTGGCTTGCCAATTATCCCAGCACCATTTGTTGAATAGCATGTTCTTCCTTCACTTTATGTTTCTGTTTGCTTTGTCAAAGATAAGTTGGCTGCAAGTATTTGGGTTTATTTCTGGGTTCTCTATTCTGTTCCATTGGTCTATGTGCCTATTTTTATACCAGGACCATGCTGTTTTGGTGACTATGGCCTTATAATATAGTTTGAAATCAGGTAATGTGATGCTTTTAGATTTGTTCTTTTTGCTTAGTCTTGCTTTGGCTCTGCAGGCTCTTCTTTGGTTCCATATGAATTTCAGGCTTGTTTTTTCTAGTATTGTGAAGAAAGATGGTGGTATTTTGATGGGAATTGCATTGAATTTATAGATTGCTTTTGGCAGTATGGTCATTTTCACAATATTGATTCTACTTATCCATGAGCATGGGATGTGTTTCCATTTGTTTGTATCAGCTATGATTTCTTTCAGCAGTGTTTTGTAGTTTTCCTTGTAGAGATCTTTTACCTCCTTCATTAGATATATTCCTAAGTATTTTTTTCAGCTATTGTAAAAGGGGTTGAGTTCTTGATTTGATTCTCAGCTTCAGCAAATTACATATCTCATAATGAATTTGTATCCAGAATATATAAAGACCTCTCAAATCTTAATAATAGTAATAAAAGAACAGAATTTAAAATAGTGAAGAAATTTTTGAAAAGACATCATGAGGGAAGATATACAAATGTCCAAATAAGGACATGAAATTATTCTCAACATTCTTAACAAACCACTCATTAACTATTCCAATAGCTAAAGAAAGGAAGGAAAGAAAACTGACCAGACTAAATGCTGGTGAAGATGAGGAGCAACTGGAATTTATACATTATTGGTGGGATTGGAAAAATGGTAAAATAACTTTGGAAACAGAGTTTAGAAATTTAATAAGAAGTTAAATATACATTTGCCTTACTTTCCAGTAATTTCACTCCTAGGTATTTATCCAAGTGAAATGAAAACTTATGTTCACAGAGACATCTGCACTTAAATATATATGACAATTTTATTTATATTCACCCCAAACTGGAAACAACTCAAATGTCTTTCAACGGGTGAATGAATGAGCAAATGATGGTACATTTGTACAATGGAATACTTACCAGCAATAAAAGAAATGAAAGTCTAAAATAAGAACATGAATAAAACCATTTATGATTCCATTTATGTAACATTCTAGAAAAGGGCAAACATATAGGTACCAGAAGAGATTAGTGAATGCCATGGGCTATTGGTCGAGGCAAGGGTTAACTATTAATGGGCATGAAGAAAATTTGGGGAGTGATGGAAATGGTCTATATCTTGATTTTAATGGTAGTTACCTGATTGTATACACTTGTCAAAAGTAATAGAACCATATATTAAAGGGTAAATTTTATTGCAACTAACTTTTATCTCAATTTTAAAATGTCATTAGCAAATAGTCTTACTTTCAGAGTTAAGTAACAGGACAATAATAAATTATAGATAATTATGACTGATTTATCCTTGCCCAAAATGATAAAAGTCTTTTCTTTCCTGAATGAGGCCTTGTTTGCCACTTTCTTTTGTACTTCACCTGTATCAATGTTCATTTCCCCAGACACACTTGGCTCTCATAGTTTCTCGACCTGATGAAGAATTTAAGACGCTCAATCACACTATTTGCCTCTAAGCATTTGAACATACTTTGTTGTTGTGATTTATTTGTTGTTTTTATTTTTCTGATTTTTTAAATTTTTTCCCAGACTATGAATAAATATAATATAGCACAGACCAGTATTAATCATAGTCCAATTAGACAGTTTTCTTTCTGGTAAATTTTAATAGATGCCTAGAAAAATGCCCTCTGTTATCAGCCAAAATAGCTCCCCTGGCAGTGCAAGAGTGCTCAGCTTTTTAATTTGTCAAAGAAATTAAAACAAAGTAAGACATGGCAGTTGATTGAATATAAACTAGATATTCACTCAAGAAATGTACATACTCCATCAGCACTTCAGCTGTAAGCTCTTGACTTTGCTTATTTAATGTTCACAATTTTGATGATTCAAGGGTGTCTCTCTGACACTGTCACCACACTTGATAAATTTATGTTTTTGAGTGGACCATCCCATGAGTTTGTTAGTGTTGGTGAGTTATTTACCCAAACAAGTAGTTTATCTGGCCATTCCATATCTGCATTTAAATATTTTTTCCTATTCTTATTCACAGATGCTTTTAATTTTAAAAAGATTTTATAATGTAGCATTAAAAATATAGGGCATTTTAAAAAGTCTTGGAGAATATTGATACAAGTGCTGTCAAGGCACCATTGTGTCAGAGAAGCTAGTTGAAGTAAATCCTGTGGAGATCTGCCCAGCTTCCCACTTCCGCACAAGAGAATCTTGCTCTGACTCGTTTACTAGATGGCACAGAAGTGGATAACTTTGTAAAATTCAGGCTGCAGTATATGTATTTCTGAAAACTGGGCCATAAAATTTGACAGACCTTATGATACGAAATGTGTCTGTGATGGAAAAAGATGCCATATAGAGTTCATGGCAAGCTTCAACAGGAGAACGACAATATAAATCCTTGATGTTCTGTAGCAAGGGTGTACCATCTGCAGAGAAGATATAATTGTTCTAATATGCTACTAAATGCCTCTCAAGATGGAGCATCTGACCAGAAAATATCAACTGCTCAACTTTAGTCAGTTATGTGAGACCCTGTGAGTCATAGGTTAGGGGAAAACAGCAGCAATCTGTCTTCAGTTGGAGGTGGCATGTTGGTGAGTGGGTATGAGCAAAGCTGGAAGACACAAGTAAACTGCATAAGCAGATGATCTGATGGCATGCGTCCTTACACTACTGTTTCATGGGTGCTTCCCCTTCAGCTCATGTCTTCATGATCTTATATAGCGGCTTAGTCATCAGCTAACAGAGAAGAAAGAAGTACAGACTTAGTTTCCAGACAGATTGACTTGGTATGTGAGTGTGAATCAAAAATTGAAGGCAGGTGTGCTAAATCTTACTCAGGTGTTTCTGAAAGAAAGCAATGAGGATAAAATCCTCCCAATGGCAGTTCTCTTTGCAGTGTACCTGGTCAGCCATTTTGTCTGGATAAAGAAATGACACAAAATAAGAATGTGGACAGTCTCATGGTCAATGGCAAATGACCTGGCTGGTTGGTTATAGGCCTTAAAAGAGAAATGTTAAAAGATTGAAGTCAGGAAAGTGTGGGGAAGAGTGAAAGTGGGTACAACATGTGAGGATCTTTGTATCATATGATAATTCCCATCAGGCAGCATCCACCACAAGAGTCATAAAACTACTGAATACACAGAATGACTTGATTAGTTGACGTCAGCTAGCCTTTATCAATGCTCACCCCATTCCTGGCATGATGGGCTCATGCACAGTGGCAGGATGAAGCCTATGCATGGGCCTAATAGCACAGGCTTTCACTCATCAAAACTAATCTGGCTACTGCCACTGCTGAATGCCTCAAACTGCCCATAAAAGAACAACCCACATCACCAGTATGGCACAATTTCTTGAGATCAACCAGCAATTTGATGGCAAGTTGATTAGATTAGGAACCTTCTACCCCTAAGGGAAAGAGTTGCATTCCTTTTCACTGGGATTGGCTGGATTTGAGATAGAGGTTTGCCTTTTCATCCGTCAGGACCTTGCCCAGCACAACTTCTGAGGGCTTACAGAGTATCTGATACACATACACAAGATCCCTCACAGTGTCATCTCAGATCAAGGGGCCAAATTATTAGCAAAGAAAGTCTGGAATTGACTAAAGGATCATGGGATCTATAGTGAAGCTCCTGCACACTGCAAACACTCAGAAGCTCCAGCCTGAGAGGTCACTGAAATAACATCTAAAAAATACTGCTCAGGCATCAGTTCAGAGATGGCACTCTGAATGCATAAAATCCACCAGAATGTGTGGTTTTTTTTTCTTTTGAGACAGAGTCTCGCTCTGTTGCCCAGGCTGGAGTGCAGTGGTGCAATCTCGGTTCACTGCAAGCTCCCCCTCCCGGGTTCATGCCATTCTCCTGCCTCAGCGTCCCAAGTAGCTGGGACTACAGGCACCTGCCACCACGCCTGGCTAATTTTTTAATATTTTCAGTAGAGACAGGGTTTCACCGTGTTAGCCAGTATGGTTTCAATCTCCTGACCTTGTGATCCGCCCGCCTAGGCCTCCCAAAGTGCTGGGATTACAGGCATGAGCCACCACGCCCAGCCCAGAATGTGTTAATCTTCATAAATTAAGTGTTGTTTCCTTAATAGGCAGAAGACATGGGTCTGGGAACCAACAAGTAAAAGTAGAAATAATCCTGCTTAATGTCATCCTCTTGATCTGCTTGGGGAAATGTGTGCTTTTTAGCCATGCAACATTTTAGGCTTTGTACATCTATAGAGAGAACCTGGCTTCAGATGGTGATCACTGCCACTGGAGAATTTAGTAAGAGTCCCATTGAAATTTAAGCTGTGACTACCACTCAGTCATTTGTACCAGAGACTAGAAGGGAAGGCAAGGAATCATCATGTTTGCAGGGGTAATTGCCTCTGATCCTCAGAAGTTTGGTAAGAATATGTTTGACACAGGTGGTACACTAGGGTACCTTTTGGTGCTTTCATGCTTGGATTTAATGGTAGATGAGTAAGTGCAGCAGCCATAGCCTGATAAGGGCATTGTAACCTATGGCCCATATCCCTCAAGGATGAGAATCTGTGTGCACACACAAGCAAGCCATTTATGCCAGGAGAGGTGCAAGCTGAGTGTGAAAAGAATCTAAAAAGAATTGTAGAGTACATAAATTATGTCATAAGTTGTCACCCCAAGACCACTATTAGTGGTAGAGCTTATAGTATGTCCCATTAACCCAAGGAATAAGAATAAGACAAATCCTGAGATCATACTCTTTCCCTCCTGATTATACTGTTGTCCTGAGATTATACTCTTTCCCTCCTGGGAGTGTCTGGCAGCCAGTAATTGGTTTGTGAATGGATATAGAAGCGTGGGTCCCCAGCCCCTCTATTTAAGACAACTCCATAATGCTATTGCAGTTCTAGAGTGACATTTCCCTCAATCTGTAGGCTCTATTGAGGTCTTTGGTGCAACTTCATTGCAGGTCAGTTTCGCTCCATTCTAGCTTTCATATAGGTATATACCTTGTGATAATTTCCCCCAAACTCTTTACCAGATTCTCAGTCTCAACGTTTGTTCCAGAAACACATGTTACATGGTTAATCATTAATCTCAGTAAAAACTTGGCTTGGATGTGCCACCTAATCCAATGAATATGTCAGTGCCAAAGTTCATAGGAAGCAAAATAGATGCAGAAGATAACTGAGAGATTGTTGAAATGGGCATTGGCAATTCTGATTTTAACTAGCAGTCTCATCTGACACCAATAATCTTAAATCTGTTGAAGATCAATGACTGAGCATGAACAACCTGATGACTTTCACATGGATTTATTTAGATGCTATTTTTCTTCACATTTTTAGAAACAATTTTGAAAGTAGAAGCATAATATATAGTGCCAGCTACCTTATTTAAAGTTTGATGAGAGAGTAGCCTCCTTTCGTTGAAATCTATCTACATTTATTCTAAAAACCAATCCAGTAATTGTTAGATTGAGTGACTAGAAGAACATTCATAGTCCTCAGGAAACGTAAAATGTCATCTCATCAATCTATATCAGATGAATATAATTTGAAGCCAAATAAGCTTTCAAATATTTGCCTTGATGTTAATTTTCAGTATGAAATTGAATATGAGCAAAGCACTGGAAAGAAATTGGAAGCAACGAAGAAGTAGAACCCTCTACCTAGCGAGAGAGAATCCAGATTTGCATGGCACTTATGATAGATCTTCTGTGGATCTTAAAGTTGTTAGGGACACTTCCTGAAGTATAAAGTGACTTTTATTTAGCACTTAATGCGGGAGGTGATTTCACATAAATTATACGCATGAGTGATCTGACAGAGAAACCTGGAAGTTCGCCTCTTGTAAGAGATGTCCGTTGGAATGAAATTTGTTGGCATTAGTGTAAAGAATGAAAACCTAGGAGATTTTTATTGGTTTCACAACACTGGACAAGACCAGGCATTAGGAACTTTCCTAAGTCATCTTGTCAATGCCGACAAGTCTAAAATTAATAACCAAAGCTTTCAGGAGGTAGGCTGGGACAAAGATAAGAACATAACAGAACAACTGTAAGCACTTTTTAGACAAATTTCTTTCCCTAAGCATGAACTTTTTATTCCATGTAAAATTATACTGCTGGAAAACAATGTAGGTGTGATGTCTTATTTCCATCTGTAGTGAAGTGTCTAGGCTTTTTCAGCAGCTGTGTAAAAAGAAAAGAAACAATTCCCTTCTTCCATTTCCCACAGAATAATTGTGAAATGAGCAATAGAAATACTCTCAAAGTACAGATTATATTATCCTTTTATCAATTAAGATGTCTTTGACTGCAAGAAATAGATTATCCAACTCAGATTAGTTTGACAGAGAAGACTATATTCATTTTTTTTCAAGAAGAAGTCAGGGCAAGACAATTACAAGGTTAATTCAACAACTCCCTATTGTCACAGTTACACATCAGCTTTTTCACTGAGATTTCCTTGGCTTTTCCCCATTCTTCCCTAAGCTTTATTAGAGTGTATGAAATGTTACCTTCAAAGTGGCAAGACATCTCCTTAACTCCGAGCTTCAAATCCTCATGCAACAGAATCTGCAGTCATAAATTAGGCTAGTTCCTGCACTCTCTCTGTGTTTAAAAACAGAAACCTTTTCTAAGATGCTCCCTATATGCAGTTCCTGTATATCTCATAGGCCAGGGCTATATCACTTGTCCATGACTAGAGTGGAAAGGGAAGTGATATGATAATAGTTGGCCTAGATTATTCATATCCTAGGTCTTGGAACCAGAAAGCCTAGGAAAAATTGGTACCTAGCAAAACTGGGTGCTGTTAGCATGAAAGTGAGAGGTGCTTTTTTTAATAGTTCTTGGGTATGAAATGAAGATTACTGCAACGGTCTTCAAATTAGTTGGTGTTATGGGCGGAACTGTGTCCCCACGAAATTCATATGTTGAAGTTAGACCCTAGTAACTAAAAATTGTGAGTGTGTGTGGAGATTCTGACTTTAAGAAAGTAATCAAAGTCAAAGGAAATTATTAGTGTAAGCCCTAGTCCAATAAGACTGCTCTCCTAGTAAGAAGAAGAAATTAGTACTAGGACACAGACACATACAGAGGGAAGACCACATGAAGACACAGGGAAAAGACAGTCATCTACAAGTCAAGGAGAGAATCCTCAAAAGAAATAAACTCTTCCAACATGGTTAGTATCTTGCTCAAAGTCCTAGTATCCTTTTTCTTGCCCAGACCCTATGAAATCTTAATGGAACTGAAGTATTGATTACAGAACACTTCATTTTACTTAGCTTCCTCATTTCCTCACATGAGTTGGTAAATAACATGCTTTTCCAATTATTCTCAGAGCCAGAACATTCAAAGTAGTTTTATGGAAAATATTGTAATGATTTGTTCTAACTTTAAATAGCATAAATTCTAACATGGTGCTATGCCAGAATCTGTTGCCTTTATGCATACAAGAA
This sequence comes from Nomascus leucogenys, assembly GCF_006542625.1. Lineage (NCBI taxonomy): Eukaryota > Metazoa > Chordata > Mammalia > Primates > Hylobatidae > Nomascus > Nomascus leucogenys. The sequence continues at coordinate 54,842,772 of NC_044386.1, forward strand.
TACAGGATTAGGAATTCTAAGTATATTTATAGCTTGTATAGCAAGAACATTTTCTATTATTTCAGAATTTGAGCTGAGTTGCCAAAGCTGAGAACAATGAATTTTGATTTTGTTAGAAATGCAGTTTTCCCTAAATTTTTATTTTTATAAACTTGTAATCAAAGTACTTCATATATAAAGGAAAGTATGCAAATCATACTTTTACATGTTGATGAATTTTTTCCAACTGAACATACCTGAATAGGCATGCCCATATACACTATCCAGTTTAAGAAGATTATTGCTAGCCCCTAGAGCTCCTCTACAACTGTCCTCCAGTTTTCACTCAACACCAAAGTATAACCACTATATTGATGTCTAACACTACATTTTATATTAGGATGATTTAATTTAATATCAATGTAATAACAGTATAAATTCTTCTGATTCTATTTTTTTTTCTCAATATGTTTATAGTTTTCTATTGTGTCAATACCTTAATATTTGTCTATTCAAATAAAGGTGAGTTTTGAGCTATTTTGAATAGTGACAGTATGACAATTTTGATACAAATATATCAGTTTAATATGAAGACATTTTTGTTGGATATATATGCCTAAAAGTAAAATTCTGGGCCACATGATTTATTCTTTCAGCTTTAGTAGACACTGCCGAGCAGTTTCCAAATAAGTTGTTTGTACCCACTTAAACTCCCACCATCAGTGTTAGAGGACTTCTAGTTACTTCACCTCTGTACCAAGTTTTGATGTTTCTGACTTTTTCTCCTTAGGCATTCTGGTGGCATATAATGATAAGCATTAACATTGTTTCATACGTTCATTGTCAATTGGAATATACTTTTATAATAAGTACATCTTAAAATTTCTTAATTTTTAAATGAATTATTCATATTGCCCTTATTTTTAAAGGATTTTTTTGCACATTCTAGGTATGAATTTTTCACTGGGTGTATTATAAATATCCTCTAACATTCTGTATTTTATATTTTTACTCTTTTAGGGTTGTGTTTTGAAGAAGCAAAGTTCTTAATTTTAATATGGTCCAATTTGTCTTTTTTTTTTCTTTTAGGTTAGACTAGATTTTATTTTTACCTACTTAAAGATCATAAAGATGTTCTAATTTTTCCTTTAATTGTTTTATCTTTTATGTTTACATCTGCGATCCCTCTGCAACTAAATTTGTGTATATAGTGAAAAGAGATCAAGATTTACTTTGTTTATATATGAGTATACAATAATCCCAAGACCATTTATTAATCAAAAAATTCTGTACTCAGTAATGTTAGTCTTGACATGAATCAGATTACAGTATTTGTGGATCAGGACTCTTTATTCTGTTACATTGGCCTATCAGTCTGCTTTTAAGTTAGAATACACTGTTTTAATTGGAATAGCTGCATAATAAGCCTGAATAGCTGGTATTCTAGCTTTGTTTTCTTTCTTTAAGATTTGCCTTAGTTATTCTTGGTTGTTTAAATTTCTACATAAATTTTAGGATGAATCTGTAAACATAATAAATCTCTCTTAAGATTTTCATTGTGAATGAATTAAATCTATTCTTTAGTTTGTAGAGAATTGTTTATTTTTGTAACACAGATTTACACAATATGAGCTTGCTATGTTTATTTTCTTAATTAGATGCAATGAATGCACAGCTTTTTTGTATAGTTTTATGAATATTTTAAATTTAATTCTAGCTATTTAGTTTTCTTTTATAATTAAAAAATCCACAATGCAATTGAACTATGACTTGCATAGAAAAAAATGCACCAATTCTAAGGACGCAGTTTGTTGTGTTTTGACAAAAATATACACTCATATAACCACTAAGGCAGCAGATATCTTGTGCCCTTTCCCAGTCAATCCTCAACCCTAATCCCACATTCAGGGTAAGGACCAATTTGCTTTTTGTCACCATTGGTTAGATTTGCCTTCTTAAGAGTTTAAAAAAAAAAAAAAAGAGAGTTTTATGTAAATGTAATTAGTAATCATTTAGTTGTGTCTGGCTTCTTGTGTTTAGCAAAAGACAATGTTGGTCAACAGGTGAATGGATAAACACATTGTGATAAGGACATTTAGTGAGATACTATATATAGTATATATATATATATATATATATATATATATTAGCTATTCTAATGGGGACAGCTCATTGTGCTTGTGATTTACATTTTTCTGATAACTAATGAGGTTGAGCACCTACTAATGTGATTATTAGACATTTGTGTAACTGTGATGTTTCTGTTCCAAAGTTTTCCCAATTTTGAGGGGCCAAAATTTTTGAGATACGGAAGCTTATTAGACATGTGTTTTGACAATATTTCTGCCAAGGCTATATATTATTATTTTATTTTCCAAATGATGTTTTTTGAAGATCACTTTTTTTAATTTTATGCTTCAAGCTTTTGCTGCCTTATCTAACAAATCTTATTCTTTCTCCAACATTTTCTTCTAAATGTTTCATTTCGTAGTTTCTAAACATGTGTTTATAATACATTTCAACTCAATTTCAGTACATGTAGAGGGTAGAAGGATAAAGGTTCATTTATTTCTGTGGTATCAGCTGTATACCATTTTTTTGTCTCTGATTTTATTTTTTTTCTCTAATTTTATTTGGTTTTCTCTTGTTTTCTTAGTCTGGCTAAAGGTTTGTGTATTTTGTTACTCTTTCAAAAAAATCAACTTTTCTTTTTCATTACTCTTTTATGTTTAGTTTTTACTCTCAATTTCATTTATTTCTGCTCTGATCTTTATTTTTTCTGTTAATTTTGAGTTTGGTTTGCTCTTGTTTTGCTAGCTCTTTAAGATTCATCATTAGGTTGTTTATTTGAAGTTTTTCTACTTTTTGATGTGTTTATTGTTATAAACTACCTTCTCAGTACTGCTTTTACTGCATTGTATAGATTTTTGGTATGTTGTATTTCCATTTTCATTTGTTGCAAGAAAATTTTAAATTTCATTCTTTGTTTCTTTAACCCAGTGGTTATTCAGGATCATATTGCTTAACTTCTATGTGTGTGAACAGTTTCCAAGGTTCCTCTTGTTAGTGATTCATAACTTTATTTGTTTGTGGTCAGAAAAGATACTTGATATTTTTTCTTTTTAAAAAAAATTTTTGAGATATATTTTCTGGTCTAATTTCCATTCTATCCTTGAGGACATCCCATGTGCTGAGGAGAATAATAGGTATTCTGTAATCAATGGATGTAATGTTCTATACATGTCTATTAGGTATGTTTGACTTATAGTGCAGGTTCAGTTAGAAGTTTGCTGATTTTGTGTCTAGATGATCTGTGCATTGCTGAAAGTTGGATGGTGAGATACCCAGTTATTATTGTAGTAGGGTCTATCTCTCTCTTTAGCTCTAATAATATTTGCTCAGTATTCTAAGTGCTCCAGCATTGGGTCCATATATACTTAGAATTGTAATATCCTCTTGCTGAATTGATCCCTTCATTGTTATATAATGACATGCTTTGTCTCTTTTTACCATATTTGTCTTGAAAAGTGTTTGATATAAATATAGCTAGTCCTCCTCTTTTTTGGTTTCCATTTGTATGTAATACATTTTTACATCCCTTCAGTTTTAGTCTGTTTGTAGATGGAAGTTTCTTGCCGGCCACCTGTAGTTGGGTCTTTTTAATATTATTATTGAGATATAAGGGCCTACTATTGCCATTTTGTTACTTGTTTTCTGGTTGGTTTTTGGTCATCTATTTCCTTCTTCCTTTCTTTGTGTAAAGTTGATTTTCTCCGGTAGTATGTTTTCATTCGTTGCTTTTTAATTTTTGTGTAACCGTTAATAGGTTTTTTTTGTGGTTACCATATGGCTTTACAAATAACATCTCATTATAATCAGTTATTTTAAACTGGTGACAACTTGATTCTTATTACAAAGAAAAAAAAACAAAGAGAAAAATAAAAAACTACACTTTTCATTCCAATCCACTCCATATTTTGACTTCTTGTTGCCCCTATTTATCTTTTTATATTGTCTATCACTTTAAATGTTTTTGTAGTTATTATTTTTTATATGTTTGTCTTTTAGTCTTCCTACCCAAGATATGAGTGGTTTACACACCACAATTACAGTGTTATAGTATTCTGTATTTATCTGTGTACCTACTGCTATCAGTGAGTTTTGTATCTTCAGATGATTTCTTATTGCTCATTAACATCCTTTTCTTTCAGATTGACAAATTCTCTCAAATATATTGCGAGACAGATCTGGTGTGAACAAAATCCCTCAGCTTTTGTTTGTCTGGGAGAGTCTTTATTTAGCCTCCATATTTGAAAGATAATTTTGCTGAATATAATATTCTAAGTTGAAAATTGTTTTACTTCAGCACTTTGAATATGTCATCCCACCCCCTTCTGGCCCATAAGGTTCTTGTTGAGAAGTCTGCTGTCAGAAATATTGGAGCTCCTTTATATGCTATTTTCCCTTTTTCTCTTGTTTCTTTTCAGATCATTCTTTAAAAATATATTCGACCTTTGAGAGTTTTATTATTATATACTTTGAGGTAATTATTTGGGTTGAATCTTCTTAATGTTCTTTGACTTTCTTGTACCTGAATATTCATATCTTTCTTTAGGTTTGGAAAGTTCCTGTTATCTTCTTTGAGTAAACTTTCTACCCCAATCTCTGTCTACATCGTTTTTAAGGCCAATAACTGTTAGATTTGTCCTTTTGAGGTTAGTTTCTAGATTTTTTAGGCATGCTTCTTTTTTATTGGCTTTTCTTGTTTCTCCTATGACTATATATTTTCTTAAATCCTATCTTCGAGCTGACTGATTCTTTCTTCTGCTTAATCAAGTCCACTGGTGAGAGGCTCTGATGCATTTCTCATTTGTCAACTGAATTTTTCAGGGGCAGAATTTCTGCTTGCTTTCTTTTTATTATTTCAATCTCTGTTAAATTTCTCTGATATAATTCTGAATTTCTTCTTTGTGTTATTTTGAAGTTTGATGAGTTGCCTCCAGACAGCTTTTTTGAATTCCCTGTCAGAGAGTTCACATATATCCATCACTCTAGGACTGGTCACTGATGTCCCTTTGGTGAGGTCACGTTTCTATAGATTTTCTTGATGTTTTTGGACATTTGTCAATGTCTGGGCATTAGAGACTTGTGTATTTATTCCAATTTGTGCTGTCTGGGCTTGTTTGTGTCCATCATTTTTGAGAGGCCTTTCCAAGAACTCAAAGGGGTTTGAGTGTTGGGACCTAAGGCTGTGGTTACTGCAGCTGTTTTAGCACTAGGGGCACCCTAAACCCAGGAACACTACAACTCTTGATATATGGAGTCCTACATACACAGCCTTGGATTTGGAGCAGATAACAAGAGGATTCCTTGGGTTACCTCCTCTCTTCCCTCTCTTTTCCGCAATCAGGAGTCTCTGCCTGCATTGGGCTGCCTGGAGTTGGGGGAGGGGTGATGTCAGCGTTCCACAGCTGGCACTGCACTGGTCATAACTGAGGCAGATGGCTTTTCAGACCACCACAGTACTGGGGCTTAACCAAGTCCTTGGACCACTACTGCCTGGCTGCCGCTGATGTTTATTTAAGGCCCAAGGCCACTTTAGGCAGTGAGTGGCAAATCTTGCCAGGATTGGCCTCATGCCATCAGAGCAGTGGATTTCCTTTGTGCCCAGGAAGGGTCTAGAAAGGCCATCCAGGAGCAAAGACGTAGCATCAGGGAATTAAGGAATCCGCCCAGTGCTTCATTTTACTGTGGCTGAGCTGATACCCAAGTTGCAAGACCAAGTTCTCTATACTCTTCCTTCTTATTCCCCCAAGTAGAGGGAGTCTATCCCAGAGCTACACTGCCTGGATTTGGGGGAGAGGTGATACAGGCAATCCCGTGGCCACCACAGATTGTGTCACACTGGGTGGTGCCCCAAGTTCATTGCCTTTAAGACCAGTGCAGCACCAGGGCTTCCTCAAAGACTGCAATACTTGTGGCCCTGACTGCCACTCAGATTTACTCAGGATCCTTGGCCAATTTAGTCAACTGGTAATGATGCTGGCTAGTTTCCTCCTGCTGAGATAGAGGATTCCTCTCTGGTCCAGGGTTGATTTAAATGCTCCTTCTGTGGGCATTGGCAGAATTCTGCCCTCTGTTGTGTTCCACTGTAACAGGGAACCAATGAAGTACAATGCAAAGTCCCACATTTGCATTTCACTCTCTCTCTCCAAATCACACAGATTCTCTCTAGATGCTTCACTGCCTAGGGTTGGGGGAAGGGTGCTGTAGGCAATGCAAGGCTCTTCCTTCTACTTTTTCCAATGCCTCTTTTCTTGTTGTTTTATTAAAATCAGGTGCTGTGATTGCTTACCTAATTTTTTGGTTCATAGGAAGGAGCTTTCCTGTGTGGATAGTTGTTCAGTTGTTCCCGTGGGAGGGACAATCACTGGAAGGTTAAATTTGGCCATCTTGCTCCTCTTTTTTGTCTAATCAAGTTTTTATGTGTATTAATTTTATATCCTTAAATCCTACTAATGTCACTTATTAATTTTAGTATCTTCTTTGTGGATTCCTTGGGATATTCTAAATAAACAGTAATGCTATTGGCAAATAAAGACAGTTTTACTTCTTCCATTCCAATCTTAAATAATTTTACCTCTTTTTCTCACTGTGTTACACTGATTAGGATCACTAATATATGGTGTTGCTTTCCATTTGAAGTTCAAATTTCTGGACACAGTCCTGCTCTGCCTGTTGTCTGGTGTCTAAAAACTATTGTATTATAGATTTTTTTAATTATCGAGTTATTTTAAGGTCATAGGGTATATCCAACCCCTGTTACTCTAAATGGCCTAAAGCAAAATGCATTTTGTGTGTCTTTGCAATTAATGTATCTTGTAAACAGCACATACTTGTGTTTTTCTATTTTATTCCTTATGGCAATCTCTGCCTTTTAATTACAATTTTTGGTACACTTACATTAAATGTAATGATTTATGTGGTTGAGTTTAAGTCTGTCCCTGGCTATTTATTTTTATTTGTTTTCAGTGTTTCTCTCTTTTATGTCTAATTTCTTATCTTTTTTGAAGAATTGTAGATACTCTGTTTCCTTCCCACTATTAGCTTTCTTTAGATAATCTTTGTATTTGATGTTTTGTTTTTAATAAATGATAACTATAATGGTTAAAATGCTTTCTTCTTTAATTTACCATCTCTATTTTAAATTATTATTATAGAATATATATACTTAATGTAAGAACCTTGTAATATTATAATTCAGTTTCTCTCCCATCCCTTGTGCTATTCTTGTTTATGTCATAATTCTACATGTTTTGAATTCCACAATATATAGAACATGTAGTCTATATATCTATATCTAAAATATATAGATTATATATAAATTTGTATATCTATATTATGTATCTAGATACCTAGGTATAGATATATAAATAAATATATGTTACAAATAAATAATATTTGACTATATAGTTAAACGTATATATAGCTATAGTCAATAGATTTAAAAATATTTAAAAACAAAAAATTATGTCTCATCTTCAACCATTACCAATTACCATTTCCAGTAATCTACATTTCTACCCATAGACCCTTAATTTCATTAATTTTTAATTTCTTTTGCCAAAAATGCTTTAACATTCTTGTTGTATTGATCTAATAACAAATTCTCTTGGCTTTTTTTATCTAAAAATATCCTTATTTCACCTTAGCTTTTGAAATATATTTCTAGATATAAAATTCTAAGTTGATAGATATTTTTTCTAAATTATGTATTTTCAATATATAACTCTTTTGCTTTCTGTTTCTCATTATTTCTGAGGATAAGGCAATTGCTATTTTGATCATTGACCTCTTATTATAATGTATCTATTTTTGTATTTTCCCTTGGTTATGTTTAAAATTTTCTCTTTAGGACATAATAATTGTAAATATATATGTGCATCCAAAATGTGAGCACCTAAATATATTTTAAAAATTAAGAGATCTGAATGGAGGCACAGACTGCAATGCAATAATAGGAGATTTAAATGTCCACTTTCAACACTAGGCATATTATCCAGATAGAAAATCACTAAGAAAACATTGGGCTTAGGCCAGGTATGTGGCTCACGCCTGTAGTTCCAGCACTTTTGGAAGCCAATGGGGGCAGATCACTTGAGACCAGGAGTTTGAGACCAGCCTGGCCAACATGGTAAAACCCCGTCTCTACTACAAATACAAAAATAAGCTGGCTGTGGTGGCTCCCATCTGTAATCCCAGCTAATTGGGAGGTTGAGTCAAGGGAATTGCTTGAACCTGGGTGGCAGAGTATGCAGTGAGCCGAGATTGCACCACTGCACTCTAGCCTGGGTGACAGCCCATCTCAAACAAACAAACAAACAAAAAAACAAAGAAAACATTGGGCTTGAACTACACTTTAGAACAAATGGATCTAACAGATGTATAAGGATCCATTACACTCAACAGCAACAGAATGCACATTCTTCTCAAGTGCACACAAAACTTCTCCAGGATAAATCATTTGTTAGGCCACAAAACAAGTCCAACTACAAGAAGATTGAAATCACATCAGATATCTTTTCCAAAAACAATGTTATTAGTTTCTCTTAGTTCTCTGGTTATTTCGCTTAATACAAGCTAGAAACCAGTAACAGAAGGAATCATGGAAAAAAAAACAAATATGTGGAAATTAAACAGCATGCTCCTGAACAACAATTAGGTCAAAGAATAAATTAGGGAAGCTTAAAAAATAATTTGAGACAAATGAAAATGACACACAACATACCAAAACTTATGGGATGTAGCAAAAGCAGTTCTAGAGTGAAGGTTATAGCAATAAACACTTACATAAAAAATAGGATCTCTAATAACCTCACATTATACCTCAAGGAACTAGAGGAAGAAGAACAAACTGAGCCAAATGCTAACATAAGGAAGGAAAAAGAAAAGATTCGAGCAGAAAAAAAAAAAAAATAGACCCCCTAAAACAAAATCGAAAAGATCAAGTGTTTTTTTTGTAAAGCTAAAAAAAAAAAAAAAGACAAACCTTTAGTTAGGGTAAGAAAAAAAAAAAGAGAGCAGACTCAAATAAATAAAAGAAAAGAAACAGAAGATATTACAGATGATAACACAGAAATGCAAAGGATCATAAGAGACAACTATGAACCATTATACACCAACATGTTGGACAGCCTAGAAAAAATAAATTCTTAGAAACATATAAGCTACCAGTCTGCACCAAGAAGAAACTGGAAATCTAAGCAGATCAATCACACTTAAGGAGATTGAATCAGTAATTAAAAGTCTCCTATCAAAGAAAAGCCCAGGACTAGGTGGCTTCATGACTGAATTCTATTAAACATTTAAAGAAAAACTAGTACCAATTCTTACCAAACTCTTCTGAAAAATTAAAGAGGAGGGAATACTTTCAAACTCATTTTACAAGGCCAGTATCACTCTGCTACCAAAGCTATACAAAGACATCACAAGAAAACTATAGGCCAATATCTCTCATGAAAATAGATGCAAAAATTCTAAACAAAATACTAGCAAACCTGTTCAAAAGTACATTAAAATGACCCCATAAATACACAAAATTTTATGTGTCATAATTTTTATTAAAAGGTGAGAAATTTTAAAAAGAATCATTCACGATGATCACGTGAAATTTACCCCAGGAAGAAAGTTTGGTTCGACATATACAAATCAAATGTGATTCATCATATTAACAGAATGAAGGTCAAAAACCATATGATAATCTCAATAAATGCAGAAGTACTTGATAAAATTAATATCCTTTCATGAAAAAATTCAACAAATTCAGTATAGAAATAATGTTTCACAATGGAATAAAAGCCATATATGACAAGCCTATAGCTAACATCATATTCAACAGTGAAAAATTGAAGGCTTTTTCCTGTAAGATCAGGAAGAAGACAAGGACGCTCACTTACACTACTTCTGTTCAACATAGTACTGGATGTCCTAGTCAGAACAATTAGAGAAAAGAAATACATACCATCAAAGCTGATAAACAATTTTAAAGTTGCAAGATACAAAATCAACTACAAAAAATCAATAAAATTTCTACACATTAACAACAGCCTATCTGAAAAACAAATTAAGAAAATAATCCCATTTACAATAGCATCAATAATAAAATACATAGAAATAAATTTAACCAAGGAAATGAAATATCTGTATGCTGAAAACTACAAAACACTTAAGAAAGAAATTGAATAATGCACAAGTAACTGGAAAGATATCTCATGTTCATGAATTAGAATAATTAATATTGTTTAAATGCCCATAATACCTGAAGGGCTCTACAATGCAATCCTTATCAAAATTCCAATGTTGTTCTTTGCAGAATAGAAAAAGTAATTATAAAATTCCTATGGAACTACCAAACACTTCTAACAGCCAAAACAATCTTGTCCAAAAAGAACAAAGGTAGAGGCATCACACTACTGGATTTCAAAGTACATTACAAAGCTATAGTAATCAAATGGCATGGTACTGGAATAAAACCAGACACATTGATCTATGGAATGGGACAAAGAGCTGAGAAATAAGTCCACATATATATGATCAATTGGCTTTTGACAAAAGAGCCAAGAACACACAGTTGGAAAAGGACATTATTTTTAATAAATGGTGTTGGGAAAACTAAATATTCACATAGAGAAGAATGAAAATCTCCCCTTTTATATAAGAATCAACCCATAATGTATTAAGACCTAAATGTAAGACTTGAAACTATAAAACTATTAGAAGAAAAATCTAGGGGAAAAACACCATGACATTGGTCTGGTCAGGGATTTTGTGAATATGTTTTCAAAAGCATTGGCAAAGAAAGCAAAAACAGACAAATGGGGTTGCATCAAACTAAAAAAAGCTTCTATACAGCAAAGAGAACAATTAGTAGAATGAAGAGACAATCTAAGCATGAAGAGAAAAATATTTGGAAATGTTATATTAGATAAAGGGTGAATATCGAAAATATTCAAGGGACTCTAACTTCTCAATAACAAGAAAACAAATAACCCTATTAAATAATGGGCAAAAGACTTGAATAGAGATTTCTTAAAAGAAGACACACGAATGACCAACAGATATCCGGAAAAAAACCCTTATTATTTCTAATCATCAAATAAATGCAAATTAAAGCAACAATGAGATACATCGCCTCATATCTGTTATATTGGCTATTATCAAAAAATGAAAAATAAGTTTTGGCAAGGATGTGGAAAAAAAAGAAATCCTCATAGGCTTTTGTGGGTATTGTGAATTATTATAGTCATTTTGCAAAGCAGTATGAAGATTCCACAAAAAACTAAAAATAGAATTGCCATTTGATCTAGCAATCCCAGTACTGGGTATATGCCCAAAGAAATTGAAATCAATATACTGAAGACATATCTACACTCTCATGTGTATTGTAGCATTATTCACCATAGCTAATATATGGAAACAACCTAAGTGTTTATCAATGCATAAACTGAATTTTAAATGTGGTGTATATACACAATGGAATACTACTCAGCCTTAATAAAAACAGGAAATTCTGTCATTTGCAGCAACATGGATAAATCCAGAGGTCATTACATTAAGTGAGAGAGGCCAGGCACAGAGAGATAAATACCATATGTATTAGTCCATTCTCACACTACTATAAGAACTGCCCAAGCCCAGGTAATTTATAAAGAAAAGAGGTTTCAATGACTCACAGTTCCACATGGCTGGGGAGGCCTCAGGAAACTTAAAATCATGGCAGAAGGGGAAGCAGGGACATCTTACATGGTGGCAACTAAGAAAGAGAGTATGTGAAGGAGGAACTGTCAAACACTTATAAAACCACTAGATCTCCTGAGAACTCATTCACTCTCACAAGAACAGCATGGGGGAAACTGTCCCCATGATCCAATTACCTCCCACCAGGTCTCTCACTTGATGTGGGGATTATGGGAATTGCAATTTGAGATGAGATTTGAGTGGGGACACAGAGCCAAACCATATCACCGTATAATCTCACTTATAGGTGGAATCATGAACAGTCAAACTGACAGACAAAGTAGAGAGTACATATGTGGTTACTAGAAGCTAGAGGAAGCAGGGAGGTGGAGGTGAAAGGGAAAACGTTGCTCAATGGGTGCAAAGTTACAGTTAGGAGAAGTAGGTTCAAGTGTTCTTTTGCACAGTAAGGCAACAATAGTTAATAATAATGTATATTTCTAAAAAGCTAAAGAAAAGATTTTTGATCATTCCAAAATGCATACATGTATTGAAATATTACATTATATCCTATAAGTTGACACAATTGTCCTTATTAAAATAAAACTCCAAAAAATGTAAAACATGAAACAGAATTTCTTCTTTATCTTCAGTTGTCAGCATTTTTATTTGATAAGCATACATGTGTTTTCCTTTGAATTTATACTGCTCAAGTTTTGATGAATTTCCTGGATGTCTGAACTGATGACTTTTCTTCATTTAGGAATATTTTGTCCAATTTTTTTCAAATTATCTTTTATACCTCTTTTTGTCTTTTTTTTGTTTGTTTTCGGAAAGGAGTCTCACTCTATCACCCAGGCTGGAGTGCATTAGCATGATCTCGACTCACTGCAACCTCTGCCGCCTGGGTTCAAGTGATTCTCCTGCCTCAGCCTCCCAAGTAGTTGGGATTACAGGCGCCCACTACCACACCCGGCTAATTTTTGTGTTTGTAGTAGAGACGGGGTTTCACCATGTTGGCCAGGCTGGCCTCAAACTCCTGACCTCAAGTGATCTACCCACCTTGGCCTCCTAAAGTTTTGGGAGTACAGGCATAAGCCAACCGCCTGGTCTAAACATATTTAGCTGTTTTTATACTACATAAAAATAGAATTACATGTAGAAAATACTTGAAAGTGGATTACTTAAATGTCCAAATGTCCAAAGTGGATTATTTAAATGTTTAAGAAAGATATAGGAACCATTGTTTTTCAAATATATCATCCCAGGGATAGGGGAAGGATTTCTGAATGAAGGTAGTGTTTGCACAAATTAATAGCTATTTCCTGTCTAGATGTTGTGTCCAGTCAATTCAAGAAAGTAATTACAGATGGATAGCATATGTTCATCGTTGAGCTAGGCACTTTGGGAAATGAGAAGCACAGAACATGGCTCCTTCTTGAGAAAAATTACAGATGAGTTTTGGAAATAAAGTATTCACAGAAGTTACATATTAATATGAATTAATAACACAAAAGTTTAAGAGGCAATATGACAAATAAATAAGTAGAACTAACAGAAAAGTTGTATACTTGGAAAAGAAACTGAAATGACCCAAGTGGGAAAATGGGGAAAGGAGTGAAGATTTGCTATCATAGAAATGATAGAAAATCATTTTCTGTTCACTAGTTCTGGTACTATTTAAAAATATGTATCAAATAATTTATTAATCGTCTGTCCAATTATTTCAGTCCAAGAGACCTCATACTCCATTAGCCATGGCCAAAGATCCTTATGGCAATATCATTCTTGTAATCATAGAATCCAAAGAATCTATTCCAATTTCATTGTCTCTCACTAGCATCTTAGCACAGATAATAACCATTACATTTCTTCCCAAAGATGTTCTTGCTCCTTTAATTAAATATTTTTCAATAAATCGGTTCAGAGAATATCATTCAAAGACAAAATGAGGGAGTAGGGATTAGGTCATGATCACAATCGTGTCATTCTTAGCATTCTTGTTCTTAGACAGTACTTATCTTTTTTTGACAAATAATTCTAGTTAGCAACCTGATTTCAGTATTCCATTCCCCTTTATAGAGAGAAATCCTATTTTATTTTTTGCTGACAATAAACCACAAGGTAAAAAAAAATAGAATACTACATATTAGCAGCTTTATTCTTGTTCAAGGCGGTCAGTAAAATATAAACAGTAGTCATTGAGAACATTTATTAAGAAAGCTCTTTAAAGATAATTTATTTATATGCCAGTCTTCCAGTTTTTGTTAATACAGAGCTAAAAGGCTAATCAGAAATTTGAGGAGCATTGGCCAGGCGCGGTGGCTCAAGCCTGTAATCCCAGCACTTTGGGAGGCCGAGGTGGGTGGATCATGAGATCAGGAGAATGAGACCATCCTGGCTAACACAGTGAAACCCCATCTCTACTAAAAATACAAAAAATTAGCCGGGCATGGTGACAGGTGCCTGTAATCCCAGCTGCTCTGGAGGCTGAGGAAGGAGAATGGTGTGAACCCTGGAGGCGGAGCTTGCATTGAGCCGAGATCTCGCCATTGCACTTCAGCCTGGGCGACAGAGCGAGACTCCATCTCAAAAAAAAAAAAAAAAAAAAAAAAACTTGAGGAGCATTTATAAGCTGATTTTAGAATTTCCCCCATTTATGGCTACCTTTAGTTATCTTTCTTTTGATTCTTGAGTAACTAGCACTTTTATTCATCAGTTTTCAGATCTGCTCCCCCTATTGCAGTTTTCCTACTCAGGGTGTAATTCTCTCTGTTGTTGAATTATCTTGTTTTGCTATGGTTACATTGTTTCCTGAACTCCTGTTTTCTTCGTAGTCCTCAACTGCAACTGCGTTTTCAGTCTTTTGGTAGAGGGAGGTCCCCATAATTGCTTTTCTTCCCTCTTTCAGTCTGAGAGATCCAGCATCCATCTTAGACCAAGGTCCAATATAGCTACTCACATGGTTGGTCCCTTGTTTGGGAGGGCTGAAAACGTAAACTCCTGTGTGACCTGTCCCTCTTCATTTGGTTTCAGGCCCTCTCCACAAGTTCCCTCCAGGTGAGTAGTCAGATTTCTTATATGGAGACTCAGGGGTCCAAGAAGGAATGTTTTAAGAGGTCCAGGCAGAAGCTACAAGACTTAGTATGATCTACCCTCAGGACTTCATAAAATTACTTCTGCAGTATCCACTGGTTAATAAGTCCATAAGCTAGGCCAGATTCAAGGGGAGCATGATTAGATTCCACACGTAAATTGGAGGAATAGCAAAGTATTTGCAACCATCTTTAATCGACCACAGATGTTTTGTTTTATTTTCACAAATCCTGAAAAGGGTAAACATGTATATAGGATAGATGGATTTGAAAATGAACTATAGAAGAGCTCTAACTAAAGGTGAAAGAGGTCCAGCTGTAAAAAGGGAAACAAAGCAATAATTTAAACTCTCCAAAGACACTATTGAGGTAGGATGGACCTGGGAGGAGAGACAGGCTTTTATATCCTTAATAGAGACCTCAGAGCTCATGTTCTTCAGGAATCATAAAAATAAGCAAGTCATGCAGTGACTTATGCCTGTAATCCCAGCACTTTGGGAGGCTGAGGCAGGTGGATCACCTGAGATCAGGAGTTTGAGACCAGCCTGGCCAACGTGGAGAAACCCTGTCTCTATTAAAAATACAAAAAATTAGCAGAGTATGGTGGTGGGCACCTGTAATCCCAGCTACTTGGGAGGCTGAGGCACGAGAATCACTTGAACCCAGGAGGTGGAGGTTGCAGTGAGCTGAGATCGTGCCATTGCACTCCAGCCTGGGCAACAAAGCGAGACTCTGTCTCCATAAATAAATAAAAAAGCAAACAAGCAAGTCAGTCATATCCAAACCAAGAATAATGAGATCCATTAAAGGTTCCCCACATCTCTGAGGAATAGCTCTTTTGTTTATCACATTATGGTCAACAGAAACCCAAGGACTACACACAACATGGACCCTACTGGTACTGAGACACCCAAACCCTATTGACTAAACACAGGTCCTGGCTGTTTTCCTACCAAATTTCACATTCTAGCACAGAACTTACTTTCAAATTTTTGAAATTTTGAAGTTACCCTGCTCAGGGAACTCTGATTAAGTAGATATCTCACATTATGTCACTTATACCTTGGAAGAATTATAGTTTTTTCTTTGGAGAGGAGGAGTAGAATAAAAATTTTAAGAAAGTAAAATAGAATAGATTAAGTCCATTTTATTCGTTAGTTCTTCACTGCCTTTCCTCATTTCTGCTAAACGTGCTGTCCATACAAGAAAAATAAAACATTGGCCCACCTTCCAAGGAACTTTTCTTCCTATGTGGTTCTGACAATGACCCACATGCCCTCTCTTGAGCCCCACAGGGCAGGGCTGCAAATCTTTGTGAGACTGTAATTGATAGGAGAATCTGAGGTCATACAGTATTAGCCCTTGTGATTCAAAATAATGCCCTTTACTTCACTGACATGATTTTGCTTGATTAAATACATGAAACATGATTCATTTAATCATCTTAATATAAGGGACTCCAGCTCACATTCCTTCATTAGATTTTTAAAAATATTCTCTGTGACAATAGATTTTACTTTGCCTGAAGAATCAATCACTACTCTTTTTTCCTCATGGTAAATAAATACCCTAAAAT
The DNA here is from genome assembly GCF_006542625.1 of Nomascus leucogenys. Taxonomy (NCBI): domain Eukaryota; kingdom Metazoa; phylum Chordata; class Mammalia; order Primates; family Hylobatidae; genus Nomascus; species Nomascus leucogenys. The sequence goes on from NC_044386.1 coordinate 54,859,158, forward strand.
TTTTTAAAAATCAATGCTCAAAATATTTTAAAAAACTAATTATATTGATCTTCTCCTATAATGTTTTCATTAAAAATATTTTCATTTGAATTCCATTATTCCTTCAAGGCATTTTTTTTAATAGATCTAGTTTTAATGGTTTCTCACATGATGCATGTCACTGGTTTATATTAACATTCTGTCATTAGCTAAATGAATAGCTCCTCTTTGATATAGTTTGTTTTTTGTAGTTAAAATCACATCCATAAATGCACCCTTTTCAGAGTTCAGAATTAGGTATTTTTAAAATGGTCAATATAAGAAAAGCAAATGGAAATTTATAGAACATTTATCAATAGTCTATAACTTTACCCCAAAAAAATTCACTGTCAGAGAATATATTGGGTCCTAGATTTGGTTATGAGTCCTTCAAGTGACCTAGACGAAAATTCTGGAAGCTGTCTATTCAGCAGTGAGACAAATGTTTCTAGGTTGTCATTAAGAAGTCCTTGACCCCCTAGAACCCCTTACACTCTGCCAACGGAGAGGTTAGTATATTAAAATCACACACAGAAGCAAGAGTTAAAAATTATGTTTTAGACTTTGAAATAGCTCTTAAAACTTATTTTTAATGGTAAAGTAAGAGGTTCAATTATTCTTGGACATTTTTACTCCATTCATAATCCATGATGTGCTTTTCCTTTTCTGTCTGTTCATCTAAAATAAGCATAGCCCTTAGTTATGTGCACAAAGTGTTTGACTGAAGTGTAAGGAAGCTATCCAGGGAGACAATTTACAGGTATACAACTTAGTTACAGACTTTAGCATGGTATGAATCAGACAAATTTGTCTTCTCAGTTTCAACTTACTTAAATACTGGCTGGACAATTCATTCAAATATCCAACATATGATATAGTGGGCTTATTCTTGAGAACACTGTCTATATGCCTTGTGACATGGCAGAAAACAAGATGGACCCTACATCCTCATGGAGCTTTCACACAGCACCTTTTAAAAGAAAGAAAACATTCCCCAGAAGCACTGCATACTCTAAATTTGACTTATCCTCAGATTCCGCAACCATAAACTGCTGGCCTTTAATACAGATAATCTCCCACTAACTACTGTTTCTTACCTTTTTTAAAAAAATTAAGTCTCTCCTTAACTTCAATTTATTTCCTCATATTTGACCAGACGGTAGTTTTCATCATATACCTTCTACTTATCCATTCTCTTTGGTTCATACCTTCTGCTTATAAGCTGTCTTTAATGTCAAGCAGGGGAGTTCAAACAGGTACTAGTGTCATCCAGGTATAAGCTGAAATGTAGTTTCCTTTCTTACTCTTCCAGTTCGAACTAGGTGGTCCTTCTATACTTCGCTGTAGTAACACAGAAAGGTATGGTGTGTCTAAAGCTTCCCAATAAATCAGTTGGGGTACACAGGCAATAACCTAGGTCTCCTAATTCTAGCCTAACTCTTTATCAGATTTCATCTTCAAATTGGACATAATTTTTAAATCAACAGTTACATGTTTACATTTCAAACAAAACTATAAGCTCCCTCAAGCAAAAATGTTTTCATATATGACAAAAGGAACATAATGACAGCGCACATATAATATGAGAGGGGAGTTTCTTCTAAACACCATTTTAACATCATGAGTTTTGTGATTGGCAAACTGAATAAGTGAAAGCTGATAAGCCCCAAACTGGAAATGCAACAAGGATACCCATTTGTGATTGGTTCATGTGTCAATTATACGTGTATGAACATAAGCAAATAGCAACCCTATGACCCTCCTTCCCTTCCCCTCCTCCAAAAGAAAGAAAAAGTAAGGAAAAAGTTCCAATTCCAGAGAAATAGGAACTTCTAACTTACTAGTTCTGTATGACTGGGGAAAGTAAGTCACAAGGAAAAACCTAATGTGGATGGCTCTACTGAAAATGTGTCTTATTAACTAAACTGGCTAATCATACTCCTCACCCCCATAAGTGTTGTAAATATCACTTACTCATCATATTCAGTAATATATTTTCAAGAAAAATATTGATTAAGTATAGCTTATAATGACAGACACAGCAGTGGCCACCACTCTGCTAGGTATTGCTGAGTTGACTTGTGTCTAGGATTCTACTTGACAGCTGTCAGGTGCTCAGGGACTTTGGGTGATAGAAGACAGTTTTTACCTAAAACTTTCAGTATTTTCAAAAGTAATAAAGATGTATAGAATATGTGATCTTGGCCCAAGGTGTATTTTTCAAAAATTCATCAATTCATTTGTCCCCAAGCATTTAATTTGTTTTCCCATAAGACAATGATGGCTGTATCTTATAAAAAAAATCAAGTAGAAATTACTCATATTAGTAGTATATTAAACTTGTTAATATTGAGTGCTATTATGGGGTAGGAACAATTAGAGTTGGTGCAGAAGTATTTGCGGTTTTTACCATTACTTTCAATGGCAAAAAACCGCAATGCGATTACTTTTGCACCAACCTAATAAAAAACTTCTCTTTTAAAACATTGGATAAATTGTTAACTTATATCACTGAAAAAAAATTTAGTGTGGAGATCTATATATATAAAGTTTTCTTAGTTACAAATGAATGTAATCACAATAATAGAACCAGTACCGGCTACATAATTTCTGGGGTCTGGCAAAATAAAAATTTTGGGTTCCTTATTCAAAAATTATTAAGTTTCAAAGCAGTGGCAGCTGACTCTTAAACCAAGTACAGGACACTGTGTGACTCTACAGTTTGCATGCCATGACTGTAATTTAGAGTTAAGTACCTTGCTATATACATGCAATTACAAGTAAAACTCTTTCATCTAATAGAAAAGTAGACACAGCTACTGACATTTGCACATGAAGAAATTATAGCACAGAAGAGCATAATATGTTTAGCTAAAGCTTCCCAGAAAGTCAGCACAAGTACTCAGACAATAACCTAGGTCTCCAAACACCAGTGCAACTTTCCATTTACTTTATCAGATTTCATCTCCAAATCGAACTCCAATTTCAACAAATGGCAAAGACATTTCATGACCAATATACTCTGTTTTCCCTCAAAACATCACCTCTGGAGTCAATTCCAAGAATTTAATTGTGTGAGACAAACAACAACTGTTTCTTTTGTGAATTACTTTTTGCCCCATTCAGAGTCCAGAACATTGCAGGATTGGGGAAATGAGAAAACTCATAAAGCACCAGCTCTTTTCTATCCAGTGCAGCTGAGAGTTGTAATTAATAAATATAGAGAGGCTCACAGTCTAGCAGCACCTAAAGTAATAACTACTTTTATGAATATCAGACACAGGTCTCAGGGGATCTTGAGGAAGATTTCTGCTCTATTGATAACATTGTCAGACAACAAATTTCATATTATTGAACATGTCCTATTTCAGAACATGCTGGAAAGGGACACTGTAGGAAACAAATGTCAGAGGAAATAGGAATGCCTGTGAAGCTCCATACACATTTCTTTGAGCAATAAAGGTGATCTGGCATGGGATGTCATTCTTGGAGTGACAAGAAATTAGAAAAGCACCTATACCTGGGGAAGAACTTGAACTTGTGCTAAGTATAGACAACATTACAAGAAAGTCCAAGCTATTGAAAGTATCGATTTCCTGGAAACTACCCAGGATGCTATCCATTCCTCATTCTTTCTTTTATATATCAGCAAATATTTGTGTGTCAGATCAGCTACTTAGCCACACAGACCTTTATAGTAAAAGTCATATGATTCATTGTACACAGGTATAAACTGAATGCAATTGTCATGTTATTTCAGGTGCTATCTCCACAAATTTTGTCTTTCGTTAATCTTACCAGCAAGTTAAAACTGCTAGTCAAGAGTTTTTTTTAATAGATACTCATTAGAAAGGGAAGATTTCTTGACATGTAAGTCCCTTTCTTTTCAATACTCAACAAGCATTCTTTTCATCCTTTTCCCGTTTGCCCCAAGAATACTAGCTGGTGGTGCTTGTGGCTGTGGTGTTTATGCTGAGATAATTTTGCCACGAATAATCTTACTTCCATTATTATTTTCACATCCCTCTAGTATATCGACTTTGAAAACAAGACATCATTCTACTTAAGCCATTCTGGTTTTAGTAGTGGTCTTTCCATTTATAAAATATAGTAATTCTCGATAGCTGAAAACGTCAAATCCTAGAAAACATAGCATTTCTACACATGATGTTAATATCATTCTCAAACAATTGTTGGCCAAAGGTTCATCCTAAATAATGATTCTGATGATTCAGACGATTTTATGCTCTCTGTTAAGAAGTAAAGAAATAATTTCAGGAACAGTTTTTATATTTTATTTTCACATTGAAAATCAGATTTGCTTCAGCCTCAATGAGCGTGTTTATCTAAAATTAAATGAGCTCTGGTAGCGAGCTGCACTTTTTTTTCTAAACAGGAAAAGGGTTAAACTAGCCAACAGAAAGCTCCCACATTCTCCACCCCTTGTATCAACTGCCCCTAATCAAGCTGTTTGCCCAACCCCCAGCTACACCCTCTATCCTCTTGACTGAAAGGCAGGAAGGGGATTTGCTGAAGCACAAGCATGTCTAACCAAGCCTTTCCAGCTGGAAATATCTCTTTGTCATTCAGAGAACCTACTAGTTGGATGATGTTCCTTCAGTGCTCAGTGTATGGAACACCAGCTTGGTGCTTTATGTACATTATTTCTGGATGTTTATAAACACCACACATAAAAATGTCATTCATTCTTTAAAAGCTAGGTGAGGATAGAGTTAGGCTTTGAACATAAAGATGTGAAACAACAGATATGTTTCGCAGCTTGGGGGGAAAACCTGAATTGTTAGTGTCATTTCCTGGATGGGTGAAATTACAGGTGAGACTTTTTATGCATACAGATTTAGAGATTAAAATAGAATTTCAAAATTGTTAACTTTTTCTTATTGAGTTAAATTAGGTAAAATTTGTGACTTCCTCTATAAAACATCTCCTGACAGGTAACATACTCAGTAAAGATGTCAATTACTGAACAAGTATTATTCTATTGTTCTAATTTCATTTTATGTCTGTCTTCTACTAGGTTGTATATCTTTTGCTATAAAAGCATATGCTAATTCTTGTTTTGTGCCTGAAACCGAGCATATTGTATGGCTAATCAAATCCATAACAATAGCAATTTTAATAATGTACTGACTTCTTTATTTAAAAACTTTTATTTTAGGTTCAGGAGTATGTATGCAGGTTTATCAACTTGTGTCATGGGGATTTGTTATACAGATTATTTTGTCACCCAGGTATTAAGCCTAGTACCCAATAGTTCCTTTCCCCGATCCTCTCCCTCCTCCCACCCTCAAACCTCTGGTAGGCCCCAGTGTCTGTTGTTTCCACCTTTCGGTCCATGTGTTTTCATAATTTAGCTCCCACTTATAAATGAGAACATGTAGTATTTGGTTTTCTGTTCCTGCCTTAGTTTGCTAAGGATAATGACCTCAAGCTCCATCCACGTTCCTGCAAAGGATCTTGTACTTTTTTATGACTGTGTAGTATTCCATAATGTATATGTACCACAATTTTTTTTTAATCCAATCTACTATTTATGGGCATTTAGGTTGATTCTATGTCATTGCTATCATGGATAGTGCTGCAAAGAACTTACCCATGCATATGTCTTTATGACAGAACAATTTTTATTCTTTGAGGTATATTCATAGTAATGGGATTGTCAGATTGAATGGTAGTTCTGTTTTTAGGTCTTTGAGAAATTTCCATACTGCATTCCACAATGGTTGAACTAGTTTACACTCTCACCAACAGTGTATATATATGCATTCCCTTTTCTCCACAATTCTGCTAGCATCTCTTATTTTTGACTTTTTAATAGTAGCCATTCTGACCAATGTCAGATGGTATCTCGTTGTGGTTTTGATTTGCATTTCTCTAATGATCAGTGATACTGAATTTTTTTCATATGCTTGTTGGCTATATGTCTATCTTTGTTTGAAAAGTGTTCATGTCCTTTGCCCACTTTTTAATGGATTTTTTTCTTGTAAAATTGTTTAAGTTCCTTATGGATGCTGGATATTAGACCTTTGTCAGATACATATTTTCTCCCATTCTTTAGTTTTCTATTTACTCTGCTGATAGTTTCTTTTGCTGCTCAAAAGCTTTTAAGTTTAACTAGATCCCATTTGTCAATTTTTGCTTTTGTTACAATTGCTTTTGATGTCTTCACCATGAAATCTTTGCTAGTTCTTATGTCATGGATGGTATTACCTAGTTTGTCTTCTAGGGTTTTTATAATTTGGGTCTTACACTTAAGTCTTCAGTCCATCTTGAGTTGATTTTTGTATATGGTGTAAGAAAGGGGTCCAGCTTCAATCCTCTGCATATGGCTAGCCAGCTATCCCAGCATCATTTATTGAATAGGGACTCCTTTGTCTCTTGCTTGTTTTTGTCAGCGTTGTTGAAGACCAGATAATTGTAGGTATATGGCCTTATTCTGGGTTGTCTATTCTGTCCCATTGGTCTATGTGTCTGTTATTGTACCAGTACCATGCTGCTTTGGTTACTTTAGCCCTGTAGTATAGTTTGAAGTTGGTTAATGTGATTCCTCCAGCTTTGCTCTTTTTGCTTAGGATTGCTTTGGCTATTTGGGCTCTTTTTTGGTTCCATGTGGTTTTAAAATAGTTTTCTCTAGTTCTATGAAGAATGTCATTGGTAGTTTGATAGAAATAGCATTGAATCTGTAAATTGCTTTAGGCAGTATGGCCATATTAATGATATTGACTCTTCCTATCCATGAGTATGGGATGTTTTTTCATTTTTTTGTGTCATCTCTGATTCCTTTCAGTAGTGTTTTGTAATTCTTGTTGTGGAGATATTTCACCTCCCTGATCAGCTGTATAACTAGGTATTTTATTCTTTTTGTGACAATTGTGAATGAGATTGTGTTTCTGATTTGACTCTCAGCTTGGCTGTTGTTGCTGTATAGGAATACCAGTGATTTTTGTACATTGATTTTGTGTCCTGAAACTTTGCTGATACTACTTATCAACTGAAGTATTTTGGGGGCTGAGACTGTGGGGTTTTCTAGATATAGAATCAAGTCATCTTCAGAAAGGGATAGCTTGATTTCCTCTTCTCCTACTTGGATGCCCTTTATTTCTCTCTCTTGCCTGATTGCTCTGGTCAGGACTTCCAATACTACGTTGAACAGGAGTGATGGGAGAAGGCATTCTTGTCTAGGCCTGGTTTTCAAGCAGAATGCTTCCAGCTTTTGCCCATTCAGTGTGGTGTTGGCTGTGGCTTTGTCAGAGATGGGTCTTATTATTTAGAATATGTTCCTTCGATACCCAGTTTACTGAGAGTTTTTAACATAAAGGAATGGTAAATTTTATCAAAAATTGTTGAATTCTCACATCATATTAGACATTGTGTTCCCTCTTGGCATTTATAATGCTAATTCATCTTCATAATAACCCAATGGTTTGAATACTTATTATTTTCATTTTACTAATGGGAAAACTGAGACTTACAATTAGATGCACACTAAATTTAGGCTGTGCTTTCTGAGTTGATAAACCTTCAGTAGCGCCTTCCCTTTAAAAGCCTGTGTTAGCTTCCCTCCAATTCCAGCAGCAGCAGTACTGAGACATAAATAGAAGGAAAGACTCAGGGTCTCATGAGGGTTCCCAGATCCAATCCTTAGGGTTAAGTATACATCAGCAGGTCAAGTAATGTATTTGTGACTGGAGCACCAGCCTCTCTTGAGCTGTAGAATATCAAAAAAGCCCTGACCACGATGGTGGCTTGAAGCAGGGAGCTCGTCATCCCTCTTAAGAAGCAATATACTCAGACCACAAATTCTTAACATCCAGATTTTGTTTGCTACTTTAAAATGTCTCTTCTTCTTGCTATGCGGCAGAACAGAGAAGGTATGAAAGATGTGTTTCCATCTTTGTGTCTTGTTGTCTTTAGATTGCTACCACGTATAGAATCATATCTGGGCCTGTCTGTTTTATGTTATCCTAAGGTCTTTTGGTTTTAAACGTTTATATTTGAATTACCACTTTAGCAGAGAAGGACCAATCAACCAGTGGATGAATGGCTCAGTTTTGTTGTACTCTTTTCTATACAGTAGTATTTTCTAGTCTTCTTTTAACACTTCAACCTGAAGAGAAGGGAAAAATATGCCTTTACTACTTCTTTCTTTCTCTATCCTTTACTATCTCCTCAAAGGAAGGAGAGGCTGAAGTGATTGGTCAGAACTCAGTATTGAATGTCATTTAAAAGACATCCAATTGTCAGTGGGTTTTTGCTTCCAGCTTTTGCCCCTGGGTGCAGCATTCACTCTTTTGTGTTGGTGATGCAGGTGCAGGCATACCCTGAGAAGAGCCACTAGCCTCCTCACACTTGCAGTTCCATCTCAGATTGGGGGATAGTGTGTGATGCATACTTCTCAATCTTGTCCATGTGACCTGTAGGGGAAGTAGATTCAGAGTCGTCTCCACAAACTGCAGAAATGGAAAGGAGTAGGGCCATCTACTTTGGCTTACAGGCTCATTGTCCCTGAAGGAAAAAAATATATATATATGTATATATGTATCTCCAGAAAAGTCCTACACCTACACTTGTTTGTATAAAAGATGTTAGGGCCAGGCGCAGTGGCCTACGCCTGTAATGCCAGCACTTTGGGAAGCCAAGGCAGGGGGATCGTTGAGTCTCTACAAAAAAAAATTAAAATAGAAGGTGTGTGGCAGGTAAAAAATAAGGTTGGCCCTTTATTTCCCACTTGGTTATTTTTCATTTTCTTTTGTTATTGTTGGTGGTGGTGGGGTGTGTGTGACTATTAACCCCAGAAAGCTGTAATGATATATAATAGGATTTCAATGTTAAAACTCCACCTTTGCATGCATAACAACTCATATTTCTTTTCTCTACCTTGTAATACTCCAGAGATAGAGTGAAGAGGAGAGGTATTCAGAAGAAGGGCAGGGATTTGAAGAGACAGAGGGTAATTCTCAACTCAGCCTTTGAACCAAGATGTTTCCTTCAGCTCAGCCACCCAGGTTCCTCCCTTCCCTTGGCAGATGTTGCAGATATTGCTAGTTGCCCACCAAAGTCTTTGCTCTCCAAAGTCTTAGCTGACCCCTGTCCAGTCAACTGGAGACTCCACCTCTTCCAGCCCCTTGTGGCCAGGTGATGGAGCCCTACGGCATATGGGCCACTTCTGGAACTTGCTCTTATGTGGAGCAAGTCTGCTTTCTCCTTGTCACTTTCCTCTGCCACTGGCTGGCATGCAGGTATGATGGCAGAGGGAGGTGCCTGGGATCCAGAGATCAAGTGTATTTTTGAGAATAACAGAGCTTCTCTGGCAGCCTTGAACTTCTTGTGTTTAAATATTATGTGAAAAAAGTAAGTTTTTATAATCTTTAAGCCATTGTGTGTTGTATTTTTTTCGCTGCATTAGTTTGGAGTCTACCCCAACTAGTACAAGTAAAGGGGTTCTTCAGTAACCTGGCCTAACACTTTTTCCTTGCGTTTCCTTTACCCCAGTCCCACATTACACAGATTCTAGTTCACATCATAGTTTTCAAGATGCTTTTGACCATGATACAATTTGAGGGCTAAATCCCATTTTATATCTAGGCATAAAGAGATATGTATCCCTTCCTCTTTACTGATGTTCTTCTAAGCTGGTGATGCCTTCCCATCATTATAAAAACAGAGATACTCATATTCAATTTTAGCCACTTTATTTTTAATCCTTACCAAAAGTAAATAAAATCTTCTGGATATTTATGAGTTCACCTTTGCAAATAAAAGTACAGAGTGATGGATGGTACTTAACTCTCATCCATTAATAATTTGATCATTTTTTTTTTTTTGTCTGTCGTGGCTGCCTTCATCAGCTTCTCTATGGCTCTTGTGGAACATTTTTCACTACAATGCATAGCAAACACTTTTCCAAAGAGAATCCCAAAGGAAAAAATCCACAGTATAAATTTCCAGACATTGTAGAAACTGTGGAAAGTAGGGTATGGAATTCAGAGACTCAGGTATTTTACATTTGACAGATCTGTGTTTAAATATCACTTATTATCTATGAATATAGATCAAGTTTACCTCTCCAGACCTCAGCTTCTTATCTGTGAAAGAGAAAAGCAACAGTGCCTTATGCAGATCAAATGACCTATTACAGGTAATGTGTGCTTTGTAGAGCAGATGGCCCCTGGCTGACACATGATAGCCACCTTCTTACTGTTAGTTCCTCTCTCTGTAGTTAATGTCTTGATTCTTTTTTAAATTTGTCTTCACAAGTAATTGACAGTCCATGTATTTGCAATCAGTGTCTGAAGCCAAAATGTTTGCCTGATTTAGTGAGAGTGAATGTTTTGTCAAGTCATTGGGGCCAACTCCAAACTCACAAAAACAACACAAAATGCTTACTGAATTGTAGAGTGCTAATTATGCACCCTATTTATGATAATCTTACAAAGTCTCATTACCTACAGCAGTCACAAAGCATTCAACTCATGTCTGTTTAGGCTGGGACAATTACAGGAAGGCCTTGTCACTCTTTCTGGAGTTTTCTGTATTTGATGACATTTCCCTATCCTGCTGCAAAACAGCAGCTGCAATTAACTACTTTTTGAATCAACTAGAGGACAGCTTGTAAGTTTTCTGCTGCCCTGTGTCAATTCTGGCACAATGAATTCTTTTTTAGAGTTTCCATACAACTTGCATTTTAAGCGTTTCAAAGACAACAGGGCCTGAACATAAAATGGTAGCATGGGTGACCATTTTCTATTTAATATTTTTCCCAGAAAATGCAGCACTATAATAATAATCAACTTGGGATCCTAATGTTTGCAATTAACAGATTTTTTTCACTTTTAAGAGAAGTCTGAAACTTTATAGAAATTTCATTGTTAAGATGACATCGCTTTATGCATCTAAGAGGATAATAAAAATCTCAACCACTTTGGGCTTGCCTATGCTGACCTCTTCGTTTTCCAAAGTTTCAATCATCTGAAAGTGAAATACAATTAGCAAGGAAAATCCCAACCTGAAAGTTCCTGTCAGTTCCATTTATTCAGTAGTTGCAAATACTGCTTCCCTGTTTGGAGTCTGTGTTAAGTGAAATGTGTTGCATTTATTATCTTTTCAAGTATTCAAGTCATAGAGAATGTGTCTGTCTATGAACTGAACACTTGAAAAGAAAACTTAACAGATGTTGCTTGAGCCTATTGTCATAATAGACACTGGAGCAAGGTGGAGGTAATTCTGCCAAAATTTATATAACCCTAATCAGGCAATCATTCCCTAGCTGATAATTTATAAACTATTTCAGTTGATATTTTTGAATATAGGCTTTATGTAGGAAATCTAGTATTCTACAAATTCACTTTCAACAAAGTGATGTTATATGTATTTTATTGAGTATATATATGTATTTCAATAGTTTGGGGGGAAGAGGTGATTTTTGGTTACATGAATAAGTTCTTTAGTGGTGATTTCTGATATTTTGGTGTACCCATCACCCGAGCAGTGTTAACTGTACCCAATATGTAGTTTTTTATTTCTCACCCCACTCCCACTCTTCCCCCCAAGTCCCCAAAGTCCATTATGTCATTCTTATGCCTTTGCATCTTCATAGCTTAACTCCCACTTATAAGTGAGAGAAAACATAACAGTATTTGGTTTTCCATTCCTGAGTTACTTCACTTAGAATAATGGCCTCCAGCTCCAGCCAAGTTGCTATAAAGGCCATTATTTTGTTCTGTTTTTTTGACTGAGTAGTATTCCATGGTGTACATATATACCACATTTTCTTTATCCACTGGTTGGTTGATGGGCATTTAGGTTGATTCTATATTTTGGCAAGTGGGAATTGTGCTGCTGTAAACATGTGTGTGCATGTGTCTTTTCCATATAACTTCTTTTTCTTTTGGTAGATAACCTGTAGTGGGATTGCTGGACCTCCTTTTAGTTCTTTAAGGAATCATCATACATTCCCACCAGCAGTGTCAAAGAGTTCCCTTTTTACCACATCCATGTCAACATCTATTATTTTTTGATTTTTAAGTTACGGTCATCCTTGCAAGAGCAAGGTGGTATCTCATTGCGGTTTTAATTTGCATTTATCTGATAATTAGTGATGTTGAGCATTTTTTCACGTTTGTTGACCATTTGTATATCTTCTCTTGATAATTATCTATTAATGTTCTTTGCCCACTTCTTGATGGGATTATATGATTTTTTTCATGCTAATTTGTCTGAGTTCCTTGTAGATTCTGGATATTAGTCCTTTGTCAGATACATAGTTTGTGAATATTTTCTCCCACTTCCTGGGTTGTCTGTTTACTCTGCTGATTATTATTATTTATTTTTTTGGCTGTGAAAAAGTTTTTTAGTTTAGTTATGTCCCATCTATTTGTTTTTGTTTTTGTTGCTTTTGCTTTTCTTTTGGGTTTTGTCATGAATTCTTTGCCTAAGTCAATATCTAGAAGAGTTTTTCTGATGTTATCTTCTAGTATATTTATGGCTTCAGGTCTTTGACTGATCTTGAGTTGATTTGTCTGTAAGGTGAGAGATGAGCATCCAGTTTCATTCTTCTACATGTGGCTTACTGTTATCCCAGCACCATTTATTGAATAGTGTGTCCTTTCCTCCCTTTATATTTTTGTATGCTTTATCGAAGATCAGTTAGCTGTATTTGGCTTTACTTTTGGGGTCTCTGTTCTATTCCATTGGTCTATATTCCTATTTTTCTGCCAGTACCATATTGTTTTGGTAACTATGGTCTTGTAGAATAATTAGGAGTTGGGTAATGTGATGCCTCCAGATGTTTGTTTGTTTGAGATGGAGTCTGGCTCTGTCGCCCAGGCTGGAGTGCAGTGGTGCCATCTCGGCTCACTGAAACCTCCGCCTCCCGGGTTCATGCCATTCTCCTGCCTCAGCCTCTCAAGTAGCTGGAACTGCAGGTACATGCCAGCACACCCGGCTAATTTTTTGTATTTTTAGTAGAGACGGGGTTTTACCATGTGAGCCAGGATGGTCTTGATCTCCAGACCTCCTGATCTGCCTGCCTTGGCCTCCTAAAGTGTTGGGATTACAGGCATGTGCCACTGTGCCTGGCCCAGATTTGTTATTTTTGCTTAGAATTGCTTTGTCTATGTGGGCCCTTTGTTGGTTCCAAATGGATTTTAGGATTGTTTTATCTAGTTCTGTGAAGAATGATGATGGCATTTTGAATTGCAATGAATCTATAGCTTGCTTTTGGCAGTATGGTCATTTTCACAATATTTATTCTACCCATCCATGAGCATAGGATATGTTTTTGTTTGTTTGTGTCATCTAAAATTTCTTTCAGCAGTCTTCTGTAGTTGTCCTTGTAGAGATCTTTGACCTCCTTGACCAAGTATGTTTCTAAGTATTTCTTTTTATTTTTTCGCAGCTGTTGTGAAAGAGATTGAGTTATTGATTGATGTCAGTTTGGTCATTGTTGGTGTATAGCAATGCTACTCATTTTATACATTGATTTGGTATCCTGAAATTTAACTGAATTCATTTATCAGGTCTAGAAGCTTTTTGGATGAATCTCTAGGATTTTCTAGGTATACAGTTATATCATTGCCAAATAGAAACACATTGACTTTTCCAGTTTGGATGTCCTTTATTTCTTTCTCTTGTCTGACTGCTCTGGCTAGGACATCCAGTAATATGTTTAATAGAAGTGGTGTAAGTGGGTATCCTTGTCTTGTTCCAGTTCTCGGGGGGAATGCTTTCAAATTTTCCCCATTCAGTATGATGTTCATTGTGGGTTTGTCATACATGGCTTTTATTAATTTGAAGTATGTCCTTTCTATGACAATTTTGTTGAGGGTTTTTATTTTTAAAATGCTGAATTTTGTCAAATGCTTTTTCTGTGTCAATTAAGATGATCATATGATTCTTGTTTTTAATTCTGTTTATGGGATAGATCACATTTATTGACTTGTGTATGTTAAACCATCCTTGCATCCCTGATACTAAACCCACTGGATCATGATGTATTTTATTGTCTTTTTGATAGGCTACTGGATTCAGTTAGCTAGTATTTTGTTGAGAATTTTTGCATCTATGTTCATCAGGGATATTGATCTGTAGTTTCCTTTTTTGTTTGTTTGTTTTATTATGTCCTTTCCTCGTTTGGGTATTAGGGTGATACTGGCTTCATAGAATGATTTAAGAAGAATTCCCTCTTTCTCTGTCTTTTGAAGTAGTTTCAGTAGGATTGGTACCATTTTTTTTTTAATGTTTGATGTAATTCAGCTGTGAATCTGTCTGGTCCAGGAATGTTTTTGTTGGCTTTTTTTTTTTTAAATTACTGATTCAATCTTGCTGCTTGTTATTGGTCTGTTCAGAGTTTGTATTCTTCCTAATTTAATCTAGGAGGGCTGTATATTTCCAGGAATTTATTCATCTCCTGTAGCTTTTCTATTTTATGCATGTAAAGGTGTTCATCGTAGCCTTGAATGATCTTTTATATTTCTGTGGTATTGGTTATAATATCTCCCATTTCATTTCTAATTGAGCTTATTTGAAATGTCTCTCCTCTTGTCTTGGTTAATCTCACTGGTGATTTATCAGTATTGTTTATCTTTTTATTTTTTTCATTTTTTTTTTTTTTGAGACAGAGTCTCACTCTGTCACTCAGGCTGGAGTGCAGGAGTGCAGTGGCCCAATCTCGACTCACTGCAACCTCCACCTCCCGAGTTCAAGCAATTATTCTGCCTCAGCCTCCCAAGCACCACCATGCCTGGCTAATTTTTGTGTTTTTAGTAGAATTGGAGTTTCACCATATTGGCCAGGCTGGTTTCAAACTCCTGACCTCGTGATCCGCCCACCTTGGCCTCCCAAAGTGCTAGGATTATAGGCATGAGCCACCATGCCCGGTCTTGTTTATCTTTTCAAAGAACCAGATTTTTGTTTCATTAATCTTTTGTATTTTTCTGTTTCAATTTCATTAAGTTCTGCTCTGATCTTTGTTATTACTTTTCTTCTGCTGGTTTGGTTAAGTTTATTATTGTTTCTCTAGTCCCTTGAGGTGTTACATGAAATTGTTTATTTGTGCTCTTCCAGACTTTTTGATGTAGGCATTTAATGCTATGAACTTTCCTCTTAGCACGACTTTTCCTGTCTCCAAGAGGTTTTGATAAGCTGTGTCACTATTATCATTGAATTCAAATAATTTTTAAAATTTCCATCTTGGCTTCATTGTTAATGCAAAGATTACTCAAGAACAGATTATTTAATTTCCATGTATTTGCACAGTTTTGAGGGTTACTTTTGGAGTTAATTTCCAGTTTTATTCCACTGTGGTCTGAAAAGATACTTAATTTAAATCTCTTAAATTTATTGAGATTTGTTTTGTGGCCCATCAAATGGTCTCTCTTGGAGAATGTTCCATATGCTGATGAGAAGAATGTATCTTCTGCAGTTGTTAGACAAAATGTTCTGTAAATATCTGTGAAGTCCATTTGTTCTAGGGTGTAGTTAAGTTCATTATTTCTTTGTTGATTTTTTGTCTTGATGATCTGTCTAGTGCTGTGAGTGGAATATTGAAATCCCCCGCTATTATTGTGTTGCTATATCATTTTTTATATCTAGTAATAATTGTTTTATAAATTTGAGAGCTCCAATGTCAGGTGCATATATATTTAGGATTATAATATCTTCCTGTTGGACTAATCCTTTTGTCATTATATAATGTCCTTCTTTTTTTGTCATTACTGTTTTTGCTTTAAAGCCTGTTTTGTCTGATACTGTTGTTTTTTGTCATTACTGTTTTTGCTTTAAAGCCTGTTTTGGTTTCCATTTGTGTGGAATACCTTTTTCCACCCCCTTTACTTTAAGTTTATATGACTCCTTATGTGTTAGGTGAGTCTCTTGAAGATAGCACATACTTGGTTGGTGGATTTTTATCCATTCTGCTTTTCTGTATCTTTTAAATGGAGCATTTAGGCCATTTATATTCAATGTAATTATTGAGATGTGAGATTTGAGCTTCTTGTATTTGGATATCTAGATCTCTAGCAAGGCTAGGAAAGTTTTCCTCAATTATTCCCTCAAATAGGTTTTCCAAAGTTTTAGATTTCTCTTATTCCTCAGGAACACCAATCATTCTTAGGTTTTTAACATAATTCCATATTTCTTGAAGACTTTGTTCATTTTTAAAATTTTTTTCTTGTCTTTGCCTGACTGGGTTACTTTGAAAGTCTTGTCTTCTAGTTCTGGAGTTCTTTCTCCTACTTTTTCTAGCCTATTGTTGAAACTTTTCACTGCATTTTGCATTTCCCTAAGTGTGTCTTTCATTTTCAAAAGTTGTGATTGTTTTTTCTTTATGATATCTATTTCTCTGAAAAGTGTTTTTTGTATTGTTTTTTGATTTTCTACATCTTGTATTGGTTTTTTGAATTTCTTTAAGTTGGTTTTCACCTTTCTCTGATTTCTCCTCAAGTGGCTTAATAATCAACCTTCCGAGAATTATTTTTCTCGCAATTCAGAGATTTCTCCTTCCTGCTGTCCTGGCAGGGGAGCTGAGGTAACTCCCACTCTTAAACTTGATAAAACTTTAGCACATCTAATTGAGTGCTCCCCCAGACACCCTCATTAAGGCTGGGACCTTGGCCCATCACTGAGTATCACTATACCCACCTGCCTTAGCTACAACCAGTGCCTACCCAGGGATACCTCCCCTATTGGCCTGAAGTCTGAATTGTCAACTCAGTAAATAAAACACTGGGAAAAAAATAAGTAAATAGACAAAGCGTACACCATGAGAGAATGAGATAAGCTTCAAGAGACTCCTGCCATTCCAACTTCATAGGAGAAGGTGAATTCACCCACATACCAAGAACATAACTACTACAACCATCATTGGGGGATACCAGTGCACAGAGACTCTCTATAACTAGGGAACTCATATACAGACTTCAACCCTACAAGCACAAAGAATAAAGTTAGGCTAAAATAAACATTAAATATTCTTAATAGGGGCCGGGCATGGTGGCTCACACCTGGAATCCAGCACTTTGGGAGGCCAAGGCAGGCCGATCATGAGGTCAGGAGTTCAAGACCAGCCTGGCCAATATGGTGAAACCCTGTCTCTACTAAAAATACAAAAATTAGCCGGGCGTGGTGGCACACGCCTGTAGTCCCAGCTACTCTGGAGGCTGAGGCAGAAGAATGAGGCGGAGGTTGCAGTGAGCAGAGATCACACCACTGCACTCCAGCAGCCTGGGTGATAGAGCGATACTCCATCTAAAAAAAAAAAAAAGAAAAAAACAGTCCAATCAAAAATAAATTCAAGAACAATTTAAAGAAATACACTATTCAAATGAGAAGGAACTAGAAAAGTAATTCTGGTACTATTACAAAATGGGGTTCTATAACATCTTCAAAATATCATACTAGCTTCCCAGTGATTATGTTATATATTTAAGAAGGCAACAGTTGAGGTGAAGTCACTTTCTCTAATATAGTCCCTTCCTTAGCATGCATCTTGTACCCGCTCCACATTAACAGAGAACATTTTTTAGCCTCCTAGGTAATAGAAGCTGGGCCAATCCAAATTTCTAGACAATAATATTGTGAAAATGTGAAGTCCTAAGAATACTATGGGTGAGTCCACATAGAAAAAGGAAGTATTATATAAAAAGGGGTTGCAAATGTAAAACCTTAGTTTCCTACAAGTGAGTCAGAAGTTAAAAATAGTCATGTTTACCTTTGTTCTTTCAATTTGTTCTTTCACTTTAATAGTAGTAAAACAAGATGCTAGAAGATGACTTAATGAGTCTCAGATTGACTGAGGTGTAAATATTATGGTTTATCAGGGAGCCAAACATGAATGAGACAAAACCCATCTATATGCTGATTTTCAATGAAAATGATTCAAAATCTGTTCCAGAAATCCTGGAACACTTCATGAATATAATAAGAGATCAGAGTGTTAGGAAAGGACTTTGTGAAAGAGATTTGTGAATACAGTCCTTTAAAGGACCTGTTGCCTTGGTGAACTCTCAAATGGCCACCTTCAGTGTAGGAGAAGAAAGGTATCACTTTCTAACTTCAAGCTTAGAAAGGGAGCCTCGAGGGCATCAAAAGATAATTTGCAGAAAATTAACTCTCACTCAAATGTATAGTGTGTCAATAATTTATTTAACTCACTAATGAGTAAACCCGCCTAATGACAAACCTGGTTCAAAGAAAAATACGTATATATCTACATACATATAAAACACACACACATATATTTCTTCAGTAGAGAAACAAATGCCAGAATAATATTTTAAAGTTAGATGGAACATTATATAGTGTCCTATAGGGCAAAAGTGTCATAATCATGTCATCTTCTCTACTAAAAAATCTCATTTGCATTCCTACTGATTAAAAATAATTTGCAACTGATCAATATTCTATAAGTTAATATCTGACTTTTAGAGCCTGCATCCTACTTATCAGCAAATGGTAAGTCAAAAACATTATCTAGAGTGACAGATGACCTTTGGACAGGCTTGTCAGACATTCCTCTGATATAAATTTGAAAGGGCACATGGTAATCTTTTTGCCTTATTTATAAGGCAAGTTTTAGATAACGTTCCTTGATAAGATGATCACTCAGAGTGCTTTGTAATATATTCCCTACAGTTAAAAGATAGAGTTATAGCTCTACAGGTAAAAGATAGTGTCTGATTCCTGCCTGGAGAAGTTAAAGTGAATTAGGGATGGGGTTTGATCTCATCTCTGAAAATCCAGAAGGCAATCATCAGGTAGACTAATATTGGTGGCAGAAACAGTTTAGTGCTACTGCACTAAGAGGGTCCTGAACCCCCAAGTTCTGCAGATGTGTTTTCCGCCATCTAGAGTAGGTCTTGTGGTGGAAGGAGTAAGTGCAGCATCCCCTTGGTTCTGATCATATAATCTTCTGGATGGGCTAAGGGGCATTAGGAGACAGGCTGAGGTTGTGCTGCTGAATGCTCAGGGACTCAATTAGAGGTTATAAGAGGCCATCTGAGAGACAGACACATCTGGCTGATCATGGCAACTACAGCAAGGGGGACCAAGCAGGCTACCATGGCAGTGCCACAAAAGCACTCACAAGATAAAGATCATCACTGGCTGGGCATAGCCAGGGTTACTAACTTTAGGCATTTGCCAGTCTAAATATTATATAAATATTTAATGAATATTCTTTACAAGACAAGTAAGAACCGGCCTACTGACTCACCTGCCTCAACCACCTCCCTGGAAGGAAAATAGAGAATGTGAACATGAAGAAAGTAGAGAACAGAAGTACCTTACACTCCTGCCCTTGGAGACTTTCAGCCTAAAGTGGGTTCAATCAAATCTTTAACACTAAGTCAAGTTTCAAATTTTAACTTTTATGTGAGACTGGATATTAATTTTATTTAACTTCGGCATTTTGACTTTTGTGACTAAAAATGGCTAGATTTTTTGTTTGTTTGTTCATCCTTAATATAAATGGGAAGAGTAAAGGCATAGGTCTGCCCAAACTTTCATCTAGAGGAAGGGCTAGATTATATACCTCTAAATCAAATTTTAAAAAGATAATGGGAAGTAGAAATAAAAGTGCACTGTGGTTACCATCTACATGTTACACATTTTAATGTAAATGTTATACTTAAGAACTGGTGAACAGCTTTTCCTTCTAAGCTTATATGGAGGCTTTAGACTTGAACCTCAAACTCATATGGCTTCCCATTTCCCATATGGCTCTGCACCTGGGACCACCAGTGAGTCATTTGTCTTCCTCAGAGCTCTGTCTTGCTCCAGCAAGTAACCCTTAGATTCTAAAGTCAAGCTTTACTCCCGATCTTTAAATAATAATTAAGAGTAGAGTTGGTTTTGAAAATCTCTAAATAATTTAAGTCCTGGGAATGCTAATTTCAAAAGTCAGCTGGTTTGAATGTCCAGTCTCTGAAGGTACAACAATTACTATAGAGCTATGTGTAAACTTAGATGCCAGATTGCTGTGACATTTTGAGATAAAGATCCTATGGAAAGAGGATTATAAAAAAGATGACTGTGGATTACTCTGATGTCCTTGTCAGAACTCATTGAGAAGAGGTGGTGGATGCCACCAAGGTCCAGAACAACACTGACATTCCTGGGTCTCCATAGACTCTACTTGGGAGTCAGGAGTAAGAACTAGCCCTGTCATTGTTTGATAAAGAATTCTGAGAATGAATCTGGAGATAGTCTAATAAAAGGTGAGAATGAAGTGTGGAGATCAGCTGATTAGTTGACAAATGGCAAAAGGATCCTCAGTGCAGTGCAGGATAAACCATTCTGACACACTCTATATCTGAGGATGCAGCATTCACTACTACAGATAATTTTCTACAGACCCGGTTAATTGAATTTAAGAAGTATTGGGCCTTTTCAATGTGAATGTGAACACCTTGGTCAAAATAGCTGGGAAAATGGGCTACATTCACAATTGTATAGTGCTTAGTGGAGCCAATGGTGCACTCTATATATGAGTGAGTTCAATAGTTCAGCCATCAAGCATAGACCAAAGGATTTATTCATTACTTCTGGACCCCAGTGGATGAAAGTCATCCCCAGAGACATTAACTCCCTGTTTTCCATGTTGTAAATGCCTGTTTGATGGATGGGTACCGCAAAGACTGCAGCATGGGAGATGATCATGGATAAAATAAAATACTCCTAGAGGGAAGACACTGTCATCATGAAGTGAGTGGCTGAAATCAGAGGGGAGCTGTCAGGATATTTGTCTGGACATGGGAGGTATACAATGAAGCCACAGCTAACAGTTTAATGGGAGAGTAGACATTAGACAAACTTAAATAAATTTGAAATCACCAATTATAATAAAGGTTAGAAAGGAAAATAAATAGGTTCTATGATAAAGAAACTAGAAGAGAAGGAGACCTAATTTTGATGGAAAAAGTCAGAAAAAGACCTTGCTGAGAAACCAGCCTATACCCTGAGCAAATTACAATAGTGACAGTTTCTAGTCTATAAACTATGAGAGGAAGCAGGATGTGCAAGGTTAAAACCTTTTTCCAGCTGCAGGGACAAATATAGGATGCCATTAAATAGTGTCTAGGAGTGCCAAATGGGCCCCCTGATACAGATCAGGCCCTCCAGTGCCTGTCATAGTATCTAGAATTTTAGCATTATTTCATTCTCACTAGTTCTGCGTGACACAGTAGAAAACTTATTTTAAAAAATCAATTTTACTGCAGTTTATTAGTATAATTCCATATGTAGGGTGGTAGGTTCCTATAACTTTCTCTGTTACTATTCCTGGAGATAAGAAATATATTAACAGATTATTCTGGTTCAAGATAAGACAGAACTCTACATCTCAAACCACTGAATTCCTTACAGTTCTTCCCAAGAAACTCAGAAAAAGGAATACTTTTCCTCAATTTTGCCAAGCGTCATAACAAATTTTCAGTTATTTTGCTTTTGGAAAGATCTAACATAAAGTTTTCCAAATGCATTTCCTCTATTACTTAAAATATGTTTTTAATTTATTTATACTCAACATGTGGCTTAATAAAAGCCATTTGATGTCCAAGCCAAATTTTGAAGATTATTGTATTTTTCCTGAAAAAGCTTTGAAGAGGAAATTTTGTTCTGCCAGCACAAAATAGAACTGGACTATTGAATAAAGGTAAATTTGGTTCTATTATCTCTCAAGAACAAGAGAATTGAGGGGTTAAAGATAATAAAAAAAAAACTGCCCTTGATTACTGGCTATAGGAACTTGCAGGGTCTTTTAAACTCAAACAAAGGAAAAAACATTAAAAAAAAAAACCAGTTTTCTCAGCACCATTTATTAAATAGGGAATCCTTTCCCCATTGCTTGTTTTTGTCAGGTTTGTCAAAGATCAGATGGTTGTAGATGTGTGGTATTATTTCTGAGGGCTCTGTTCTGTTCCATTGGTCTGTATCTCTGATTTGGTACCGGTACCATGCTGTTTTGGTTACTGTAGCCTTGTAGTATAGTTTGAAGTCAGGTAGCCTGATGCCTCCAGCTTTGTTCTTTTGGCTTAGGATTGATTTGGTGATGTGGGTGCTTTTTTTGGTTCCATATGAACTTTAAAGTAGTTTTTTCTAATTCTGTGAAGAAAGTCATTGGTAGCTTGATGGGGATGGCATTGAATCTATAAATTACCTTGGGCAGTATGGGCATTTTCATGATATTGATTCTGATTCTCAGAACCCATGAGCATGGAATGTTCTTCCATTTGTTTGTGTCCTCTTTTATTTCATTGAGCAGTGGTTTGTAGTTCTCCTTGAAGAGGTCCTTCACGTCCCTTGTAAGTTGAATTCCTAGGTATTTTATTCCCTTTGAAGCAATTGTGAATGGTAGTTCACTCATGATTTGGCTGTTTGTCTGTTATTGGCGTATAAGAATGCTTGTGATTTTTGTACATCGATTTTGTATCCTGAGACTTTGCTGAAGTTGCTTATCAGCTTAAGGAGATTTTGGGCTGAGACAATGGGGTTTTCTAGATATACAATCATGTCATCTGCAAACAGGGACAATTTGACTTCCTCTTTTCCTAATTGAATACCCTTTATTTCCTTCTCCTACCTGATTGCCCTGGCCAGAACTTCCAACACTATGTTGAATAGGAGTGGTGAGAGAGGGCATCCCTGTCTTGTGCTAGTTTTCAAAGAGAATGCTTCCATTTTTGCCCATTCAGTATGATATTGGCTGTGGGTTTGTCATAGATAGCTCTTCTTATTTTGAGATACGTCCCATCAATACCTAATTTATTGAGAGTTTTTAGCATGAAGGGTTGTTGAATTTTGTCAAAGGCCTTTTCTGCATCTATTGAGATAATCATGTGGTTTTTGTCTTTGTTTCTGTTTATATGCTGGATTACATTTATTGATTTGCATATGTGGAACCAGCCTTGCATCCCAGGGATGAAGCCCACTTGATCATGGTGGATAAGCTTTTTGATGTGCTGCTGGATTTGGTTTGCCAGTATTTTATTAAAAAAAAAAAAAACTAGTGAAAAACTATGCTAATTTTAGGGAAGTCAGAAGCTTAGCTTTAGAAAAACATATTAGGAACTGAATTCAGTTTACACATTGAGATTTTTGAAAAACAGGTGAAAGACTTTAGTTCCAGCCAACTGGCTTACTTCTTATGCCCTGAGGAAGAACAGATAGATGGAACAGTCTAAAAGTGTTCCACTGGCCAAGGAGAAAATAGACCTTGAAATAGATCACTTAGTCAGACCTCTCATTATTTTAACTACTACTCAGCATAGAATGGCACAACACAGATAATAAAGTATTATGTTCCCAAAGGCAACTGCTTGAAAGGCTAGCTTGGCAGTTGTTCATTTCACCTGGAGACTTCAATTCAACATTACAACAAATGGAGTCTGGCATGGAGCTGTGAGAGGTCGCTAATTTATTAACATCAAGAGGCAAGTTTTAAAGGGACAGTTGTCCTTTCTGCTCATAATACTTCCAGAAAGGTCAGAATCATTTACAGTCCCAAAAATGTGCAAGCAAATAACTTGGATTACACAGTAATGTAATTCCTCACATTGATTTGGTGATCCCAAGAAAATCCAAATAACAGAGCAGTCACAAAATTGTGAGACATTTTTTCTTTCGGTATCATTCTGCCTGAAGGTTCCAGTGTATCTCATTATCCCTTCATCCCCAAACATTTTTCTAGATGTCTCAATAGTGAAGGACCACTGATGCTTAAAATATATGCCCCAAGATTGTGTTGTCCAGAATTATTTGTTAATAGTAAATATTTATTTTTAAGCTACCCCCAAGCTACCTCAGCAATAATTTTTCCAACATATGAGCCTACAGAAAAAGTTTGTTCTTTAAGGTTTAGATTTGTAGTTTCAACTTCAACTTAAAAAAAAAATCAGAAATAAACCTCTAAAGTGAAAGTCTAATAAATGTGAAAAATTATCTTACTGTGGATAGATTTATTGTGTTCAGATTTATTGAATTTTAAAGGCAGAGAACTCTGCAGATTGGATGCCATTGGGATTATCCTTGGCACTTTAAGAAAAACGCTGAGTCGGGATTAACTCAGGGAGAATAAGCGCAATGTTCTGGATTTTGAGAACACTGACAGTATTCTTATGAAGGTTAAGCCAAGGTAATTCATAGGCTAACATCGCATAAAAAGATCATATTTCTGGATTTTCAAGGATGCTATGGGGGCTGAAAATTGGCTGAAAGGAAATTCACTGACTCCTCAATTTTCTGCCAATTTCTAGCTCCACTCTTTCCCAATTTTCCTCTGTCACATTATTTCAGTAATATTCTTAGCCACACCATAAACATTGTTGTTGGTCTTTTCATCACACTTCATCACACTTTGTAAGGCGAAACTTCATCCCTCTTGCAGCCCACTCTTTGCTTTCTCTCTGTCTCTACTCAAGTGATCAGGTGCCACACAATGCAGCCTATTGATATTATTAGAAATTTTAGTTCAGTAGCCTCAAAGGAGCCATCAAAGCTGTTTGGCAATCCTACCCAGTTCTCTGATCTCTGCTGTCTCAATTCTCTACAGTCTTCCCTCTGCACACCATATAAACACATGCATGCACACACACACCCACATGCACAAACACACCTTTTTGTGTCTTATTGGTAAAATGGATATAATAGTTCTTCCTAGGTTTCTTGGAAGAATTAAGTGAATTGTTACATGAAGCTGTGAGAACATTACCCAGAAAAAATAAGTGCTACATTGTGTTACTTGTCGTTAAGACTGCTGTTACGATTATATACAATTGCTTACTCTATATTTCTGTTGTCAGGTAGATTAAACTCAGGGCAACATATACTGGCTGTATTTATGAAATTTCCCAATAAACATTCCACATGTTCCTAGTTCAATGAATTGCACCAGATATTTTTGATCCTCTCTTCTCTCTCATGCATCCTCACCCTGATAGACAATACATTATGATAGCAGTAGTGTGGTATGTTAGGTATTAGACTACCTCTCAGAGACTCCTTACCTTCTCCATATTCTAGCTGCATTTTCATCCTTCCAGATCCTTGCACAATCAAAGCTTTTGCAAATACTGCATCTTCTGTTTATGATGTTATTTCTCTACCTGTTCAGATCTGATCTTGATTAACTTCTTCCTCTCTTTTCTTCCACTAGAGCATAATCTTTGTCCTTTCTCTAAGTCCAGTATCTTTTTTATATCTTCTCTTAAAAGCATGCTGTTTTTCTTAAGAATATTGCTGGTCTTAAGTTAAGCATTTGTTGGTCACATAATGTGATTATATTCTATCTAGACTATAATATCTATAGATTGGACACCATATCTGTTTTTGCTCACCATAATATATGCAGAGCCTAGTACAGCTCCGAGTGCTCAGTTGAAAATTAAAATATATATTTTTAATAAATGAAATAAGGACTGTTTGGAATAAGAAAATGGAAAGCCTTTTAGGCATCATAAAAAACAGAAAATATATGCAATAGAGAATAGAAACAAAAATAAAATCAATGAAGCCAAAATTGGTTCTTTGAAAAGAATAACCAAATGGTAGCATCTTTAGCTAAAATAAGCATGAAAAAAGAGAAGAGACCCAAATACTAACCTGAGGAATGAAAGAGGGAGTATCACTACCAACTTTATAAAGTAAAAAAGAATTATAAGAAATTAAACATTGTATGGCAACACATCAATTTATGTAGATGAAACTTTACAATTTCTAAAAAGACACAAACTCCAAAATTGGCTTAAATAAAAATAGAAAATCAGAATGCATATAACAAGTAAAAAGAATGAATTAGTAATTTAGAAACCTTTCTCCAAAAAGCCCAGGCCCAGATAGGCTTCAATGATAAATTCTAGCAAATATTTAAGAATTAATACAAATATGTAAACAACTCCTGCAAAATATAAAAAAGAAGGGAATACTTCCCAACTCATATTGTTATTATTGCCATAGTACCTACCAGACAAAGACACTTAAAACAGAAAACTGTAGAACACTATATGCCTTATGAACACAGGTGCAACAATCCTCAACAAACACTAGCAAATTGATTCCAGAAGCATATAAAAAGGATTACTCAGGGACAAATGTATACCCAGATGTGAAGAGTAAATTTGGGTCCTCTACCTCATGTCATATGAAAATTAAATGGATCAAAGACCTAAATGTAAAAGGCAAAATGTTATAATTATTTGAAGAAAACATAGGTGTAAATCTTTGACCTTGATTAAGCAATGATTTCTTAGTTATGATACCTGTTTTAGTCCATTTGTGCTGCTAGAACAGAATGCCTAGGATGGGGTAATTTATAATGAACAGAAGTTTGTTGGCTTATGGTTCTGGAGGCTGGGAAGTCAAAGATCAAGGCTCTGGTATCTGACAAGGGCTTTCTTGCTGGATCATCACATGATGGAAGGTGGAAGGGGATGCAAGGACAATCTTTGTGTCCTCACATGGCAGAAGAACAAAAATCAAAAAGGTAAAAGAGGGCCATTTTTATAATGACATTAGTCTCACCCATGAGGGAGAACCCCTCATGGCCAATCACGTTCCAAGGCCCCCACCTTCTAACACTGCCACAGTGGCAACCAAATTTTGACGTGAGTGTTGGAGGGGACAAACATTCAACACATAGGAATACCTAAAACACAAGCAAACGAGGAAAAAAAAAAAAGTAGATAAATAACACATAAAAATTGAAAACTTTGGTGCTTCAATTAACACCATCAAGAAAATGAAGACAATCCACAAAATTGAAGAAAATATCTGTAAATAATATATCTGACAAGAGACATACACAGCATATAGAAAGAGTTCTTACAAATTAACCATAAAAAGATAATTGCAATTTCAAAATGAGCAATACACAGTTCTCCAAAAACTATATACAAATATCCAGTAAACATATGAAAAGATGTTCAACATCATCAGTTGTTAGCAAAATGTAAATCAAAACTATAATGAGATGCCACTTTATAACCATTAGCATGCTTAAAATTAAAAAATACATGCAATAAGAAGTGTTAGGAAAAAGAGGGAAAAATTGGAACCCTCATGGGTTGTTGATGGGAATTTCAAGTGGCACAGGCACTGTGAAAAACAGGCAGTTCCTCAAAACGTTAAACATAGAATTTTCTTATGACCCAGCAGTTTCACTCCTAAGTATATGATCAAGGGAATTGTAAGCATATGTTTACATAAAGAGTTGTACACAAAAGTTTGTAGCACCATTATTCATAATAGCCAAAAAGTAGAAACAGTTCAAATCTCCATCTCCTGGTAAATAGATGAGCAAACTGTTGCATATACACACAATGTATATTTAAATTTTAAAGATATCAGTTGAACAAAGTGTAAAAGGGAACATAATAATGATTCCCCCCCAAAATTGCATAGTTGTTTTTTAAGTACCTAATAATGCTTGGATGTCTGGATGTCAAGGATGTCTGCTATTATTACTTCTATTTAAGATAGTAGTGAAGGCTCTAGCCAGCAAAACAAGGCAAAAAATAAAAAATAAAATCATCCATACTGGAAAAATATAACTAAAACTTTCTTTACATATGACATAATTATCTATGAATAAGAAACTCACAGAATCTACAAAAATGTTACTAGAACCAATAAGTAAATTAGAAAATTTATATTGATACAATGTCAGTATAAATCAATATAATCTTGTGCTTTCAACAAGACTGAAGAAATACTTAATTGAGTTAATAGCTGATAGATCATCAGAAAACAGACTGGTGAAGTTAACAGTAATGGACCAGTATTGATTTCTTCATTGTGACCATGTGTACCACAGTTATGTGAAATGTTAACAATGGGGAAACTGGGTAAGGGATATTCAAGATCCCTCTGTACTATCTTTGTAACCCTATGTAAATCTAACACTATTCTAAAATAAAGCATTTACTAAAACAAAAAATCAATATAAATCAAGTAGAGAATAGAACAATAGAAAACATAAAAATAAAACTGAGTGTGTTTAATGACAAAATTGGCAAACTTTTAGCTAGAAAAACTAAGGAATAAAGAGAGAAAACTCAAATACCTAAAATCCGAAGCAAAAGAGGTGATATTACAACAGATGCCTCAGGATCATAAGGGACTGTTATGAAAAATTAAATGACAACAAATTAAATATTCTCAAAGAAATGGAAACATTTCTAGAAACACGCAAGCTACCAAAACAATCAAAAAGAAAGTTTGAACAGACCAGTAACAAACAAGGAGATTGTAGTAGTAGTCAAAAACAACCCAACAGAGAAAAGCCCAGGACCAGATGGCTTCATAGCTGAATTCTACCAAACATTTAAATAATTCCAAACTCATTTTATGAAGCCAGCATCACCCTACCACCAAAACCAGACAAATACACTACAAGAAAAGAAAACTATAGGCCAATTTCTGTGATAAATATAGATGCAAAAATTCTCAATAAAATACAAGGAAATGTAATTCAATGACACATCAGAAGATTATGCATTACAACCAAGTGAGATTTATCTCTGTGGTGCAAGGTTGGTTTAACATATGCCAATAAATAAATATAATACATCATATTAACAGAATGAAAGATGAAAACCACATAATCATTTTAATATACACATAAAAAGCATTTGAGAAAGTTCAACAATTATTATAAAAATTCAACAAAATAGGTATAGAAAGAAATTTCCTCAACACAATAAAGGCCATTTATGAAAATCCCACAGCTAACACTATAGTCAATGGAAAAAAACTAAAAACTTTTCTTCTAGATTCGGAATGCGGCAAAGATGACCTCTGTCACCATTTCTACCCAACTTAGTACTGGAAGTACTAGCAAAAACAATCAGAAAAGAGAAAGAAAGTAAAGGCATTCAACTCAAAAAGGAAAAAAATAAAGTAATATTTTCATTTGTAAATGATATAATCCCATATATAGAAGACTTTAAAGAATCCACATATACACACACAGAGACACAAATACACAAACTGTTAGAACTCATAAACAAGCTCAATAAAGTTGCAAAATACAAAGTCAACAAACAAAAATAAGTTGCATTTCTTTACATCAACAGTGTTCTACATGAAAGGAAAATTTTAAAAATTGTACAATAGCATCAAAAAATTGTAAAAATTTAAAGAACTGAACCTGCAATATCTTCAAGGTATGCCTGTATGTATGTATGTATGTGTGTGTGTGTGTATACATATATGTTGTGTGTGTGTATATATATATATTATTCAGCCTTAAAACAGGATATTCGGCCATTTGTGACAACATAGATAAACTTAGAGGACATTATGCTAAGTGAAATAAGCAAGACACAGAAAAAAAGCACTGCATAATCTCACTTATATGCGGAACCTACAAAAGTCAAATGCATAGAAGTAGAGAACAGAACAATGGTTACCAAGGGTGAGAAGGTGGGGTAAATAGCATGATATGAGTCAAAGCGTACAGAGTTGCAGTTATATAGAATAAATAAGACTGCTGGGAGTTAATAATGTACAGCATGTTGACTATAGTTAATAATATTGTGTTGTACACCAGAAATTTACCAAGAGAAGATTTCATGTGTTCTCACCATACATGCACGCACGCACACACACACACATACACACACACAAACACACACAAAGGTAACTGTGAGGAGATTAGTATGTTAATTTGTTTGGCTGTTGTAATCATTTCAGTGAGTATATGTATATTAAAATATGTTGTAATTTAAACTACAATTTTTATTTAAAAAACAATGCATGCTTGAAATTTGGTAACCAAGTAGATCTTAAGCATTCTCGTCACACACAAAAAAGGTAACTATATGAAGTGATGTGTTAATTAGCTTATTGTGATAATCATTGCACAATGTTTATGTATATCAAAACATCACATCGTAAACCATAAATGAATGCATCCTAATCAAATATACAATTTTTATTTTCAATTATACCTCAATATAACTGGGAAAAATTAAATCCTATTTTTTATTAGTGACAAAAAATTTGATATTGAAGTGAAAAAAAGGCCACTTAAAAAATATCAAAAACATAAAATATCTAGGAAGAAATATGATAGATGATGTGAAAGAACTGACTGATATAAGCTAAAAAACATTTATGAAAGCAACTGAAAATCTAAACAAATTAAGAGACATGTTCATGGGTTGGAAAACTTAATATTATTAATATATCACTTCTACCATATTGATATATAGATTCAAAGCAATGAAAATTAAAATTCCAGCAGGTATTTTTTTAAAGTTGACAAGCTAATTCTAAAATGCAAAAGAAATGCAAAGAATTTAGAATTACCAAAACTTTAAAAATAAGAAATTTGTGACACTTTTATTATTTATGATATAGTTAGAGTATCAAGGCAGTTTGATACTGATATAAAGACAAATAGACCAATATAATAGAATAAATAATCCAGGAATAAACCTATGAATATATTATCAAGTAATTTTCCACAAAGACTCACAGGTAATTTAGTAGAGAAAGGATACTTATTCCAATAAATGATAATGGAAAAATTAGATATGAATATGCAGAAAAATTAACTTGGATCCACATCTCACACCATTGTCAAAGAAAACCAAAGCTGGAAACTAAAGGGATAAACAGCTTTTATTCAAGAACTATAGTAGGTCCTCACTTAACTTTATTGATAGGTTCTTGGAAACTGTGACTTTAAATGAAACAACATACAGCAGCTCGTCAAATGTCATTTTTTTCAAGTTGATGAAAGAAAAATCTGGTTTCATAATACATCCATCGGTCATTTTGCTTAAAGGTGCAGTTTCCAAGAACCTATTAACAATATAAGCGAGGATTTACTGTATTGCCATAGAGAAAAACAGACCTCAGTGTAGAACTGAGTTCAATTCTGAATACAACATTCACATGGGGCCAAGGAGTCAGGGTGGGGCTCAGTGGATGAAAAATTACTAAGGGAAAATTACTAGGGGACAGTTGGGGATGAGGAATTTAGTCACTTATCAAGTGTCATCAGAAATTGAGAGTGGGGGATTTTCACTAACCTGACTTAGCAAGATTCTTACTAAAACTGGGTGATTTGGATTTCGGCCCAATAAATGGACACCAAGGTCAAGCCCTAGAGATCCTGAATAAAGTTTGGTCAAGAGAGCATCTTTGTCACCATATAGAAAAGTTAAGTCAAAATGGATTATATTTCTAAATGTAAAAACTAAAGTTATAAAATGTGCAGTAGTAAAACATAAGAAAAAATATTTTTGACCTTGTGATAAACAGTGATTTTTTATATACACCAACAAAAGCACTCTGTAAAAAGTAAAAAAAGATAATAAATTGAACTTCATCAAAATTGTGAACTTCTGCTCTTTGAAAAAAAAATGAAAAGGCTATTCACAGACTTGGAGAAAATATTTGCTGATCACTTATGTGATGGAGGATATATATATATATATATAGATATAGATATATATAACCTTCTTTATATACATATCCTATATATAGTGTATAATACACTATATAATACACTATATAACTTACAGTATATTATACACTATATAAGTTATAGTATATTACATAAATTATATATAAAAAAACTCTTAAAACTCTAATTAGACTGTACAAAATTATAATAATACAATAAATTGGAAAAAATATTTGAAATATGTCAGAAAAGAAATATACCCAGCTTCAGATAAGCATATGACAAGATGCTCAGCATAATTTAGCATTTGGGAATTGCTAATTGAGACCATAATATAATACCAGTGCATATTATTATAATGTCTAAAATTTAAAAGACAAATCATATTAAGTATTGGAGAGAATATGAAGAAACTAGAACTCATAGACACTGTTGGTGAAAATACAAAATGGTATGACTACTTTGGAAGACAATTTGGCAGCTTCTTAAAAAGCTAAATATGCATCTACTATATGACCTGATCATTTCACTCCTAGGTATTTATCCAAGAGAAATAAAAGCATATGACCACAAATGACCAGTACCTAAATTTCCATAGCAGCTTTATTTGCAATGTCCACACACTTAAAACAACTCAAGTGTCCATCATCATGTGAATGGATAAGGAATATAAGTGGATATCCATAATATAAAATAATATCCTGCAATTAAAAGGCATAAGCTATTGCTATATGTAATAACTTGGATGTATTTCAGAATAATTATTCTTAGTGAAAGAAGCCAGAGAAAAAAGTACCAGCTGTATGATTCCACTAATACGAATTCTAGAAATTCAAACTGCCTAAAGTGACAGAAAGCAACACGGTGTTTGTCTTAGGATAAATGTGGATATGAAGGGGTGAAAGGGAGGTACCGCAGGGTCACAAGGAAATGATTGGAATATGTTCATGATCTTGATTTTGGTGATGGTTTCACAGTTGTATGTGTATGTCAGAACTTATCAGACTGTATACTTTAAACATGTTCAGTTTATTGAACATTAATTATACATCAATAAAATGGCTTAAAACTATTATGAAGGATTTGCTAGAAGGTTATACTGAGGATGATTGTATCAGACAGAGGCATCATTTCTAGTTATGTAGGTGTACATTTCAAAAAGGTCCAATAAACTCTTGCCTTGGTGAAGATCTTTTTTTTTTGCCTGAATTCTGGGGTTTATTTGTGTTGATGGCTGCTGTTTTTGATAATATTTTATCATTTTGTACTTATTTTATCTGTATATTGTTGACATTATTTTGATTATACTTACATAGTTATATAATTAAAATATAATTGTACAACTGTTATTTCTCCAACTTGTAACATGGTAGATAGAAGTATACTAAATGTCAACATGGCAGTGGGAGAGGCGGGAGATGTGGAGATGATCAGATCTCTTTGTTTGTAATCTCAAAGCCAGAACTTTAACACTATTGAGTGGGCAAGGAAATCCTGTAGGAGGATTACAACTTCATGTTATTGGGGGCTGAAAGTTTCTGTCATACTTCTTTTTTTTTAATTATACTTTAAGTCCTGGAGTACATGTTCAGAACATGCAGTTTTGTTACATGGGCATACACGTGCCATGGTGGTTTGCTGCACCCATCAACCCATCACCTACATTAGGTATTTCTCCTAATGCTATCCCTCCCCTAGCCCCCCAACCCCAACAAGCCTGGTGTGTGATACTCCCCTCCCTGTGTCCATGTGTCCTCCTTGTTGAACACCCACTTTTGAGTGAGAACATGCGGTGTTTGGTTTTCTGTTCCTGTGGTAGTTTGCTGAGGATGATTTCTAGTTTCATCCATGTCCCTGCAAAGGACATGAACCCATCCTTTATTATGACTGCATAGTATTCCATGGTGTGTATGTGCCACATTTCCTTTATCCAGCCTATCATAGATGGACATTTAGGTTGGTTCCAAGTCTTTGAAATTGTGAATAGTGCCACAATAAACATACGCATGCATGTGTTTTTTTTTTTTCTTTTTTTTTTATTATTATACTTTAGGTTTTAGGGTACATGTGCACAATGTGCAGGTTTGTTACATATGTATCCATGTGCCATGTTGGTTTGCTGCACCCATTAACTCGTCATTTAGCATTAGGTATATCTCCTGATGCTGTCCCTCCCCCCGCTCCCAACCCACAACAGTCCCCGGAGTGTGATGTTCCCCTTCCTGTGTCCATGAGTTCTCATTGTTCAATTCCCACCTATGAGTGAGAACATGTGGTGTTTGGTTTTTTGTCCTTGCAATAGTTTACTGAGAATGATCGTTTCCAGTTTCATCCATGTCCCTACAAAGGACATGAAATCATCATTTTTTATGGCTGCATAGTATTCCATGGTGTATATGTGCCACATTT
Source organism: Nomascus leucogenys (assembly GCF_006542625.1). Classification (NCBI taxonomy): domain Eukaryota; kingdom Metazoa; phylum Chordata; class Mammalia; order Primates; family Hylobatidae; genus Nomascus; species Nomascus leucogenys. Next base: position 54,893,011 of record NC_044386.1, read on the forward strand.
TCTTAATCCACTCTATCGGTGTTGGACATTTGGGTTGGTTCCAAGTCTTTGCTATTGTGAATAGTGCCGCAATAAACATACATGTGCATGTGTCTTTATAGCAGCATGATTTATAGTCCTTTGGGTACATACCCAGTAATGGGATGGCTGGGTCAAATGGTATTTCTAGTTCTAGATCCCTGAGGAATCGCCACACTGATTTCCACAATGGTTGAACTAGTTTACAGTCCCACCAACAGTGTAAAAGTGTTCCTATTTCTCCACATCCTCTCCAGCACCTGTTGTTTCCTGACTTTTTAATGATGGCCATTCTAACTGGTGTGAGATGGTATATCATGGTGGTTTTGATTTGCATTTCTCTGATGGCCAGTGATGATGAGCATTTTTTCATGTGTTTTTTGGCTGCATAAATGTCTTCTTTTGAGAAATGTCTGTTCATGTCCTTCGCCCACTTTTTGATGGGGTTGTTTGTTTTTTTCTTGTAAATTTGTTTGATTTCATTGTAGATTCTGGATATTAGCCCTTTGTCAGATGAGGGATCTAATTAAACTAAAGAGCTTCTGCACAGCAAAAGAAACTACCATCAGAGTGAACAGGCAACCTGCAAAGTGGGAGAAAATTTTCGCATGTGTCTTTATAGTAGAATGATTTATAATCCTTTGGGCATATACCCAGTAATGAGATTGCTGGGTCAAATGGTATTTCTAGTTCTAGATCCTTGAGGAATCTCCACACTGTCTTCCACAATGGTTGAACTAATTTACACTCCCACCAACAGTGTAAAAGTGTTCTGATTTCTCCACATCGTCTCCAGCATCTGTTGTTTCCTGACTTTTTAATGATCGCCATTCTAACTAGCATGAGATGGTATCTCATTGTGGTCTTGATTTGCATTTCTCCAAATACCAGTGATGATGACCTTTTTTCCACATGTTTGTTGGCTGCATAAATGTCTTCTTTTGAGAAGTGTCTGTTCATATCCTTTGCCCACTTTTTGATGGGGTTGTTTGTTTTTTCCTTGTAAATTTGTTTAAGTTCTTTGTAGATTCTGGACATTAGCCCTTTGTCAGACGGATAGATTGCAAACATTTTCTCCCATTCTGTAGGTTGCCTGTTCACTCTGATGATAGTTTCTTTTCCTGTGCAGAAGCTCTTTAGTTTAATGAGATCCCATTTGTCAATTTTGGCTTTTGTTGCCATTGCTTTTGGTCTTTTGGACATGAAGTCTTTGCCCATGCCTACGTCTTGAATGATATTGCCCAGGTTTCTTCTAGGATTTTTATGGTCCTGGGTTTTATGTTTAAGTCTTCAAACCATCTTGAGTTGATTTTTGTGTAAGGTATAAGGAAGTGGTCCAGTTTCAGTTTTCTGAATATGGCTAGCCAGTTTTCCCAACACCATTTATTAAATAGGGAATCTTTTCCCCATTGCTTGTTTTTGTCAGGTTTGTCAAAGATCAGATGGTTGTAGATGTGTGGTGGTATTTCTGAGGCCTCTGTTCTGTTCCATTGGCCTATATATCTGTTTTGGTACCAGTACCATGCTGTTTTGGTTACTGTAGCCTTGTAGTACAGTTTGAAGTAAGGTAGCATAATGCCTCCAGCTTTGTTCTTTCTGCTTAGGATTGACTTGGCTATGCGGGCTCTTTTTGGTTCCATATGAAGCTTAAATTAGTTTTTTCCAATTCTGTGAAGAAAGTCCATGGTAGCTTGATGGGGATAGCATTGAATCTATAAATTACTTTGGGCAATGTGGCCATTTTCACAATATTGATTCTTCCTATCCATGGGCATGGAATGTTGTTCGATTTGTTTGTGTCTTCTCTTATTTCCTTGAGCAGTGGTTCCAAGAGGCTTATAGGAACCTAACCCTGTATTTCCTCTAGGAGCAGTGATTCAATGTTTGCTAATTCAGTGTTTGTGACAATTTTATAGAACAAAAGTAATATGAATACTGAGAATCAACTGTATGCATATATACAAAGATTTATAATTGACTTTACATACACACACATATGACACATATTCATATACATGTATAAATGTATATACTGTGTGTGTGTGGACACACACACACACACACACACATATATATAGTAACTGACACCACAAGAAGTGACTTTGTTTTTTTTAATCCCTGAATCAGGTTACATGCTGTAAATTGCATGGATAAGTTTATGAGAGACACAGAAACACTCTGTGACATTGGAATTTTCCCAGGAAATCTAGCCCTCACGAACACTGCTTAATGATACCAATTCCAACTGAAGGAGCAGTGAGGTGTTATTAAAAAAAAGAATTGAGGATGGAGAATTCTGCCTGCTTGGCTCAGCATCAGCATTCTGGCCAAAGAATGTTTATCAGTGCCTGAGTGAAGGGGTAGGAAAAATAAAAGGAATGACTGCCAAGAAAAAAAAATAATTAAAACCTCTTAGTACAGTTATACCCCTCATTCCCCAAATCAGAATATTTTTACATCTTTCTCATTATTTTTGGTTTGTGTTGGTGCCCTTATGGCCCTCAGCTTTTCATATTTCAGATTAATTTAATTGAATTCCCTAAGCTAAAAAGCAAAATTCTAAGAAGATTTCACGAATAAAGATGTTTTCCTGAGTCAAATGAAAACAGGACATAGAAAGAACTAAAGATGAGATACAGTAAGAAGTATATAGCTTAGACTTTGGGCAAATAAACTAGAAAATAAAAGAGATTTTGCAAGCTGAAGTTATATGGTTTTCCTTCCATTCAGAGGAGGATCCTGGCCAAATTTGGATTTTTATTGAAATTGTCTTTTAGATTTTCTATGCTATCTTCCCTAGACAACTACTGCTTTGCGAAGTGATGTGTGAGTGAGGACTCAAAATGTTTAACCTTAGAATTATGCAGTTTAGTGTGGAAGTCACATGTGTATTCTTCAGGCTGATCTCTAATCTTTGTCCAGTTCCCATGTCAAAATGTAGTCCCACACCAAGGCCATACTCTGGACTTTAGGAGAGTTGTTAAATGTAAACAATAACTGCCAAAAGAATGCTCTAAATCTATTCCTCACCTCTTTGGAGAATGAGGACAGCCATCTATCTTTTTTAAATTCTATATTCAGGAATTTGATTTTAATTTCAACTGCCAAGAGCACTGGCAAAATTTCAATCCTGCAGTACAACCATTCTCAGCTACATTAACTGGCAAGAACAAAAGTGCACTCAGTGTGGATAGATACTCCTCGTCCCATGACAAGCTCTGCATACTAACAGAGTTGTCCCTGCCTCTGCAGACATAAGAGGACTCATGACAAATGATGTGCACCAAGAGACTGACAGCTCATCTTCTCCCATGCTTGCTGGCTGCACTACACTGAAGAGCTGGCTAGCAAGCTGGTAACACACACGATGCCTCCTCTCCCCATAACAGGTTCCCCATCATTCCTCTGATTCCTTCTTTTGTAGCAATTGACCTTGTCCAATATTCAAAGCTCTTTTAAAGGTAATGATCTTAGACTCTGGAAATAGTCTTCAAACATATGAAAGATTATTACAAAGAGAATGATGGCCAGCTGCTTCCCATCTCACTCGAGAATAGAGCTTGGGCTGCTGCCATTCACTGCAGAAGGACTGAATAAATGTTTATCATGAAGATGATGATGGTTATGAAGATAAAATCACAACAGGCATAAAGAAGACCTGGACTGCAGTTGGAGGAACCTCATTTTGATGAAATAAATGTCCTGACATCAAAAATTCTGAATCTAGTTGCTGATTCAAATTTACTCTGAATTCATTCAACAAGACTTTGCTAGGCATCAACTGTGAGACCCAGGGAGCACTGGGATAGAACGCAAGGAGTACCTAAAATTATGTATCAAAAATCTGTCTTTGCCAAATTGATTTACAACTTATTTTAAGAAATGGACTTTTTACATGTGAAATCGTTAAGCCATGTTTAAAAATAACATGTAATTACTGCACAAACTATATATGAGTCGAGGCAGTTTGAATAATTAACAGAGACTTCATTAATGAGGTGAAGCTTCAGCTAGGCCTTGTACATAGAATTAGGTAGTAACTTAAAAATATGTATTCATTTGATAAATATTTATTGTATATCTGTGATGTTCTGACACTACAAGAAACAGGATGAATGATATAGTCAAAAGGTGTGTTTGAGATAATAAAATACTCTTTCATTACACAATTGAGGAAATGCTGTCTGACCCTTATCCTCTCTGAGTAGGCACTTGTAGCAAATTGTGATAGAATTGGAAACGTTATCAATTTCTACATCAGCTCAGTACTCCTATATGAAAACCGTATCATTTGCCTTGCCTTTGTTTTTCATCCACCAGAACTATCAACCTGAAGACAAAATAAAACAAAACAAGAAATATTTTCATTCTTAAGAGATTAATTCCTATTCAGCAGACTTTTAAAAGCTTGTTTTCTTGAAAAAAGAATACTATGTTGTGCATTTCCTATGTACGGTTGAGAACTTTTTATGTTTTTTAAGTGTATTATCTTGGCAAAATGTGTACAACTAATCTTTAGTGTACTTGCCTGTTTTATTTATTAGTTACAATTGTTAAATTCCAAGTTATTTTATACTAACTTAAACAGACATCAGGAACTCTTAGCTTATACTTTGTAATAAGTTGTATTTTTTTCTTTCTGCTCAATAGTGAAAACAAAGCAAAGAAGCTAAGTATGAGGTATTTTATTGAGAGCTAGCATACACAGGGGTTAAGAGCTTAATCTCTTGAATTCAGGCTGATTTGGCATCAAATTCCAGTCATAGGACTTTCACAACTGTGGGCAAGTTAATCTAAGTGGGCCTCAAATCTCTGTTCTGTTAAATAGAAAAAGAGTGTACCTAATTCATGGGATAGTTACAAAGATTAAAGTAGCTAATGCATGCAAAATAATTAACGATGTCTAGCATAAAGTATATTCTCAGTAAATTCTAGTTATTAAGAGCCTTGAAAATGAAGATAACTTATGTCCATGTTTGGCTACTAAATTGGTGTTGGGATTGTCGACCAGGTAATTAGAGTCACGCTTATGACAAAGGCCATCAGTTGTGCATGAAGTTATATATGCATCTAATTGAGCATGCATCTGTCAGGAAAGAAAGATGAGTAGGAGACTATCAAGAACTGCTCTAACTTGAACATCTGTTAATTACATATAAAGCACTTGAGACTTTCACTAGATTTTTTTCTCTAATCCTGAAACTAATTAATGTTCATAATAAAAATCTTAGAAAACACAAAAATATAAAGAAGTCAACAAAAATCAACTATAAGAACAGTATTCAAAATCAACAAGTTTGATGAATTAACATTGATATTTTTCCTGTGCATACATATATAATTTTTGTGCACATATATAATTTATAAAATTGATATTTTAAACATTAAGGAATTCAGCTGCAGAAACACATTTTATATTCTGCTTTTTTATATATTATATACTTAGATATTAAATAATACTCAAAAGTACAATTGATTCCATAATACCCCATTGAATGATTTTGGTATTGACATTTTTATGCATCATTTCTCATGATTTTCTATAAATAATGCTAAAATAAATATTCTTAAAAATAAATTATATGCATACAGGTAAGGCTGTCTCCAGAAAATTTATGCCAATTCTCTCATTACTGGATAAGCAAATGTTTTTTGCCTAACTCGCTGTCCTCCACACCACAGCTCATCTTCATTCATCATAGCTATAATAATAATTATTGACAACCACTAGGGACTTACCCTGTGGCAGGCCCTGTTCTAACTGCTCTGTAGACATTACATTTTTAAATCTTCTCAACAACACTGTAAGGCATATTCTAATCATTCCTGTTTTACAGATTAAGAAGCTATGGCTTAACCAGATGAAGTCTGAGGTTCCACAATTAGAAATAAAGTTGGGATGTAAGTCCCCAGGCAGTGTGACTTCCACAGACTGTGATTTTCACCACAACACAGTATTATTTTTCCATAGCATTCATCAGTATTATCCACCAAAATTGTTTTTGTTAATGTGAAAGACAAAAAAAACTATTGTTTTTACTTTACATAATTTTAGTAATGAGGCCAATATTTTTTCATAATTTTATTTTTTAATTTTTAATTTTTTTATATTTTGGATATTTCATGTGAATTTTTTATTTATGTTCCTTGGTGTCTTCATCATTTAATTATTAGTAGTACTTTCCTCTGAAGGCTAGATTCTAAAATTAGATATTGAGTGACTCTCTTTGAGGTAATAATAAATATGGATTTTCAAGATGGTGACACGTTTTATTCAGTTGCATTAATCAGGAAAAAATTTTGCTAGTTGCATTCTCTGGTGAGCATTGGACTTCCTGCCTGCCAATATGTATTCCATTTTATAGGTCTTTTTAGATGTTCTCTTTGGTTTGTAATTGACGGATTTCTTGGAAGCAAAAAGTCACTGGAGATTTAGTGAGTGTGAAATGGTGAATATTGAAGCATTTTAAATATTGATATGAAAATAAATCTCCTAGCAGGATATCTTTTTGTTCTGCTATTTCTGGAATGAATATATTAGTTTAAAAATTGTGAGCATTTAACAGATGTGAAAGTGCTAGTCTTTGGGCTGTTAACAGACTGTACTCTGCCAGATTTGTTGGTAGCCTTTCCATATTCTGGAAATATTAGAGATATTTATAACCATAGTGATATTTCCAAATGCTTTAAATAATTATGTGAGTATACTCACATAGTTATTTTCAACTGCAGAAATGCTCCCATAATAGAAGAAATTACTACTCTTAACGGGGTATGTGGAATAGCTGTTTTATTTGAGAGCAACAATGAGGAGCATGGCCATGAAATGCGGATGCAATAAACAAAAGGAAAGAAGTCATGCCCCAAGTATCTTGGGGCAGCAACTTGTGAGAAGGCAAATCAATGGCATATAGAGGCTACATCACAAAGCTTGCTTAATATAGATTCCTCTGGTACCATCGCTAAGATGATAAGGGCCTAAAGTTTGTCTTCAGTGGTTAACCTTTATTCTTCTTGGTAGGGATTGAGGTGAAGAGACAGGATACCTTTTTTATTTTTAAATCTATTTCCAGCTTTCAGAAAAATAGAAAGAGAATGGGGACCTTTTTGTATTTGCTTCTTAATTGCCTTTACCTCAACAATCCTTCATATTTTGGAGTAAATATTTAAAAAGGAACAATTATTCATATGTTAACGGTTTTTCACTCCATAAATTTCCTGATACTCTAGTGGGCTGGTACTTCTGCATGGGGAAAGAATTCACATTTTGGGGGGAACTAAAAATCAAATTTTGAGAGAAGAATAATAAAACAAGAAGGGCAGAAACTCAGATCTGAGACCTAAGTAAAAAATTGTTTCATAGAACTCTACTCAATAACTTATTATACAGAATTTCCATATACAGAGGCAGCGGTATGCTGCTCAATGTTTAAAAACAAACTTTGTGGAGAAGAAAATAAAATTACTTATACTGTTTGCTGATTTCCGTGGTGTAAACTCTCACACCGTGGCAGATCTCAAGCTATCATAGTGATGTCACTGAACTGAAGTTAGGAAGACGTATAAGCATTTGTCTCTCACAATGTTGGTAGAAACCTGCTTTAACACACCACTGGGCAGAGGCCCCCATGAAATATAGACTGAGCTCAGAGAAGTCCCAGTTAGAAAAGTGCACCAGTTCTTCCCATCAACCATTTACTGTGGATAGTTCCTTCAGGAAGAAAACATCTACATCTAGTATTCACTTTACCCAGTTGTAGCCACTTATCCTACAAATTAGAGAAAACAGCAACACAAGTGACATGAGTTCTTGGACCCAGAGCAGCCATACTACCAATGTCTGGTTCAATCCTTGACAGGGCAACCTACCGTTTACTGCTAGCTGCCTCTTTGTAATGAATCAGCAAAAGCAATTCTCGATAAACCTAGCATCCTTCATGTTGCAAACCCACACACCAGAAAGAGATATAAAACCAACATCCGTGGGTATTATACTGGGTATCTTCCATTTATATCTCCAGAGTCAATCTACCTCTCTTCTTTCCCTATGACTCGGACCTGTATGAACTCCACCAACAGACTCCGTTGCTCTCTGGCTTACCATTGGGTTGGGCCAATGGTGAAAGTGACAAGATTTCTTAGGGAGAAGAGTGATATCATAGTATTCTCCTGACTCCCTCCCAGGGGTTCCCTTAGGCTAATTACATCTTTCTTCTAAAGGTCACAGGTCCTATCAAGTACACTTCTGTACACAGCTGCTGTGTCCCCAGATTCTGATAATGGCTCCTTCTCTCTTCTTCAGGCTAAAAATAGTAAGGGATCCTCATTGTTATTTGTACTAATCCTTTTCATTTTTATTCAGCATGCCCTAAACCTTGATCAGAATACCCATAGTTCACTCAGTAGTTTTTGAACAAACTATTTTTTTGTTTTGGCCAGGACTCTAGCTGATGCTGATATGGAATTATTATGCAAGTAGTAAGCAATTGTGTATGTATACTAGGCACAGCAACCTAAAAGAGAAAGTCCTTCTTGTAGACCTCTTGATCCTATGTATATCTTTATAGTTATCTGAATTTAATCTACTCCCAGGGGTGACCTGGCAAATGTTCCACAATCAGCTCTTAAGGAAAAAAAAAAAAAGCCCTGATTTGTAACAGAGTTCCCACTTGCAGTGATGTAAATATTACTACTATGGTGAGTTTCAATTTACCAAAATAACTTCCTGAAGGAGAGATAGGAACAGATATGCAATGCTGTTTCTCACAACCTGACAAGAGCAAACTGCCAACTCCAGCTCTTTGGGGCCTATTCCCATCTGTGGTCTTATCTTTTTTGGTTCTGCAATACAATACAAAACAATACAATTCTGGTATTGGCTTTACTGTTTTATCTTCCTGTTTTTCTTTTCTCCAAGTATGGACCAGTTTATATGAGGAAAAACAAATTAAGGCTTCATCTACCATAACTCCTCATGTATCCGATATGCTAAGTCCTGCCATCCTCTCTTCTTCTAACTCCCCATTGCCTCTGACTATACTTGTTTTTATTATTATACTTTAAGTTTCAGGGTACATGTGCACAACGTGCAGGTTAGTTACATATGTATACATGTGCCATGTTGGTGTGCTGCACCCTGTAACTCATCATTTAACATTAAAGCTATCCCTCCCCCCACCCCACAGCAGGCCCCAGTGTGTGATGTTCCCCTTCCTGTGTCCAAGTGTTGTCATTGTTCAATTCCCACCTATGAGTGAGAACATGCGGTGTTTCGTTGTTTGTCCTTGCAATAGTTTGCTGAGAATGATGGTTTCCAGCTTCATCCATGTCCCTACAAAGGACGTGAACTCATCTTTTTTTTATTATTATTATTATTTAAGTTTTAGGGTACATGTGCACAATGTGCAGGTTTGCTACATACATATCCATGTGCCATGTTGGTGTGCTGCACCCATTAACTCATCATTTATCATTAGGTATATCTCCTAATGCTGTCCCTCCCCCCTCCCCCCAACCCACAACAGTCCCCAGAGTGTGATGTTCCCCTTCCTGTGTCCATGAGTTCTCATTGTTCAATTCCCACCTATGAGTGAGAACATGTGGTGTTTGGTTTTTTGTCCTTGTGATAGTTTACTGAGAATGATGGTTTCCATTTTCATCCATGTCCCTACAAAGGATATGAACTCATCATTTTTTATGGCTGCATAGTATTCCATGGTGTATATGTGCCACATTTTCTTAATCCAGTCTATCGTTGTTGGACATTTGGGTTGGTTCCAACTCTTTGCTATTGTGAATAGTGCCGCAATAAACATACGTGTGCATGTGTCTTTATAGCAGCATGATTTATAATCCTTTGGGTATATACCCAGTAATGGGATGGCTGGGTCAAATGGTATTTCTAGTTCTAGATCCCTGAGGAATCACCACACTGGCTTCCACAATGGTTGAACTAGTTTACAGTCCCACCAACAGTGTAAAAGTGTTCCTATTTCTCCACATCCTCTCCAGCACCTGTTGTTTCCTGACTTTTTAATGATGGCCATTCTAACTGGTGTGAGATGGTATCTCATGGTGGTTTTGATTTGCATTTCTCTGATGGTCAGTGATGATGAGCATTTTTGCATGTGTTTTTTGGCTGCATAAAAGTCTTCTTTTGAGAAGTGTCTGTTCATGTCCTTCACCCACTTTTTGATGGGGATGTTTGTTTTTTTCTTGTAAATTTGTTTGATTTCATTGTAGATTCTGGATATTAGCCCTTTGTCAGATGAGTAGGTTGCAAAAATTTTCTCCCATTTTGTAGATTGCCTGTTCACTCTGATGGTAGTTTCTTTTGCTGTGCAGAAGCTCTTTAGTTTAATTAGATCTTATTTGTCAATTTTGGCTTTTGTGGCCATTGCTTTTGGTGTTTTAGACATGAAGTCCTTGCCCATGCCTATGTCCTGAATGGTATTGCCTAGGTTTTCTTCTAGGGTTTTTATGGTTTTAGGTCTAACATTTAAGTCTTTAATCCATCTTGAATTAATTTTTGTATAAGGCATAAGGAAGGGATCCAGTTTCAGCTTTCTACATATGGCTAGCCAGTTTTCCCAGCACCATTTATTAAATAGGGAATCCTTTCCCCATTGCTTGTTTTTGTCAGGTTTGTCAAAGATCAGATAGTTGTAGATATGTGGCATTATTTCTGAGGGCTCTGTTCTGTTCCATTGATCTATGTCTCTGTTGTGGTACCAGTACCATGCTGTTTTGGTTACTGAAGCCTTGTAGTATAGTTTGAAGTCAGGTAGCGTGATGCCTCCAGCTTTGTTCTTTTGGCTTAGGATTGACTTGGCGATGCGGGCTCTTTTTTGGTTCCATATGAACTTTAAAGTAGATTTTTCCAATTCTGTGAAGAAAGTCATTGGTAGCTTGATGGGGATGGCATTGAATCTATAAATTACCTGGGGCAGTATGGCCATTTTCACGATATTGATTCTTCCAACCCATGAACATGGAATGTTCTTCCATTTATTTGTATCCTCTTTTATTTCATTGAGCAGTGGTTTGTAGTTCTCCTTGAAGAGGTCCTTCACATCCCTTGTAAGTTGGATTCCTAGGTATTTTATTCTCTTTGAAGCAATTGTGAATGGGAGTTCACTCATGATTTGGCTCTCTGTTTGTCTGTGATTGGTGTACAAGAATGCTTATGATTTTTGTACATTGATTTTGTATCCTAAGACTTTGCTGAAGTTGCTTATCAGCTTAAGGAGATTTTGGGCTGAGACAATGAGGTTTTCTAGATATACAATCATATCGTCTGCAAACAGGGACAATTTGACTTCCTCTTTTCCTAATTAAATACCCTTTATTTCCTTCTCCTGCCTGATTGCCCTGGCCAGAACTCCCAGCACTATGTTGAATAGGAGTGGTGAGAGAGGGCATCCCTGTCTTGTGCCAGTTTTCAAAGGGAATGCTTCCAGTTTTTGCCCATTCAGTATGATATTGGCTGTGGGTTTGTCGTAGATAGCTCTTCTTATTTTGAGATACGTCCCATCAATACCTAATTTATTGAGAGTTTTTAGCATGAAGAGTTGTTGAATTTTGTCAAAGGCCTTTTCTGCATCTATTGAGATAATCATGTGGTTTTTGTCTTTGGTTCTGTTTATATGCTGGATTACATTTATTGATTTGTGTATGTTGAACCAGCCTTGCATCCCAGGGATGAAGCCCACTTGATCATGGTGGATAAGCTTTTTGATGTGCTGCTGGATTCGGTTTGCCAGTATTTTATTGAGGATTTTTGCATCAATGTTCATCAAGGATATTGGTCTGAAATTCTCTTTTTTGGTTATGTCTCTGCCAGGCTTTGGTATTAGGACGATGCTGGCCTCATAAAATGTGTTAGGGAGGATTCCCTTTTTTTCTATCGATTGGAATAGTTTCAGAAGGAATGGTAGCAGTTCCTCCTTGTACCTCTGGTAGAATTCGGCTGTGAATCCATCAGGTCCTGGACTCTTTTTGGTTGGTAAGCTATTGATTATTGCCACAATTTCAGAACCTGTTATTGATCTATTCAGAGATTCAACTTCTTCCTGGTTTAGTCTTAGGAGGGTGTATTTGTTGAGGAATTTATCCATTTCTTCTAGATTTTCTAGTTGATTTGTGTAGAGGTGTTTGTAGTATTCTCTGATGGTAGATTGTATTCCTGTGGGATCGGTGGTGATATCCCCTTTATCATTTTTTATTGCGTCTATTTGATTCTTCTCTCTTTTCTTCTTTATTAGTCTTGCTAGTGGTCTATCAATTTTGTTCATCTTTTCAAAAAACCAGCTCCTGGATTCATTAATTTTTTGAAGGGTTTTTTGTGTCTATATTTCCTTCAGTTCTGCTCTGATTTTAGTTATTTCTTGCCTTCTGCTAGCTTTTGACTGTGTTTTCTCTTGCTTTTCTAGTTCTTTTAATTGTGATGTTAGGGTGTCAATTTTGGATCTTTTCTGCTTTCTCTTGTGGGCATTTAGTGCTATAAATTTCCCTCTACACACTGCTTTGTATGTGTCCCAGAGATTCTGGTATGTTGTGTCTTTGTTCTCGTTGGTTTCAAAGAACATCTTTATTTCTGCCTTCATTTGGTTATATACCCAGTAGTCATTCAGGAGCAGGTTGTTCAGTTTCCATGTAGTTGAGTGGATTTGAGTGAGTTTTTAAATCCTGAGTTCTAGTTTGATTGCACTGTGGTCTGAGAGACAGTTTGTTATAATTTCTGTTCTTTTACATTTGCTGAGGAGAGCTTTACTTCCAACTATGTGGTCAATTTTGGAATAGGTGTGGTGTGGTGCTATAAAAAATGTATATTCTGTTGATTTGGGGTGGAGAGTTCTGTAGATGTCTATTAGGTCTGCTTGGTGCAGAGCTGAGTTCAATTCCTGGGTATCCTTGTTAACTTTCTGTCTTATTGATCTGTCTAATGTTGACAGTGGGGTGTTAAAATCTCCCATTATTATTTTGTGGGAGTTTAAGTCTCTTTGTAGGTCACTCAGGACTTGCTTAACGAATCTGGGTGTTCCTGTGTTGGGTGCATATATATTTAGGATAGTTAGCTCTTCTTGTTGAATTGATCCCTTTACCATTATGTAATGGCCTTCTTTGTCTCTTTTGATCTTTGTTGGTTTAAAGTCTATTTTATTAGAGACTAGGATTGCAACCCCTGCCTTTTTTTGTTTTCCATTTGCTTGGTAGATCTTCCTCCATCCCTTTGAGTCTATGTGTGTCTCTGCACGTGAGATGAGTTTCCTGAATACAGCACACTGATGGGTCTTGACTCCTTATCCAATTTGCCAGTCTGTGTCTTTTAATTGGAGCATTTAGCCCATTTACATTTAAAGTTAATACTGTTATGTGTGAATTTGATCCTGTCATTGTGATGTTAGTTGGTTATTTTGCTCGTTAGTTGATGCAGTTTCTTCCTAGCCTCGATGGTCTTTACAATTTGGCATGTTTTTGCAGTGGCTGATGCAGGTTGTTCCTTTCCATGTTTAGTGCTTCCTTCAGGAGCTCTTTTAGGGCAGGCCTGGTGTGACAAAATCACTCAGCATTTGCTTGTCTGTAAAGTATTTTATTTCTCCTTCACTTATGAAGCTTAGTTTGGCTGCATATGAAATTCTGGGTTGAAAATTCTTTTCTTTAAGAATGTTGAATATCGGTCCCCACTCTCTTCTGGCTTGTAGACTTTCTGCTGAGAGATCAGCTGTTAGTCTGATGGGCTTCCCTTTGTGGGTAACCTGACCTTTCTCTCTGGCCTCCCTTAACATTTTTTCCTTCATTTCAACTTTGGTGAATCTGACAATTATGTGTCTTGGAGTTGCTCTTCTCAAGGAGTATCTTTGTGGCATTCTCTGTATTTCCTGAATCTGAATGTTGGCCTGCCTTGTTAGATTGGGGAAGTTCTCCTGGATAATATCTTGCAGAGTGTTTTCCAACTTGGTTCCATTCTCCCCGTCACTTTCAGGTACACCAATCAGATGTAGGTTTGGTCTTTTCACATAGTCCCATATTTCTTGGAGGCTTTGTTCTTTTCTTTTTATTCTTTTTTCTCTAAACTTCCCTTCTCGCTTCATTTCATTCATTTCATCTTCCATCACTGATACCCTTTCTTCCAGTTGATCGCATCGGCTACTGAGGCTTCTGCAATCTTCACATAGTTCTTGAAACTTGGCTTTCAGCTCCATCAGCTCCTTTAAGCCCTTCTCTGCATTGGTTATTTTAGTTATACATTCATCTATTTTTTTTTAAAGTTTTTAACTTCTTTGCCAGTGGTTTGAATTTCCTCCCGTAGCTCAGAGTAGTTTGATCGTCTGAAGCCTTCTTCTCTCAACTCGTCAAAGTCATTCTCCTTCCAGCTTTGTTCCGTTGCTGGTGAGGAACTGCGTTCCTTTGGAGGAGGAGAGGTGCTCTGCTTTTTAGAGTTTCCCGTTTTTCTGCTCTGTTTTCTCCCCATCTTTGTAGGTTTTTCTACTTTTGGTCTTTGATGATGGTGATGTACAGATGGGTTTTTGGTGTGGGTGTCCTTTCTGTTTGTTAGTTTTCCTTCTAACAGACAGGACCCTCAGCTGCAGGTCTGTTGGGGTTTGCTAGAGGTCCACTCCAGACCCTATTTTGCTGGGTGTCAGCAGCGGTGGCTGCAGAACAGCGGATTTTTGTGAGACCACAAATTCAGCTGTCTGATCGTTCCTCTGGAAGTTTTGTCTCAGAGGAGTACCTGGCCAAGTGAGGTGTCAGTCTGTCCCTACTGGGGGGTGCCTCCCAGTTAGGCTGCTCGGGGGTCAGGGACCCACTTTAGGAGGCAGTCTGCCCGTTCTCAGATCTCCAGCTGCGTGCTGGGAGAACCACTACTCTCTTCAAAGCTGTCAGACAGGGACATTTAAGTCTGCAGAGGTTCCTGCTGTCTTTTTGTTTGTGCCCTGCCCCCAGAGGTGGAGCCTACAGAGGCAGGCAGGCCTCCTTGAGCTGTGGTGGGCTCCACCCAGTTCGAGCTTCCTGGCTGCTTTGTTTACCTAAGCAAGCCTGGGCAATGGCGGGCGCCCCCCCCAGCCTCGCTGCCGCCTTGCAGTTTGATCTCAGACTGCTGTGCTAGCAATCAGCGAGACTCCGTGGGCATAGGACCCTCCGAGCCAGGTGCGGGACACAATCTCCTGGTGTGCCGTTTTCCAAGCCCATTGGAAAAGTGCAGTATTAGGGTGGGAGTGACCCGATTTTCCAGGTGCCGTCTGTTACCCCTTTCTTTGACTAGGAAAGGGAACTCCCTGACCCCTTGCGCTTCCAGAGTGAGGCAATGCCTTGCCCTGCTTTGGCTGGCACACAGTGCGCTGCACTGACTGTCCTGCACCCACTGTTTGTCACTCCCTAGTGAGATGAACTCAGTACCTCAGACGGAAATGCATAAATCACCTGTCCTCTGCGTCACTCACGCTGGGAGCTGTAGACTGGAGCTGTTCCTATTCGGCCATCTTGGCTCCACCCCTCGAACTCATCATTTTTTATGGCTGCATAGTATTCCATGGTGCATATGTGCCGCATTTTCTTAATCTAGTCTATCATTGTTGGACATTTGGCTTGGCCTCTGACTATACTCTTTTGATCACTGGGATATCTGAGATACTGTCTCCCCCATGAGCACCAGAGACAAACACTTTATAAATCCCAACCAGTGAAAAGATAACAACCATATAACTTGGCATCTGATTTTGCACTTGATAGAGGGTACAATGGGTGGCTATTACATACTCAGGCTAACGCAACAGAGAAATTTTAGCTTCAGCCTGTTAATAGTTCCTTTATGAAGCAAGTCTCAGAGAAGAAAAGCAGAGCCCAAAGCATCTTCTCTCCCGTTTGCCTAAACAAGAGTTTGGCACCCTCCTGAAGGGATAGAAATGAGAAATGTATAAGCTGTGGTTCATTTCCCAAAGGTCATGGGACCGTCTAGTTTGAGACACCTCCCTCCCCTTACCCCACCCAATATAATTTACAGTCCTGAAGGCTGCAATACAGGTTAGAATCTCTGAGGGACTGTGGAGGCAGGGTCACAAAATGCCTTGGAAATATTCATTGTACCTTTATGAATAAGATAATAATAGGTTGTTAATTCACAATGGAAATAATAATCCTGAATGTTACAGGGAAATAATGTGTATTGTCCTCCAAATTCTTTCACAATAGTCAGAAAACTGAACCCATCCTAGAAAAATTTGTTATTTATTTTACAGGTAATTCTTTTCTCCAGCTGCATCAGTTCTGAAAATTATAGTTAAAAATTGTATTGGCAAATACTCCGAGCCTCACCATCATTGTGATTCTTCTAGTGGTTGCCTGTGATCCAAATGATCAAGACATGATAAAGACAAGCCATTGTTTTTTGGGGGGTGGGGTGGGGGAAAGACCCAGTCTAAAATAAATGTAGTCAAAAATACTAAACACTGAGAAGAAGAATACACCTTGACTCTTAGTCTTCAAAAAGTAGAGATATGATGAAATAGATTGTAGCCTAATGAGATATTAGGACACAGTTTGATTCACATGGAGCAGGCATGAAATACAGAGAAGGAAAGAGGAAAATCTTTTTTTTTTTTTTTTTTTTTTTTTGAGATGGAGTCTTGCCTTATCGCCAAGCTGGAGTGCAGTGGAGCAATCTCAGCTCACTGCAACCTCCACCTCCCGGATTCAAGCGATTCTCCTGCCTCAGCCTCCCGAGTAGCTGGGACTGCAGCTGTGTGCCACCACGCCCAGCTAATTTTTTTATTTTTAGTAGAGATGGGATTTCACTATGTTGGCCAGGATGGTTTCAATCTCTTGACCTCAAATGATCCGCCCACCTCAGCTTCCCAAAGTGTAGAAAATCTTAATGGAAGAAAGGACACCTGAACTGGGCTTTCAAAGAAGAGAAGTCCTCTCTATCAGTAAAAGAAGGAAGAAAACTCCAGATGGATGGAAAAGCATTTATACAGGAGAGGATCTGTGAAATATCAAGATGTATGTGATGAGTTATCAGTAGTTTGGTATTGTGAGCATGTAAACTCAAAGCTGAGGCTAGAAAGGAAGGAACCAGAAGGATTTATATCCTGTAGGTCAGTTTATTTTAAATGGAGTTTACAACCTCCAATAGGGGATACGAGGATCAGTTGAGTGTTTAAACTTCAAGTCATGTTTTCTAAATATCTATTCACAAGGAAGTCATAGGTCAGGTGTCACATGAAGTATTTAAAGTAACCCTGAATGAAGAGACAATGCTCCTGAACATAAAGGGAGGACAAGAGGAATTGGAGCCTCAGTCATTCTTTTATCTTAAGTGATTATGTAACTTACATGTACCTACTTAGGTAGATTTACTACATAAATATCTGATTTTAGTGAAATACTTAAAAAATGAAGTGATTAGAAAGAAGATTCCTGCAGAGAAACTAGGTTGAAGATAATACTAATCATGCATGTACTTGTATGAAACAGTAAAAGGAGAGAACTGACACATTTTCTATTTCTAAAAAAACTGTCAGCCATATATCAAATTGAAAAAGCATATTCTAATCAGATTGCACAAAATAGGGCCTAGAAACAAAAATTATCAATACAAGTGTCACTGGTAGAGGGTCATGACTGCAAGCTGTCCAGGTTCTTGGCATTTTGAACAAAGAATTGGACAAAATGCCCAGCAAAGCAAAGAAAGAATGAAGCAACACAGGAGTGAAACAGGGATTTATTGAAAATGAAAGTACATTCCACAGTTTGGAGTGGACCCCAGCAGCAGCTCAGGAGCCCAGATACAGAATCTTCTTGGGTCCAAATATCCCCAAGAAGTTTTCCATTGGCCACTTCATGCTCACCTCATGTAAGTGAAGTGGTAGCCCGCAATCAGTCTGATTGGTTGCAGAAGGCAGCCAACCAGAGGCTGAAGTGAAGTTACAAATTTATACTTCTATGCAAATGAAGACTCTGTGGTCAATCAGTGTGACTGGTTGTGGACAGCAACCATTCAGAGGCTGGAGTAAAGTTACAAATTTGCAAACAAAGACTCCACCCGCACTCAGTATGATTTGTTGCAGGCAGCCAATTTCCCATCTGCAATGCAGAAAAGGTCAAATGGACCTGAAAGCCCCTGGTCTTTCTGTTACTTAGGAATGCAAAGTTAGGTTTTTCCTTTCAATTTAGTTCTAGGAAGTCAGCATGAAACACCCTTAGGTTCCCTGCTTCTGGACCCTATTCTCCTCCCTCAAAAGGATTCAAAACATGGATTTACATTATTATAAATGAAGAGCCTCCTCCCAACTGCCTGTTTTCCCTCACTGGATTAGCTCATGGATACTATGAAAACATCATGATAGGCACCAAAACATTTACTAACTAAGCACCTGGATCATGGGACACATTATACTTGTTTTCTTGGTAACAGAAGTCATTTATACTCAAGCTAGTATTTACAAAGTTTTACTAACATTTCATAAGGAATAAGGCCTGTAGGTTGTACTGATGCCGATTTCCCAGTTTTGATGTTTTATGTTTTACTAGAGTTACGTTAGATGTTACTTCTTTTTTTTTTTTGAGATGGAGTCTCGCTCTGTCACCCAGACTGGAGTGCAGTGGCGTGATTTTGGCTCACTGCAAGCTCCGCCTCCTGGGTTCACGCCATTCTCCTGCCTCAGCCTCTCTGAGTAGCTGGGACTACAGGCACCCGCCACCACACCCGGCTAATTTTTTTTGTATTTTTAGTAGAGACGGGGTTTCACCGTGGTCTCGATCTCCTGACCTCGTGATCCGCCCGCCTCGGCCTCCCAAAGTGCCGGGATTACAGGCGTGAGCCACCGCGCCCGGCCAGATGTTACTTCTGAGGGAAGCTGGGTGAAAGGTACCTGGAACCTCTTCAGACTATTTTTGTAAATGCCTGTGAGTCTGTAATTATTTCAATACTAATTTTCTAATACTTGATACATATGTGTGTATATATGTAAAATATGTGATTTATATATGTACGTATATACAATATGTATGATTTATATATATGTATGTATAATGGGATTTATATATGTGTATATATGTTATATATGATTTATGTATATATGAAATCTGACTTTAAGTTTTCTTACTTAATGGCAAAAAAACAAAACAAGAAGCCATATACCATTGGAGTAAATAGCTGTTTTTCTCCTTATAGTAAAAATGACTGAAATAATACCTGAAAAGCAATATGGAAATAAACTAAAATGTGTTGCTCTATCAGCAAAGATGTTGGGAAGACATAGACAAAATATTGCTGAAGGTTCGAAGGAAAAAAATTGCAATAAATTATGCAGTGAGTAAGCTTTCCTATAGAGTTGCAAAAAAATGCAGATGTTTCTAGCAAGTCTCAGATTTGGCATTTGTTGCATTCTATTTCGATAATTAAATACATGAAAAAATTTAGATACAAAAGAAACTCAAACTAGGGCATATAAATTCTCAACAAGAGATTTTTTATTTAATAGAAATAATAATAGTACACAATAGGAAAATCAATGTTATAAGTAACCACCAATATAGTCATTGTTTTGAATGGAATTCTTAAAAATTCCAAGATTATTTATAAAATTAAGGAAGACATTTAAATATAGTAGAATATTGTAATTCTTCTAATGTATGGGAATGTCCTTATACCGGCCTGTCCTGATGTCAAAATGACAATTGTCCTGCACACCTATATAGTCACCACAGGACATATAATAGTTATATGCATGTCAAACTCAAGAACCTGAGCCACACAGTATTCGTAATATGACAGTTGATTGGATTTTAGCAAAACAGATTTTTCCATCACATTAAATTAATGTTGTTAATTTGCCTTTTATTGATTTTATAGCTTTTCTTTGTATTTAATACATAAATTTGTTTTGGTTGTATTTTTGTATAACAGTTATAAACAGATGGAGATTATACCTAGCTTTATGCTCATACATAAGTAGCAAAAGTCATTACAGTTAATTTTCAAGATCTGGAAGTATTTTGTTTTACTCTTTAAAAGGAAACACATATTACTCGAGTTTGAGAAACACAACTTAAGTCCTTATGAATGCTCCTAAGCTCCAGGTTAGGTTTTGTTGGAATCAAGCAACAGGTAGCAACTTGAGTGGAAGGCAAGAGACAGGTAGGGGTTAGGGAGGGGAGGAAACACAGAGCCCCTTCAAAAGCAAAAGCAGCACTAAAAAGGTAGAATGATACCAATGGGAAATTTTACCAACTACACTCGTTTGTCATGATCCAATGCTGAAGACAGAGTAAGTATAACTGAGACCCACAACGGCACCAGTCACACGGATACCTGAGCAGTATACAAAGACAGACAAAACAGTGACCTCTTCTATGACATTGGGTGGAGTTCCATTATAGGCCCACCTTGTGTGAAAACTCAGTGGCCTGTATTAAGCCTTCCAAACTGAGAAGTAAGACAGTCTCATCTTGAGGCAAGTGAAACGGATGCCTCTTAGAACCCAAGACTCCAGTGCTTAAAACACTGACTGTGCAAGAGTTGCAGTACAATGGCACCTCCCTACATCTGTGGTTTCAGTTACACATGGGCAACCGTGATCTGAAAATATCAAATGGAAAATTCTAGAAATAAACAATTCATAAGCTTCACATTTCACACTGTACTGAGTAGTGTGGTGAAATCTCCCACTGCCCCACTCTGTCCCTCCAGGGATGTGAATCCTCCCATTGTCTAGTGGAGCCACACGGCATTTGCTTCCTTCCTGCCTGTTAGTCATTTAGTAACCATCTTGGCTATCAGATTTTTTTAAAAAGCCATGGTATCTCTAGAGTTTGATACTATATGTGGCTTTAGGCCTCTATTGGGGGTATTGAAATATATCCCTCGTGGATAAGGGAGGACTACTGTTGTGACTTTAATACATTTCTAAGTGAAAATCATAATTATTTCAGGATGGTAAATACAGTGAAGCTTTTTTATTACAGGCTGAGATAAGGTCAGGATTAGGATGTCTCTAACAGAAATTTCTTCCCTCATGTTCTCACTCTCCAAAAAGAAGGGTGTGCAAATATTATTTCAAGGGAGATACTTATACACATAAAGAGTGTAATAACCACTACAAAATGCCTGAGAAATACTGAAATTTTTATGATTTCTAAAGCAAGACTCTTATCCAGTTGGACGAGAGACAGTAGAATTTCCTCTGATTTGTCAGAGCTTCAACATAAGTCTTTGTCTCCTTTGTGCTCTTCTGATATGGTTGTTTTCATTATCATGCTTGATGTGCTCCCAGTCTCTTTCCCAGTGCGGCATTCAGCAATCTTCCAACTGCCATTCCTGGGTTCCGCTCTGCCTTTCAATGACTGACACCTGGGTGGCAGATGGCACAAATAGCCCACTATATATTTCCTGGATTGATGAAGAAATCTGTCAGGAACCTGACTGCATTGGCCTGGTGCCTTGTGACAAAAACGTCTGCTCGAGGGAGTGACAGTGACTGGAAATAAGTTTGATGAAAATGATCTGGAGCTTGTTGAGTTTCAAATGTTGCTTTTATTCCTTCCCTTCCTTATATTTACACATCCTTGGATTTTTGCCTTGAAAACACATTAAAAATAAATTGGACACTACAGTATCTTAAAGCTCGGACACAATCCACTTTTTCCGGGCACACATTTTGCCTGGGACAGATGCACTTCTTAATTCGCCATGTCCTTCTGCGTACCAGGCTTGTCTGACCATATGTGGACATGGATTTTCACATCTCTGTCATGAACTTGATTCTAGAGTGGCAAGGAAAACTGATCTGGCATGCTGGATGCTGAGAATGATCACAGAGTCAGTGTCCTAGCCTCATTTTTTTTTTTTTTTTTTGAGACAGAGTCTCGCTCTGTTGCCCAGGCTGGAGTGCAGTGGCGCAATCTCGGCTCACTGCAAGCTCCGCCTCCCGGGTTCACGCCATTCTCCTGCCTCAGCCTCCCGAGTAGCTGGGACTACAGGCGCCCGCCACCACGCCCGGCTAATTTTTTGTATTTTTAGTAGAGACAGGGTTTCACCGTGGTCTCGATCTCCTGACCTCGTGATCTGCCCGCCTCGGCCTCCCAAAGTGCTGGGATTACAAGCGTGAGCCACTGCGCCCGGCCTGTCCTAGCCTCATATTTAAAATAAATAGAGAGTTTTAAAAAATAGCTTAAAATATCTAAATTTTACTAAAGAAGAACTAATTCATTGGCTCATTAGATCAGAAATATCCACCTGTGAGACCTGTCAAGGAACTCCTCTATGCTCATTTTCTTAGTCAATAAACACATAAAATTTGCTGCCAGATGCCAGGTATATGATAGAGCCTGAGTATTGCCTTCCCCGGGAGATTCCTATGCCCTTCCCTTTACCCGCCTCCCTCCCAGCACTCTGAGGATGTCTCAAGTTCTCCCTGGTTCTGAAACAGATGTTAGTATACCTGTGTCATGATGTCTTTCTTCTATGGCTTCAGAAGACTAGCATTACTCCACAGAGGCTGAGATTATCTGCATCATGAAGTTACTGGAGTTTAAGTTTCCCAGAGGTGCCTGCATGGGCCTCTTCCTAAGATCTCGAAGGGGCTTTAGCAATGTATACCTGTTTTAAAAATGGAAGGCATTTCTGTATTACATTTCTTAAAAAGGGATTGCCAAGTTGTATGAGTTTTAAGCCCCACAAAAGCTGGATATAGCCTCATGTAGCAGAGAATGGGCATAAAAGAGTAAAACACCCACACTTTCCCCCAAGCTGCTTGTAGCTAGAATATTGGAAATAACAGGAAGAAGAGCCCATTTTAGTGTACAGGAGAATGTCTTCCTTTCAGACGAGTTAATTCCTGTAGTGCCTTACTAGAAAGATGGTAAGTCCCACAAAGCTGAAAAAATAAGCATTTCTAGGTAGACAGTATTTACTGGGGGCATTCCAGATTGAAGGAAACATGAAAGGGTTCATATTTCCTAAAATCCCTGTCGGCTGTTGTTACATGCAGTAGCGTTTGGGAACAGAATAAAAAATACAGGTGAGTTCTGAATAGCTGGGGAAGAAGGCTGAAATTAAAGTCTGACTTGTGAACAATAACAATTGTCAAAAGAGAGCTTGAGAACTTCTATGATTAGTCTGACGGTGTCAGCACCTAGATGTTCCCTGATCAGCAAGATCCTGTGTGGGCCTCAGAGAGATCATTAGTCCCTCCAGAATAAGGGTTTCCACAATGTCCTATGAGGACACATTATATAGCACTTAAAAGCACTGGTTTAGTATTCTACTAAAGTTCAGATCTTGGATCTTCCACTTAGCTTTGTGATATAGCACAACTTAATTTCTTAAAGCCTCAATTTTCTCATCTGAAAAGTTACAAAGTTATAACAAAAAGTCATAACACCTACCCTAATGAAAGGTTAGGAAGATTAAATGAGATAATGCATGACACATGGAAAATCCCTAAGGAATGTTTGTGGTGGCATGTTTAAGGCTCTCCAACAATAGAGCTGTTTCTGTGTGGCCTCTGGCACTCACTGAATATATTTATGCTTATATTGGCTTTATGTAATCTGTACTTAGTACACACCACAATGTAAAGAATTAATTTGTATTAACAATTTTTTAATGTAAAAAAGATGGAAGCAAACTTCCAGGTATTTAGAATAAGAGAAAACTGTACAGTGTGGAGAAAATTACTTGTAGTGACCACTCTGGTTCATGACTGAGTACACTAGGTAGCATGCCACACACAGCAGTGCTCCAGAAATCTACCCTCTTGGATTCTGAAAGTCCCTCGCTGTTGAAGATGATACTAACGATGCATGCACTCAAGTAAAACACTAAAAGGAGAGCACTGAGATGACTTATAATTCTTTTTTTATTATTATTATACTTTAAGTTTTGGGGTACATGTTCAGAACGTGCAGTTTCGTTACATAGGTATACATATGCCATGGTGGTTTGCTGCACCCAGTAACCCGTCATCTACATTATGTATTTCTCCTAATGCTGTCCCTCCCCTAGGCCCCCACCCCACAACAAGCCCCAGGGTATGATATTCCCCTCCCTGTGTCCATGTGTTCTCCTTGTTCAACTTCCACTTATGAGTGAGAACATGCGATGTTTGGTTTTCTGTTCCTGTGATAGTTTTCTGAGAACGATGGTTTCCAGCTTCATCTATGTCCCTGCAAAGGACATGAATTCATCCTTTTTTTATGGACACATAGTATTCCATAGTGTATATGTGCCACATTTTCTTTATCCAGTCTATCATTGATGGGCATTTGGGTTGGCTCCAAGTCTTTGCTATGTGAATAGTGCCACAATAAACATACATGTGCATGTGTCTTTAAGGTAGAATGATTTATAATCCTTTGGGTATATACACAG
This sequence comes from Nomascus leucogenys, assembly GCF_006542625.1. Classification (NCBI taxonomy): domain Eukaryota; kingdom Metazoa; phylum Chordata; class Mammalia; order Primates; family Hylobatidae; genus Nomascus; species Nomascus leucogenys. The sequence goes on from NC_044386.1 coordinate 54,917,402, forward strand.
TAATGGGATTGCTGGGTCAAATGGTATTTCTAGTTCTGGATCCTTGAGGAATCTCCACACTGTCTTCTACAGTGGTTGAACTAATTACACTCCCACCAACAGTGTAAAAGCATTCCTATTTTTCCACATGCTCTCCAGCACCTGTTGTTTCCTGATTTTTTAATGATCGACATTCTAACTAGCATGAGATAGTGTCTCATTGTGGTTTTGATTTGCATTTCTCTAATGACTAGTGATGATGAGCTTGTTTTCATACATTTGTTGGTCATATAAATGTCTTCTTTTGAGAAGTATCTCTTCATATCCTTTGCCCACTTTTTGATGGGGTTTTTTTTTTCTTGTAAATTTGTTTGGGTTCCTTGTAGATTCTGCATATTAGCCCTTTGTCAGATGGATAGATTGCAAAAATTTATTCTAAGAAAGCTGTTAGATCTCAATTAAAAAAAATTATCAGATTGCATAAGATGGCAGCCTAAAAACACAAAATTATCAGTGAGATCCTTTAAAAGATAGATTTATAATTATTATTATAAATGAAGAACCTTGTTTTAAGAGCATATTTTCTATTGGCTGATTAACTAAGCGGTAGTATCCAGGCATTAGGAGTCAAAGCATTTAAAAGCCAAGCAACCAGAATGTAATACATGCAATTATGTTTTGAGATTCTTTTTTCTTTCCTCAAGCTAGTATTTATGAAGTCTCATGACAATGTAATAATGGAGAAGGTCTGTTTTGATATTTGATGTCATACTAGAGTTCCATGTAAGATAGTACCTTTGAGGGAAGCTAAGTGCAGGGTATATGAGACCTATCTGTACTATTTTTACAAATTTCTATGAGTCTGTAATGATTTTAAAATAGTAAGTTTAAAAAACTCAGCTTTTTTATGTATTATATATTTGGGTTTCTAATAACATTTCAATGGAGAAAAGAATTTTAATCTAGCCAGAAATCCACTCTATACAGAACAGTGCTAGTCTTCCATGTAGCAGTGGCACTGCCCCGTGGTATTTACATGTAATTGGAACTCGATTTGACTATAGCCAGGCAGAGCAGAGTCATTCAAACCAAGGCCTAGAGTGATTTGTAAATCGCTAATTGTATTTAGGGCTGTTTGTTCTCAGATACCATTTCTTTAGGAAAAAGCACAGCTATTCAGTAGTCCAATGTCTAGAGTCTTTGTTTTGTTCTTGACACCAAAATAAAATATTTAGCCAAATAACCTATTCTGCTCTTCTCCATAACTATAACATTGGCGACATGCAAACGTATGGAGTAATTAAAGGCTTTCCTTAGTGCTCCTCTACCCAGATACTCTATGCTTGCTTGTGCTTAAGCATATGTTATTGCAAAAGAGAGAAGAGCAAAGGAAATCTTGTAAGTCACCATGTTGAACAGCAAAGCCTCAGACCCTCAGTGGCTGGGAGCAGTGCCTTCTCCCAGTGCGGTGGACTTAGATTATGGCAGCTATTGCTATATTTACTGTCAGTGAAGTTACTAGGAAATCTGTATTGAAGTGTGGGGGTGGGGATGAACTCTAGCAACTCATGTTTTTGACAATCACTGCAAATCAAGGCATTGTAACCTGACAGCAAGAATTAGCCTGTGAGATGTTAGTTCCGCACTGTGCTCTCTGCTCTGTGTTTCCTTAAGAAGCTCACAGAACATTTTCCACATGGCAACCTTCTGTGTGGCTTCTTTTTCTGCTGTATCTATAACTGGTTGATATAGCTCATGCCTTTCAATTTGCGGCTGCTACTTGCTTTATAATAAAAATTGTAGCTTTTTGCTTGGTTAGGTTCCTGATCTTGTGTTATTCCCACAGGTTTTTGGCATCTCGTGGTTAAAGCCCACATTTCTTGGATTCTTCCAAGTTATTTCTGCTCCAAATTCACAGCTAAGTGGGTGCGAAGTCATTCATATAGAGACAGGCTGCTCCTTTATTATCAGGAGGAAACCACACTGGAAGAACAGGGTGGCTTTGCTGGGATTCAATAACCATTCTCTCCATATTATCACCCACCTACACTGCAACCTTTGAATTCAGAAATTACTTCTCTGCATAGGCCTGCCTTTGGGGGTTCAGGAGTATATATCTGCAGACATGTACTTGGTGTAATGTTTCCCAGATTTCTCCCAATGCTTCAATAAGGTGAGCAGACTACCAATTCTTATTAGGATTTTGGTAATTGATATGAATAAATGTGCTATCAGTGCCTTGTCAGGTGCCTCCTAATTTTTTTTCAGTTTTCTTTTTCCTTGGAACTCATTTAATACACTAGCTGAGGCTGGTGTAACAGGTAATTTTAGTCAACAAGATTCTCTCTGATATATTTCCAATAATAGCAACCTGTTCCACATTAGTGCAGTCTTTCCCCAGACAGCCCTGTTGTAGCGTGGCAGGAAAACCCAGCACTGGGAAGAGCAACCAGGACCACAGTCGTCCATGTCTTCAGTCTTACTTGTGAAACCTGCATTCCTGGAGGCTAGCAAGGGGGAAAGAACCACATGCATAGATCTACCATAAGGTGAGATTTACTTTGTCATTTAAGTCCTCACAGTAAAATATTTTAATGGATGTGAGATGGCACATAGGGCTGGAACTGAAAAACATATTTCAGCAAAGCGTTCCTCAACCTCAGAGTCCTAAGGGATTTCAACTTCAGGGGCCGCAAGGCTGCAGTGGCATTGCACACACAAAGTAGTGTCTTACCAGACCTGAAACGCTCTGCTCTTGATTCCCCAGTCTTTTATACTTGAGGTTTGCGTCTCCATCCAGAAGAAATTATGAAATACATTTATTCACTACATCTAAAGAAATGTTTTTAAACATTGGATTCTTACATTTCTTCGAACACATCCAAAGGCAGCAAGGCTTTATCTAGAGCTGAGGTGTGAACACAGATTCAGTGTGCAAGTATTTCGGAATATACCTATGCCTCCAGTTCTTCAGCACTGGGGAAACTCTATTTCCCCAAGAGAGGAAAAACTCTCCCACATGCACATGTTGACTGTGTGATTTCTGCAATACCACTGTGCTTGCCAAGTTCTCAGGGAGTTATACGTTCAGCTTTTCATTTATCATTACAAAACTAAAGGAAGGGGATACACCCATAGTCACTTGGTGCCACTCTCAGTCATGCTAGTGCTGAGGAACTCAGATTAAAGTAGAATATCTAGAAGCACCAAGGTGGGGTGGAGGAATAATTTCATAGAAGCAAAATACAAGGTAGGATGGATGATGAATTCTACAGAGAAATATAAATTTACACTCTAGGTTCACCAGGAAAAATGCCTCAGTTCCATGACTTTCCCCATGGATATTCTTGCTTTCTTTTCCCTTTCCTCTTTCTCTTTCCTGCTTCCATATATTGAAGAATATTTTATCAATATGTACTGGAAAACTTCTGCAAAAGCTTACTACTCTTTTTTTAAGGTAAAGTTGTCTAAAAGATGATGCTCTACTTCTTTTAGAGGTATACTGGAACAAGTCTCCATATTTTGAAGATTATTTGATCAACACTTACTAGTAAACTTCTACAAAAACTTACTAGCTCTTTTCTTTTAAAGAAGGTCTCTAAAAGATGATGTTCACTTATTTGAGAGGTATCTTGGAACAAGTTAGGACTGGCTCTGTCAGAGCCCTTGCCCCATTTTCCTTGAGGGAAGCACCCCAATCACTTCAGAGCCACGGTATTCACGGCCCTGGGCAGTGGTTCATGCATCAGTCTCCTTCTCTTCTTTTCTAGCCTCCATTACAGTAAGGAATGGCCACAAGATCTAGTTCTATCAAATGACATGTCTGCTGGGATGACAGTGGGTAGGGGTGGGGTAGGGTTGTTTGGGGAAAATGCTTGCTTATAGTTTCCTAATTAAAGGGGGGAAAAGTTCCAGGTATAATTTTTTCTCTCTTCGCCTTCTTTCTGCTTGAGTGCAGACATAAAGCTAAGTCTACAGAAGTCATCTTGTGGTCATGATGTGGAAAGATAAAATGATGGCCAGATTAATCACAGAGATGCCAGCTCTGATGTCATAGGTCACCAATATAGTGCAATCAGCTGCATCCCTTGAGACATTTTGTATATAGAAACAGCCTTTTTTATTTAATGTTAGCAGTCAATGGTTTCTAAATCATATAAGATATGTTCTCTTAAAGGGTAAACAGTTGGGAGGCCAGTCCAGATATTCAATAATTTACACCCATTTGTGGACATTTAGATTAGATAAGAATAAACTTCATCAGAAACTGACCAACTCAAAATCATCTCAAGAAAGTTTGAATTTTAAAAAATTAAAAATGAATTACCTGTCTACTTTTCTATCCCATAATTCACTTGTCTTAGAATGGGCTTTTGGTGGTAATTATTGTCCAAAGTGGGCACTTGAATATTATATAATTTTGGAACTAGCCCACAAAGATCCCACAGTTTCCTAGTATTGGGGGGAAAAGGTAATATTAGGCATTGTGTCCAGCTTCATATTCCAAGGACTCATGACCCCCTGCATTTTAATAAACTCAATGGAAGAGAAGAAAAGGGAAGGGATTGTCACTGGGAATTTTATTCTTTTTCTTCTTCATGTCTCTCCTACACCACAGGTAAGGAGCTGAAATACACCCTTCTCATGTTTCTCATCATTATTTCCTTGAATTATCATTCCTGCCCTTTCATAACCATTTGCAAAAAAATTCATCACTTAGAGATGAATATGACAAAAAGGAGAACATTCATTGTCTGCTTCCCTGTCTTTTATCCTTTGCCCAAGAAGTGGATGGAGACAGATGATGAAGAGAAGGGTAAGAATAGACTGAGGACAGAAGATAAGCTATAATTCCCTGGGGACTAATAAAGGCAGCATGAATCTCTGTAGGAAATGAAATAATTAAGAGAAATTGATAGGAGGAAGAGAGGAAGTGAGGGATTAAGAGGTTCTTCTCCACTTGGAGGAGGGAGAGTCTGCAGAGTTTATGAAGATAGAGAAGTGTAGAAAGAACAAGGGATGTTAAAAAAATATTTCTGTGCACTATTTGGAGAATTTTTTTAGTCTTAAGGATTTCAAGAAAACATTTGAGTTACTTGTAATCTATGTTTTCCTCAGTGCAACACCATCTGAAATTTCACTCACAGCGATGCATCCATATTTAATATTTAATACATAGATTCACAAAATGGCAATTAATGGCCTAGACCAATAATTAAGTGTACATGTAAGAAAAAGTTTTAAACAATTCACTAAGAAATGCAGAAACTAACTATTAATAAAAAACATCAACAAGAGCTAGAATCCCAAGATGTCATAGTGGAAAGGATGATATAGATTAACATGTGCACTCTACCGATAAAGAAGCTGAGGCCAAAACAGGTTAATGGACTTGTCCACGGTTATTCCCAAGGTTTGCCCTCGGTTCCATGGCATGATCTTACTGATCTGGTTTTTGTAACATCCACACATCAGCTATCAGTTCAGGACTGAGGGTTGCATTTTATACACATTAGGCCAATGGGAGCTACAAGAAACTATGAGGGACATTTACTTCAAGAAGAAAGGAAGAAGTAAATTACAGGGAAAACTCAGTTGAATTTGGGTACGACACCTATCAACAGCAAAGGAAACATGCACCCATCTTCCATAGACACGAGGAAATGAAACTAAAATGAAAGACAAAGCTGTTCTCTAGGTGCTGTCATCCAGCCTGGTTTTCCAAGGCACATAAATACTGACTGCACAATCTGTGAATGCAAACGGTGGTGCAGAGTTGCAGAGTAGGCCTCTATTGTCTTTCTCTTACAGACCCTCAACCTTGAACCCTTTATAAATCTCTAGATGCAGTCAAATGCAGACTAAGGTGAAAATATGGCATTTACTTGCTGAAAAAGATAATGGCAGATGATGAGGAGACTCCTAGGTCTTTACATCCAGACATAGAGCACCACGCTCTCTGTGCTTTAACCCTCAAATAAAAAAGGAGAATGGAAAACCCACAAGTACTAAAACCACTTTATTTACATGGTGCTAGGCAAGATGAATAAGGCAAAGCTCCCTCACTCAAAATTATGTTAGGAAGCTATGAGCATTAAAGAAAGTTAAGATCTGTCTAGCACTGATGGCATTATGAGAGCAGAGGCCTAATTTGCATAGAACGAGAAAGAGGGTATCTCCATTTGCCATAACATGCAAGCAATTCCAATGATAGCTCAGGAGCACTCCCTTGTTGGATTTTGCAACTCATGGATTCTTGATATTTTGCATAGAGATTTCTGTAGAGTGCTACATTTTATAATTTTACAATTTAACCAACATTTACTAATTACCTCCTATGTGTCAGGCACTGTGTTAGATTCTGGAAAATTTCAATTATTGTTCAGACAATATCTTGTCTGAACAGCATATTTAGGACAGCTGCATTTAGACTGGTGAATTTGAACTTCTGTTCTCTGCAATATGGAGAACCAGACAACCTCAAAGCTTTCCAAGAACAAAATACCTAGAAGTACAGGCTAACACCCATTAAATACTTAGCTGAACTCACAAGGACAAAAAAGAGGGAATGTAAAACCAGAGCATTGAGCTTATGTGTAATACAAGAATTATGCTGTGGTAATTTTATGTCAAAATATGGCAGAAACTATTAGTGTTTATCCATAGTCATGTGTTTTTGTATATTTCTCAGCCTCCCTTGCAGTTAGGTTGACCATGCGAGTGAGTTCTGGCCAATGGATGGTGGGTAGGAGGGATTATCCCTAAATATAGCCTATTCACACTTCTACACGCTCTCTCCTTTATCCATGTTTCTGGAAGCAAATGAAAATAGGGAAGCTATGTCATGGAAGGCATCTAAACCCCCAATTGCTACTTAAAGTATACAAGAGAGATGCTCAATCTTTATTGAATGATATGTGAACATTCAACTTATGTTGTGTTAAGCCTCTAAGATATTGGGGTAATTTGTTACATCAGCTGGCATTAATTACTAAAAGATAAGGTTACCTAAATTTGCAATTTAATTATCCCACAAAAATAGGAGTTGAGACTCTGAGCCTTTGTGAGAAAGTGATGCCAAGCTATATAACCCCTGAATAATGTTCATATAATCTAGAAAAGGTAGAGATTAACAAAAGTTCATCACAAGGCGACAATAATGAAGCTTTTTGTTCTCCACCTGAGCTGTGGCTGGAGGAATAATGACAAAAACATCAAAGCCTTTCTCTAAACTTTGATATCCTGGGCCCGAATCTCACATGGGTTTGCAGTTAAAATGTAACTATGTGGTACAGGAATATCCTAGTTAAAATTTAACATAAAAGAAAAACCTATGAAAACCTAGAGCAGAGAAAATTATAAGCATTCTAGAAAGTGTTTATAATTTTCTAGAAAATAATTTTCTAGAAAGTAAATATAAGCTACAGAGAACTTCCACAGTTAAATTCCCACAGAAAAGAATTACTCATGCACACTTACAAAATACACCAGGAAAAGCAGTTCTTGTGTCATTCACATCAGTTAAAGTCAGTAGACACAATAAACCACACAATCAGACATTCAAAAAATTAGGTACCTAAGCTATAAGATAAAGCTTATTAACCATTTATGATCAAAATAAATAAAGGCATGCAAGAAAGGGAAGAAAAAATAACATGTGTGGTGGTTGCTGTGAGGGACTACTCAGATTCTCCTTTGGAAGTAACATACTTGTATTTCCTCAGCTGCTATGAGGGCTTCCAGGGTAGGACTTTCAGCTATGAGTCCTCTTTGTAGGTTGCCTCAAATAAAGAAAACTGCTTCACTCAAGGTCACACCACCTTCTAGGGGCACCCTACTTCCAATGATTAATCAGACAGATGATAACCTAACCCCCTGGTCCAATTCAGTATAAATCTGAAAGGCCATTCCATCTCCAGAGCTCCCCATGGCATCAGCTAAGCTTTCGTTGGGACTGTCATGCAGTTCATCTTCTCACTCTTTTCAAACTCTGTTTTGTGTCTCCCCCTTTTGCAGATGTTGGTCCCAACCACTACTTAGCAAATGTCCTGCTTGCTCATCTAATTCTGTGAGTCTGCTTCTTGGAGAACCTAATCTGAGATAACATGGAACCATTAAAAAAAAAAAAAAAAAAGAATAAAGAAACTTACATTAGCCAATTTGAAAAATCATGAAACAGAAATCATATAAAAGAAAAATATGGCACAAAAATATCAAAGGAAAGGTTAAATGGCATGCTACACACAACTAAAGGGAGAAGTAAAATTTAAAAATTTTACTAATTAGAGAATTAGTGATATTTTTAAAAATTAAGAATTAGGAAAATTGATATGAAGACATTATCAAGACCATGTGTGTTAAATACCTACTATTTGTCCCTCTCAATCCACTTTACACCCTCCTTCACCCTGTTTTTAACCCTGAGATGCTGACCTGTATTGTAGGATGACCAACTATCCTGGACACAGGACTTTCATTGCAAAGACTAGAGCAGTCTCAGGCAAACTTGGATGCTTTTTTTTTCCTACCTGTATGAACTATATGAATGAGCTCCCTTGCCCTCTTGCTTTGGGTTGGGAAAAAAAGAGAGAGGCATATTACCTATGAATAAATGACAAATGCACTGACAGTAAAGTTCACAATAACAGTAAGTTCATAAAATAATACATGCAAAAATTATTAAAGAAAATAATTAATCACTCAAGAGTAAAGACAGAGTTGTAGATGTTTGCTCCCAGCCATGATGATGTAACGAGGAATGCCTTAACCTTCCTGACTTAAACAACAACAGAGCTAGAAAAACATATATAAAACAATGGTCTCCAGACATTTCCCAAGAGGCAACACATGACTAGGATCCTTAGTATTAAAGAAGGAAAGTAAATGAGAGGAGCCTGACCACTGCCCCACTTTCTGCTTGGAGGTAGTTTCTAGGCTACAGCGCGGGGAGAGGTGGCCCCAAGAAGAGCTTGGTAGTATTTGTGATTTGAAAAGATACAGATTAGAGTTTGTGGAGGCCAAGGAGGCTCAAATTGAGGGGCAATGGAGAGGAGGTTGCTTCATAGAAACCGGCAAGCTACAGAGAATCTGCAGAAATGGCCCTTCAGTCATCTTTGAGGACTGATATGCACATACATTAGGTTTTGGAAAGAAACAGCAACAAGCAGCAGACTAAACAATTCTTGAAATTCTCAGGAGGCTGGAAATAAATCATGTTCTGACCAGTCAACAGAAAAAGATCCCATACTATAAGCGGCTTCAGGTAGAGTCTCCACAGAGGTATCACCTTACTAGTGAAACTAAATTAACCTGAAAAGAAAGATGGCATTGCAACTTCCCTAATATAACTTAAAAGCAAATGTATGAATGACCCAAGTGATTTCAAGTAGTTGTGTACCAGAACACAGACAAATACTACTTACAGGAATACATCAAAATCTATCACCCAACAATGCAAAATTCAAAATATATGCTATTCAATAAAAAATTACAAGGCAGACCAAAAAAGCAGAATAAAAGAACCAAAAGCAGGAAAAAATATCAATCAATAGAAAAATGTCCCCAAATGGTAGAAGTGATGGAGTTAGTAGAAAAGAATATTGAAACAGAGACTCTAAATATGACTCACAAGTTCAATAACATAGAAGACAACATTAAATTAAAAAAGAAAGAAATCGAAGATATAAAAATAATTTCTGGAGGTAAAAATTAATATTTTTATTTCTTGAAAAAATAATTGATTCCTTAAAGCAAAAATAGTAACTATCAGGGAGTATATCCAAAAATTCTCTGGTAGAAATAAAAATTATGTATAAAATTATTTTCAACTGGACTCTGGACTATACAGTGTATGAACCTCTAAGAGTCTAAGCTTTTTTAGCTTAAGACCTAGAAAAGAGACTGACTGTATTTATTTAGGCTAGGCTTCCTTTTTCATTGGGCCTAACCAAGTCCTGCTTAGTATCTTCATAATTTATTTATTTTGCAGTTAAAAAAGGGAGAGTCCATTTTTCTAAAGCTTAGCAGTTATTAACAACTGTCATTGAATGTTTAGAGTGTGCCAATCAAGAGTTTTTCATGATTTTCTCATTTAATACTCACCTAGTGAGATGTACACGTAAGCTTATCTTCACTTAAGAAGCCAATGCTAAGAGCTGTTAAGGCATTTATTCAAGATTTCACATATAGGCAGTAAAACATAGGCCTCTCTGGTTGTACAGCTGTGCTTTTGCAACCACTGTGCTGTGCGGCCCCCTAAGAGGAGAACTGACCTGAGCCATTCACTGTGTGTGACCTTTCCTCTTTGCCTCAACTGATGATGGCTTTCCAGAAGGTGGGCAATCCTTAAGAAGAAAGTTTTCAGATGTCTGGGCCTACTGTATTGTCCACAGAGAATGAGAACAAAGAATGAGTATCTATTAGAAAAGAGTGAGTATCTTTTAGAAACCTAAGTTGTATATAATTTAGAGTTTCATATGTTCTTTGACCCAACAGAGCTATTTTTCTTGGTGTGAAATGAGGATGAAGACCATAAATTCAAAATGTGGGACTAACCTTTATTCTGTTTCTGTTTATTTTTATTTTCCCATCTATGTTTTAAATCTGTATCCTATATTATTTTGAATCATCCACTCTGTGTAATATAGAACTAGACATTAAAGAGAAGCCACAGAAATTTAAAAAATATATATGTGAATTATTTTTGTAAGTTATTCAGAGTGTTGTAAAAGTAGGGCAATATTTACTCTTAAGACTAAATATTCAGAAAATATACTGATACTGGTCGACTAGGGTAGAATGTAATTGTGGTAATAATGACTTCTGCATTTTCAGAGCACCTTTTAGTTTCTGAAACCTATGACTTATTTCATCTGATTTCTCCCTTACAATAGGCTAGTGAAGCCTAGATAAAAAATATTAATATCTTAATATCTCTACTTGGTAAATGAGAAAACTAAGTCACAAAAGATCAAGAGACTTGTTCCAAGTCACACAATTAGCAAAGCGTTGTCTGGCTGGAATTCAAATCCACGTCTCTTAGTCCACATCTGAGTTTCTCTCAAAGCACTGTACTGCTTTCTTGGTGGCTGAGGTAACTTTGGATTCTGAGCTTGTTTAGATTTTCTGATGGGTTGATTACATTCACATTGGTTAACCTACTCACTTTCAACTCCGTATTAATGGATTATCCATAATTAGTAGCATGTTCATTTTCATAAACTTCCTTATGACCTGAAAAATATTTTAAATTCATGTCTTTTGCCCACTTTTTAATGGGGTTATTTTCCCTTTGCTTGCCGATTTAAGTTTCTAACAGACTCTGGATATTAGACGTTTGTCAGATGCATAGTTTATGAATAGTTTCTCCCATTCTGTAAGTTGTCTGTTTATTCCCTTGATAGTTTCTGTTGCTGGCAGAACCTCTTTAGTTTAATTAGGTCCCCCTTGTCAAGTTTGGTTTTTGTTGCAATTGCTTTTGAGAACCTAGCTATAAATTATTTGCCAAGGCCAGTATTGAGAAGAATATTTCTTAGGTTTACTTCTAGGATTTTTATAGTTTGAGGTATTACATTTAAGTCTTTAACCCATCTTGAGTTTATTTTATATGGTGATAGGTAGGAGTTCATTCTTTCTGCATATGAATAGCCAGTTATCCCAGCACCATTTATTGAATAGACAGTCTTCTCTCCACTGCTTATTTTTGCTGAATTTGTCAAAGATCAGGTGGTTGTAGATGTGTGGCTTTATTTCTGGATCTCTATTTTGTCCTATTGGTCTGTGTGTCTGTTTTTATACCAGTATCATGCTGTATTGGTTACCACAGCTTTGTAATATAGTTTGAAGTTGGCTAATGTGGTGCCTCTGGCTTTGTTCTTTTGCTTAGGATTGCATTGGCTATTGGGCTCTTCTTTGGTTCCATATGAATTTTAGAACAGACACTTCTCAAAAGAAGACATACAAGTAGCCCATAAACATATGAAAAAAATGCTCATTATCTCTAGTCATCAGAGAAATGCAAATCAAAACCACAATGAGACACCATCTCACACAAGTCAGAATGGCTTCTTTTAAAGTCAAAAAATAACAGATGTTGGTGAGGCTACAGAAAAAAAAGAGACATTTTTTTTTTTTTTTTTTTTTTTTTTTTTTTTTTTTTTTTTTTTTTTTTTTTTTTTTTTTTTTTTTTTTTTTTTTTTTTTTTTTTTTTTTTTTTTTTTTTTTTTTTTTTTTTTTTTTTTTTTTTTTTTTTTTTTTTTTTTTTTTTTTTTTTTTTTTTTTTTTTTTTTTTTTTTTTTTTTTTTTTTTTTTTTTTTTTTTTTTTTTGACAAGAAAAAAAAGAGACAATTATACACAGTTGGTGGGAATGTAAATTAGTCTAGCCACTGTAAAGAGAAGTTTGGAAATTTCTCAAAGAACTAAGAGTTGAACTACAGTTTGACTCAGCAATCCCATTACTGGGTATATACCCAAAGGAAAATAAATTGTTCTACCTAAAGGACACATGCACCCATATGTTCATCATAGTACCATTCACAATAGCTAAAACATGGAATCAACCCAAGTGCCCATCAACAGTGGATTGCATAAAGAAAATGTGGTACATATACACCATGAAATATTATGCAGCCATAAAAAAGAATGAAATCTTGCCCTGTGCAGCAACATAGATGTAGCTGGAGGCTATTGTCCTAAGGGAAATAATACAGAAAGATAAAGCAAAATACTACATGTTCTCCCACGTAGGAGCTAAGCATTGAGTAAACATGGACATAAAGATGGAAATAATAGACCCTGGGTACTACTAGAGGGATGGGGAAGGGCTAAAAAACTACCTATGGGTGTTATGCTCACTATCTGAGTGACGGATTCAGTCATACCCCAAATCTCAGCATCATGCAATATCCCTTTGTAACAAACCCACACATGTATCCCCTGATTTGCAAATAAAAGTTGATACAGAAAAAAAAACATTAAATTGCTTTCTGCAAGCAATTTCAAGGTAATCAAAATGTCTTTGATGAATAATAAGTGACAATGAGAAGAAACTACTATATTTTTGATAAATTGTATGTGTTAATAAGTGAGGTAATTCATCCACCAACCTGGGAGATTGTGCTCTCATCCCCACCCCAAGAGCAAGGCTGGGAATCCAGAGCCCTTCAGTAGTTGCCTAGGATAAATCCGCTTTGCAAACATATATCTGGATTCAGCATATTCTTGCTGGATTCCTGAGCCCATGTTCTTCTCAGTCTACCACAAGGGGGTTAGAATTGAATTTTAGACATGATACTTTGTGACTATGATGCTTATTTTTCAATAAATATTGTACACATTCTTTGACTCTATTTTTAGAATTGGTTCTAACTTCTGCTATTTTAAATGAAACAATAAAGCTTGTCAGGATGTATTAGTCTTCTTAAATGTGGGAGTGTTATAATATTTTAATACAAGAATCTACTCACTTGGCAACTTCATTTATCTGAAATATTTTTAGTACAAATAAATTAGCAGAAATGGTACTAAATGTACAATACAAAAGCATGCTATTCATAACACACTAAGTCATTTCATTATTTAGAACTCATTGACAGTTTGTGCACATTTATAGCAAGTGTAATGATTTTTACTTTCCAACACGTAGCAGGTGAGAAACCTTAAATTGGAAAACAGAAAAAAGCTATAAAAAGTGAGCTGAGAGTCATATAAAGATGTAAATAATTGCTGAATAAGAAGGTTAAAAAATTGCCAAGATTGATACAAGTATTTTACATAGGGTAGCATATTGGTTTCATTTATGGAGGGTCGTGTATCTATTTATTTCTTTATTGAAAAGTTTTATTTCATAAACCCTAGGCCTGAATGTATCACTATAATAATAACTGATGTTCATAATAACCATGAACAATTTAAACAGAAAAGTTAAAGTTGAATCACAGACTAGCAAGGCTGGAAGAGATCTTAGAAATGCATCACGGAGCTTAAAGCTCTCATTTTTCACATGAAACTACTTAGTCTCAGAGAAGTGAAGTAACTTCCCAAACCTTCCTAGCTTGTCCCTGGAGACTTTGGCAGAGCTAAACTCAGATAAATTCAGATAGCCAGAATGCTCACCACACTGCCTCCCTTTTCCAGTGGCATTATGTATTGAGGTTGCTATTTAGAAAGTGCATTCCACAATGATGTCTTCACAAAGACTTCCATTTAAGAGAAAGTTATGTCTTTTGAATATTGGAGCCTGATATTCAAAAGAAATATATACTGAGTTCCTGTTATTTCTAAAACTCACTTCCATGGAACACCCCATACATACCCTCAGGAAATGAGGTAAATGTGCTGTTGCTGTATGTTAAATTTTTAATTACCATGGCCAAATAGGTCACCCATTTCTTGCTCCTTTTGACTAATCTCTATGGGCCTCTGATACAGAAGAATATGAGATGGAGAATTTGTGACAGAGCAATACACACTTTGGTCCTCTGAAATGGATGGACATGACTTAATTTTCTCACAGCAGTCTGAGGGCATCAATTAGAAATGAAGGAAAGGTCAAGATGAGAAAGCAGAAATAATTAAAATAAAGGGAAAATTAACCTGAGTGCCAGGGACTCATCACTGAAGTTGAAAAAGAAAGCAGGCAGAGTAGAGGAGAGGCAGGATTGGAATCACATTAATATTAAATAGGAAGGAAATACAGGAGGGGAGCATGAGGGAGGAAATGAATTCCAATAAGTACAAAACACATTTAAAAAGCTTAGATTATTTTCTGACTATGTTTAGTTATTATAAAGGCTTTGGTAATGTAAAAAGAGAGAGAAAGAGAAGAATGAGAGAAAAGGAAAAGAAACAGAAAAAGAAGGAAAGAAAGAAAAGATGAACTAGTTGCTGCTCTGCCTTTTAAGATTAAATTTTCTAGACCTTCATCTGAACACGTATCCCCTGTTCCAATCTGTCTCTCTCCAAGCTCCAAACCTCCCTGACAACCTAGACAATGGAAATGCTCCCCAAATGCATCAGAAGGCACTCCTGCCAAGTCTGGCAGAGCTCCTAAGTACTTATAGATACTACCAACCAGATGCAGGCACAGGAGATAGGGATAGAGAAAAAAAGAAAGAATTGAACAGAGGCAGTATAAAACAAAGAGACAGAGAAGGAGAGAAAGAGAGAAGAGAGCATAGGTAGGAACCCAGATTCTACACCACTTCAGACTATAGGGATGGTCTGAATGTTCAAATATGTGAGGTAAATTCAATTAAAATTACCCGGCTGTTTAAAATGGCCTAGTTGTTCAAGTTGGTTACAGTTCTATAATCTCTCTTCTTTTGTGACTTTATCACTTCTACCCATAGGTTTTTCTCACCCTGAATTATTCGCTATACAGAAAACAAAGAAAAGGAATAACAACTTTACTTAGCTACTTTTCTTCCTCTGCTCCACGGGAAAACTCTCTGAAAATGTACTTAGCTTCTCCTACAGTCTCCTTACACAGTCTAATGCCTCTTCTATCTCGCAAGCCTTAGCTCTCGGGTTTCAGCACCATCATTCCGCTGCAACTGCTTTTGCTTCAGACTGTCTAGTCTCTGTTCAGACCTTACCTAACAAGCCCCTTCAACAGCAGGATGATATTGGCCATGACATTTTTCTTGAAGTTCTTTCTTTTTTAATGTCTCTATTATTCTGGTTCATCTTCTGCCTCTTTGATTGATATTTCTCTTTTCTGAAATTCCTCTTTTCACGCCACCTACCAGGTGTTGAAGTTCTCTAGAGTCCAGCCCTTTGCCTTCTTCCTCTCCATCCATTCACTTCCATCTGTCAATGCTGAAGGAACATTTTGGAATGACTTCATCCACAAGCTGATAGGAAGATGATTCAGAAATTCCAGGTTCCCCATTCAGACAGGACAATGTCCAGAGGAGAAAAGAAACTGCTTTTTTCTTGTAATTTTTTATGAGTCAATACACATTTCTTCAGAAGCTAGTCAACAGAATTCTAACCTCATTTAATGGCCAGAATGGAATCACATGACAACAAATATTTATTGAACCAATGACAGACAAGAAGAATGGAGCTTCTACGGTGGCTAATACTACCCATCTTGAGAAGGAATTATATTTGTCACGGTCCTAGCCAGAGAGTTTAATAAATGATGTTTTACATAAGTACAGTTTAATTATAGGAAAACTACAAGAGATAGTAGAGTTTTCTGGTTGTAAGGGTACCCTTGAAGTGGGCAGGGAGGTTTGCCACCCTTAGATGTGAAGGAGAAAAAGGGAGACAGTTGTGTGAGGACATTCCCTGAGTGGAAATTTGGTCTTTGGCACAATTTTTTTTGGTTCAATTTGTTGATCTTTTGTGTGTTGATTTGTAATATAATCTTGTATCCAGCATATTGATAGGTTAGTTTGAATTTTAATAGTTTGTATATAGATTTTTATGTGTCTGTGTATGTGTATGGGTGTGTGTTCCTGTATCTCATCATATCTGCAAACAATCACATACTGTATTATTGCTTCCAATCTGTATGCATCTTATTTATTCTTCAAAAATTTCTGAATTGGACAGAATTTCTGTGCTATATCAAAAAGTATACCTGATAGCAGGCACCTATGCCTTATTCCAACTTTAAACAGAATGCATCTAATTTTTCCCCATTATGTTTGTTATTTTCTGTGGGTTTTTATTAGATAACCTCATCATCTCCTTTCTATTCCCAATGGCTCTTCTTAGTTTAATCCCTCATTATCTCTCCCTGGGAATATTGCAATAGCCTCCTAACTAATTTATCTGCCTCCAGCCTCATACCCCACACATTCGTCTCCTGCATTGTGATCAAGGTAATATTTATGAAATGCAAATCTGATCATGACTCTACATGCTTACAATTTCTTATTAGCCTTGCAAGATGTATATAACACACAGGTCCAGGTTCCTGAGCAAAAAAAGCCAACCCTCCCTTATCAGTCAGAACTTCATCTCACTTAACTTCCTGCTAGAGAGAAGAATATACGGTCTCTACAAAATAAGAACACCTTAATGTTTACCAGAAAAAGCTTCTGCCTCTTTCAAGCCTAAGTTGTCACTACTCTTCACAAACAGCCTTCTGAAAATGGTGTTTTGTAAGATTTCTCTCCTCTATTTTTACCCCGAGTTCTCCTCCCTTCGTTTTCACAAGGTATACCCTCATCACCTGTGATCATAAAATCTCCACTCCATTACCAACAAAATTTGATTCTCAAATGGGTTTTAAGTTGTACCCTTATATGTCAGGAAGCCTAAGATTTTGATATGCAAAGGAACTGAAATGTGATAGCAACCCAGACACTACTAACTAGTGAGAATTCTACCTTTCCTTTCTTGGTAAGCAGTATAGTTTTAGATTAAATTTTAAGGTTTTGGTTTTGGTCTTTTTTCCACAACACTCTCCTTCTAACTTAAGCTATTTTCACAACCCCCTTTGGCATGTTAAGCTTCTATAATATCAACATATGGACATTTCCATAATAAGCTATACTAGGTCAAGCCTCCTCTATTTTCACATGTGTGTTCCTATGCCTGCCTGAATTATCCTTTCTCTGAAAGCCTATTCTCTTACCAACTTCACTTTATGTCATTTCTTCCTGGAAGCTTTCTCTTCCACCCCAAGGAGTAGGGGATCCTTTTCTCTGTATCATTTCTATACATTTTACATATTTTACTGTACTTTTTATACTATATTATAACTTCTTTACTGGGATTGTTACACACAATTTGACCCAAAGGGAACTTTCAACACTTTCGATGAATAAATTAATGAATGCATAAATGAATGCATGAATACCTTAATGAGTTGTTTTGAGGCACAGATCTGGCAGAGTTCTTGGCACTAATTCAATATTCTGTGTATGTTTCTTCTTCATTGGTTCACTGGGCAGTAGCAGCAGGTCTCTCCCGTGCAAAGCCATCCCAATACCATCAAGAAGATCTTCAGAAACATAGCAGCCTCAGTCACTCAGGGACATACCAAACTGAGTCCTGGAAATATTCAATTGCCAGCAGCTTTATTATTCTGGGAAATTAGAAAACTGATGCCTTAACCACTGCTGAGGAGCTCCCATTTTAGAATAATCTAAGTGGAGAAGATGAAAGCCCAGAGCAGAAAATGCCACCTGTCCTGACTGTGGGGTGGGGGACTGTCCTAAACAACAATACTGTTTAGATGATTGAGAGCAGGTGTGCTAGGGAAGCTACTAATAACTAAGAGCTGAAGTTTCTAACTCTACACTAGCTTTGGAACAGGAGAAGCCAGACACTGTACTAGATGAAGTGTGCCAGTCTCATTTAATTATCACAACAGGCCTGCAAAGTCAATATTATTCCCATTTTATAGATGAGGACCCTAGGGCTGAGTGAAATCGGCTCATTTAATGAAGGTTATGTAGATAGTAACTTTCTAAGCCAAGTTACAAAATTAGGTCTGGTCTTATTCCAAAGAATTCATTGTTTTATTGATGTTACTTTCTTAACCCTTTACTACAACACAGTTTTATCTGAAAGCAGAAGTGGCTTCAGCCCTCACCATCCTCACAACCACCCCACTCCCCAGCATACCTAAGCTGGCAGCCTGCTTCAATACATTATATCAAATTATTTCTATAAAAGAGAGAACTCAGCAAGCATTAAATGCCAGATGTCATCAAACTGACCACCCACCTCTATGTATCAAGAAGCAAGAACCAGA
The DNA here is from genome assembly GCF_006542625.1 of Nomascus leucogenys. Lineage (NCBI taxonomy): Eukaryota > Metazoa > Chordata > Mammalia > Primates > Hylobatidae > Nomascus > Nomascus leucogenys. The sequence continues at coordinate 54,936,096 of NC_044386.1, forward strand.
ACAATTAGATTATGGTGATTGATGTCAGACTGAAAAAAAGAGGCAAGAAGGTGATACTTTTAAAAGAGGGCAGCTCTAGTTTAAAAACAACATGAATCAGAATTTCAGCTAAACTGTAATTTCTGTAATTTAGTGAATGAAAAAGAAATTAAACTTCTATTCATGTCTAGCTCCAAAAAGTTTTGATTGTCATATTACACTTTCTCTTGCATAGAAATACAAAATTAGGGATTCATTCTAGATTTGTAATAGTAATTCAAGACTATCATGTGAAAGAAGTATTTGAAAAAAAAAGAGTATTTGTATTTTGCTGGATCGCAGTAGCAGAACTAAAACCAATAAATGGAAGCTTCAGGGATCATAATAAAAGAAAACACTCTACTATGAACAGAGCTGTCCAAAGGTGAAATGAGTTACTTCAATGAGATGCCTCTGCAGAGATTTTCAAGGGTAACTGGGACAGCACTTAACTGGGGCATTTCAAAAAGGTAAAAGTCTCCAGTTGGGTAGGATTACATGATGTCTAAGGACTTTTCCCAATTTGTTATTCTTTTGTTTTAGAACAGGTGAAAAGATTTCCACTTTCTCTGCTATTGTTTACACATCTTACATTTATTTGGAAACGATGTACTACCATATTAGGCATTTATTTTTGCATGTACTTGATTTGTGTCTATAGCCCCTATGTTGCCTCTCATTAATGTTGAATGTTAGGAGAAGGTGTTTATCAGTGTTAACTGGCTGCACTTGACTTATTCTGTATTATAGTGGGCATCACACATCTTGAGTAAGTCTATTGCTAGGCTTAATTAAATATTTATAAGATATAAAATAAAACTTGCATCATTCTGAGCAAACTGTCACAAGGACAGAAAACCAAACACTCATAGGGTGGGAATTGAACAATGAGAACACTTGGACACAGGGCGGGGAACATCACACACCGGGGCCTGTCGTGGGGTGAGGGAAGCGGGGAGGGACAGCATTAGGAGATATACCTAATGTAAATGACAAGTTAATGGGTGCAGCACACCAACATGGCACATGTATATACATGTAACAAACCTGCACATTGTGCACATGTACCATGGAACTTAAAGTATAATAAAAATAAGTAAATTAATAATAATAAAAATAAAATAAAACTTGAAGAATCCAGGAATAAAATTGTTTTTTAAAAAAACTCATGCCATAATATTTATTTTTGAAAAAAAATATAAAATCCATTTCTACTGACACATTACTGGACATTACCCTAGTTCTTACCTTGCTTTTGAAAAATCTCTGTTTACACTTGGCAATTAATAAGCCTCTTGATTGCTTATTTTCATAGATTCACATAAATACTAAGGGGCATAAAACTTTCTTCATCTTATATCTTCCTCATAAAAATGATAAAATTTAAATCAAGTATTTAAATGCTATATATAAAGCCATATTCTGCTTTTTAAGGACAGAATTTTATCTAAAACTCTGTTTCCTGGTTCTTAACTATCCCCCTTTCCCATTTCTCTCTCTCTCACTTTTTTCTCTCTCATGCAGGCATACCTATGAGATATTGTGAGTTCAGCTCCAGACCACTACAATGAAGTGAGTATCTCAATACAGCAAGTCACACAAACTTCTTTAGCTTCCCAATGCATACAAAAGTTTGTGCTATCCTGTAGTCTACTAAGTGTGCAATAGCATGTGTCTAAAAATAATGTACATACCTTAATTTTAAAATACTTTATGGCTAAAATAAGCTAATGATTATCTGAGCCTTCAGAATGTGATAATCTTTTTGCTGGTAAAGAGTCTTGCTTCATTGTTAATGGCAGCTGACGATCACAGTGGAGATTGCTGAAGTTTGGGATGGCTGTGGCAATTTCTTAAAATAGGACAACAATAAAGTATGCTGCAGCAATTGACTCTTCCTTTCACACACATAAAAAATTTCCCTGTAGCATGTGATGCTGTTTGGTAGCATTTTACCCACAGTAGAACTTCTTTGAAATTGGGGTCAACCTTCTCAAATCCCGTTGCTGCTTTATCAGCTAAGTTTATGCACAATTTAAAATCCTTTGTTGTCATTTCAATGATGTTCACAGCATCTGAACCAGGAGTAGACTTCATCTCAAGAAACCACATTCTTTGCTCATCCATAAGAAGCAACCCCTCATCTTTTCAAGGTTTATCATGAGATTGCAGCAATTCAGTCACATCTTCAGGCTCCATTTCTAATTCTAGTTTGCTTTCTATTAATATTTCTACCACATCTGTAGTTACTTCCTCCAGTGACAACATCTTAAACCCCTCAAAGTTATCAATAAGGGTTGGAACTCCTTCCAAACTCCTGTTTATGTAGATCTTTTGACCTTCTACCATGAATCACAATGTTCTTAATGGCGTCTAGAATGCTGAATCCTCCCCAAAAGGTTTTTAGTTTACTTTGCCCAGATCCATTGGATAAATCACTACCATGGCACATATAATAAGAGAAATGTATTTCTTAAATAGTAAAAATTGAAAGTCAAATTACTCCTTGATCCATGGGCTGCAGAAGGGACGCTGTGGAAGCAGGCATGAAAACAGCATTCATCTCCTTGTACATCTCCATCAGGACTCCTGGGCGACTAGGTGCATCATCACCAAGTAGCAATATTTTGAAAGGAATCCTTTGGTCTGAGAACTAGGGCTCAACAGTGGGCTTAAATTATTCAGTAAACTCTTCAGTAAACAGATTTGCTGTCATCCACACTTTGTGATTCCATTGATATAGCACAGGCAGTGCACATTTAGCATAATTCTTAAGGACCCTGGAATTTTCAAAATGGTAAATAAGCATTAGCTTAACTCAAAGTCACCAGTTGGATTAGTCCTTAATGAGAGAGTCAGTCTGTCCTTGGAAGCTTTGAAGAAAGGCATTGAGTTGTCCTCTCTAGCTACAAAAGTCTTAGATATCATCTTCTTCCAATAGAAGGCTGTTTCATCTACATTGAAAATCTGTTGTTTCACTGTAGCCACCTTTATCAGTTATTTTAACTAGATTTTCTGAATAACGCTGTAGCTTCTACATCAGCACTTGGCTGCTTTACCTTGCCCTTTTATGTTATGGAGATTACTTATTTCCTTAAACCTTATAAACTATCCTCTGCTAGCTTCAACTTTTCTTCTGAAGCTTCCTAACCTCTCTCAGCCTTCACTGAATTGAGGAGAATTATGGCTTGCTCTGGATTAGGCTTTGACTTAAGGAAGACAATGTTGTAACTGGTTTGATTTTCTTTCCAGACCAATAAAACTTTTTCCCTATCAGTAATAAGACTGTTCATTTTCTTATTAGTTGTGTGTTCACTGGAGTAGCACTTTCAATTTTCTTCAAGAATTTTACCTTTGCATTCACAGCTTGACTAAATGTTTGACACAAGAGGCCTAGCTTTTGGCCTATCTCAGCTTTTGACATGCCTTCTTCACTAAGCTTCATCATTTCTAGCTTTTGACTTAAAGTCAGAAACGTGCAACTCTACCTTTCACTTGAACACTTACAGGTCATTGTAGGTTTATTAGTTGGCCTAATTTCAATAATGCTGTTCTCAGGAAATAGGCAGGCTGAAGTAGAGAGAGAGAGAAGGAAAGTGGAGCAGTCAGACACACATGACATTTATCAAGTAAGTTCATTGTTACAGCACCCCAAAACAATTACAATGGTAACATCAGAAATCACTGATCACAGATCACCATAGCAGATATAATAATAATGCAAATGTTAGCAATATTGTGAGAATTACCAAAATGTGACACGGAGACACAAAGTGAGCACATGCTGGTGGGAAAATGGTACCAACAGAATTCCTTGATGCAGGTTGCCACAAACCTTCAACTTATATTAAAAAAAAAAATACACAATATCTGCAAGTTGCTATAAAGCAAAAGGCAATACATTGAATTATATTATTATATGTGTGTTTATGTGTTTGTATGTATATATGTACATGATATAGTTTGGATGTTTGTCCCTTCCAAATCTCATGTTAAAATCTCCCATCCCAATATTGGAGGTGGGACCCTGTGGAGGTGTTTGGGTCTGTGGGTGGACCCCTCATGAATAGCTTGGTTCCTTCCCCACAGTAATGAGTGAGTTCTGCTCTATTAGTTCACAAGAGAGCTGATTGAAGACCCTGGCGTTTCTTCACTTCTTTCTCTTATTCTCTCTCTCATGTGACACACCTGCTCCTCCTTCACATTCCACCATGAGGAAAAGCTTCCCGAGGTCCCAACCTGAAGCAGATGCTGGCACCATGCTTCTTGTACAGTTAGCAGAACTGTGAGCCAAATAAACCTCTTAAAAATTACCCAGTTTTAGGTATTCCTTTATAGGAATGCAGAATGGACTAATACAGTACACGAGTACATATACATACACATGCATACATATATGGCTATATAATATGTAATTGTATTCCTATGAATATATGTATTTCATATATCACTTATGAATTATAATTTATGTAAATTAAGACATAAATTATAATGAATACAAAGAGTGAGAATTGGGATATCTTTGTATGTTGTAATTTTATTTAAGTTTAATATATAATTTTTAAAATATTTGCTTCCATTAACATGTATTTAACTTTTATTGTGATCTTTGGGCTTAATTATTGACAAGGCAAATTTTTTGTCTTATTAGAGCTTACAATATTCAGATGAAGAGAGACAATTAAAAGTCCAGTATCAGTAGTGGTGATAATTCCTCCAATAAGGGAAGTCAAAGTATATTAGCGAATTACCTAACTTGGGCCCTGGGAGGTTGGAAATGGTGCCAGTAAAGTTTCCAGGGGAAGGGATGGCTCAATGGAAACCTGAAGGATGAATGGCAATGAGTGAAGGCAAGAGGCCTAGAAACTCACATGCAGAAGTCACAAAAGAAAGATAAAGCAAAGAGCATTCAAGGAACTGAAAGAAGCTAAGTATAAATGTGCTGGAAGATTGAGAGAGCAAAGTAAGTGGGCATGAAAGAGTATAGACAGTTACATCGAATATTAAACAAGCAAACAATAAAGCCATAAGATTCACTCCACAGTGTAAGATTCTTGGTGAATTTTCATGCCTATGCTCTCCAATTTCCCCAAATTCAGCTAACAACATTTTCTGTTTCATTAGCTCCGAGAATGGTGGTACCCTCCACCCAGTTGCCCCTGCTTAATTTCTACACCTCATCAGGTCCTTCCAATTCTTCCTCCTAAATGTCTCCTGTATCTTCAACTTTCTCATATCTTCATAATTACTACTTAATTTGTTTATCCTTGTTTATTGCAACAGCCAAGAAGCCTTCTTGCTTTTGGTTTATCCTTTCCCTTGCCAATTCATGCCTATGGTACACATCTACTCAACTGGAGGCAGAATGGTGCAGTGTGGAGAGCACTGGGATTCAAGAAGAGAAAATGAGAGATCTCCCACCAAAATTCTGATGTGTGACTAAGAGTCAGACTTCCTAAATGTGGTTGATACACCCAGCCAAATATGGTATGGAAAACATGGAGACAACATCTCTCCAATGTCTCTTTTTCTACATTCAACACCACTCCCACCACTCCCCCAACCCCACCCCCATCCCATCCCCTCCCCCACCGCACACACATACATATTTTGGTTTCTAGGAATAGCTGTTCCTGGGACACAGCTCTGATAAGAAGCCCAAGAATGGTGAGTTTTGGCATTGAGTTTAGCAGCAGGCACACTCTAGATCTTCTCTGTCAGCTTTTTCCTGTGATGTTAACAAACCTTTCTAATGGGTGTAAACACAATTAGGAAACTGTTGGCAGCCTGGGAATTGGCAGCTTTCTATAAGTGAGGCTTTATAAAAATCATTACTTGGTTTACTAAAACCAAGTGATGCCCATTGTCCCCTCTGCATTTTTGCATTCTGTGACTTAAGGTACCAAAAAAGGCAACTAGAAACTTAAACAAGGGAATTGCTGGCCAAAGGATATAAAATTCCAGCTGGACAGGAGGAATAAGTTCAACAGATTTAGCATACATCATTGTAATTATTATCATAATATACTTATACTTGAAAATTGCTGAAAGTAGATTTTAAGTGTTCTCCCTACAAAAAAAAATAGCATGTGAGGTAATGCATATGTTAAATAGACTGATTTAGCCATTCCACAATGTATACATATATCAAAACATCACATTGAACACCATAAATACATATGATTTTTATTTGACAAAAACGATACAAAAATGCAAAAGACGATATCAGGAAGGTTATTCACATTCTGAGTTACTAGGAATGTTACTTAGATACATTTTGAATTTTTCATCTTTAAGACAATTGCAAACCACAACAAAAATCTTTGTGGATAGGCTGATACCACCACTACTGTCAAATGATTGCCTTTTTGGCTCCATTTGTCTCCCAATGTAGACAAAGTTATTTTCTGTGTTCATTTTTTCCCCCTTTAATTCTCAACTGAGCTCTCCTTCTCTGGCTCAGAAGAAGGACAGAAGACTGTGAAATAACACTACGCAACAACTTCTCAGAGAAGCACTTGGTGACCATAAGGCATAGCCAGCAAGTAGGATAGCACATAAAAAGTTGGCCTTTGCTTAAAACTGATTTGAAGACGATGTATTTAAAACCACACGGTTCGTTAGCATTTCAGAGGGATAGCTTTTTACTATGACTGAGTCATAAGACTGAGTCTAAGTAGAGCATAGTGTCTCCTGAGCCTTTTAGTGCCTATGCTAAAGTATAAGCCTGGTTTCCATTCTGCATCTTCATGTTTAATGTGATTTTCTGTGATCATACTGGCTGTTCTTTCAGAAACAGTACCAGGAAAAAAAAAATAAACTGTCCATGGAAGATAGATTCTGTATATGTGGAAGCATGGTCCAATCCACTTTTTAAATTGCAAAATCTGCCCTTTTAACTTGTTCAATTCCATGGGTTTTGTCAAATGTACACAGTGATGTTACCTCTGCTACAATCATGATAGGAAATATTTCCATCATCCCAGAAAGTTCTCACATGCTGCTTTGCAATCAGTTGCTCCCCTTCCACCCATGGAACCCTGGCAACCACTGATTTTTTTTTCCCTTTGCTAGCATTTCATATAAGCAAAATTATAGAATATGTAATATTTTGTTACTGGCTTATTTTATGATGCTTTATACAATGCTTTTGAGTATCACGATGTGAATATAAAGAGTTTGTTCCTTTTTATTGCTGAATTGCATTCTGTAGTATATGAAATCCAAAATTTGTCTCTTCTGAAGTTTGTCAACAGGTGGATTGTTTCTAGTTTTTTATTATTACGAATAAAACTGCTATCTGTGAAAATTCCTTCACAAATCTTTGTGTGCACGTATCCTCTTATTTGCCTTGTGTAATGCATAGATGTGAAATTTCTAGGTAGTTTGGTAAGTGTGTTTAATTTTGTATTCACACTAGCTGTTCGGCATAGTTGCCAACACTTAGAATTGTCAATCTCTTTTATTTTACCTATTGTAATGAATATATAGTGACATTTTATTGTGGTTTGAATTTTTATTTTTCTAATGGCAAATGATGCTAAGCATCTTTTCATATGCTTGTTTTCCATCTGTGTCTTTTAGTAAAACGTCTATTTAAATTTCTTTTTTTCTTTTTTTTTATACTTTAAGTTCTAGGGTACATGTGCACAAAACGCAGGTTTATTACATATGTATACATGTGCCATGTTGGTGTTCTGCACCCATTAACTCGTCATTTACATTAGGTATATCTCCTAATGCTATCCCTCCCCCCTCCCCCAACCCCACAACAGGCCCTGGTGTGTGATGTTCCCCATCCTGTGTCCAAGTGTTCTCATTGTTCAATTCCCACGTACGAGTGAGAACATGCAGTGTTTGGTTTTCTGTCCTTGCAATAGTTTGCTCAAAATGATGATTTCCAGCTTTATCCTTGTCCCTACAAAGGACATGAACTCATCCTTTTTTGTGGCTGCAGAGTATTCTATGGTGTATATGTGCCATATTTTCTTAATCCAGTCTATCATTGATGGATATTTGGGTTGGTTCCAAGTCTTTGCTATTGTGAATAGTGCCGCAATAAACATACGTGTGCATGTGTCTTTATAGCAGCATGATTTATAATCCTTTGGGTATATACCCAGTAATGGGATGGCTGGGCCAAATGGTATTTCTAGTTCTAGATCCTTTAGGAATCGCCCCACTGTCTTCCGCAATAGTTGAACCAGTTTACAGTCCCACCAACAGTGTAAAAGTGTTCCTATTTCTCCACATCCTCTCCAGCACCTGTTGTTTCCTGACTTTTTAATGATTGCCATTCTAACTGGTGTGAGATGGTATTTCATTGTGGTTTTGATTTGCATTTCTCTGATGGCCAGTGATGATGAGCATTTTTTCATGTGTCTTTTGGCTGCATAAATGTCCTCTTTTCAGAAGTGTCTGTTCATGTCCTTCGCCCACTTTTTGATGGGGTTGTTTGTTTTTTTCTTGTAAATTTGTTTGAGTTCATTGTAGATTCTGGATATTAGCCCTTTGTCAGATGGGTAGATTGCAAAAATGTTCTCCCATTTTGTAGGTTGCCTGTTGACTCTGATGGTAGTTTTTTTTTTTTTTTGCTGTGCAGAAGCTCTTTAGTTTAATTAGATCCCATTTGTCAATTTTGGCTTTTGTGGCCATTGCTTTTGGTGTTTTAGACATGAAGTCCTCGCCCATGCCTATGTCCCGATTGGTATTGTCTAGGTTTTCTTCTAGAGTTTTTATGGTTTTAGGTCTAACATTTAAGTCATTAATCCATCTTGAATTAATTTTTGTATAAGGTGTAAGGAAGGGATCCAGTTTCAGCTTTCTGCATATGGCTAGCCAGTTTTCCCAGCACCATTTATTAAACAGGGAATCCTTTCCCCATTGCTTGTTTTTGTCAGGTTTGTCAAAGATCAGATGGTTGTAGATGTGTGGTATTATTTCTGAGGGCTCTGTTCTGTTCCGTTGGTCTATATCTCTGTTGTGGTACCAGTACCATGCTGTTTTGGTTACTGTAGCCTTCCAGTATAGTTTGAAGTCAGGGAGTGTGATGCCTCCAGCTTTGTTCTTTTGGCTTAGGATTGTCTTGGCAATGTGGACTCTTGTTTGGTTCCATATGAACCTTAAAGTAGTTTTTTCCAATTCTGTGAAGAAAGTCATTGGTAGCTTAATGGGGATGGCATTGAATCTATAAATTACCTGGGGCAGTATGGCCATTTTCACGATATTGATTCTTCCTATCCATGAGCATGGAATGTTATTCCATTTGTTTGTGTCCTCTTTTATTTTGTTGAGCAGTGGTTTGTAGTTCTCCTTGAAGAGGTCCTTCACATCCCTTGTAAGTTGGATTCCTAGGTACTTGATTCTCTTTGAAGCAATTGTGAATGGGAGTTCACTCATGATTTGGCTCTCTGTTTATCTGTTCTGGGTGTATAGGAATGCTTGTGAATTTTGCACATTGATTTTGTATCCTGAGACTTTGCTGAAGTTGCTTATCAGCTTAAGGAGATTTTGGGCTGAGACAATGGGGTTTTCTACATATACAATCATGCCATCTGCAAACAGGGACAATTTGACTTCCTCTTTTCCTAATTGCATATCCTTTATTTCTTTCTCCTGCCTGATTGCCCTGGCCAGAACTTCCAACACTATGTTGAATAGGAGTGGTGAGAGAGGGCATCCCTGTCTTGTGCCAGTATTCAAAGGGAATGCTTCCAGTTTTTGTCCATTCAGTATGATATTGGCTGTGTGTTTGTCATAAATAGGTCTTATTATTTTGAGATACGTCCCATCAATACCTAATCTATTGAGAGTTTTTAGCATGAAGTGCTGTTGAATTTGGTCAAAGGCCTTTTCTGCATCTATTGAGATAATCATGTAGTTTTTGTCTTTGGTTCTGTTTATATGATGGATTACATTTATTGACTAGTATATGTTGAACCAGCCTTGCTTCCCAGGGATGAACCCACTTGATCGTGGTGGATAAGCTTTTTGATTTGCTGCTGGATTCGGTTTGCCAGTATTTTATTGAGGATTTTTGCATCGATGTTCATCAGGGATATTGGTCTAAAATTCTCTTTTTTTGTTGTGTCTCTGCCAGCGTTTGGTATCAGGATGATGCTGGCCTCATAAAATGAGTTAGGGAGGATTCCCTCTTTTTCTATTGATTGGAATAGTTTTAGAAGGAACGGTACCAGCTCCTCCTTGTACGTCTGGTAGAATTCAGCTGTGAATCCGTCTGGTCCTGGACTTTTTTTGGTTGGTAAGCTATTAATTATTGCCTCAATTTCAGAGCCTGTTATTGGTCTGTTCAGAGATTCAACTTCTTCCTGGTTTAGTCTTGGGAGCATGTAGGTGTCGATGAATTTATCCATTTCTTCCAGATTTTCTAGTTTATTTGTGTAGAGGTGTTTATAGTATTCTCTGATGGTAGTTTGTATTTCTGTGGGATCGGTGGGGATATCCCCTCTATCATTTTTTATTGTGTCTGTTTGATTTTTCTCTCTTTTCTTCTTTATTAGTCTTGCTAGTGTTTTATCCATTTTGTTGATCTTTTCAAAAAACCAGCTCCTGGATTCATTAATTTTTTGAAGGGTTTTTTGTATCTCTATTTCCTTCAGTTCTGCTCTGATCTTAGTTATTTCTTGCCTTCTGTTAGCTTTTGAATGTGTTTGCTCTTGCTTCTCTAGTTCCTTTAATTGTGATGTTAGGGTGTGAGTTTTAGATCTTTCCTGCTTTCTCTTTTGGGCATTTAGTACTATAAATTTTCCTCTACAAACAGCTTTAAATGTGTCCCAGAGATTCTGGTATGTCGTGTCTTTGTTCTCATTGGTTTCAAAGAACATCTTTATTTCTGGCTTCATTTCGTTATTTACCCAGTAGTCATTCAGGAGCAGGTTGTTCAGTTTCCATGTAGTTGAGCGTTTTTGAGTGAGTTTCTTAATCCTGAGTTCTAGTTTAATTGCACTGTGGTCTGAGAAACAGTTTGTTATAAGTTCTGTTCTTTTACATTTGCTGAGGAGAGCTTTACTTCCAACTATGTGGTCTTTTGGAATAAGAGCAATGTGATGCTGAGAAGAATGTATAATCTGATGATTTGGGGTGGAGAGTTCTGTAGATGTCTATCAGGTCTGCTTGGTGCAGAGCTGAGTTCAGTTCCATGGATATCCTTGTTAACCTTCTGTCTCGTTGATCTGTCTAATGTTGACAGTGGGGTGTTAAAGTCTCCCATTATTATTGTGTGGAAGTCTAAGTCTCCTTGTAGGTCTCTAAGGACTTGCTTTATGAATCTGGGTGCTGCTGTATTGGGTGCATATATATTTAAGATAGTTAGCTCTTCTTGTTGAATTGATCCTTTTACCATTATGTAATGGCCTTCTTTGTCTCTTCTGATCATTGTTGGTTTAAAGTCTGTTTTATCAGAGACTAGGATTGCAACCCCTGCTTTTTTTTTGTTTTCCATTTGCTTGGTAGATCTTCCTCCATCCCTTTATTTTGAGCCTATGTGTGTCTCTTTACGTGAGATGGGTCTCCTGAATACAACACACTGATGGGTCTTGACTCTTTATCCAATTTGCCAGTCTGTGTCTTTTAGTGGAGTATTTAGCCCATTTACATTTAAGGTTAATGTTGTTATGTGTGAATTGGATCCTGTCATTATGATGTTAGCTGGTTATTTTGCTCGTTAGTTGATGCAGTTTCTTCCTAGCATCAATGGTATTTACAATTTGGCCTGTTTTTGCAGATTTGCTCTGATTTTTAGAATTTTCAGCTTTTCTGCTCTATTTTCCCCACCTTTGTGGTTTTATCTACCTTTGATCATTGATAATGGTGACATACAGATGGGGTTTTGGTGTGGATGTCCTTTCGGTTTGTTAGTTTTCCTTCTAACAGTCAGGACCCTCAGCCACAGGCCTGTTGGAGTTTGCTGGAGGTCCATTCCAGACCCTGTTTGCCTGGGTATTACCAGGGAAGGCTGCAGAACAGCAAATATTGCAGAATGGCAAATGTTGCTGTCTGATTGTTCCTCTGGAAGCTTTGTCTCAGAGGGGCATCCGGCTATGTGGGGTGTCAGTCGGCCTGTACTGGGAGGTGTCTCCCAGTTAGGCTACTCAGGGGTCAGGGACCCACTTGAGGAGGCAGTCTGTCCATTCTCAGAATTCAAGCTCCATGCTGGGAGAACCACTACTCTCTTCAAAGCTGTCGGTCAGGGACGTTTAAGTCTGCAGAAGTTTTGCTGCCTTTTGTTCAGCTATGCCCTGCCCCCAGAGGTGGAGTCTACAGAGGCAGGCAGGCCTCCTTGAGCTGCGTTGGTCTCCACCCAGTTCGAGCTTCCTGACTGCTTTGTTTACCTACTCAAGCCTCAGCAATGGCGGGCGCCCCACTGCCAGCCTCGCTGCCACCTTGCAGTTCGATCTCAGACTGCTGTGCCGGCAGTGAGTGAGGCTCCATGGGCATGGGACCCTCCAAGCTAGGCACAGGATATAATCTCCTGGTGTGCCATTTGCTAAAAGACTGTTGGAAAAGCACAGTGTTAGGGTGAGAGTGACCCCATTTTCCAGGTGCCATCTGTCAGGGCTTCCCTTGGCTAGGAAAGGGAATTCCCTGACCCCTTGTGCTTCCCGGGTGAGGCAATGCCTTGCCCTGCTTTGTTTCATGCTCCGTGGGCTGCACCCACTGTCCTGTACCCACTGTCCAACAAGCCCCAGTGAGATGAACCCAGTACCTCGGTTGGAAATGCACAAATCACCTGTCTTCTGCATCGCTCACGCTGGGAACTATAGACTGGAGCTATTCCTATTCAGCCATCTTGGAACCTCTTCTTAAATTTCTTATAAATATTTAATTGAGTTGTTTGTTCCATTTGATTTTTAAGTTACAAAAGTTATTTATGTGTGTGAGCAATTAGATGTAATTGTTTTTGATAAAATCTAATACAAATTTGAGTTTTAAATAACTACTGAATAATGCCATTTTCCAATAATTGTCATGTTACTATTTGTATTGCATATCAAATTATTATTATTATTTTATTTTGTTTTTTGAGATGAAGTTTTGCTCTTGTTGCCCAGGCTGGAGTGCAGTGGCGTGATCTTGGCTCACTGCAACCTCTGCCTTCCAATTTCAAGTGATTCTCCTGCCTCAGCCTCCTGAGTAGCTGGGATTACAGGTGCCTGCCACCACACCTGGCTAATTTTTGTATTTTTAGCAGAGACGGGTTTCACCATGTTGGTCAGGCTGGTCTCAAACTGGATCCACCCACCTCAGCCTCCCAAAGTGCTGGGATTACAGGTGTGAGCCACTGTGCCCAGCCAGCATACCAAATTATTTTTAACTTTTTGTTACAAATTTTCTAAAATAAAAGCATGAAAAGTAAGTAAAATAGTACATGGAAACCCCATGGACCTATCATTCAGATTTTACAAATATCAACATTCTGCCATTTGTGTTTTTTCTATGCTTTCAACCATTTTGTATCTACAGTTTGAATATCATTAGTAGTATTAGTGGTATTATTTCAATTTTTTTATTAAGGTAAAATTCACCTATAATAAAATACACAAACATGAAATGTACACTTCAAAAAACTGAATAGAACTGGGTAACCCACAGTCCACACCTCATCATAACATAGGGCCTTCTTGCCTCTCCTGAAAGCTTTGTTGTATTCCATTCCACTCGTACCCCCTTATCCCAAACCAGATAAACAGTATTCCGATTTCCTTTTTGCCTTGGATAAGCTTTTCTTGTTCTAAAACTTTACAAAAATGAAACCATTCAGCATGTACTCTTCTTGTCTTTCTTTCACTCTACACATTATTTGTGAGAGTAATCCATGTTGTTGAGTGATTCAATAGGTCAGTCATTGTTGGATAGTATTCTGTTTTATGACTATACAATAGCTTGTTTAACCATTTTTCTGTAGATGTGCATTTGAATTGTTTCTAGTTTGGGGCTGTAATTGTTAAAGCTGCTGTGAATATCCTGCTCTCAGTCTTTGTGTAGACATATCTTTTCATTTTTCTTGTATATATATACCTAGGAAAATAAAACTGGGTCAAAGGATAGGCAATTTAACAGAAATTGTTAAACTGTTTTGTAAACATGGTTACCTGCAATCCTACATTCTTACCAGTGTCACCGTTGAAGTTGTTCACATCTTTGCAATATCACTGTTGTTAGTCCTTTACATTCTAGCCATTTTATAGGAATTCAGTGGCAAACCATTTTAATTTGCTGAGTAATTTTTCATGTATTTATTGGCCATGTATATAACTTAATTTGTGACTTGTCTGTTCATGTCTTCTGCCCATATTTTGAACTGTGGGAATTATGAATCTATTCTGGATACAAGTCCTTTGTCAAATATATGTTTTGTAAATACATATTTTTGAATATTTTTTACACTCTGGCTTGCCTGTTTATTTCTTTAATGTTTGTAATATTAATAAAAATATTCTTGTATGCTGTTATCTAAAGGCATTATAGATTTGGATTTTATGTTTAGGCCTCTGAGCTATCACAAATTAATTTTTGTGCACAATGTGACTAGGAGCGGAACATTTTTGTTTTCATATGGATATTCATTGATTCAGCACCATTTATTGACAAGACTGTCATTTTCCTATTGAACTAAATTGACATCTTTATTGAGACTGAATTTGCCGTATAAACATGGGTTCATTTGGACACTCCATTCTATTTTGTTGATTTATTTGTTTATCTTTGTGATGGTGCTATGTTGTCTTGATTAAATTACCCTAGAGTAATTCTTAGAGTCAAATAGTGCAAGCCTTGCAGGTTTTTTCTGTTTTGTTTTTGCTAAGATTGTTTTGCAAATACTAGGTTCTTTGTATATTCGTGAACATTTTAATACAAGCTTATCAATTTCCATAAAAATGGCTGTTGGAATATGATTGAGATTAAAATTTAATGTTAATTGGGGGAAAATGAATATTTTAAAAAGATTGTATCTTCCAAACTATAATTGATGTTTTTCAGCACCTTTGAGAAGTTTCCAGCCATCATTTCCTCAAGCTGCTGTTGTTCTGCTCCATTCTCTCTTGCCTTGACTTCCGGAACTCAAATTACACGTACATTAAACTTCTTGTTATTGTCTCACAGATCTCTGAAGCTCTGTTCAAGTTTCTTCCATTTTTCATGTCTTTGTTCTTTTGATTAGATAATTTCTACTGATATATCTTCAAGTTTACCAGTTCCTTCTTTTGCTTTCTGAAATGTGTTTTAAGCCCCTCCAGTGAATTTTTCATTTCAATTACTGTATTTTGGGGGTCTATAATTTCCACTTTGCTCTTTTTTTACAGTTTTTATTTCTGTGCTGAGATTCCCCATCTGTTCATCTATTATACACATATTTCCCTTTAAGAACTTAAACATATTTGTAAGAGCTATTTGAAATATTTGTCTGCTCATTGCAACACCTGGTTTACCTGGAGGTTTGTTTCTATTAATTGTTTCATGAGTGAGGGTCACATTTTCCTTTATTTTTACATATCTAATGATTTTTATTTGGATCTAGGAAGTTATGAATGATGCATTGTAAAGATTCTGGATTCTGTTATGTTTATCTGGGGGAATTATTTAAAAAAATATTCTAGTATGCAGTTAATTTGATAGTCAAACTCTGTCTCTTACACTGGTATTAGCTGACTCTCTACGCAGTAATTTTAGCCTCCACCTGCTGCTTTTATTCTGGCCTCCGAGGATCTTCCCTGTAAATATATAGTTTACTGGTTAGCCAAGAGTCTGGGTAAATTTTGGACACTTGTTTTAGGGATCATCTCCTTAGTCCCTTCACTTTCCAGATTCCCTTCCCAAGCATTCTGACCTCTGTGACAACCCAAAACTGTATTCTCTGAGACCTCAAGCATGTAGAGTTTTGTGTCTTTCTGCTGTATTTTGTATTTTTTAGGCAAATAGCCACAAAATGGTACGTTTCACCTATTGCAGCTTATCTTTCAAAAGCAGTCTTCTCTAGTTTCTGCTTGTTTTTGGTCACTGCAATGCCTTCAAATAGTTGTTTACTTGCTACTTTTTAATTTTGTTTAGGTTTAATTATTGTTACTTATGGGAGGGTTGACGTGACCAAGCTAATCCATAGAGGCCAAAACCCTAAAACCTTTATTTTTTTATCTAAAGGCTAGCAATTCAGAATCATAAGGGTCACAGTATTTAACGAAATGTGTAACAAGTATTTAACACATTTTACAAAACACGAATAACACAGGAAGAGTCAGGGGGACTTGTTTGCCTTTTTTTGTGTGTGAGTTTTCTTCAACCTTGCACAGAAGAAATTTTCTTGGTTATCCTGTGTACTTTTCCTGAGGCATTTTGCTAAAGAATTAGGACAAATCTGATGAGGACACACTTTGTTTGGAAATAAGATTATGGCAACGTATGAAACCCTGCCAAACACCAGTTATTCGCCACCCTTTGTTTCTCAGGCATAGGGAGCTAAAAGAAACAAGGTTATATGAATTCAAGTCTGCTATTGTAATTGACAGGCATGACCTAGCTCACCATTTTAAGTCCCCCAGCATGTGAAAACTGACATAGAAAAGATTGAGACCAGCTGTTCTTTTTGCTGAAGACCTAAAAGGAAGAAATAGACAAACTGCTACATTAGAGATTAACACCATCTATATAAGAAAATACTTATCAACGTTGGAAATTATTACATTCCTCAGTGGAAAACCAAAGGCACTGTCTGAAAGAAAAAGAAAGAGAGAGAGAATGTGATTTCTCTGAAGGGAGACATCTGTGCTTTAAAATGATGGCATATGCTTTTATCTTTTTTGAGTTTTTAATCAACACTGTCATAAAAACTTGTGCCAAAATTTTTAAAGATATTATTTTCAAATGGGCCTTATTTTCCAAGATGCATAAGGAGCACTCAGCATAATAATGTGACTAGATGACACATCTCAGTTATTTAGAATTTTGGACCCCCAGATTTCCTCAAGAAAAAGGATAAGTATCAAAACTCTCTCAGATCTACTGCCACTACCCAAAGCACAGTATAAATATATAACGTATAATTAGAATTTAATAAATACTTGAATGCCATATGTTCTAAACATTTTTAAGCCTATATACTGGAAAAGTAAAGACTTGGCATCAAGATAACTAATTTCAAGACCCAACTATGCCATGGAAAGGCAGGGCAATTAAAAGATATTTCTCTGTGCTGTTACTGCTCTGTGCTGCACTGTGGATGGACCTACAGATGCCCATGGTCATGGGATGCTACAATTTCCAGTAGTTCCTAGGATTGAGAAACACCAAATGCTGCTTAGTCAGATCTGTAAATATCACCATTCCTCTGCTGGACACTTCCCATAGGCTCTCGGTAGTATTACTAAATCACCAGGGTTAAATTACTTATGTACATGTGGTCTGAGTCTGACTGGCCATTTTCGACATGTGTTCTTAAAGGCTTATCAAGACTTGCTTTCTCCTTAATACAAGTTTATTTTAGCTAATTAAAGGGGAAATGGTTAAATGAAAAACAGCTAAAGCCTGCATTTTGCTCTATACTGTATTAGTTTGCTAGGGCTGCCATAACAAAATACCACAGATTGGGTAGCTTTCATGACAAAAATTTATTTCTTCTTAAGTCTGGAGGCTGGAAGTCCAAGGTGAAGGTGCTGGCAGGGTATGATTACCTCTGAGGCCTTTAGCTTGCAGATAGCCTCATTCTTGCTGCCCCTTCACATAGCCGTCCCTCTGTGCGTGCCCCCAGTGTCTCCCTCAGAACTGAATTTCTTCTTACAAGCACACCAGTCAGATTGGCTTAGGGGCCTGCCCTAATGGCTTTGTTTAAATTTAATCACCTCTTTGAGAGCCCTATCTCTAAATACAGTCTCATGGGTTAGGGCTCACCAACATGACCTCCTTTAACCTTAATCTTGAAAGGCCCTATCTCTAAATATAGTCATATTCTGGGGTACTGAAGATTAGAACTTGAACATATACATCTGGGGGGGAGGGGGACACAGTTCAGTCTGTACTAGGCACCAAATCTATCATTAGCCATTTTGGCACAGTCGAAAACATAACTACTGCTCTATCAAAGAAAAGGCACACAACTCAATTGACACCATTGAGAAACAACAATAAAATCTATGCTCATCCTTTACTCATTCCCTGTTATATCTTCTGAATCTTCTCTGCCCTTTCTTGGCAAAGAGGAAACTTCCAAGCCAAGTTTATGATGAGTGAATGAAGTCATAGATCAAGTAAATGATGAAAGCCAACAGCTTTTACATATCAAATGGAAAGAAATGATACAGGAAAATTCAAACAAAGCAACACTAAGTAAAATAGTAGTAGAGAAAACTATTTACATATTGTAGTCCTATACATTACCTTATAGAGTTGAGGTGAGGATTAAATGAGTTAATACATGTAGAACACTTAGAAAATTAGCTGGCAGAAAGTAAGTGTTCCATATACAATAGCTTATTATTCCTGGTATCATCATATAAAAATAATTTAAGATTTTTACCATTTACCTGACTGTCTTTTCTCTGTACCACAGTACCTGATCTTTCTGTCATTCATCCTCCAGATTTCCTTGTACAGCCTCCTCTTTGGAATTCAACATCTTTTGGAATTCAACATCTCTATTGAGGCAGGGGTGTCACAGGTGAGCCTGATGTTCTAAGTCCAGCCTACTTATGAGACTTGAGAATTTCCTTAGAGTTTGCTTTGTGATTGAAATTGAGAGGAATACTTTTCTTCAGCGGAAGCTATTGACCAGTCTGTCAGATACACACCAGATACAAAGGACTTGAATTACACAATTGTTTGGGGAATGCTCCTGCAGCCTGTAGTATCATTAGTTAGGAGGAAGAAGTTCTTATATTAATCAAGTCCCCTAAGGATGTTGACAAGGATAATAATTCTTTCCCAATGTGCTGTTATAATTCTCAATTGTTTCATATTAAAACAAGAGAGCAAAAAGGCTTTGGGAAAGGATACACATTTTTAATAGAAGCTATAATTCTGTGTGAAGGGTTATCTGAATAGTTTGCCCAAAAAATGAAATTATAGCACTTCTTCTATTGATACAGCAATTGAGAGAACAAAGCCAAAGTCCTATCATCCCTTTCCATAGAGGTTTGTAAGGATACAGTTAACCCTGTGTAATTTCTGTCCATAAGTCCAAAGGCTTTTGCTTTTCTCTGAAAAGAATAAACTGGTGCTATTAACCTTTGCTTAATCTGACTACACAGCCTTATGCAAAATAAAAGGCATTGTAGCCAGTGAATCCTTGCAGATATTAATATTTTTAAATAAATGACAAGTTATAAACCTAAAGAGTATATAGCCTCATGAGTAAACTTACCTGGGTTGGATAGTACAGTTAATGCAGTTTACCTGGCATCATCCTAACTCTATGAGATATATAAAATGGTGCTTCAGTTTAGTTAAACATATCAGAAATGTCTAATTGCCCGGGTAATTTTTGGTCTCTTCATCCTCTAGAAAATTACCAGAGGCTTAAGTAGGAATGAAGTTGGTTTTAGTTTGATCCCTCCAGAGAGCAGGACTATGCTTCCTTGTTTAACAATAACTTCTTTCGAGTACCTAGCCACTGCTGAATCTCACAGAGAAAATACAAAATCCCTAATCAATTTTGAAGTAGACTTAGACCCAGAAGATAGCCAATTAATGCATTTCAACTTTCCAAAAAGCCTGAGTACAAGCAAGTAGCCCCCAAGGCCCCAAATAATGATTGTTATTTCCATCTTCATCCAGGAGAGAAAAAGCCAGAAACAGCCTTCATTTCAATAGCGTGTTGGGCCACTGGTTTTTATCACCTACGTAAGAGTCACTTGCAATTCATGTACAGGATCATAACCTCTTACAGCTATAAGGATCCATAGAGAAAAATCTAATCCAGTCCTCTCATTTTACAGATGAGCAGACTGAGGCCTATAGAGGTTTAGAGACTCGTTCAAGGTCACATGCTTATTAATGGCTCAGGAGGGATATTGATCAAATGTACTATTGCTAAAAGATGTGGAAAACAGCTGATTCTGCTTAGGAGCTGTATTAGTTTGTTCTTATACTGCTATACATATACTGCCAGAGACTGAGTAATGCATAAAGAAAAGAGGTTTAATTGACTCACGGTTGGTTCTACATGGCTGGGGAGGCCTCAGGAAACTTACAATCATGGCAGAACGGGAAGGGGAAGCAAGGCACATCTTCCCATGGCAGCAGGAGAGAGACAGAGCAAGGAAGCTGCCACTTATAAGACCGCCAGATCACCTGAGGTCAGGAGTTCGAGACCAGCCTGGCCAACATGGTGAAACCCTGTCTCTACTAAAAATACAAAAATTAGCCAGGCGTGGTGGTGGGCACCTGTAACCCCAGCTACTCAGGAGGCTGAGGTGGGAGAATCGCTTGAACTCTGGAGGCAGAGGTTGCAGTGAGCTGAGATCGTGCTACTGCACTCCAGCCTGGGTGACGAGAGAAACTCTGTCTCAAAAAAAAAAAAAAAAAAAAAAAACACCACCAGGTCTCGTGAGAACTCAAACTCACTATCATAAGAACAGCATGGGGGAACCACCCCATGATTCCATCGCCTCCCCCCAGGTCCCTCCCTCAACACATGGGGATTACAGTTTGAGATGAGAATTAGGTGGGGACATAGAGCCAAACCATATCAGCAGCATAAATATTTCCTCTTCAATGTTACTTACACCATTGTTTGTAGAAAGTATAAAATTGTATTTTAGCCCAGCTCCCACCAGAAATGAACTAAAAATTAAAATTAAAACCCACAGATGTTTGTTTAGAATTTGATGCTGTTTTAAGCAAAACAGTATTTAAAATGACTCTGCTAATAAGTGTGTCATGCTTTCTTCTATGAGCAGGAAGAGTGGGAGTGGGGAGAAAAATGCTTGCCAAGTTCATGGAGAAAAGAGATTGCTGGGCCTGGTGTGTTTTTCCCTCCAAGGCAGAGACAGCCACTTTCTCATTTTGAAGAGGATTAGTGTTTCCTGGCTTTCTAGACTTAAGGCTGCATTCTCCCTACTCTCTGGCTACAGTAGATTTGGAACACTGGCTGGTGTCCAGAATTCCAGTCCCTCCTTGTTTGTATCCCTGTTTAGGTTGGAGAATAGGAAGGATGCAGCAAGACAGAGGGAAACGTTGACTTGACTGTTACAGCTAAATAAATAACTATCATATCTGCAGTGATTGCAGTGAAATACTCAGGCAAAATTAAAAAGATGTACACATATATTTATATTGTAAAAAACCAGCATCTCGCACACAGAGCAGCATTACAAATTAATTGAGCCAGTTTGTTTTTTGGTATCGTGTTAGTAATGAGGATAGCAGGATATTCTACAGATTTAGAAGATGTTGATGAAGTGGATACCTTGTAGAAAAGCAACGTGCTGCAGAGTAATAGAGTCTTGGCTTCTCTGTTCCTTCCTTAATTAAATTAGAAATTTCATTTAAGAAGAAAGAGAATCTCAGTCTCATGTTTGGTCTCAAGTAAGCATGGAGGTTGGGATGGTAGGTGAGATTTCACCTTCATTGTTGCCATGTCCACTGCCCCTGTGCATATGCTGCCATTGATCAGCTGGAGGAAATCTTCTCTGTGGGCAGAGGTCAGCAGTTGGCAGAGCATGGGTCAGTGTGGAAAAAGCAGGACGTTATTGCAGTTGCTCCATTGCATTACTTTTTCAACTGTAAATGAGGCTCCTCATTAATGAATCATGCACACAGATTGCCAGGGTCTCAGCATTAATTGGCACTAATGGAAACATCTTATGGTTGAAGGAAGAAGCTGTGGGAGCCATTTTCAGTCTGATTTGATTTGCAAGAAAACTCAGGCAATTTACATTTTCCATGAAATTTTAGGGCAGCCTTATACACCACATTTTCACTCCAGACCCCAAATAGGTTGCTGAATATCTGCAGAAAAGTCTACCGAATTATTCATGAGAAAGAAGGATTACCAACAAGTGCTTCAATGAGATTTGCCTTCCCCTGCCAGGCAGGGCACCTACAGAGAGTGTTTGAATCTCCTTTTGACGGTACTATGCATGCTAAGGCCTAATGCAGTGTATATAATTTGTTTTATTCATTTGAGATCATTCAGCAGGGATTCAGTGCAAGTTAGCCTGAAGGATGTTTTATCCAATAAATTTCATTTAAAAATGTGTTCTCCCATGATAATGTACTGTTATTCCAACAAAATAGGTGATGCAAAAGTCTAATCTGAGCTGTCTTGAAATGTTTTGCCCCTTAAGAGGAACTGATATGTAACATCTCTTTTTTAACCCCAGAGTCTCTTGTAATTGGTTTTGTGATATATGTTCAGCATTGGAAATGAATGCTAATTGTGTTGGTATATTTCAGACCTTTTCAGATCATAGAACAAATGAGTGAATCCCACTTTTCAGAATGCCCTAAGCCAATACCCTAGAGTGGATTAGCAATAGGCATGCCTGCCTTCAGGTGGATGCATCTATCCAAGGCACCCTGCTTGCAGCTCCCACTTGCTCCTTCAGTTGGGTACCCTTGTGCAGTATACAATCTGGATAAGATACATAATAGCCTTAGAATCATCCTCGTGAACACTAACACCTCTCTAATCCAACACCAAGTCTGTGGGAGGAATCTGGAAGCAAGATAATCTTATAAAGAAAAATGTAGGGCTCAGAGAAAAAAGATATGGAGCAAGCCTATGAGAGGCAGACACAATGATGATATGATTTTCAGTAGAGGAGAATATGATAGAAAGCTTGAGATTCATGTCAGTACTACAGTTGATCTACTGTTAGAAGTAAATATTTTCTTTAGGATCACATAATTTCTTGCTGGAAAAGAACTTAGGCATCATCATTTAATCCTACCCGATCATTTTACAGGTGAGAAGTCATGTGTATAGCTCAGTGCTACATAGCTAGCTAATGATGGAGCCTGTGCTAGAATCCAGCTCTTAGGACAAGAGGTGTAATTTACATTCTATCCTGCCAAGCTAAATGCCACAAGCACAAACCCACCTCTCAGCTTCAAGAAGTGCCTTTAAGTCTGACATTCTGCTAATAGGTGACTAAATCCATGCTTACCCTATCTTTAAACTTCCCAACTGTTAACTGAAAATTAATAGTTTCAATTCTTCTTCTTTCTCTGTCTTTATGTTTGCAAAATAAATAATAATCTTTTAATATAGCCTTTCAAGGATAGTTGATATTCACTGATGACAATGGAAATGGCATTTGCCATCAAGTAAGAAGTTGTGTTAACTGACCTCTCAGTTTCCTAACATCTCAAGATCTAGTTTTACTAGCATGGCAACCTCTTTCTCATTTGCTTATTTAGTTACCCTTCCCTTTTATACTCTTAGGTCTTTCTTGAGGGGCAGTACCAAGACCTATCTGATATAGTACAAAAGCAAGGTTAAAGATGTCTTCAGCCCACCAGGCTGCACCCACATTGCCCTCCCCTCTACCATATACATCACATGCACACACACACAGATACATATTTGTGATTACATATAATGTTGTGTTGATATTTTGGATGTCACAGTACATCGTTGTTCGTCCACTCTAGCTCCTTAAATTAAGTCTGGTAGGCCCAATTAGAATTTGATGCTGTTTAAATAAAGCTGAGCCTAAAATAACTCTACTGATGGGGGTCTTATGCTTATCTCTGGGAGCATCTTCTACACTTGACTGAAGCAGTGATGAAATTCTGAGCAATTGTCAGACCCACAGTCACCAGGAAATGCCAAACCAGTTACTGTATCTAAGAGGTGTATAAAAGATGGCTGCTGTGTCTCTGCATGCTGAAAAGAGAGGAACTGTGTCTGGTTTAGCAAAATTCAAAGAAGATGCCTATCATCAAGAAAACAAAAGCTTTCCTCCAACACCATCTGGCATAAGAAAAGTCTGAGTTAATAGTAAAATAGCATCTTGTGCATTTTAGCTTTCTTTCTAATGTTTCCTATGTTTCCCCGCTTTTAGATGAGACCAAAATGATAATATTAGCTGCATTCATCTATCCATTCATCCAAATCCTCATTCTCTGTAAAGTATGCCATATGTGAAAGAAAAGTTTAAAAATACAGAAGGCTTCTGTTTTCATCTACTTCCATAAATAAGCACTATAAATTATGGCTAACCACCAAGTAATATTATTGAGCATCTGCTCATGGCATTTAAATGTCTAAAGGGGCTAAGGTTGTTTAGCCAAGAAAGGAGGAAACCAGAAGTAGCATTTGTGACAGTCCATTATTCAAAAGGCAGTAAACAACTGTTTATCATGTCCTCTTAGAAAGAAATAAAAGAAGCTTGCAAGCATAAGAACTTCTCGAATATGAAGTGTCCAATAAAACAATGAAAGGACTCTTTCTACTTCTCTATATTTACATCTATAACTACAACCATTTCTATGATTACATACATATATCCATATAAAATCATAAAGTCAGGGTGCTCCAAAAGCAAAATTTGGGTAGGATAATCAGATAGCTGTCTGAGGATGATGTTACATATATATGTTATCTAGTAACCCAATTTCTCAATCAATTATTCATGGGGTAACTAGCATGTTATAAGGCCAAGTGCGTTAAAGGATTATAAAAAGTCCAAAGTGTAATACTTGAACTGAAAGAGTTTATAGTCTGGTTGGGAGACAAATTGAGCAGATAAAGCAGTGGGCAATACAATGTTATTCATAGTTATGTCATCTATCAGTTGTACAGTGTAGGTGGCAATATTGCAGGTGTTCTGAAAATAGCAGGCTTAGATTCATTTGCACGTCTTAGAATAGTCTGAGGGCAGAAAAATATGAATTGATCTTTGAAGGATCATATTTTTATATGTGAGAAGAGGGAGAAGAAACAACAGAAAAGGGGGAAACTGAGGAAAGGTGGTAAAGTAGAAATTAATAAGGTATTTTTATAGAGTCAGTAAACATGTAGATTTAACCAGATGAGAAAGAATGCATTAAGGGAGAGTGGGGAATAAGTTCTAGCAGGTAGAGTGGGAGAATCCACCATAGCGCCCTCCCCACCTTATGGCTGGGACAATGCCCACACGTGACGCTACCTCTCACCTCTAGTCATTTATACTCTTTTTTTTTTTTTTTTTTTTTTTTTTTGAGAAGGAGTCTTGCTCTTTCACCCAGGCTGGAGTGCAGTGGCGCGATCTCAGCTCACTGCAGGCTCCGTCCCCCGGGGTTCACGCCATTCTGCTGCCTCAGCCTCCCGCATAGCTGGGACTACAGGCGCCCGCCACCTCGCCCGGCTAATTTTTTTGTATTTTTTAGTAGAGACGGGGTTTCACCGTGTTAGCCAGGATGGTCTCGATCTCCTGACCTCGTGATCCGCCCACCTCGGCCTCCAAAAGTGCTGGGATTACAGGCGTGAGCCACCGCGCCCGGCCATCATTTATACTCTTAACTGAACAATCTACACTACCCAACTTATTCCTTACCTTTAATCTCTCAGAACAACAAATATCTAACCAGATGGTCCACATAGGAGGGCACGGGAATCAAAATCAATTTAATTGTTGTATAAGATTGTGCTTTGTATTCTGAAGGTAAAGGCAGAGGACTGCTTTTCAACCCGTTCTTGCCATTATCAGCTACTCTCTCCTTTATTTCTTCCTGTTGTTGTTGTTGCTCCTTCATTCATTATTAATTCAACAGATATGTTAGCTTCTATTTTATCTCATGCTCTGGGCTAGGCACTGAGAGTACAGAGCTGTGTAAGACACTCTTTTTACCTTCAAGATTCTTTTAGCCTAGCAAGTCAAACGTGCAACTCCAGTAGAGTCGGATGCATGTTATGTGTTGTAGCACCTCACCAAGCTCCTGAGGAGGGTCATCTAAATGAAATGCTAAAAGAAGCAAGGAAGTAAAGGTGGTTAGACAGCGGAGTCTGCTCCAGTCAGGCAGCATAGTGGTGAAACCTAAAGTGAGAAAACTCAGTGCACAGAGAGAACCACAAGAACTACACTGTGGGCTATAGCATGATAGAGGACAGATATGCGAACAGGAGGTTCCTGCAATCGGAACCCCATTACCGTAAGTCTTTGATAATTGTGTTCAGTCATTGACTCACAGGGCACATATTTAATGAGTACTTCTTGTGTGTCAGGAATTATGCTAGAGGCTAGACATAGAGGTCCACACAAGACACAGAGCTACCTCAAAGAAGCTTTCGTTCGAGCTATCACGCAGCAAATGACAGTTATTGATGATTCTGATGGACGTGAAGGGGCACGTGATTCATCTCAAATTCATTCTATAACAATCTCTCTGCCTCTGATCTCCATTACTCCTATTCCAGACTCATTTTTTTATTTTAATTTTCTTTTGAAGTTCATAGGAGGTCTGTAAAGTTCTATTATTCTATTCTACTCTTTATTCATAATCTTTGTATTGTTTAAACAACCAAAATGAACGTATTTCCATTAATGTTCAGAAATATCTTCTTCCAAATAAATTACATAGATGCATGTACTGAGGTTCATTTTATTTTTAAATTTGCTGAGAAATCTGTAAAATTAAGCCTAATATTCAATAATTTTTAATGAAATAGAGAGCAAAACATTAAAAATAAATGTTTAAAAAGATAGTGTAGCTATTACTTGTTATCCTTCAGTCTATTTCCCGTCATCCAAGGCCCAAAATAAAATGTAAAAATACAAAAATAAATGTAAAATTAAGAAAATAACCTTAATAATAGAAAACAGTTTACAAGAACATAAAGGATTTATCTCAACAATTTAATTCAGCATTTCTTCAAGGAGGCAGGAATTTGTCAATAAGCAATTCTTTGCTAACAGTAAGTTCCTGAAGAAGGATGACAAGCTGGCTGAAACAAATAAAACAGTAATAACACGACTGAGAAAAGGTAAATAGAATTCTGGAGCAAACAGTAGTAAAAATGAATGAGATGGTGAAGAATAAATAATAGAAACGCTGAGAAAGCAATGTTTTGGGATCAAATGCAACAACAAGGAAATTAAATTCAGAGAGAGATAAGAAATGAGAACGAGAACAAGTACAAGTTGTCTTTTTTTCCTCTTGTTCCTTTATCCAAGAGAAATAACTGTCAGCTACAGGTCATAAAACTTTATTATAGACTAATGCCCTCTGACCTCTGACCCTGTGATTTATTTCCTCTGAATAGAGGTCTAGTCCTCCCTCCTCCTGAGAAAAATGAGGCAACATGGCTGGGTAGCTTCTCCCATCCATCAGGCAATGAGATGTGTCTCCAGGTCTCAATTTGCCATCAGCAGTCTTGCTCCAGGCCAAGTCAGGACTAGTTTATACACCAATACAAAGATTCAACAGACGCATTTTCCTTTAAAGAAACCCCACCATATATAAGATATATATAAGGCATGTATGTCTTATAAATCCTTTCTACTGCACCACAGAAAGCAAGCAGTTTCCAACAGTCTTGAATTGCTGAGAGTTAGCAGAACCAGTTCATAATTGGGCAGAGGTGATCGTCCCATTTGGAAAAAAAAAAAAAAAAAGTTTCCTAAATGTAAAGGAAGAGTTCTTTCATTTGCATTGAGCTGTTCTATTTGGCAAATGGAAGCATCCATTTGTAAATGAGCACATTTCCACACACAGGCCATCAAAGAAGTATTTCCAGAAGAGCAAGTGATAATTAAACAAAGTATACATACCCTCTTTGATGCCACTTGAAGCTGCAGGGAGACTGACTGGAGTCTGGGAGGGAACCAGGGTAAATTGTTCTTTTGTGAAGCCAAGACTGCTGGTAGCCAGAGTTGGCTCTTGCTTTCGGGGGCAAAGGAGACTGAGTCATCTCCCTTCGTCGAGCTGATTTGTTCAAAAGGCACAAGAAGTTCCCAGGGATTTCATGCTTTGAGGCAACCTGCATTTCAGATGGATGGGAAAGGGGGTGGGGGCAGTGAATTTTGTTGCTAGGTCTCCCAATGACTTGCCAAAATTTTTCCTGTTTCTTTGTGAACCTGGTAACCACCCCAGCTGGGCTCCCCATTACTCTGAACAGGAAAGGGATGAATATGCCCAGTCTTTTTCAGCTTGCAAATGTGCCGTGGTGAGGGTAAACATGGCTGTGTTTGTTCACCCTGGGGAACAAGTCAGGCATGAAGTCCCTTTTGTTCAGGCTAAGAATGACCTCCCTTCATCTCAAGTTCCAGAGGGACTGGTGATTTAATCTGGAAATGTGAACATGAATCCTACCTGAGGAGGACAGCTCTTTCTGAAGTTGCCCGGGAGTTGGCAAGGTCTGTCTGAAGACCTTGGAAAACACAGCGATGCAGGTGATGCCTGGGAGAGACCCACTTTGGTCTGTGTATGGTTCCATAAAGGGAGTCTCCCAAATACGCAGGACAGCAAGCAGCTGGTCCAGTAGCGCCTCTGGTTTGAAATAGTTTTAAAAAGATCATGAGCTGCAGGAATGAGATATATCTTAGATGCCCTAGGAATAAAAAAAAGTATAGCCATGATTAGTATTTCACTGTATGTTTCCTGAATCATAGATGCAGAGAAAAGAGCAGAGCAATGGGTATTTCTCTTTTCTTCATGATAATAGAGAGTTCATGAGCCTTGTACATTGTTGTGTGTGTGTGATGTGTGTGTGTATCCATGTACAGAGTTATATCTGGTGCCGGGGTGAGTTGATAAAAAAATAAGCTATCACTCCTAACTTCAGTGGATTTTCAGGAAGAGAAACAGAGTATTAGAGTTGTATGACTATAGTAAGGGGCAAATACAAATTTCGTACTGATGAGTACCATGTAAGAGAAACAAAGCGTTCTGGGGGTTTAACCCTGGAGGAGATCATATTTCATCAAGTGAAATAAGGAAAGGCTTTATGGTAGACATGAACTCTATGATCAACCTAGATGTGTGGGGAGGATTTCAACATATGGAGAAAGGGGACGGGAAAAGGACATTCCACTAATCGGGCAGGGGGAGGACAAACATGTCCACGTGGGAAAGTGCAGACCATGCTGGTAGAACAATGTGGTTTAACTGAAGCATCCCATTCTTATAGAAAAATAGTAAAAGATAAGAATGAACAGTCATCTTGGGGCCATATTAGGAAAAGCCTTAAATGTTAGGCTGTTTGGTTTTTAACTAAATAGAGAGTAAAGAATCTTTAAAGATTTTTAACATAAGAAGTGATATAATTGAAAATGCATTTTTCAGAAATAATGGAATATATTAGAAGGAGATTGGAAGCTGAAACCCATGAAACTAACTTTTCTAGTCATCTAGTCAATATGTAACAAATCTCTTATGTTAGGATTGTAGAAGTGGAAATAGTAAAAAAAAGAAAAAGTTTGCAGAAACTCTGAAAGTAGAATCTACAGACTTGACCACTCGTCAGATGTGCCTGGCAAGGGGGAGAAAATAGTCAGAGATGGTGCCTGGATTTCAGGCCAGGAGATTGGAATAATAATGTTGTCATGGAGAGACAAGAAAGTCTGGAGTCTTGGAAAATGTTGAGTTTATTTTGGAGTGCATTTGGAGTGTACTAGCTAGAAACAATTAGAAATGCTCAGCAGACAGCTAAACTACAGGCAATAGGCCAGGGCTAAGATATAGAATTGGGAGTCCTTTACTTAGCAAATTGTTAGCAAGTCATTTATTTTGAAAATCCACTATGTGCCAGGCATTGTATGATGTACTGGGATTACAAAGGTAAACAAGATTCATGGCTTCTGATATCTAGGAGCACTTACAGTCTACTGAGCGATACAGACAGGTGAACCCACCAGTCTCCTGCAAACTGATAATTGTTTAGGGTACGAGAGAGAAACACGGGGTATTATGGCATCCAGAGGAGTTTCAGAACATGTCACTTACACTGTGGGGTCAGGGAATGATCCCAGAGACAAGTGACCTCTAAGTGGCAGGAGATTGAGGCAGTGAATTGGGAAGAGCATCCCCATGCAGTGTGGAAGCTCAGCTTAGAGTGACAGCAAGGTGCAAATGGGCAGAAAATAGAAGATGAAAAATAGTAAGAGAGAAGGCTGGAAAGATGAGGCCAATTATTCAGAGCCTTAAAGTTACATTAAGGAATGTAGACTCTATCCAGAGAATCATAGGAAGTCGCTGACTGGTGTTATCCTAGTTTAATTTTGTAAAAATTGTTCTGCAACAATGTGGGAATAGAAAGAAGGAGGAAAAACACAGGGCAGTGAGATTCAGGAGACCTGGTCTTGAACAGTATCAACGTGGACTGAGAAATATGAATTGACTCAAAAGATAGAGGTATAAGTCTTCATGATTTCTTTTGTGGAGTAGGGGTAGTGGGAGAGAAGGGTCAAGAAAAACATCTAGTTTCTTCTTGGCTGCAAGGTGGTTGGTGTCACCATTCACTAAGTAACGAATACAAAAGTAGCTAGGAATAGTGTTTGTGTGTGTGTATGGGTGTGTGTTTAATTTGATTGGTAGGAAGAGACCTGGTCTTGTGATGCTAAATTAGAGATTATATTTAAAGGGAGATGTCCAGTGGGCAGTTGAGTATGTGTTTGATGGGTATAAGAGAGGTCAAGTCTGAGGCTACAAATTTTGAAGGCATTATCACATAAATGAAAAGTGGAACCTCAGAAGAGTATGTACTTACTAGACACATTCCCAGGCAAATACAGGAAAGTGCCAAGATAGATCCCTGAAGAATATCCATATTTAAGGCATAGGATGAGAAGGAAGAGACAACAACAAAGTCTGGGACGCTGTTACCAGAGAGGTACGGGAAAAACCAGAAGAGAGTGTGTTCTACAATGCAAGGAAGGAGTGTATCAACTAGGACAATGGGTTAACTGTAGTAAACATTGCCAAGAGGTCAATGGAGAAGCCTGTATTGAATATAATGGAAAGGAATCATTAGTGTCTTAGGCAAGAGCAGTTTCTGTGGGCAGGGAAGAGAGAGGTCAAGATGTAGTAGGTTGCCACAGTGAAGATTCTAAAAGGTCAGGGAGCTTCAGTGGGACTGGTCTATTAGCTATGCCAGAAAGTTGAGTGGTGAGAACATAGGCCAGACAGCAAGGACTGAGAACCGCGCAAGTTGGTGGGGTGAGAAGGAGAAGGAGATGGAGGAAAGATGTGGGGACCACTTGCTCTAGAAATTCTGGGGGGGGAAAACAAGGACAAAAACTGTACTTAGAAGATCTATGGAACATGTTTGTAGGCAAAGAAGAAAGGGTCAGTGAGGTGGAAAAATGAAAAGTACAAAGGAGAAACAGAGAGGAAGAAGCATTAGGCAGGCAGTTGGCTGGCGGGAACTCAGCTTTTAATGAGACCTCTCTCCTTGCCCCCTCATTCCACTGTCACACACACACACACCCCGAAGTCAGGAAGTCAGGGCCTTAATGTAGTGATGCTGTGGATATTTCTTTTTTTTAATCTCCTAAATACTTAAAATTTAAGAGGAAGAACAAGCAGCACAGTCTGTGGAATAGACAGGAAGCATCAGAGAGTTGAGCCTAAAATACCCTAGCATAATACACCCATTGGAAAGGCATTAGCAAACATTTTTTTGAGAATGCAAATGTCCTTTTGAAGGGTTAAGGTCCTCGGACTCTGAATCATGTACTTCTTTATATAAATGATATCAGCTTTGATGAAAGGAATACTCTTGGTCATGGTTATGGGAATGGGAGCCATGGGAGAGTGAAGAGTGATTTAAGAAAATTTGGGAAGGGTAAGAAGAGAAGAAAGATTGTATCAGTACAGTTCAGCTGTGCCTCCCACCCAGGTAAACACCCTTCTCTCCTCTTCCTAAAGCTCCTCCTGCCTTCCAGTAATAATCTTTCTTTCCATTTTCATTGTCATTTACTGACTAGCATCCAAGTTATTAAAAACAAAACTGTTCACAAAATGTTTTAAATAGCCTAGTAGCAGAAGCAGCTCAGTAGCCAGGACTATCAGTGGGATCTGGGTTCTGACATTTGGTTAAGCTCCCTGAAAGTAGCTAGCACAATGGACATACTTTATGCCCATCATGGCAAAACAACCAGAAAGATACCTGCCTTCAACCTAGGCTCACCACAGGGTAACTGTAGAACTTCAATATGGATATTATGATAGGTAAGGAGGTTAAATATTTTGACTATCTTTTCTCGGGGGGTGGTGGGGCAGGGAAGAGACACTGGCCACTGGCCGGGTGCTGTGGGTCACACCTGTCGTCCCAGCATTTGGGGAGGCCAAGGCGGGCAGATTACTTGAGTCCAGGAGTTGGAGACCAGCCTGGGCAACATGGCAAAAACTCGCTTCTAGAAAAATGCAACAAATTGGCTTGGCATGATGGTGCACACCTGCAGTCCTAGCTTTTCAGGAGGATGAAGTGGGAGCATCTCTTGAGCCTGGGAGGTCAAGGCTGCGGTAAGCTGAGATCGCACCGGTTGCACTCCAGCCTGGGCGATGGAGTGAGACCCTGTCTCAAAAAAAAAAAAAAGAGGACGAGCATGCAGCGTTCTTTCTTTTAAATGTAAATAAATAGCTAATTAATCCCAATAGTTTCTTTTTCTTTCATGATTAGCTCCAGGGACAGGAAGCAAGGTGTCTTAGTTTTCAGAACTTTTCACATTTTGAATGCTCAGTAAATATTAAGAAAGCAATCCGATATGTGAAAATAAAAAGCTAGAATAAATCTGTCTCCTTTCTTGAATGTTGAGCCTTTAAGCACTCTGCAGGGAAGAAGCATTTATTCTAATACAGAGACAAAGCGTTGTTTGTTACAAATAGGGGGGAAATCCAATTAAAAGTGGGATTTGTGAAGCCCCTGCTTTGGCATGAGCAACACAGCAGAGTTGATACGTCAGCCCTAATGCCAAAGGCATGGAGGCCTGATATTGGTGATCATAAGCCAGTGTCTAGTCTATTGGCTTTCTCATCAGAGGAGGTAGTTTAATGTCCTAAATTCAGCAGTAAATATTGATGAATAAACTTAAGTAATAAGGCCTGAACTTCTTTTGCCTTCAATGCTTACATAAAAATGTCTAAAACTTGCCAAAGTAATCAACTGAAAAATGAAAAACTTCAGTCATCCTGGTTGTATCATGCAGAACAAAAACAACCAATTGGCTGAGTGATCTGATATTTAAGCCTAGCACCTAATAATCAGATCCAGTCAGACTATTTCTAATGACATCCATGTCATTCTTTAAAGGAAATGAAATCATGTAATGACATATTCTCGTAGATCTCTTTGTTGTTGTTCTGTACACCTCCCCCAGAGTGCTCAGGCTCCGAATGGCCTGCACACGTGTCCCTTTGTTTGACAGCTGCTCTGAGTCTATGGGTCCTGCTTTGTCTGGGTTGAGAGCCACAGGGGCCCTGCTAATAATACCTAACATTTACTGAGTGCTTACTAGATGCTGAACTCTATATTAAGCACTTTAACTCCGTTATCTATTTTTTTTTTTTTTCTTAGACAGAGTTTTGCTCTTGTCGCCCAGGCTGGAGTGCAGTGGCAAGATCTCGGCTCACTGCAACCTCCACCTCCTGGCTTCAAGCGATTCTTCTGCCTCAGCCTCCCCAGTAGCTGTGATTGCAGAAGTGGGCCACCATGCCTGGCTAATTTTTGTATATTTAGCAGAGACGGGGATTCTCCATGTTGGCCAGGCTGTCTTGAACTCCTGACCTCAGGCCTTGGCCTCCCAAAATGCTGGGATTACAGGCGTGAGCCACCATGCACAGGCTCCATTATCTCATTCAGTTCTCACAGTATCTCTGCATGGTATAAATTAGGAAATTATTGATGAAAAAATTATTGACAATAATTTCCCTTCTATAAAGTTATTATACTGATATTACTACACATATTATGCACTACAATATGTGTACAAAGATGTTTACCAACCTGGCCAACATGGTGAAACCCCGTCTCTTCTAAAAATACAAATATTAGCCGGGCATGGTGGCGTGCACCTGTAATCCTAGCTACTCAGGAGGCTGAGGCAGGAGAATCTCTTGAACCTGGGAGACAGAGGTTGCAGTGAGCCGAGATCATGCCACTGCAGTCCAGCCTGGCGACAGAGCAAGGCACCATCTGAAAAAATAAAAATAGATGTTTACAGTAATAATGTTTGTGGAAAAAAGGCATACTGAAAGCCTAAATTTTTGTCAACAGAAGACTGATCAAATCAATGTTGGCAAAAGAATGAGTATGCAGCTGGCAAAAGAATGAGGCAGTTCTATGTGCACTTTAATGGAACAATTAATTTCTAAGACATATTATTATGTGAAAAAACAAGGTGCTGAATATACATAGATATGTCTGACTGTGCATTGACTATTTCTGTGAAGAGACAAAGCAGCTAGAAGAATTTGATAGGAAGGTGTAACTCCAGAGATGGGGCACCAAGGGTCTGATACATGAGAGAAACTTATCTTTATTTTACATAAATATATTTTTAGATATGTGTATATATATTAATATATATGTGTGTGAGTATATATATATATATATTATATATATAAAATCGATATTATTTACCCAACCTCAGAAATGGGTGTTATTATTTCCATTCTAAGGAAAAGTAGCTGAATCTCTTAGAATTCATTAAATTGTTCAAATGTACACAGTTAGTGAATAGCAGAGCCAAGATTTGAATCGAAGACAGTTTAATATGTAAGCCTTATTTTTTTTTTTTTTTTTTTTTTTTTTTTTTTAAGAGTTTTTAGTTAGTAGTCGCAATCTCCTCACTGCAGCCCCCTCCTTCACCCTTCTCCTCCTCGCCTCTCCGATCTACCCCCCCCCCCCCGGCTAATTTTTTTTTTATTTTTTGGACTTTCATTTCGATTTATGTATCCCCCCTGCTCCAATGTAATTAAGTAGCACGGGCACTTATTTTTTATAGTATATTATTTTTATTTCAAAATCCACAACGGAATAAGAAAGCATTTTAGTTATGTTACAAAAATAAAGTAAATTTTAACAACAAAGAATTCCAATTTTAAATTTGTTCTTTATGATAAAATCTTCCTGCTTCAATGATTAAATATGAATATAAATTCAACCATAGGAAAATTTTTCTCCGCTAAATACTAGTAAAACATATATATATATATATATAAATTTTTTCTAAAAACCCCAACTATTATGTTTTGACTAAAACCATTTCTAAAATCAAGTCATAAAACCAAAGAAGCAGAGAAAGGCAGAACCAGTTGTGTGCTGGAGGTGGTTCATACTGGCTCAAGAGAGCCAACCAGTAAATTTTGAGAGTCAATTGTTAGAGACTGACATTATTTTAAAATCAATTATATAAACCTACAAGTAAATTATATTATAAACAAAGGTAATAAAAATTCATTGCATCTTAATTAATTTAATATTATCTATGCTCTTTAGGTCATTTACATCTAACCAATCACTATGGTAGAAATATTACATACTGGCGTACTGCTGTGAATCTCTTCCCAATTCTCCCTTTAGTGATGTCACATTGAGAACTCTAAATCAGACTTGATGATAATATTTACACTGAAGAAAGCAGCAAAGGCTAAAAATTAGAGCTTTTCTTTCTCCAGAAAGCTGATTGTTAAATAATTACGAAGCACACCACTGGACTCAATCCTCCTTAGTAGCATAAGTGTATAACTTTTGCAATTTATAGCCTTGTAATGAGGGA
This sequence comes from Nomascus leucogenys, assembly GCF_006542625.1. Taxonomy (NCBI): domain Eukaryota; kingdom Metazoa; phylum Chordata; class Mammalia; order Primates; family Hylobatidae; genus Nomascus; species Nomascus leucogenys. The sequence goes on from NC_044386.1 coordinate 54,971,765, forward strand.
AAAGAAAAACAAACTTGTGATTATTGCAGTAAAAGATGACAACTAAAAAAATCTAACAGCACTTTGGGAGGCCGAGGCGGGCGGATCACGAGGTCAGGAGATCGAGACCATGGTGAAACCCCGTCTCTACTAAAAAAAAATACAAAAAATTAGCCGGGCGTGGTGGCGGGCGCCTGTAGTCCCAGCTACTCGGAGAGGCTGAGGCAGGAGAATGGCGTGAACCCGGGAGGCGGAGCTTGCAGTGAGCCGAGATTGCGACACTGCACTCCAGCCTGGGCTACAGAGCAAGACTCCGTCTCAAAAAAAAAAAAAAAAAAAAAAAAAATCTAACAATAGAAAATTGGCCAATGATTTCTGTGGTTGATTCTGGAAACTATATTTCCAACTATTTTTTATCAAATATACCCATGTAGGTTCTTTTAAAAAAAGAAATGAAAAAAGAAAAAGTAAAAAAGGCAATTATTTTTATGTATCGATTTTTTTTTTGAGGCGAAGTCTTGCCCTGTCGACCAGGCTGGAGTGCAGTGGTGCAATCTCGGCTCACTGCAAGCTCCGCCTCCTGGGTTCAAGCCATTCTCCTGCCTCAGCCTCCTGAGTAGCTGGGACTACAGGCGCCCGCCACCACGCCCAGCTAATTTTTTGTACTTTTAGTAGAGATGGGGTTTCACCGTGTTATCCAGGACAGTCTCCATCTCCTGACCTCGTGATCTGCCCGCCTCTGCCTCCCAAAGTGCTGGGATTACAGGCGTGAGCCACCGCGCCCGGCCAGCTTCTCTTCTTAGGACCCATTGTTGGCAGTCACTTTTATTGGCGTGTACTGATGATATGTCTTGATGGAGCTGGGCAAATGAGTGAGAGGAACTGGGAGCACAGTAGTTTCATTAGCAAACACTAAAATGGCTACCAATTCTCCCTTTAACACTTCTGGCACTGGGTGGCAAGTCCATCATCATAACGCATTAGCTGAAGAAGCTCATCACCGTGGGGCAGCGCCAGGCCTTTTTTTTGAGAGGGAGTCTTAAACTGTTGCCCAGGCTGGAGTGCAGTGGTGCGATCTCAGCTCACTGCAATGTCCGCCTCTGTGGTTTAAGCGATTCTCCTGCCTCAGCCTCCCAAGTAGCTAGGATTACAGGTGCCCGCCACCACGCCTGGCTAATCTTTGTATTTTTAGCAGAGACGGGGTTTCACCATGTTGGCCAGGCTGGTCTCGAACTCTTGAGCTCAGATAACCTGCTCATCTTGGCCTAGCAGGGTGCTGGGCTTACAAGCGTGAGCCACCATGCCCAGCCTAAATATTTAATTCTTAAATAGAGATTGTACTTCTAATTTATAATCTCTTCTCAAGAAATTACATGTGAAGTCCACAGAATGGAGGTTTTGTAGATGGATGTATTCTCTGTGTTATCCACATTTGCAGACTTTAAAATAAAAAAAAAGAATAAGACAAAGGAGGAATAAAATGGGTTTTTTTTTCCTCATAAAAAAGGCAAACTGCTTATTTTCTGGAACACAATGGTAAATAAAGACTTCAAAGATTAAAATAATTTGCAACCCAGAAAGCAATCATAATGGAAACCATTTTAAATGGAATTACTAAATGAGAAATAAATCTGCAAAGACAGTGCTCTATAAGATGTAGTAATGCGTGGCTATCGCACCTGCAAGGAATATGGGGAAAATTTCTAATGGACTATGGGATAAAGGCTTGGAATTGTAAAATATTTATAAAAGGCCAAAAGAAAAAAAGCCTAAAAACGTGTTAAAAAATTAATGAGTGTCGGCTGGTCATGGTGGCTTACACCTGTAATCCCAGCACTTTGGGAGGCTGAGGCGGGCAGATCACGAGGTCAAGAGATCAAGACCATACTGGCCAACATGGTGAAACCCCGTCTCTACTAAAAATACAAAAATTAGCTGGGCATGGTGGTGTGTGCCTGTAGTCCCAGCTACTTGGGAGGCTGAGGCAGGAGAATCGCTTGAACCCAGGAGGCTGAGATTGCAGTGAGCCGAGATCGCACCACTGCACTCCAGCCTGTTGACAGAGCGAGACTCCGTCTGAAAAAAAAAAAAAAAAGTAAAAGAAAAATAGTGGGTGTTAAGTACATAAGACAAATGGTCTTATTGATAAACCTCAGGCTTCAACATTATTCTTTTTTTTTAATTATACTTTAAGTTCTGGGGTACATGTGCACAACGTGCACATTTGTTACATAGGTATACATGTGCCATGTTGGTTTGCTGCACCCATCAACTCGTCATTTACATTAGGTGTGTCTCCTAATGCTATCCCTCCTCCAGCCCTCCACCCCCCAACAGGCCCTCCCTGTCTCCCCGTGTCCATGTGTTCTCCTTATTCAGCTCCCACTTGAGTAAGAACATGCAGTATTTGGTTTTCTCTTCTCATGTTACTTTGCTGAGAATGGTGGTTTCCAGTTTCACCCATGTCCCTGCAAAGGACATGAACTCATCCTTTTTTTGTGGCTGCATAGTATTCCATGGTGTGTATGTGCCACATTTTCTTTATCCAGTCTATCATTGATGGGCATTTGGGTTGGTTCCAAGACTTCGCTATTGTGAACAGTGCTGCAATATGCATACCTGTGCATGTCTTTATAGTAGAATGATTTATATGATATTTGACAAACCTGACAAAAACAAGCAATTGGGAAAGGATTCCCTATTTAATAAATGGTGCTGGGAAAACTGGCTAGCCATATGCAGAAAGCTGAAACTGGATCCCTTCCTTACACCTTATACAAAAATTAACTCAAGATGGATTAAAGACTTACATGTAAGACCTAAAATCATAAAACCCTAGAAGAAAATCTAGGCAATACTATTCAGGACATAGACATGGGCAAAGACTTCATGACTAAAACACCAAAAGCAATGGCAATAAAAGCCAAAATTGACAAATGGGACCTAGTTAAACTACAGAGCTTCTGCACAGCAAAAGAAACTATCAGCAGAGTGAACAGGCAACCTACAGAACAGGAGAAAATTTTTGCAATCTATCCATCTGACAAAGGGCTAATATCCAGAATCTACAAAGAGCTTCAACATTATTCTTAGAGAAAAAAAATAAGTTTGGTAAATGAAGGGGCTTGGTTTCATCTCTGTAGAATCAGCTTGCATCAACTCCCTGCTGGTATGTCATTTGCTTTAAAGAAGAAATGTTACATATATTTATACATATTTTAATCCATTCTGGCCTTTCACATCCTCAAAAGGGAGGTTTTTCAGTTAGGGTATTTGATTGCTCTCCAAGGACAATAGCATGTACTGAGAGATGTAATTAGGAGATACCAGATTAAGCCGATAGCATCTAAGGATAACTCCCTAGTCACACAGTCATGTTTTTAGAAGTTGTTCTGCTGACTGAGGTTGACTGATGGCCTTATTAAACAGAAATATAACTTTTTAATTTATAAGACAGCCTTAAAGGAGTGTAGCTGAAGTTTCTTAACTCAGAAAAGCACTTGTTCATGATTACTAGGCATGATAGCTCAGGGACAATTACATTTGTACTATGTATGCAAAGCCTGCCCCAACCTCTAGGCAGCCTGGTCACACATATTATGTGATTTCAAAGAATCCAAAAGAATCCTCTCACTTTAAAAGAATTGTTACAGACTTCAGCCTGTTATTCTTAAAATCCACACTATTTAAATTACTGCATTGAATGAATTATTGCCTCCAAAAAAATAGTCTTGAAACCAAGATAGAGCCTTAAATGTGTTTTTATTTATTTTGTAATTGACATATTGTTATTGTACATATTTATGGGGTACAATTTGATGTTTCAGTACATGTATATGTTGTATAATGAGCAAGTCAGGGTAGTTAGCATATCCTTCATCTCATGAATTTATTATGTCTTTGTGTTAAGAACATTAAAAAGCCTCTCTTCTAGCTGTCTTGTAATAAACAATACTCTACTGTTAACCAGGCACCCTGCTGTGCAAAAGTACAGTAGAATTTATTCATCCTGTCTAACAATAACTTTCTTATTTTTTTTTTTGTTGTTTTTTGATTTGTTTCATTTTTTTTTTTTTTTTTTTTTTTTTTTTTTTTTTTTTTTTTTTTGAGATGGAGTCTTGCTCTGTTGCCCAGGCTGGGGTGCAGTGGCACAATCTCGGCTCACTGCAGCCTCTGCCCACCGGGTTCCAGCGATTCTCCTGCCTCAGCCTCCTGGGTAGTTGGGATTACATGCACATGCCACCACACCTGGCTAATTTTTGTATTTTTAGTAGAGATGGGGTTTCGCCATGTAGGCCAGGCTGGTCTTCCACTCCTGACCTCAGGTGGTCCACCCACCTCAGCCTCCCGAAGTGCTGGGATTATAGGCGTGAACCACCGCACCCAGCCCATCCTGTCTAATAGTAACTTTCTACCCATTGACAAACATTTCCTGATTCTCCTCTCCTTCACCCCCTCCCTAGCCTCTGGTAACCACTCTTCTACTCTCTTTTATGAAATAAACTTTTTTAAAACATATTTTACATAAGAGTGATATGCGGTATTTGTTTCTCTGCCTAGCTTATTTAACAGAACATAATGTCCTCCAGATTTATCCACGTTGTTGCAAAGGACAGGATTTTATTCTTTTTATGACTGGATAGTATTCCATTGTGTATATATACCTCATTTTCTCTATCCATTCATCCATTATTGGAAACAGGTATATTCCATGTCTTGGCTGTTGAGAATAGTGCTTCAATAAACATAAGAATGCAGGTATCTCTTCAACATACTGATTTCATTTCCTTTGAACATGTACCCAGGAGTGGGATTGCTAAATCATTTGGTAGTTCTATTTCGTATTTTTTAAGGAAACTCTAGACTGTTTTTTCATAATAGCTCTACTAATTTACATTCCCGCCAACGATGTATAAGTGTTCTCTTTTCTCCATGTCTTTGCCAACATTTGTTTCTTCTTTTTGACAATAGCATTCCAACTGAAATGAAGTAGTATCTCATCATGGTTTTCATTTGTATTTCCTTAGTGATTAGTGATGTAGAGCATTTTTTCATATACCTGTTGGCCATTTGTATTTCTTCTTCTGCGAAATGTTTATTAAGGTCTTTTGCCCAGTTTTTAATTGAGTCATTGGGGTTTTCTTGCTGTTGGGTTATTAATCCCTTGTTGGATATACAGTTTGCAAATATTTTTGCCCATTCTGTGGTTGTCTCTTTGTTAATTGTTTTCTTCACTGTGCAAAATATTTTTACTTTTATATATTATTTTTTGTCTATTTTTGCTTTTGTTTCCTGTACTTTTGAGATCTTATTAAAATATCCTTGCCCAGCCCAATGTTGCAAAGCATTTTGCCTATGTTTTCTTCTACTAGTATCATAGTTTCAGGCTTTACATTGAAGTCTTCAATCCATTTTGAGTTGATTCTTATATATGATGAGACATAAGGGTCTTGTCTCATCCTTCTACAGGTACATATCCAATTTTTCCAGCACCATTTATTGAAAAGACTGTCTTTTCATCAGTGTGTGTTCTTGGCACCTTCATCAAAAATCAGTTGGCTGTAGGTGCATGAATTTTTTTCTTGGCCCTCTTTCTGTTACATTGGACTATGTGTCTGGTTTGCTTTTTGTTTGTTTTTGCCAGTACCACAATTTTTTTGGTTTCTATAACCTGTAGTATGTATATATTTTGAAGTCAGGTAATACGATGCCTCCAGCTTTGTTGTTTGCTCAAGACTGCTTTGACTATTTAGAGTCTTTTGTAGTTTCATATTAGAAGTTTTTTTTTTCTATTTATGTGAAGAATGTCATTGGTATTTTGACAGGGATTCCATTAAATCTATAGCTCTTTTTGGGTAGTATGGCCATTTTAACAATATTAATTATTTCAATTCATGAACATGGGATATCATTCATTTGTGCCCTCTTTAATTTCTTTCATCAATGTTTTATAGTTTTCACTATAGTGATCTTTCACTTCCTTTGTTAAGTTTATTTCTAGGTATCTTATTTTGAGGAGTAGCTATTGTAAATGAAATGGTTTCATTGATTTTTTATATTGTGCACTATTGGTGTGTGCAAACAACACTGATTTTTGTATGCTGAGTTTTATCTATCCTGGAACTTTACTGAATTTCTTTATTATTCCCAACAGTGTTTTCATGGAGTCTCTATAACTTTCTACATATGTAATCATGTTCTCTGCAAACAGGGACAATTTGACTCTCTACTTTCCAATTTGGATGCCCTCTATTTCTTTGTCTTGCTTCACTGCTTTGTCTAGGACTTCCAGTACTTTGTTGAATAGAAATAGTGAAATTGTGCAACCTTGTCTTGTTCCTGGTCTTAGAGAGAACCCTTTCATCTTTTCCTCATTCAGTATGATGTTGGCTGTGCGTTCATTATTTATGGCCTTTATTGTGGTGAAGTTCATACCTTCTATACCTCATTTGTTGAAAGTTTTTACCTTTAAGAAATGTTAAGTTTTGTCACTTGCTTTTTCTGCACATGTTGAAAAGATAATATGGTTTTTATCTTTTTAAATTTATTTTTTTAAGTCTCAGGGTATGTGTGCAGGATGTGCAGGTTTGTTACATAGGTAAACATGTAAACATGTGCCATGGTGGTTTGGTGCACCTATTAAACCATCACCTAGGTATTAAGCCCAGGATACATTAGCTCTTTTTCCTAATGCTGTCCCTCCTGCCCTCCCCCAAGAGGCCCCAGTACGTGTTGTTCCCCTCCCTGCGTCTATGTGTTCTCATTGTTCAGCTCCCACTTGTAAGTGAGAACATGTGGTGTCTGGCTTTCTGTTCCTGTGTTAGTTGGCTGAGAATAATGGCTTCCAGTTTCATCTATGTCTTTGCAAAGGACATGTTCTTGTTCCTTTTTATGGCTGCATAGTATTCCATAGTGTATATGTATCACATTTTTTTTTTATCCAGTCTATCATTGATGGGCGTTTGGGTTGATTCCTTGTCTTTGCTATTGTGAATAGTGCCGCAATGAACATACACATGCATGTATCTTTATAATTGAATGATTTATAGTCCTCTGGTTATATACACAGTAATGGGATTGCTGTGTCAAATGGTATTTCTGGTTCTAAATCTTTGAGGAATCGCCACACTGTCTTCCATAATGGCTGAACTAATTTACATTCCCACACCAACAGTGTAAAAGCGTTTCTATTTCTTCACTGCCTCACCAGCATCTGTTGTTTCTTGACTTTTTAATAATTGCCATTCTGACTGGCTTGAGATGGTATCTCATTGTGGTTTTGATTTGCATTTCTCTAATGATCAGTGATGTTGAGATTTTTTTCGTATGTTTGTTGGCTGCATGAATGTCTTCTTTTGAGGAGTGTCTGTTCATGTCCTTTGCCTACTTTTTAATGGGGTTGTTTGCTTGTTTCTTGTAAATCTGCTTAAGTTTCTTATAGATTCTGAATATTAGACCTTTGTCAGATAGATTGCAAAAATTTTCTTTCATTCTGTAGGTTGTCTGTTCACTCTGATGATAGCTTCTTTTGCTGCGCAGAAGCTCTGTAGTTTAATTAGATTCCGTCTGTCAATTTTTGCTTTTCTTGCAACTGCTTTTGGTGATTGCATCATAAAATATTTGTCCAGACCTATGTTCTATATGGTAGTATCTAGATTTTCTTTTGGGTTTTTATAGTTTGGGGTTTTACATTTAAGTCTTTAATGCATCTTGAGTTAATTTTTGCATATTTGGGTATCACCTGGTTATCACCAGTGGAGGCTGCAGATCAGCAAAGATTGCTGTCTGCTCCTTCCTCTGGAAGCTTCATCCCAGATAGGCACTGACTTAATGCCAGCTGGAACTCTCCTGTATGAGGTGTCTGGTGACCCCTGTTGGGAGGTCTCACCCAGTCAGGAGGCATGGATCAGGGACACGCTTAAGGAAGCAGTCTGTCTCTTAGCAGAGCTGGTGCAGTTCTGGGGGAAGCCCCCCTTGTCAGGATCACCCAGACTCTTCAGAGCCAGTAGACAGGAAAGATTAAGTCCACTGAACCTGAGACTTTGGCCACCCCTCCCCACAGGTGCTCTGTCCTACGGAGATGAGAATTCTGTCTGAAAGCCCCTGGCTGGAGTTGCTGGAATTCCTGTAGGGAGGCCCTGCCCAGTGAGAAGGGATGGATCTGGGTCCCACCTAAAGCAGCAGTCTGGCAACAATCGGCCACAACCACTGTGCTACGCTCTGAGGAATAATGCCCAGTCCAAACCTCCCAATCTCTCTAGCACTGGCCCGGGGAAACTGCTGACTAGAGCCACAGTAATGGTGGTTTGGTTTTTGTCTTTTTTTTCTTTTTCTGTTAATGCGGTATGTCACATTTATTGAATTGCATATGCTGAAGCATCCTTTTATCCCTCCAATGAATCCCACTTAATCATTGTGAATAATCTTTTCACTGTGTTGTTGAATGCAGTTTGCTAGTATCATGTCAAGAATTTTTGTATCTATGTTCATCAGGGATGTTGGCTTTTAATTTTTGTTGTTGTGTTATGTGCTTCACTGGTTTTGTAATCACGGGAATGCTGGCCTCGTAAGATGAGTTTGGAGGCATTCCTTCTCTTTAACTTTCTGTAATAGTTTGAGGAGAACTGGTACTACTTCCTTTTAATTGGTAGAATTCATCAGTGAAACCATCAGATCCCGAGTTTTTCTTTGATGAAAGACTTTATTACTGATTCAATTTCCTCACTCATTATTAGTCTGTTTAGATTTTCTGTTTCTTCATAACATACTTTTGGTAGGTTGGATCTGTCCAAGAATTTATCAACTTCTCTATGTTACCAACTTCCTTCATGTGTAGTTGTTCATAATACTTAAACAACAATGGTATAGTTGCTAATAATAGTTTCAGCATTCTTTGTAATTTTTGTGACGTCAGTTGTAATGTCTTCTCTAATTTCTAATTTATTTGAGTCTCTCCTCTTTTTTAAGTCTTGCTAAAGGTTTGTCAATTTTATCTTTTCAAAAAAAAACCTCTTCATTTTATTGCTCCTTTAGATTATTTTTGTAGTCTATATTTCCTTTATTTCTTCTCTGAGCTTTATTACTTTCTTCCTTGTACCAATTTTGTGACAAGTTCTTCTTTTTTAGTTTCTTGAAGTGTCACATTAGGTTGTTTATTAGAAATTATTCTACATTTTTGAAGTAGTCATTTATTTCTATGAATTTTCCTCAAAGAACTGCTTTTGCTCTGTCTCATAGGTTTTGGTGTGATGTGTTTCTATTCTCATTTGTCTCAAAAAACTTTTAAGTTTTCCTCTTACTTTTGCTATTTACCCATTGATTATTTATGAGCATGTTTTCTCATTTTCATGTATTTGTAAGGTTTCTGAAACTTCTCTTGTTGATTTTGTTTTATATCATTGTGGTTAGAAAAAAATACTTGATAGGATCTTTGTTTCTTGAGATTTGTTTTGTGAACTAACATATGTATCCTAGTGAATGATCCACGTGCAGTGGACAATAATGCATATTCTGCAACTGTTGGATGAAATTTGCAAATGTCTCTTAGGTAAATTTAGCCTATACTGCCATTTAAGTTTGAATTTCTTTGTTGATTTTCTCTCTAGATTATCTGTCTCTTACTGAAACAGGTGTCAAAACTCCCTAGTATTATTGTATTGCAGTGTACTTCTTCCACGGAATCTAATAATATTTGCTTTATATATTTGGGTGCTCCAGTTCTGTTTGGGTGCACATATGTTTAAATTGTTATATCATCATTAAATTGATTTCTTAAAGTCTATTTTGTCTGATATAAGTGTGGCTATTCCTTCTTGCTTTTAGTTTTTGTTTGCAAAGAATATCTTTTTCCATTTCAACACTTTCAGTCTGTCTTTAATGGTGAGGTGAATCTCACATACGCAGCATACAGTGGGGTCTTTTTTTCTTTTTAATCCATTCATCCATGCTATATCTTTTAATTGGAATTTTTAATTCATCTTTTAATTCAGTGATATTATTGATAGGCAGGAACTTACTTGTACCATTTTGTTGTGTTCTAGTTGATTTGTAGATCTTCTGTTCCTTTCTTTCTCATTGTTTACCTGTTTGGTTTGGTTTTCTGTGATGCTGAGTGTCTTCTTTTTGTTCTTGTTTCTATTTTTGCTGTAATTTTTTTTGGTTACCAGAACAGAAAGAGTTGTGTAGTTATAATAAACTATTTTAGGCCGGGTGCCATGGCTCACACCTGTAATCCCAGCACTTCAGGAGGCTGAGGCAGGCAGATCACAAGGTCAGGAGTTCGAGACCAGCCTGGCCAATATGGTGAAACCCCGTCTCTACTAAAAATACAAAAATTGGCCAGGTGTGGTGGTGCTCGCCTGTAGTCCCAGCTACTTGGGAGGCTGAGGTAGAAGAATTGCTTGAACTCAGGAGGTGGAGTTTGCAGTGAGCCAAGATTGTGCCACTGCACTCCACCCTGGGTGACAGAGTGAGACTCCTTCTCAAATAATAATAATAATAATAATAGACTATTTTAAGTTCATAGCAACCTAACTTTGATTGCATAAAAATACTATAGACATTCTCCCTCTATCAACACGATTTATATTTTGGTTGTATTAATTTACATATCTATTCTGTGTTCATTTGCCACTAATTGTAGCTATTGTTAATTTGGCCTTTATTCTTCATACTAGGGGACTGAAAGCTTTACATAGCACCATTACAGCACTGGAGTATTCTGAGTTTGATTATACATTTACCTTTAAATGTAAGTTTTATACAATTACATGTTTTGTGATAGTAACTATTTTCTTTCTACTGTTAGTTGTAGCACTCCCTTAAGCATTTATTGTATGGCCAGTCTTGCAGCAGTGATGTTCCTCAACTTTTGCTTATCTGAGAAGGTGTTTATTTCTCCTTCTTTGCTGTAAAATAGCTTTGCTGAATATATTATTTGTGGCTTAGAGGTTTTCTCTTTCTTTCACAGCTCTGAATATATTGTCTCATTCTCTCCTGGCCTGCAAGATTTCTGCTGAAAAATCTACTCAGTGTAATGAGGAGTCCTTATATGTGACTTGATGCATTTCTCTTGTCACTTTTAGAATTCTCCCTTTATATTTGATGTTTTTATTATAATGTGCTCTGGAGGGATATTTTGAGGTTGAATATAATTGGAGATTTTTGAGCTTCGTGGATCTAGTTCATCTCTCTCCCCAGGTTTGGGAAGTTTTCAGCTATCATTTCATTAAATATGTTTTCTGTGTTAGATACGTTTCTTTTTCTATCTCTTCTCCCTCTGACATTTCTATAATGCAAATATTTTTTCACTTAATGGTGTCTCATAAGTCCTGTAGGGTTCTCCATTCTTTTTTATTCTTTTTACCCCTGTGACTGCGTTATTTCAAGACCTGTCAAGTTCAAAAAATCTTTCCTCTGCTCAATCCAGTCTGTTATTGTAGGTTTCAATTGTATTTTTTATTTTATCCATTGACATCTTCAACTCTGAGATTTATGTTTGATTCTTTCTTATTATCTGTCTCTTTGAACTTTTCATTCAGATCATGAATTGTTTTCCTGATTCTTTTGAATTGCTTGTCAGTATTCTGTTGTATCTTGCTGCATTTCCTTAGGATTATTATTTTGAATTTCTTTTCAGACATCTGTAAACAACCTTTTCTTTGGGGTCTGTTAATGGAGAATTATTATTCTCCAAAATTATTATTCCTTTGGAAGTGTCAGGTTTCCTTGCTTTTTCATGTTTCTTGTGTCCCTATATTGATGTGTGTGCATCTAGTAGAACAGTTACTTTTTTCAATTTTATAGAGTAGCTTCAGTAGGGAGAGAATGTTTTTTTCTGTATATGGGTGCTAGGGTGTTGGTTAGGTATGGTGGTACATTGGCTTTGGTTTGGGTGGATTCAGTCATGTGGCTCTGCACAGCTTCTTCAGCCATAATCCTCATCGGTGATGTCTGTAATTGCTTCAGTGGCCTAAGCTCTGGGAGTTTGTGATGGTGGTGGCACAGTTTTGCAAAGAATTTGGGCACTGGACTGATTGCCAGGCCAGGCATGGGTGTAAGCAGGATGGCCAGCTGTGCAACAGGCTCTCTGTGGGACATACGTAGGCGCAACCAGCTGTCTGGCTGTGCAATTGATTCTCTGGTGAGCAGGGCTGCTGCCACATTATCTGTCAGGCTGGGCAAGAATTGTGGACCCAATGGTCTAGCCATCTGTGTGGCAGTTTCTCTGGGGGGTGGGACCACCATTGCATTGACTGTCAGGCTGACGTGGGTGTGTATGAGTGCAGTGGGCCAGCAGCTGTGTGGCAGCTTCCCCACTGTGCAGGTGCACATGTGCCCCAGGAGTTTGGGTACCACTTGGATTTGGGGTCTTGGTTATTCCCTCAAGCCAGGAAGCTGGGGTCACGAGGCTGCAGGCACCCACATGAACATGGTGGAATGATGGCAGGACCTTTGGGATGGAGAGAGTTAGTAGCTACTGGCCTCGAAGGCAGGACACATTCTAGCAGTGGGTCATAGGAGCTTAAGTCATGGCAGTGGGAGATGTAAAATGGGCTCTTATTCTCAGACAGCGTAGCCACACACACTCTCATCAACTCTCCAAACAGGATTCAGGGCCTGTAAAAACTGGGGGATTCTCCTGTAGCAAGTATTCTTAGCATCTGTGACAGTAATGGGGACCACTGGGAGTCTCCAGCTTAGCTTTTCCTCCTATGAAGTACTCCTTGGCTCAAAAGTCAATCCTAGTGGAGAAAGAATGTGGCAGAAGCAGGATGCTTTATGCTCCTTGCTATGGTGCTATCCTGCGCTTCCACGTTTTATGGGGACTTTGCTGTTCCTCTGGTGCTTTTCAACATGCGTTTTCAGTCGCCTACTCAAAATATAGTTGTTTATTCACTGTTTTGTTCCCTTTTTATGGGAAAGGGGATGAGCACCAGGCAACTTTTCAGCTATCTTGCTGACATCATTCTTTTAAATGTGTATTTAAAGAAAGAAAAAAGTAAATAAAGGCTGGGGAAAAATGAATTAAGAATTCACTTTAAGAAGCTGGAGAAAAAGGACACAAAAGTAAACAAAGAAAACAGATAGGAAGAAAATATAAATAAAAGAGTCAAAATTAATAAAGAAAAAAGTTCTAAAAGACACTGTAAGCAAAGAATAAAGACAAATGATAAATTAGAAAATATTTGGAATTCATGTACAAAAGGCTTATTGGCAATCAGAAAAGTGCAAATTAAAACAAAAAAATTAAGTTATTATTTCACGTCTTTCGCACTGACAAAATTTTAAAAGTCCCACAATAACAAATTTTGATAAGGATATGAAATAATAAGAAATTCACATACCACAATTTAAATTGTACAAACACAATAGAAAGCAATTTGGTGACCTTATAAAGTCAAAAATGCCATTCCCAGAAACTCAAAAATTCTACCTTTAGTCAAGTTCTATAACATATTTCTTGCATATATGTTCAACAGAAATGTGCAAGAATAATCATTTCTTAATTAGAAGTACAACAGAATTGGAAATAAATGTTTATCAATTTAAGAAGACAAAAATAATGTGTTATACTTTCACAGTAAATATTACATAGCAGTTAAAACGAATTCACTATTGCTATCAATGCAAATATATATTAATACAGATAATTTTCAAAAATGTAATTTTAAGGGAAGAAAGAAAAATATGGAATATATTTACAATAGGATGTAATTTCCATAAGGTGTAAAAACGTGCACCCTATGTTTTATATGTTTAATACAATTAAATATTAAAAGTACAAAATCATGCACAGGAAGGATATAAAACTCCAGAAAAGTACTTACTTTACAGGGAAGGGAAAAAGAAAATGGCTTTGTAAAGGGATATATAGGACCTTCTATTAAATGTGGCACATTTTTCTTTAGTAAATACGGCAAAATGGTAGATTTAAATAAAACTGGCAGTGGCTTCAGGATATTTGTTTCATTTTTCTCTAGACATATCGTGTGAGTTGTAAATATGTCATAATAAAAATAAGAGAATAAAAGGTACTCTTTAGAGCATCTTCTAAATTTATTTTAATAAGAAATCTGTCCTTACTCCTTTGAATAGAAATTAATAGAATTTTATCTGATTTGGTCATGAATTTCTGTATCTTAAGTTCATAGTTTTAGAAACAAATATTTGATGTCAACAAATCATATTTTTATCTTTTTTTTTATTATTATTAGAAACGGAGTCTTGCTCTGTCGCCCAGGCTGGTATGCAATGGTGCGATCTCAGCTCACTGCAACCTCCGCCTCCTGGGTTCAAGTGATTCTTCTGCCTCAGCCTCCTGAGTAGCTGGGATTACAGGCATCTGCCACCACACCCAGCTAATTTTTGTATTTTTAGTAGAGACGGGTTTTCACCATGTTGGCCAGGCTAGTCTTGAACTCCTGACCTTGTGTTCTGCCCACCTCATCCTCCCAAAGTGCTGGCATTACAGGTGGGAACCACCATGCCTGGCCACTTTTGTCTTTAAAACAACTTTAAGCAAGTTGCCTTTCCCTCCAGAGAAAAATACTTATTTTATTTATAGAAGAATAACAAGAACACACTTACACAAACAGCCTCACACCTACATAAACAAAACATACATATATACATATACGTGAACACATGCACATGCCTACCCACCTATATACATGTTCATCCACACACATACACATACTCCTAATTTCTCTATAGCAATGTGGTATTTACTGCACATTATTTTACATAAAATTGTATAACTATTGTCCTTTAAAAAAAACGCACAAAAACAAAAAACCTTTTTCATCTTAGGTTCAGGAGTATATATCCAGGTTTGTCTTAGGTAAACTTGTGTCATAGCGGTTTGTTGTACAGATTATTTTGTCACCTAACTACTAAGCCTAGTATCCAGTAGTTGTTTTTGCTGATCCTCTCCCTCCTCCCACCCTCCAGTGTCAAGTAGGCCCCAGTGTCTGTTGTTCCTCTCTTCGTATCGATTTGCTCTATTTACCTGCATTTACAAGTGAGAACATGTGGTATTTGGTTTTCTGTTCCTGTGTTATTTTGCTAAGGATAATGGCCTCCAGCTCCATCCATGTTCCTGCAATGGACATGTTCTCATTCTTTTTTGTTGATGTATACATATCTGAGTTTGATTCTGTTTGTGCTGCAGAATCGTAAGACAGTTGTGATGAGGTATGTCTGTGGCATTGCTGGATCATGTGCTCACAGCTAGAACACCATTGGTTTCTTTCACAATTCTACATTCATTTTGCAATTTAATTCGTTTCACCTCAAAACCTCTTAGCTCTGAAAGTTTTGAAGGTCATCTGAGCTGCCAATTTTGTGATAAGTGCTTTGTCTCCCAACATTTCAATTTACTCACTTTCAGTAATTTCTATAGGCTGCATTCATTTTAGCATTAACATACACCTCCTTTTCAGGGAGGAAGGAAACAAACTACCCCTAATGATTTATGACTTAGAAGTTTTCATATGCTGCATTGGGAATCAGTTTTAATAATAATCTTCATGATACTATTTCATTTATAGTTCATCTATAATATGGCAATAGCTCAATTCCTGCATGTAAACAAAATTTGACATTTAACAGAAAAAGTATTGGGAAGTGAGCTTTTTCTTTTTAAAAGTGGGCCATCAAATAAGATCTATTTGTTGAGCTGATATTGTTTCTAGTGATTAAGTTTTGTGTTGCCTAAAGTGTTTCTCTTGTGGCGAATGATTGAGAAAATAATTATAATGGGCTATGTCTTTGACAGAGTCTATAAACACTGAGATGGCACCAAATGATTAAATTTATGTTCAGATTGTAGAAATCATTGCTGCTTAAGAAGAGAACAAGCATATTGATCTTCGAGAGTGAAATAAGGCAAGATGAAAGGAATAATTAAATCTGGCGGTATTGGTGTTCCCATCCATAACAATACAATTACACAAATTACATCTCTCCTCACCTTGCCCCTCCTTCTTCTCCTCTTTAAGTTGATACTCAAGACCTCCTAATCAAATGTTGTAAAAAAGATTTTGTTTTTATTTGCCTTGCTAAACCAGTCTGTTTTCAACAGAAAAAGGCTTTGGCGTGGTCCCTGAAAAATGTTCTCTTGTAATTCATGTTTGAGGTGGAAACATGAAGAATGCTTAAGCCTGTTTTAATCATTTTGCATGACTCCTCTTTGGTCCTGAAACCCTATGACTAATATAGGTACTTGAGGAGGTAAACAATGAACTCATTTAGGCCAGTAGGGTACAACTTAATGCCAAGGCAGTCATTGAGCTACTGTAGGGTGGTAGGGGAACATCTGGGGTTGTGATTCTTCAAGATAAATAATAATAATAATAATAATGCCCTATGAGTCTAAGCCAAGCTTTGAGATGAAAAATTCAGAATTCCTCTCTAGTAACTGTCATGTACTAGATTTCACCTAAAATGTCTGGGAATGACTCAATATATAAGAAATTCTGGGAGATAAATCCTTCTTAAAAAAATCTAGGCTTCCCTTTGATTGGGAAAATGACTCAATTTAGAGGGAGTTACCATCCCTTCTAGAGGCAGTGGATGGGAGGGTCCTTCTGTTTGAACACCAGAATCTCCCTTGTAAAGCTGTTCTGCTCGCTAGTCTTTTACTCTGAGAACTACTCACTCTCTTATTTGTATTGTTAATATTGCAATTTCATGTTTCTTCTGCCTGCTCAGCAGTTAATTCAGTTGAATGTCAATCTGCTCCTTCGTATAGGCAGATCTACCAAGTTATGACGCCAGTGTGATGCTAAGTTAATGTTCCCAGTAACCATGTTGCAAGCCTTCATATTTACTCAGATCTCATACATTGATGGCACTTTCCATGTCCTCATTTCTCTTGCATCTGGAAATTTCTCCATTGGTCCCCTTCATACATCACTGTTCGTTCATCACAGTTTCTGGAATATAATCCCTTAATATGCTCCATGAAAAGTAAACTATGGAAAAGTAAATTTGAGAAATACTGCAGTCCAATCAGTCCTGCACTGTTAAATGTGGTAGCCACTCACTACGCACAGCCGTTGAGTGCTTGAAATGTGGCTGGTTTGAATTGAGATGTGCTGCAACTTCAAACTACACACTGATTTTGAACACTTGCTATGCAGAAAAATATAAATTGTCTCAATAATTTTTACATTGATTAAATGTTAACATTTTTGATATACCAGGTTAAGAAAATAAATTTATAATTTTTGTATTTTGCCTTCTGGAAAATGTGGCTCACATTGTAAATAACTGAGAAATCTCCAGAATGGTACCACTGTAGTCTCTTTTGGAAATCTACAATATATAATTACGTAATAAGAGCTCTGAGAGGTCTCACAATAATAAATTCTGTTTAACTTGGTTAAAACCTGTATTTCCTGTACCTCATTGACCATGGGATTTATTTTAACATAAGAACTATACATACTCTCCAACAGCTAGTAGTTTAAATAAACCCACTTTGGAAAACAGTATTTAAGGCTCAATGCATGAGAAACCTTGATTCTATTTTTCCTATGTTGCATGCTTCCTGATTCTCAGTAAGATACAGAGGGCAGGGGTTTGACAGTACAAATGCCTGTCTGTTTAGTCCAGATACCACAAATATGCCTGGTGTTCCTGATATTAATATAAATTAGTTACTTATACTTTCATGGATATTTTTGTCAATAAAGCTAAGTGGAATTCAAATTCATAAATGTGCTAATGGCTCTTCTCCATCAAATGGCTCTTCATTTGGGATTTGGCAGTGTTGAATACATATGTAAATGTAATGATTTGATAGCATAAGAGAATGGAATTTCTATTATCTTCATAATCATAATAGGCACTTAAAACCTTGTCTGTAGTTATCCTGAATGATAGGAAGAAGTGAAATAGTCAAGATCATGGTAAAGAGGACTGAAGAAAGAAGTAATAATCATAAAATATTAGTTAATTTTGAAACAATTTTCATATCCCAGCCCTTTGCTGAGCACTTTATTAGCCCCATCTCAATTAATTCTTACAATAACTTTATTAGTTAGAGATACATTCTCTCCATTTCACAGACAAGGAAACTGAAGTTTGGAAAAGTTAAGTAAATTGATCAGAGTTTCATAGCCAATAAATTATGGAGCCATGAACTCGGAGCCTATATCTTAATTGCTGTGACAATTATACGGCAGCATATGCATGTATAAACCTCCTTCCAGGGAAAACCCCCAAGGACTAAAAGGGAGCAATGTGTGTGTATGTGGCCAGGGGGAGAAGGGGGACTTACAATTTCTTTTTCTCCTTTATAAAAATCTGTGCAATATTATCACAAATATGTCTTCATGTTGGTTAGGAGAGGACCAAAAAATATTTATTTGTAACCCTTAGACTTTTTGTTTCCTGGAACCTCCCCGTTAATATTAAATAATCTTTATCTACACAGGCTACATTTTCCCCAGACAGAGCAGTGTTGCTGTACATTAGATGAGAAAAATGGCTGATTTCAAAACTTGCAGTACAGTGAATATGCCTTGTCTTCTCTCACACCGTACTGCTTTGACAAATGCTGCTCTCTCAGCTGAGAATATCTTTGCTTCTTTTTTTATCTCCTTACTCAAACTCTTTCCACAAATCCCATCCCAGATGTCACTGCCTCCAGGGACCTTTACCTAAATCAAATCATCCTGTACTCCAAGCTGACTTAGATGAGCCACCATCACCACAATGGGTATCTTTAACCTGATATATTTTGCCCTATGAAAAAAAAACTATCATACTATTTTGAAATGTAACAGTAAGATGGGCCTAGTAGTGGGTATTTGTCACCTGCATCTAAGCTCTCTTTTAATGTTTAAGAAATGTTTTTCACATAGTCACTTATAAGAGTAGGTAAAAAAGTAGAGCTTACTTCTTTATGATACAGTACATCAGTTGTGTTCAGTGTCTTTGGAAGATTTGGATGTGCCCAGACAGAGTGGTAAGCCTCAACAGAGAATTTCAAATAAGGTCTGCAAGGTTTGAGACGGAAGTCATGCCCATTTGAAAAAGTTACAAGACTTTGTTAGAGTCAGCTCTTCCCCTTGTAACTAGACATATGATTATGGGTTAATTGATGATTTTATGTACTGGACAATTCATTGTAAACTAGATTTCATCTATACACTAGCCAGCAAGTCAGGGATGCCCTGAATCACCCCATCATCATATGAAAGCAGTACAAAGAAGGCCTGGCTTAGGCAAGTCCTGAAAGCATAATTATTTTGCATGAGCAGAAAGCTTTCAACCCAGTGCAACTGACCTTACCACATAACCAAACCTCCTTCAGCCCCTACCTGTTGGTTATTCCCTAGACTAGTTGATTGAGAAAAAAACATGTGATGTCACAGGTTAGGTTTTCCAAAAGTAGATGCTGAGATGGAGTCTGGAATGCAGAATGTTTATTAAGAATCAACACCCACTAAAGGGAGAGATGAAAAGCAGGATTGAGCACAGGAAGAAGTCAAATGGTGATACAAGATAAACAAAAGTTGGTCAACCCCATGGACAACTTAAAAGCATATTCATCACCATTACCCTGCTTTGGGCCCAAATAATGAGGCCTTTATATTTCTACTTCAATCAATCAGTCATTGAACATGGGCTTCCCTGGAGAAAGTTTTGTCGTTGGACAAGATGGCTCTTGCACTTGAGGAAAACCTCGAAGGAAGTGACAACTGAAGCCTGTCTGATGATAGGTGAGGCAACTGATTTTTTTCTTAAAAGATAAAATAAATCCTTCTGATGAGGCAGAACTTTGAATAGTATATCTGATTGTTCACTATTCCTTGAAAGAATTAAGGCCTCAGTGAAGACTCTGCATCCTGAGATAACAAAACTGAAAGACTGGTGTCAAAGTGGCTTAGTGGAGCATGGATGGACCTCTTGGAATGGGCTAAAAAAATGGAAGAAACTTTGTTCTGATATGACCGTTCAGCAGAAGGCCTTCTTGGTGGGGAAGGCTTTCAATAATTAGGTGGCTTTCAATAATCAACATCACTCTCCTTGTGAATGTTGGTCAGCCTCTTTCCATAATCTCTTTTACCCCTAATAAATAGGCTCAGAAACAAAGCAGCCTTGGTGTCAAGGATAAAAGTGATGTAGGAGCCTAACATTATAGACCTCATCTCCCTAAGGCTGACCTGTTAACTTCCACTGATAAGTAATCAGTCAGTGAGTAGCAGAAACCAATGTGGAGTGGCCTCCCTTACGCTCCCCCTTCAATATGAGATACTGTCTCAGAGGAGCCAGGCATTTATTGAATTTCAGTTATGTTGGATCCTTGACATGGAAGGGATGGAAGGGATGGAAACTGGGTATTTGGTGACTGTTTTGTTTTCTCCGCACACCATACTAAAAAGCCATATCACCAAGTGAAGGATCACAGAATGCCCTATTAAACATTGCTTCTAACCAAGGAACACTCACTTTATGGGAAATGAGGTAAAGATTGTAGACTTAGAACTGCATTCTCTAAAAGCAGCTGGACATGGAAAACAATGGCATGGCCTATTAAAAACTCAGGCACTATACCCGCAGTAAATTCTCTGAATGATTACCTGGTATATAATGCTATTTCTCCCACCACCAGAATATATGGGTCTTGGAACCAGAAGTTGGAAGTGGGAGAGGCCCCTCTTACTATGAGATCCAGTGAGCTAATGATTTCCTTCAAAAAATTTGCTTCCCTTGCCCTGTGACTTTGGCTAAAGTTCTCAATTCTCAAAGACAAAATGTTTCTTTCCATCATGGATCTCTTATCTTGGCTGACTATAAACAGGAAATAGGTTTGCTGCTACAAAATGGAAAAGAGAAGAGAATGAATAGGACATATAAAATCCCCATAATTTTTTTTCTAGTGGTAAAATTTAATGGAAGACAACAGTAAATCTATATAAGCAATATCACAAGGCATTTGGATACTAGTGATAACAGCTTGGTCAGAGAACCCTAACCAACAGAAGAAGTGGCTGAAAGCAAAGGGAAGGTAGAATTGGTGATAAAAGAAGGAAATCGTGACAATCAATTATTGCCTCTAGACCAACTTCAGAAATGAAGACTACACCTCTTACTCATATTTCTTTCTTGCTCTGTGTTGTATACAATTAGAAATTTTAACTTATTTTATTTTTCTCTCTCCCTTTCCCCTCTGTCTTCTGGGTGGTAGTAAACTTTCCAGTCTAGTCCATAATATCTGGACTTGTGACAGAACTAAAGGGAGAATGGACATCAGCCAGTGATCTTTGCTTGTTGCTAGAAGCAAAAATTGTGAATTTTACTTCTGGAAAGAGAGTAATAGGCTTTACGGCTGTAGGAGAGATTTTTGCATCATTTTGCTGAAACTACTTTTTTAAAAGTCCAAGTGCTTTTATTGTAACAGATTGACATGTTCCTGGAAAACCCATGTCCTGAAAAATCATTTTCAAATAAATACAGGGTTTATCAAAAATAGTTTGCGACAAACACTGAAAACCTATGACATTTGTAACCAAAGCAATCACAATCAAAATAAGTATCCTACTCCAATTTAAAAAGAAAGATGTTATAATTCTTAATAAGATTTTTAACTAGAGAAAAATCTTGTACTGTTTTAAGAAAGTTACATATAAAGAAGGATCAAGTTTGCTAACTTATAAAGGCATGGGCAAAATGCACAAATGTTGAGCAAAACCATTCAATAAGCACTTGATGAGCAGGGTACATGTCCAGAATAAAAGAAAAGGGAGTAATCGGAATGGACACTGTATAATTATAATATCGTGCTCCTCCACAGCCTTCTGTGTTCAGCTGTGTGAGCATTCACTCATTGTTACTTGATGGCACAAAACATTTGTATGGTGAGAAAAATCATAAATAGATCAATTAAACTTTTCTATTATACTGACATCATTCCCATATCAACCAATCATGTAAGCTTATTTCTTTATAGACATATACGTTATCAAAGCAGGCTGTGTAAGGAAGGAAAGAAGAGTGCACATTGATTTGGAATAACCAAAATCAGTGATGTACTGGATATTTGTCACTGTGATGGTCCTATAGTCCAATACCATTTTTAAGTTTGGAGAACTCTACAGAAGCTGAAAAATTCAGCTTCTGTAAAATTTCATTTTCCTAGCTTCTCTTGGGCCTAGAGCAAGGCACATTACCTAGGCTCACCAGCAAACAGACCCACACTAACTTTTAAAGCAAGACTCAGGAGCAGGTTGTTCAGTTTCCATGAAGTTGAGCGGTTTTGCGTGAGTTTCTTAATACTGAGTTCTAGTTTGACTGCACTGTGGTCTGAGAGATAGTTTGTTATACTTTCTGTTCTTTTATACTTGCTGAGGAGTGCTTTACTTCCAAATATGTGGTCAATTTTGGAATAAGTGTGATGTGGTGCTGAGAAGAATGTATATTCTGTTGATTTGGGGTGGAGAGTTCCGTAGATGTCTATTAGGTCCACTTGGTGCAGAGCTGAGTTCAATTCCTGGATATTCTTGTTAACTTTCTGTCTCATTGATCTGTCTAATGTTGACAGTGGGGTGTTAAAGTATCCCATTATTATTGTGTCGGAGTCTAAGTCTCTTTGTAGATCTCTAAGGACTTGCTTTGAATCTGGGTACTCCTGTATCGGGTGCATATATATTTAAGATAGTTAGCTCTTCTTGTTGAATTGATCCCTTTACCATTATGTAATGGCCTTCTTTGCCTCTTTTGATCTTTGTTCGTTTAAAGTCTGTTTTATCAGAGACTAAGATTGCAACCCCTGCCTTTTTGTGTTTTCCATTTGCTTGGTAGATCTTCCTCCATCCCTTTATTTTGAGCCTAAGTGTGTCTCTTTACGTGAGATGGGTCTCCTGAATACTACACACTGATGGGTCTTGACTCCTTATCAAATTTGCCAGTCTGTGTCTTTTAATTGGAGCATTTAGCCCATTTCCATTTAATATTGTTATGTGTGAATTTGATCCTGTCATTATGATGTTAGCTGGTTATTTTGCTCATTAGTTGATGCAGTTTTTCCTAGCATCAATGGTCTTTACAATTTGGCATGTTTTTGCAGTGGCTGGTACCAGTTATTCTTTTCCATGTTTAGTGCTTCCTTCAGGAGCTCTTGAAGGGCAGGCCTGGTGGTGACAGAATCTCTCAGCATTTTCTTGTCCGTAAAGGATTTCATTTTCCCTTCACTTATGAAGTTTAGTTTGGCTGGATGTGAAATTCTAGGCTGAAAATTCTTTAAGAATGTTGAATATTGGCCCCCACTCTCTTCTGGCTTGCAGAGTTTCTGCAGAGAGATCCCCTGTTACTCTGATGGGCTTCCCTTTGTGGGTAACCCGACCTTTCTGTCTGGCTGCCCTTAACATTTTTTCCTTCATTTCGACTTTGGTGAATCTGACAATTATGTGTCTTGGAGGTGCTCTTCTCGAGGAGTATCTTTGTGGCATTCTCTGTATGTCCTGAATTTGAATACATAATGAAATGAAGGCAGAAATAAAGATATTCTTTGAAACCAGTGAGAACAAAGACACAACATACCAGAATCTCTGGGACACATTTAAAGCAGTGTGTAGAGGGAAATTTATAGCACTAAATGCCCACAAGAGAAAGCAGGAAAGATCTAAAATTGACACTTTAACATTACAATTAAAAGAACTAGAGACGCAAGAGCAAACACATTCAAAAGCTACCAGAAGGCAAGAAATAACTAAGATCAGAGCAGAACTGAAGGAGATACAGACATAAAAAACCCTTCAAAAAAATCAATGAATCCAGGAACTGGTTTTTTGAAAAGATCAATGAAATTGATAGACCACTAGCAAGACTAATAAAGAAGAAAAGAGAGAAAAATCAAATAGATGCAATAAAAAATGATAGAGGGGATATCACCACCGATCCCACAGAAATACAAACTACCATCAGAGAATACTATAAACACCTCTACTCAAATAAACTAGAAGAAATGGATAAATTCCTGGACACATACACCCTCACAAGACTAAACCAGGAAGAACTTGAATCCCTGAATAGACCAATAACAGGCTCTGAATTTGAGGCAATAATTAATAGCCTACCAACCAAAAAAAGTCCAGGACCAGACGGATTCACAGCCAAATTCTACCAGACGTACAAGGAGGAGCTGGTACCATTCCTTCTGAAACTATTCCAATCAACAGAAAAAGCGGGAATCCTCCCTAACTCATTTTATGAAGCCAGCATCATCCTGATACCAAAGCCTGGCAGAGACACAACAAAAAAAGAGAGTTTTAGACCAATATCCCTGATGAACATTGACGCAAAAATCCTCAAAAAAATACTGGCAAACTGAATCCAGCAGCAAATCAAAAAGCTTATCCACCATGATCAAGTGGGCTTCATCCCTGGGATGCAAGGCTGGCTCAACATACACAAATCAATAAATGTAATCCAGCATATAAAAGAACCAAATCAAACACCACATGATTATCTCAATAGATGCAGAAAAGGCCTTTGACAAAATTCAACAGCACTTCATGCTAAAAACTCTCAATAAATTAGGTATTGATGGGACATATCTCAAAGTAATAAAAGCTATTTATGACAAATACACAGCCAATATCATACTGAATGGGCAAAAACTGGAAGCATGCCCTTTGAAAACTGGCACAAGACAGGGATGCCCTCTCTCACCACTCCTATTCAACATAGTGCTGGAAGTTCTGGCCAGAGCAATCAGGCAGGAGAAGGAAATAAAGGGTATTCAATTAGGAAAAGAGGAAGTCAAATTGTCCCTGTTTGCAGATGACATGATTGATTGTATATCTAGAAAACCCCATTGTCTCAGCCCAAAATCTCCTTAAGCTGATTAGCAACTTCAGCAAAGTCTCAGGATACAAAATCAATGTACAAAAATCACAAGCATTCTTACACACCAATAACAGACAAACAGCCAAATCATGAGTGAACTCCCATTCACAATTGCTTCAAAGAGAATTAAATACCTAGGAATCCAACTTACAAGGGATGTGAAGGACCTCTTCAAGGAGAACTACAAACCACTGCTCAATGAAATAAAAGAGGATACAAATAAATGGAAGAACATTCCATGCTCATGGGTTGGAAGAATCAATATCATGAAAATGGCCATACTGCCCCAGGTAATTTATAGATTCAATGCCATCCCCATCAAGCTACCAATGACTTTCTTCACAGAATTGGAAAAATCTACTTTAAAGTTCATATGGAACCAAAAAAGAGTCTGCATTGCCAAGACAATCCTAAGCCAAAAGAACAAAGCTGGAGGCATCATGCTACCTGACTTCAAACTATGCTACAAGGCTACAGTAACCAAAACAGCATAGTACTGGTACCAAAACAGAGATATAGACCAATGAAACAGAACAGAGCCCTCAGAAATAATACCACACGTCTACAACCATCTGATCTTTGACAAATCTGACAAAAACAAGCAATGGGGAAAGGATTCCCTATTTAATAAATAGTGCTGGGAAAACTGGCTAGCCATATGTAGAAAGCTGAAACTGGATCCCTTCCTTACACCTTATACAAAAATTAATTCAAGATAGATTAAAGACGTAAATGTTAGACCTAAAACCATAAAAACCCTAGAAGAAAACCTAGGCAATACCAATCGGGACATAGGCATGGGCAAGGACTTCATGTCTAAAACACCAAAAGCAATGGCAACAAAAGCCAAAATTGACAAATGGGATCTAATTAAACTAAAGAGCTTCTGCACAGCAAAAGAAACTACCATCAGAGTGAACAGGCAACCTACAGAATGGGAGAAAATTTTTGCAATCTACTCATCTGACAAAGGGCTAATATCCAGAATCTACAATGAACTCAAACAAATTTACAAGAAAAAAAACCCCATCAAAAAGTGGGCAAAGGACATGAACAGACAATTCTGAAAAGAAGACATTTATGCAGCCAAAAGACACATGGAAAAATGCTCATCATCACTGACCATCAGAGAAATGCAAATCAAAACCACAATGAGATACCATCTCACACCAGTTAGAATGGCCATCATTAAAAAGTCAGGAAACAACAGGTGCTGGAGAGGATGTGGAGAAATAGGAACACCTTTACACTGTTGGTGGGACTGTAAACTAGTTCAACCATTGTGGAAGATAGTGTGGCGATTCCTCAAGGATCTAGAACTAGAAATACCATTTGACCCAGCCATCCCATCACTGGGTATATACCCAAAGGATTATAAATCATGCTGCTATAAAGACACATGCACACATATGTTTATTGCGGCACTATTCACAATAGCAAAGACTTGGAACCAACCCACATGTCCATCAATGATAGACTGGATTAAGAAAATGTGACACATATACACCACGGAATACTATGCAGCCATAAAAAAGGATGAATTCATGTCCTTTGTAGGAACATGGATGAAGCTGGAAACCATCATTCTCAGCAAACTGTTGCAAGAACAAAAAACCAAACACTGCTTGTTCTCACTCATAGGTGGGAATTGAATAATGAGAACACTTGGACACAGGAAGGGAAACATCACACACCAGGGCCTGTTGTGGGGTGGGGGAAGGGGGGAGGGACAGCATTAGGAGATATACCTAATGTAAATGACGAGTTAATGGGTGCAGCACACCAACATGGCACATGGATACATATGTAACAAACCTGCACGTTGTGCACATGTACCCTGGAACTTAAAGTATAATAATAAAAATAATAATAATAATACAAAGCAAGACTCCTAATGCAAGAAAGCAGAAATGGGGAGGAACTCTTTCAGATGATGTCAGCAGTTGCAGGAAGATAGGTTGCTTAGGGTAGCAGAGGTGGAGGTGAAAGTAGCAGTCCCCAGTGACCAATACCAGATATATCTCCAGGACAAGACACAGGGTCTAGTGCTTGTGTTCACAACATTGATGTTCTTGCTGCTTCTACAGTGATGTCATTTTGGACTTGTTTTTTGGTGTTTTGACCTGAATCTGATTCTCTTGTTATTTGGTAGGTTCTTTGAGCTACTTCAAGTCCTCTAGTAAATTTTTTCCCACTTAACTTAGACACCATAGCTTTTGTAGCTTGCAACTAAGAGCTTTGACTGTCACAGTCATCTAGACTCTGAAGGATTTTAGAGGAAGGGTTGTGCCTCTTATCACAAGAGTGCATACTGTTGTGCCTGGAAGGCAGAAACCACTCAATATAATGCTTGTCTCATAAATATATGAGAAATATATTTGCCATAAAACCAATGAGATTCAGTAATTACAATACTAACTAGTACATCAGACTTGGAATAGCATTAAGATATTAATATAATCCTAATAAGAGGTATTCTAATAATTTTTTCTAAATATTTCTACAAATAGTAAACCTTTGCACAAACAACAGAAAGTGTTTTTTTATCTTAGATAAACATTTGATGTTAGAAAATGTATTTTAATACATTATTTTATAAGAAAATAAAACTTACTGTTTGGTTATTTCTTTTTTCTGCCTGATGCTAAGATGTTTGTCATAGTTGCCTTCATTATGGTTTGAACTCCCCAATATATTCTGCTGCCATTTTTGGAAGTTTTTATTAATTTATCAGATTTTAACCCCTATCAAGTAAAGAACAGTGACTCCCTCATAACTGCATAACCTTAGCATTCCATGGAAAACTTATATGGACTCATGCTCTTAACACTTGAAACTTACTTCTGATATTCTCATTTCTGTGGGTAAAACAACTAAAAAAATAAGAGACTTCAGCCAGGTGCAGCAGCTCACACCTGTAATCCCAGCACTTTGGGAGGCCAAGGTGGGTGGATCACTTGAAGTCAGGAGTTTGAGAACAGCCTGACCATGATGAATCCCTGTCTCTATTAAAAGTACAAAACGAGCCGGACATGGTGGTACACACCTGTAATCCCGGCTACTTGGGAGGCTGAGGCAGGAGAATTGCTGGAACCTGGAAGGCAGAGGTTGCAGTGAGCCGCGCTCGTGCCATTGCACTCCAGCCTGGGTGACAAGAGTGAAACTCCATTTCAACAAATAATAAATAAATAAGTTCATGATTGTAGCAGAGAGCAAGAGGAATTAGTGAGATTATTTATAGGTTATTGAGGGTTGACATTTACATGCAAAATTTCCTTATATTTTAATTTTGATGATTGAAAAGCAGATTGTATCTAATCGGGATCAGATGGCTCCTGCAGTCTTCCTTCAGTATTCCAGCCGGAAGAGTTTGGACAAGCATTAAGAAGTCAGTATCTCAAATCTCTAAAACAGAAATGGTTAAAGGTAAGAAGACAGGTTAGGGAGGAATATGAAAGAAGTTGGGCTACAAGGGTACATGCTGAGCTACTCTTAAGCTGCTCTTTTGCACTCTAGCAGATAGCAGATGCCTATATGTTCCCAAATTAGCTCTTTGTTTCACACATCACAAAAAGGAAGATGCTATTATTGTCATTTTAATCTTGACAGCAGATAAAAGGGAATATTGTATATAAGCAACACACTCTAAGCTTTTTTTTCCCTTCAAAAAGGTAAAGGAGAACATATATGCATAAATACAATATATTCATTTTGGAATTGGATTAAGAAAAATCAGTGGATGTCACTTTGTTCCTACCAGTGTAGGTTGGAAGGTGCTTTAGCTAAGAAATTTCCCAGGCTTCATTCTACAGGTAAATTTCTTAGATTGCTATCCATCCATGAAAAATCGAGAAATGAAAGAAAGAAAAGACCTACTATCTCCACACATGGCTGACAGTCAATTTTCTACTATACTTTTCATTTTAAAATGGGCATATTGAGATAGTTTCCAATGCATTTCTGGGAGAGCTATTACATTTGATCAGGTTCCATGCTGGCAAACTGCAGTTTGGAGCCACCAAGGATCCCTCAACACTTTACCATCAGCTGATTACATTGGTCTCAATTTCTATGGTTTTATACTTGAATTGATGGACATATTATCTCACACTTGTGAACTCTAGGAGTCATTATAGACTCTGAGGAATAACATAGGGTTCATATAAACAGTGAAATGGGTACAAGGGCCCATTTAAGCTGATATTCATACTGTAAGGGTCTTCCCAGGACTTTGGTTGATTCCTCAGATTTGGAAATATCTGAAGGAGGCAAACTGGTTTGAAATTCTTCCCAGATATCCAAAACTACTTGGGACCAAATGCTTTTATTGTATATGCAGTAAGCTAGGCACCAAGGGACACCCCAAAGAAGCACAGGTTCAGTAGCACAGGTTTGTCTGAGTGGCAGACAAAATAACTCAGAGAACTTTAGAGGACGTACTAGTCTGGCTGAAGCAGAGGAGGAGAGCCTTTTTGACCCTGTCATTGCTCCATCCAGATGCTCTAGAATCCCTTTTACCCATTCTGTGTATCCAGCGCCAAGGTTGGGTGTGCTTTAATTTTAATGCTTTTCACCTGCAACTGTCTTCAATGGCCTGGCCTTAGACAGCTAAAACAGCTTTGCCGACAGTGCAAAGAATCAAAAATATACAGTAATTTTCACTGCCAATACCTTCTTCCTGGGAGAAGCCAACAGTCACTGATTGACTCATGTGGCAGTGTAAAAGCTCAGCCTCCTTCTATGAAGACAGGACAAATTTGAGGTATAATTTACACTCCAGAGCTCCCCACAGGATCAAGTGGGGTCTGGAACTCCTGACTGCCCTCTTCCTCTTCCCTCTACTGCTTCCCCACTTTCTTACCAGTTTTCCTGAGAACACTTCTTAACAAATCATGTGCTCAGGAATCCTTGTCTTAAGGCTTGCTTCTGGAGAATCTGACATAATGCACCTTATTGGGGAGTTGGGACTTGCTCTGGAGCCTGAATAAGAAATAGGATTGGATTTGGAAGGAAGAAGAGCTCTATTCCTGAGAAGGTAAAATGAACAACATGAGAAAAGGAACAAAAAGGCTTCAGTCCAAACTGGTGTGGTGTACTGGAATACAGTGAAGAGAACATTATGCTGGATTAAAATTGGGTGGTTGTGAAGTCTGGCCTTTTAGTGTAGCCATCACGCAAATAGTGAATATTTTACCCCATGGGCAATTTTTCACTCTTCTCCCACTCTCTCCCTTTCTGGAGTCTCTATTTCCATATTTATATTCATGTGTACCCATTGTTTAGTTTCCACTTACAAGTGAGAAAATGTGATGTGTGACTTTGAGTTATTTCACTTGAGATAGTGGCCTCCATTTCCATCCATGCTGATACATAGATGTTCCATTCTTTTTTATGGCTGCATAGTATTCCATGTTGTATATGTACCACATTTTCTTTTTATCCAATTCTCCATTGATGGACATTTAAGTCGATTACATATCTTTGCTATTGTAAATAGTGCTGCAACAAACATATGAGTACAGGAATCTTTTTGATAGAATAATTTCTTTCCCTTTTGGTATATAGTACTGGGGATTGCTGGATTAAATAGTAATTCTATTTTTAGTTCTTTGAAAAACCTTTATACTGTAGTTTAATTTGCATTTCTCTGATGATTAGTGATGTTGAGCTTTTTTTTATATGTTTGTTGGCTGCTTGTATGTCATCTTTTGAGAAATGTCTGTTCATATCCTTTGCCCACTTTTTGATGGGGTTGTTTTTTCCTTGTTGAATTGTTTGATGCCTTTTAGATTCTGGATATTAGCCCTTTTTCAAAGCATAGTTTGCAAATATTTTTTTCATTCTGTAGATTGTCTGTTTACTTTGTTGATTGTTTCTTTTCCTGTGCAGAAGCTTTTTAGTTTAATTAAGTCCTATTTGTCTACTTTTATTTTTGTTATATTTGCTTTTGAGGACTTGGTCATAAATTATTTGCTTAGGCCAGTGTCCAGAAACATAAAACTCATGATTTAATCTGTTTTACTTTCTTCCAGAAAACCTGGGAGTCAAAATTCTAAGTACTTATCTCAAGTTGTAAAGATGTCCAAAATTAATCATATTAGGAGACCTAGATGAGAGAATTTCTCTTTGGGCCTTACTGCAGCCTAGAGAAGAGAGAACTCTACAGCGAAGGGGCATGGTCAAATTAAAGTTTGCTACATTTTTTTTTGTCTTGCACATAACTGGAAGTGAACGCTAAAAAGAAATGTTATTTTTAAAAAACTACTGTTTAATCTTTAGCAAAGCAAGCAAGTACCTTCATAAGTTTAGCCCCATGCTACATTTTAAACCTTTTAAAGAGTAGTTACTCTTCTCCGTGCACATAATTGGTTCATCCTTCACTGAGCTCCTTGTCAGTATTTGAACATACTTTACTACTTCACACCCTCATGCTGCTCCTCAAAATGTCCTTCGATCCCTTCTCTGCCTGACACACTTCTGTTCATTTTTCAATACCCAGCTCAAATGTCACATCTTCTACCTTATCCTACCTTTTCAAGTAGGTTTTTATTTCTATTTTTATGGGTTTTTGTTTGTTTCTTTTTTTGAAATATGGTCTCACTGTGTTGCCTAGGCTAGAGTGCAGTGGTGTGATCTTGGCTCAGTGCAGCCTAGAGCTCCTGGGATCAAGCAATCTTCCCACCTCAGTATCCCAAGTACCTGGGACCATAGGCACACATCACCATGCTCCACTAATTTTTGTATTTTTTGTAGAGGTGAGGCCTCACTTTGTTGCCCATGCTAGTTTTTGTGTTTCATTAGCACTTGGCATGTTCTTTAACACTTACATTGCCTTTAAAAGTTAACAAGTCCCTAGGATTCTAGAAAAAAAAATGTACTTATTTTTGTTTCTCCTCCCTATTGTAGCGCCTGGTACACTCCTAGAGCTCCCTAGATATCTGTGGGTTTTGAAATGAACTGTATAAAGTTAGATTAAGAAAGTGGGACCAAATTACAAAAGCTCTTGGACAGTAAACTAATTTTAATTATAGCCTAAAAATATGATGAAACACTTAGGATTCAGTGAATGAGAAAATGTGCTGAATATTTGGGGAGAGCAATAAAGCCATTAGAGTCTGCTCCCTGTCTTCAGCCTCCCCTAACACACAACTAGATCTAAACAGCGATGGTGTAGTGTGTTGGTAACAGTATTAGCCAGAGGAGTGGTTGTGCAAACTGGTCAATACAATACTGATTAAGCATTTGTTATTTCATGTATTTACTAACATATTTGAGAAGTGGTTTCCTGAGAACAAGGAGTTTTAATCTGAGAGATTTAGAGTGAAACATTGCCAGTTACAACTGTGTGACTTTGGACAAGTTATTTTTCACTGGCGAAATAAAGATAAAGGCACTGACCTCATATGTTTGTTGCGAAGAACAACACTTTGCCTCAAATATTAGGTACTATAAATCACAATATGATTGAGGCTTTCTCTGACAAGTATACTCCATTTTATCAGGGGGATTCCCCCAGGATATCCCATTCAAAATATACCAGCTTTAGGTTATTCTATATGCAGTTAAACATGGGAATTCCAGATTAATGGATAAACCACGTAGAGGCATAAAATACACGGCATGCTCAAACAATGAGTCTCATGACTCCTTCATCTACTCCTATCTCCACATCCCTTCCCATAGATTAAAGCAGTGGCTAATCTAGGCCTAAACTCCTCAAACTTCACTCTCCCCTTGAAATACTATGGGATCTCTGGGTCTCACTGAACTACAAGAATATCCCCAAATCACTAACTTGTTTTCAAGTGTTCTCTGTTAATGTCCAGCAATATGGTAGTTTCTCCTGCTTCTTTCTGATCAGAAATTTTACCTGGGATCATGGAGATCCACACCCTCGATTTCTTCAACTCTTCTTCAGCCAGCCCATTCTACACTATAAGGATTGTACCCATAACTGCTGTAGAGGCCAACTTCACCTTGTAGGTTCTCCATCTGGGATTTCTAACTTCCTATTGCACAACACACACCCATGCACAAGTATTAATCACACGTGACTGATCCCTCAGGTAGAATTTTTTCTGTTCTCTGCTACCCTTAATGTAGGATTCGCAACATTTATTTATTCATACAAAAGAAACCTCTACCATACTTAATGAGAAATACATGTAAAAGAAACCTCTACCATACTTAATGAGAAATACATGTTATTCAAAATCCCTATGGATAATAGGGACATATATGAAATAATTGTTAGATAACACATATGTAGCATTTCACTCAAAAATTAATCACTAGTCGTTCAATGTTTATGCCCAAGAGTCCTCACTTTCCACTACCAGCACTTAACTCTGTCTACTAACAATAGCTTCTACAGCTGCCCTGACCACAGTCCTATGCACCTTTCTTACTCCCTGGTTTCTCTGTAGCATTTGCTGTTTATTACTCTCGTGTTTCTTTCCTTCAAACAGGCATCTTTAAACCCTTGTTTAATAAAATATTTAAGTTTGTAAAAGATCCTCCAGTTACCAGGATCCACCTGCCTCAGGAAACAGACAAGGACTTGTAAATGGCACTTTTTTGAATTAACATTATTGTTTCCTGATCACACAAAGACATAAATAATCATGCAGGGATATTAATGGGTAAGCTGTCAAGAAGTTCAGGGACTATATGTCAACAAGCCCCTGAGGTGCTTTTAGTCTGTTTGAATTTACTCAATTTCTCCAACTCTCTGAAAATTTTCCAAATTGATTAGGTCATTTCTACCTAATAAGTAGTTTCATAACATGAAAGGCAATATGCCTAAAACTGAATTTACCTTGAACTGAATTTACCTTACCCAACTTGCTCTCCTGATCAATTCGCATTTCTAACACTTCTATTTTTTTTCCTTAGTAGTTCATGTTTGAAAGCTAAAAACAATCCTTGACATACTTCTATACTTTATTTTTCATATCCAGTATTTCATTGGTTCTTTTTCCTAAATGCCTCTCAATGTGAAGTCCTTTCCACAGTCGCTTGAACCTATTCAAAACCCTCCATACCTTCTGCCTGAATACTACAAACTCTGCTAATGAGTCTACTATCTTGCAGTTCTTCCTGCCCATCATTGATAGATGATTCTTAATATCATTTCCCTTTTCAAAAATCTCCAATGGCTCCCATTGCTTGTTGAATTAGTAAGAAGAGTTAGTATCATTAATTATTGTTTAATGACTGATTAAAACAAGCAAGAAAAATAATGATACTGGAAGTGGGTTTGGCCCATCACAGGAATGTTGAGGTATCAATATGTTGTACATATAATTAATCATCTTCTAGAAGTACTTGGCCAAACAAGAAGAAAAATAAGAAAGAAGTATGAGAAGAGGAGGAGGAAAGAGAAGAAAAAGAATGAATAGATTGGGGAGAAGAGGAGGAAGGGAAGGATGGAGAGAGAACGGATGAAAGAAAAACTCATCTAAGGCTATTATATAATTGCCTCTTTCCAGATTGCTTACTTCCTTCGAACATCTGGATTTCTCTTTTTGTGTAAGTCCAATTTTTAAGAAAAAACAAGTTCATTCTAAGTAAAAACAAAAAAAGTAAAATTTATACAACTAAAGAAAAAGCAAATCACTTGGCTTGACTTTAATGCTTTCCCGGAAAATATTAAACTAAGATGGCTCTCTCTATTCCAATTTTCCAATTTAGGAACAGGAAATAGAAAAATATTTTGTGGCTTTCTCTCATAAAAGACAGAACATTCTGTATATTTGAACCCTGCATGGCTCAGATGTGGTGCTTAACATGTTTTCTTTTTTCTTTTTTTAAGATTTGTTTCTACTACCTTTGCTTATGTGTGTTGATTAGTATGTCAAAAAGAATATCAAGACTGATGAATGGTAGTCTGTATTTAAGGCATCTTATTGGTGCAAGAAATAGAAAGTAAACAACTTTAAAAGTGAAAAGCAAGCTTTCTCAACTAATCTATGTTTTTAGGAGTGAATGCAGAAGCATGATTGAGAATGAAATTAACGGTCAGAATTCTTCAACCAAAAATAATTTTGTTTTAAAGAATAAAAAGTAATAACTGCTGCTGATTTTAATATTGAGCTTGGCTCTTTAAGTCACCCAGTAGGAAATCCATCGGGATGTAGACCCTAATGTGAAGGAGTTGAGTTAAGGTCGTTTAATTAAATTTAAAGATTTTCTTACCCATGGGAAAGGGCAATAATTAGCTGTTTTCTAACGCATTTGACCTGAAGATGCCTGAATCAGAACATAATTGAATGTATTAATAGAAGTAGCAAATTCTAATTATGAGACTTAGTTGTTGGGGTAGGGGAAAAAAGAAGTTATTCATTATTTATTCGAGAGAGTTCATACAAGTGTAGAAGAGGGGGAGGAAAAGAGGCAATTACCAACTGTCTCAGGTCCACAGTCGTGCAGCCTCACATCGTGGTTCTTAGGAGAATCGGGCAGCTGAAGACGTGAGTCATTTTGTTATTCCCACGAAAGATGTCAATCTGCATGCCAAATAAACTACCACTAAAAATAGAGTGAAGCACTCACAGCAGAATGTACCAGCTGGACTGATGCCTGCATCACAGATTAACTCTGATATATTGGGCTTTGGTATGTTGCTGTGATGTTTCTGAGGGCACATATATCCAAATCTACACACTAACAAGCTGTTCTCAAATAGAGTTCTACTGAGTAAGTACTTGGGTTGTGTGGTGCTTATGCAAGTTTGAGTAAAACATGGTTTCTTTTTAAACAAGTGTCATGAACTCTCACTCCAAAATTATTTTAATATGTTAAATACTTA
This sequence comes from Nomascus leucogenys, assembly GCF_006542625.1. Lineage (NCBI taxonomy): Eukaryota > Metazoa > Chordata > Mammalia > Primates > Hylobatidae > Nomascus > Nomascus leucogenys. The sequence continues at coordinate 55,007,415 of NC_044386.1, forward strand.
CACAGGTAAAAACTATGAACTTAAATATAAATTATTATACTTATCACCTCTTGTACAATTAAAACAACAAAGAAATTTATAAAATAAACAATGAACCAGTAAAATTCAAATCAACAAATTTGTGTGATAGATGATACTATTTTGTTGATCTCCACTCAAAACCCAGATATGATATTGGCTACCATGACAGAGATTCTGCTGAGTTTATCATGCCTAACCCACTGTGTTCCTTGTGGTGACTCAATTCTCAATCACTCTTTTTTATTTGAACTAATGCAAAACTGACCCTTTTATTATATGGCATGAGGGCATTTGGCTTTCATTTACATTAACATGACATTTAAATATTAAGCAACCTTTTTTTCTTATTACTCCTAGGTAATTAATGTAGTATTACTGATCAAAATAAACTAAAACATAAACTCAGATGCTGAGTATAGTGTATAGTATATTATTTTGCTTTCTTAGCAGATATAGAAACTACTATTTTGTTTCTTCTGATTCATACATGCATTCATTCACTCAACAAAAAAAGAGTGTTTTCTATGTATTAACTACTGCAAATAATGATCATGATGATTATGATCAATGCTGCACAATCCCTGGTCAAGGAAAATTTTTAAAACTTTAAACTTAAAACTTTAAACTTGAATGTTCAGCAATAAATTATACACCCAAAGAGCTACAATTTGTGGCTACGTTAATAGGGTTAAGAAAGTATGAAAGTAGCAGAGCACATTTCACTGGACTGGGAAGTGAAGCCCAAATTAAAAATAATTACAACAAAATAATGATGATTCTTATTACATTTCACACATACTCTTGAGTGCCTGATAGGTGCAAGTCATTGGTTGGGTGTTATCTTGTTGAAGATAGTTACTATTTTCATCATTTTATAGATAAGGCAATTGAGATGCAAAGGCATGCAATTAGTAGTAATAGAGCTAAAACTGTAATGCAAGCAGAATAGCTCCAAAATATGAGTGTTTAATTACACTTACACTTATACATCAAAGAGTTGGTATTTGAATACTTCATAATTAACAAATAGGAATTGAGCACATACAATATATCAAGTGGTCTTGGATGCTAAGCCTAGTGGTTCACACAGTAATAATGCATTATATCCCCTATACATGTATATGTTATAAAACTACTAATACATATTGTTATAAATTTAATAATACTGTGGTTAATTTCATGTGATATCTGTAACTTGGCAATGCAGGCCTGGACTTTAATCCTTATGGTAGAATTGGAAATGGAAGAAGGATGAGATATTCCTACGTATTTTATTTATGTAGTCATTTGTGTCATTTACTTTAATAATCAATCAATGCCACTTTGGAAAAATTATTTTTTTAATATTTCTTCTACTTCCCCTTGTAACCCTGTTAATTGGGAAATATGAAAACTTAAGAAAAAATATATTTCTGCTCCGAGATCAAATGGTATTTTATTTAAAAGAACAGCATGAAATATATCTTTGTGTCTATCATTTCCTTCCACACTACTAGATTTTAGACTACTATGAAGAATTTGCTAGCACCCCTGAGGATCAGCACTGGCCCTACTCCTTGAAGGCCATATATAAGTATAGTGTGTGAGTAAATTTGATGGGCTTTCTTATACAGTAATTGGGGACTATAATTTAACTGATGCTTGATTTTGATATAAACTGTGTAATCTAAAAGAATAACATATATATATATATATATATATATATATATATACACACAGACATATATATATCCTGAGCATGCCAATTTCAACTTACCAACACACACACAATAAACAATGAGCGAGTAAAATTCAAATCAAATTTGTGTGATAGATACTATTTTGTTGATCTCCACTTAAAACCCAGATATGATATACATATATATCATATATGTTGATTTCAACTTAACACATACATATAATATATGTATATATGCATGTATACATATACATATATTCATGTACATACATGTACATATATACAAGTATATATACAAGTATATATGTACATATCTAACAAATGCATATATATGCATATATACACATATATGTATATATGTATATAGACACATACCTGTATATATAGACATGTATATATATACATATATACACATGTGCCAACACATACATGCATATACAGGTATGTGTCTATATACATATGAGATATGTGTATATATACATATATGTGTGTATATGTGTATATAGACACATACCTGTATATATACGTACATGTTGGTATATACACATATACATATATATCAGTTGAGTTGGTTCTTTGGTGTCTCATAGATTCCCAAGATCACTGTTTCACAAAGTTTGATCTAACATTGATGGATGATGTGCCTTCATTTTATCTATTGGCCTATAACGAAGAATGTAAAAGAAATAGTGTGTTATTTCACATGGAAGTTAATATAAGGTGTAATTTGGTTAACACAAGGTGTAATTTTATAATGTAGTTGGCATTCTAATAACAAAACATCATATTCTCTAACTTTTAGGTTCGGGGGTACATGTGCAGGTTTGTTAAATAGGTAAATTTCATGTCACAGGGGTTTGGTGTACAGATTATTTTATCACCCAGGTAATAAGCATAGTACCTGCTAGGTAGTTTTTCAATCCTTTCCTTCCTCCCACTCTCCACCCTCAAGTAGGTCCCAGTGTCTATTTCTGTCTTTGTGTCAATGTGTTCTCAATGTTTAGCTCCCACTAATAAATTAGAACACGTGGTATTCGGTTTTCTGTTCCTGTGTTAATTCACTTGGGGTACTAGCCTCTAGCTGCATCCATGTTGCAGCAAAGAAAATGATATTATACTTTCTTATGCCCACATGGTATTCCATGGTGTATATATACCACATTTTTTGTTCAGTCTGCCATTGATGCATATGTAGATTGATTCAATGTCTTTGCTATTGTGAATAGTGCTGCAATGAACATACTCACGCATGTATCTTTATGGTAGAATGGTTTATATTTCTTTGGATATATACCCTATAACGGATTGCTGGTTGGAATGGTAACTCTGTTTTAACTTGAGAAATCATGACGCTGCTTGTGACAATGGTTGAACTAAGTTACATTCCTACCAGCAGTTTATAAGTATTTCCTTTCTCTGAACCTCACCAGCATCTATTATTTTTTGACTTTTTTGTAATAGCCATTCTGACTGGTGTGAGACAGTATCTCATTGTGGTTTTAGTTTATATTTCTAATGATTAGTGATGTTGACATTTTTTCAAATGCTTGTTGGCTACCTGTATGTCTTTTTTAAAGTTTCTGTTTATGTCCTTTACCCACTTTTTTAATGGGGTTGTTTTCACTTGTTAATTTAAGTCCAGAATAATATTTCCTAGGCTATCTTCCAGGGTTTTCATCTCAAATTGAGTTTTGAACGAGGGGTTCAATTTCTATTTCTACATATGACTAACCGGTTATCCTACCACCGTTTATTGAGAGGGCGTCCTTTTCCCGTTGCTTGTTTTTCCATTTGTTTGTTTCCTCTCTGATTTCTTTGAACAGTGTTTGTAATTCTCATTGCAGAGATCTTTCACCTTTCTGGATAGCTATATTCTTTTTGTGTCTATTGTGAGGGCAGCAAGGGCAATACCAGTACAGAGGGACTTCCAGTTGCCTCTGGGAGCTCCACCTCAGAGAAACATACAGCCACTGCTACTGACGATATTCAGCCAGGAGGTGGGGCAGCTGTGTTGCTGGCCAGAGCCAGGGACCCCACTTGGTGAAGAGCAGGTAGTCGAGGGCTTATGGGAGAAGAGACTGGGCTCCTTTCCTTATGGTGACTATGGCATACTGGAAGCATGAGTAAAGCCCTCAGTCTCTTTCCCTAGTCCAAGGGCAGCAGAGGAAGATCTGCTGCCGTAGCAATAGTAGAGGGGCTGTTGGTTGCCTCTGGGAGTACCACCCCAGAGAAAGACAGAGGCACTACCAGTGGGAATCCTCATCTGAGGGTAGGGCAGCTGTTCTGTGGTTCTGAGCCAGGGGTCCTTTCTGGTATAGAGTGGGGAATAGGGGCTCAATGGGAAGAGAGCCTGGGCTCCTCTCCATATGGTGGCTGTGGTGTGCTGGAGGTGCCACCATAGCAACCAGGGCCTTTATTCCTCCCCCAGCCCAAGGGCAGCAAGGATGGTACCACTGCAGCTGCAATGGCAGAGGGGCTGTGGGTTGTCTCTGGGATAAAGGCAGAGCCACCACCAACTGAAGTGTTCAGGAGGAGGCAGCGTAGCTGTGCTGGAAACCCAAGTCGAGAGGCACTGTCCAGGGAGGAGTAGCAGGATTGGCGATCCATGTGGAAAATAGTTTGGCTGCTTTTCCATAAGGTAGCTATGATGTGCTAGAGGTCCCCACATTAGTTCCTAATCACCGAACTCTCTTCTAAGCTTAAGGGCAACAGGAGTGAGGGCTGCAGTAAAATAGTGGCCAGCCTGCTCACTCTGAAAGCGTCATCCCAGGGAAGTGCAGAGCTGCTACCCTACAAGAGCCCAGGGGGAGGATGGCTGGGATCTCAGCCTGGGAGGCCCCACCCAGGTATCCTTTCAACATAAAAATCATCTTTCAGCTCTCAACTTCCATATGGGTATTCAAGGATTCACAGAGAAATCAGAGTATTGCTAGTAGTCAGGATCTCAAATCCATAGTGGAAAATAATTGTACAACTTCAGAATAGGGAATTTGCTATGCTAGACTGACCAGAGAAGTATTCAGGACATAGGTAGGATTTGAAATAGGCCCTGAAGTAAGAAATATGATGGAAAAACAAATTTCATTTACTGATCATAAATGTACTGTGAAAAAGATGATACAAACAAATGGAAAAACATTCCATGCTCATGGATTGGAAGAATCAATATCATTAAAATGGCCATGCTGCCCAAAGCAATCTAAAAATTCAATGCTATTCCTACAAACTACCAAAGTCATTTTTTTCACAGAATTGTAAAAAACTATTCTAAGATTCAGATGAAACCAAAAAGCCTGAATAGCCATAGCAATTCTAGGTAAAAAGAACAAAGGCAGAGACATTATACTATCTGATTTCAAACTATACTAATAGGCTACATAACAGAAAACAAAAATGGACATACAAAACAGACATATAAACCAATAAAACAGGACAGAGAACCCAGAAATAAAGCCACACCTACAGCCATCTAATCTTTGACAAAGTTAGTACAAATAATAAGCAATGAGGAAAGGACTTCCTATTCAATAAATAGTGCTGGGACAGCTGGCTAGCCATATACACATGATTAAAACTGAACCCCTTCCTTTCACCATATACAAAAATCAACTCGAAACAACTTAAATATTCAAATGTAAGACCTCAAACTATAAGAATCCAAGAAGAAAATCTAGGAAACACCAGTCTGGACAGCAGTCTTGGGAAAGAATTTATGATTAACTTTTCAAATGGAATTGCAGCAAAAACAAAAATGGACAAGTGGGACTTAATTAAAGAGCTTCTGCACAGCAAAACAAATTATCAACAGAGTAAACAGACAACCTACAGAATGGGAGAAAATATTTGTCAATAGTGCATCCAACAAAGATCTAATACCCAGAATCTATTAGGAACTTAAACAAAACAACAAGCAAAAAACAATCCCATTAAAAAAAATGGGCAGAAGACATGAACAGAAACTTCTCAAAAGGAGACATACCAGTGGCCAACAAACATATGAAAAATATGCTCATCATCGCTAATCATCAGAGAAATGCAAACAAAAACCACAAGATACCATCTCACAATAGTCAGATGACCATTTTAAAAAGTCAAAAACCAACAGATGTTGGTGAGGCTGTAGAGAAAAGGGAACACATACATTCTTGGTGGGAATGTAAATTAGTTCAACTATTATGGAAAGCAGTGTGAAGATTTCTCCAACTACTTAAAACAGAACTACCATCGGACCCCGCAATCCCATTACTCGGTATATACTCAGAGGAATAGAAATCATTCTACCATAAAGATACATGCATGCAAATGTTCATTGCAGCACTACTCACAATAGCAAAGTCATGGAATCAACCTAGGTGCCCATCAACAGTGAACTGGATAAAGAAAATATAGTATAGATACACCATAGAATACTATGCAGGCCTAGAAAAAGAATGAATTTTTGTCCTTTGGAGCAACATGGATGCAGCTGTAGGCCATTATCCTAAGCAAATTAATGCAGGAACAGAAAACCAAATACCACACATTCTCACTTACAATGGGATCTAGACATAAGTATTCGTGGACATAAATATGGCAACGATAGATATGGGGACTCGTAGAAGGGGGAGGGAGGGAGGCAAGAAAGGGTTACTGTTGGGTACTATGCTCAGTACCTGGGTGACAGGATCATTCATACCCCAACCTCAGTATCATGCAATATACCCATGTACCAAACCTGCATATGTACCCCCTGAATCCAAAATAAAAGTTGAAAAAGAAAAAATAAATAAATAAATAACAAATGAATGTACTGTGAAGAAGAGAAATGAATTCACTTTCTTTGGCTAGAAATTAATAATAGAACTAATAATAAATATCTGGACTTGTACACTTTATCTCACTCACAATAAGATTGGCTCTTAAGAATACGGTCCTGATTCAACTATGATTTTTATTTGTTTGACTTATTTCCTTTTGGATAATGAAGGCATCTTTAGTCACCATATCTTCTGAGACATTTGTGGAAAAAAAAATTTTAACAAAAGAATAATGGAAATCTGAAGGCCTGGCATGGTAGCTCATTCCTATAATCTCAGTTCTTTGGAAGGCTGAGACAGGAGGATCGCTCGAGGTCAGGAGTTCAAGACCAGCCTGGGCAATACAACAAGACCTTGTCTCTGCAAAAATAAAAAATAAAAACTATCCAGGTGAGGTAGCATACATCTGTAGTCCCAGCTCCTTGGAAAGTTGAAGCAGGAGGCTTGCTTGAGCCCAGGGCTTTGAGGGGTGACCTGAGACAGGATTAATGGCATCAAACTGAATATAACCTGTTCGGAAAACAGAACGTTTTAGCATTTCCTGTCACTTTATACTTTACCACAATTAGAGGATGCAAGTTGGGAAATCTCCATCATAGTTTCCCTGGAGAAGCAAAAGGATATAAAGAATGAAACAATTTACATAGTGAGATGATTAGAAGAGTAAGAAAACCATGCAGAAGCCCTGAAGTATCAGAGCTACATCTTTGCAAAATGGCATTATACGCTAAGAAAATTTTGAGGCTTAATTTCACCCAATATCAGGTAAAACCAAAATTATTTTAAACAGTGGTTATCAACGTATACAATTAATAAGATTAACGATTAATATTTGGGTGTCTTTATTTTGTTCTAGTCTTTCCCCCAGAACAGTATCACTATTCATTATAAATTGGTTCATGGATGTAATTTGTCATTTTAACATGTAATTTTTTGTTGTATTTATAAAATTTGAAAGTATGAGAAAGTATGAGGAAGTGTGGGTTCTAACACTAGTCTCAGTTAACTGTGGTTATAACCATATCCATTCATTTGGACCATGAAGTGTTGTAAAGCTGTCAATCACTATGCACCTGTTGATAATGTATCTGAATTGCAGACCCAGCTTGTGGGAAGAGGAGAAGTATCCATATTTATTTGCTTGGCAAACCCAACACTCAGAAGAAATACCAATAGTCCTTATAGAAATGCTATGGCTGTATATCTAGCGTGATACTATAAACAAATAGGTGATTACCTAAAGCCCACATGGCCAACAGGACTGTGAGAAATGAATTTGGAGGTGAGATTACATGGCTGACTTGGATCCTCTACGGAACATACAACTCTCACATAATTATGCAGTGAGACTTTGAGTGCTAGCTTTGGAATAACTAGTACTTCCATTTTTGACACTTGGCTATTTTAAACCTAGCTTTCTCTGATACCAAATGCCTGAAGGGTTCCACAAAAACATTTAACATATTTTAAATGCAGTAGCTTTACAAATACTTGATAATTTAAATTATAAACTTCAGATACCCTTCATAACTCCTTCACAGCTCTGAATTCCATATTGTATCTGGTTTTGTTTTATATATCATCTGAAATTTAAAGACACTTTCATCATGTTTGAAGTAAAATAATTAATGAAATGTACACAAACAGTATTCTCTAAGGCATTTCTAACCAGTCATCAAGGATGGCATACAACATGTTTCTTAAAAGTGGTATGACAGCATATTATTCTAAATTTGGTTACTCCCAGAGAGTCTAAAGGAACATTACCAAAGGATATAGCTCAATGATTATGCAGCCTCAAATAACTGAATAATTTAGTTACGATTTAACCCAATAAAATCACTGTCCTAAATTACCATATACTATGTGGCTTTTCTACCAAGAAGTTCTAAGGTGCATGGGATAAGTGTGAAGAAGCAGTCTTATGTACGGCATATTGTCCCAGACCTCTAAGCCCAATTTGCCCCCGAATTCAGTACTTAACTCTGCTGAAGTATACTGAATCCAAAATATTGACATCCTCATTTTAAAAATCCCCATAACTTAATATCAATAAGCACATATGATGACTTATGACATAGCAATCTAGTAATTCCAAGGCCAAATTCTTATAGCAAGCTATGCATATTTCTAATACTGATACTCACTCCTGTGTTTTGCATGCTTGACCTTGTGCAGTAACTCTTTAGCGCAAGGTCAAGCACCTCACTATGTTGTTTCGAAAGAAGAATCCATTAGGCAAATTGGGCAAAAATTTGTTGGAGGAAACAAACAGAAGCAGAGTCTGAGAATGGTCTGAATGGAAGAGTCATGGTTGGAGTCAGACAGCAATGAGAAAACCCAGAGATCATGAAAAGGGCTGTGCCTACTCTGATCTAGATAAAAAGAGGTTTCCTGACTTTTAAGAAAATCTGCATTTTTAGCACCATTATTTTATTCACATAATACTACATTCTAGATTCTTGAGGAATGACCAATACTCCTCTCCCAATTTTCCTATCTGTATAACTCACCAACTTGACATAATATACATCAAGGAATTGTTTTTTCAAACAGCAAATTATTGATCCAGTGACCAAAAGAAGTTCCTAAAAGAGTTTAACATTCACTCAAGGAGTAATTTGTTATACTGGAGAACCATGGAAGAACTTTCTAAATCGGTGTGATTTACAGAAATACACATTTTGTATTTATATTGTATGAGCTGAAAGTACCACGCTGGCAATTCACAGAAGCTGTCTTTAGAAACAAAGTGAAGTGTCTCCAATCAATTCCTGCTAACACACAGTAATGAGAAGCAAATCACTCAGTCACCAGCACAGAAAAATAGATTACAATGGCCCATATTCAATAGCCCCAAAACAAATTATAAAGGGCTAAGTAGGGTGGGGTGAGGCTCAGTATTGGGAGATTTTTCATGAAAAGATAGTTTCATCATTATTTGGGGTGCCAACTAAAACTTGTGTGGCCGAGAGGCAGAGATCATTTCCTGTCCAGCCACTATTCTATTCTGCAATTCCATCCACTTCAGGAACCTCTCCTAGCAAGCTGTGAGCCTTTCTTCTCCTGGCTATGATGCATCCTAGAGTTGATATCAAATTGCAGGAACCTCTCCTAGCAAGCTGTGAGCCTTTCTTCTCCTGGCTATGATGCATCCTAGAGTTGATATCAAATTGCAGCTCTTTCACAACCCATAATATCTTTTCAATGACCAAAGCAAATCCATACTCATGTAAGTGTGCCTCTTCCTAGGCGAATGCTGAAGTAAGTTACACACAGTTAATTATACCAAAGTCTCACCTACACAGTTAGAAGCCGCCATTATTATCTCCTCAGACTGCTCCAAACTCAACAACCTCAGTAAGTTCTGTTTCCCAGTAAACCCTCTAATTGCTTTTGTTGTTGTTGTTGTTTTATCTCATTTCCTCTGGATCCCATCCAAATTCTGTATTTCTTAGATCAATAATACGGTTAAAATGAGTCTCACTACAATAGCAGTCAAAAGAACATGAACTATGCTGGAGGAATCACTTCATATTTCCAAAGCCTGCCTTTTAGAGCTTGGATTGAATGGCGGGCATGTGTTATTGACTGTTACCTCATATTTTAGGCCTTATACAACCATGTTTATGTATAACTTGACTGAAAGAATCACATAAGCTTGCATTCAAGTTCCATTTGCCCACCCCAGAATGCTTTTTCAAATTCTTCCTTAATGAATTAGACTTTACATGTCAATTGCAATATCAAGCTTAATAATGTATTCAGTTTCTAAGGATATTTAAATGTTAATTAATTTGTGTAGGGTCCTAATGTAAATTGGTATTATGCACATTAAGGAATATATATGTCTTATTTATACGTATACTTAGTTGGATAAAATATAATTCATTTTTAAAAAACTAAGAGTAGCCAAAAATCAGACTCATGGAATCTTATAGGTGGAAGAACAGTACATCATATTGTATTCTTTCAGAGACTTCAGTCTAGTTGCTTTAGTTTTCAAACAGGGAAGACAGTAAACTCTGTGATTTTAGAGCATATAATTCAGCCCACCTTGACACAGATACTATAAGCTTGACACAGATACTGTAATAAGAAAATAATTAAAAATATAGTCAAAGATTGCTCAGATTGCGCATTAAATATATTCATCACATAATTACAAAGGAAAAAATTATAAATCCCCCAACTAAAATTTCCAACTGGAGTCAGCCACTTTTTTTTAACTTAACAGAAGGAAATCTTCCATATGCAAACATTCAGTGGATTGAATATTGTATATCATATGGACTACAGTGGAAAAATCTGAAAGTACGACCTCAATCAGATGATCAAGGTTGACAACATCAATAGTGATAGGTCATGTTGATAGCATGTACACCTGATGTGATGAAAATGTCACTTTACCTGTTTGGTCTTCTTCCCCAAAACCCATAACCTCAGTCTACTCCTGAGAAAAACATTATGCAAATCACACTTAGGAGGCATTCTTCAGAATATCTGACCATTAATCCTCAAAACTGTCAAGGTCATGAAAAACAAGAAAAGTTTAAGAAACTGTCATAGCCAAGAGGGGCCTAAAAAGATATGCTCACTAAATGTAATGTGGTATTTGGGATGAGTCAGAACAGAGAAAAAAATCAAGAAAAAGAAAATTTGAACATAGTATAGACTCTAACAATAGTGTATCAATATCGGTTTCATCAGCTTTAATATGTACCAAGATAATGCAATATGTTAATAATAGGGGAAATTGGGTGTAGGGTGTATTGAAAGTCTCAGTACTATCTTCACAACTATTCTATAAATCTAAATATATTCTAAAATGAAAAGTTTATTGAAATATTAAACATGTACACGCACACACACACACAGTGCATTTCACCACTGCTACAGATTGACATCAACACCTCTCCTCAACAGCAAACCCTTAAAGTAAGAATGTTGTTTTATTCATCTTTGTATCTCCTACAAATATTTAGGCCATGCCTATTAATTCTTACAGAATAAATGTCCATGGAATTGAAAGAGAAGATGATCTAATGTCCAGGGTCAAGCTGACTGCACAGTAAGAAAACAAAAAATTCTGTTAAGATGCACTTTTCCCACTCCTAGCAATTATTGCAGAATTTATTCTTACCTTGAGAGAAAGACCCATAATGGTGGATTGAAATTGGGGGAAAAAAAGAAGAAAGAATGAACACAGGGTAGCAGCCATGCCACTAACAAATGCAACATATAGGAATCTGTCTCTTAACTTACAAAAGTACCTTAAACTCCATCACTTAGTGCTTCAAAGTCAAAAGAAGAAAAACATCTTAAAGAAGATAACACATATACTTACATTTGAAGGTTGTTCTGAGGATTAGAAGAAAAATATACGTGAACGCCCTTTAAAAACCACCACACGATCAAATAGCAATTCCTAAATTTCCCCAGAGGTGGAGCACCTGAAAGTCATAGTGGTCCTTGGAGACCAAAATGAATACTGATGTACTGAATTGCATTAGAGGAACCATTTTAATGGTAAAAAATATAACAATGTGATGCAGAACGATATAACCATTAGTATAATGCACACGCACACACACACACACACAAATTAAACTTAGTTCAATTGTCTCCTAGTAATTTTTGCCATTATTATGCATCTGCTATTTTGTGATCCTGTTTTCCTGTATCCTCTTGTTAATTGTGTGTCTTCCCCACTAAACTATTACCAAGTACCCATGTCTTGTTAATTCTTGTATCTTGAGAAAAATAGATTTGGGCACATAATAGACATTTATTCAACAAATATTCCTGGAGCACTTACTGGAAATCATGAGATCTAGTAAACAAAAGATTAAGATTCCCATTCTTAAAGTACTTACATGCTAATTCTAGCAGGCTAAAAGGCTAGAAGGTGATAGATGCAACGGAGAGAAGCAGAGCAGGATAAGGGGGAATGGGAGTTAGAAGCAGGTTGTAGAATTAAGCAGAGTGGTTGCACTGTGAATGTGAGATTTGAGCAAAAACTTGAAAAAACTAATGATTTCAACCAAGCACATATCTGGGTGCTAAACATTCCAGGCAGAAAAATAGGGCACTATCCCTAGGTGCAAGCTTGCCCGTCATGTCAAAAAGCAGGCAGGAAGCCAAGGTGCCTGGGGCAGTGTGAGTGCAAGGAAGAGGAGTAGGCAAGGCCAGGATGGTCAGGCCAGGTAGGGACTTGTAAGCCATGATAAAGACTTGTGCTTCCCTCCACAGTGAAATGGGGAGTCACTGTAGAGTTTTGAGCGAGAGCCACATCATCTGAGCTACATTTTTACAGGCTCACTCTGGCTGCCATGTGGCCACTACGTGGTGGCAAACACAGAAGTAGGAAAGAGACCTGGTCGGGGTGGTTGCCATAATCTGGTGGCTCAGACCAAGGTAGTAGGTGTGGCCATGATGAAAATTAGTTGGATGATAAATATATCAAAGTACAGCCAAAAAATTTTATGATGGATTCAACAAATACTTTAAATGGATAAATATTGGGCAATATTCATTAGCAGGCAATCATCATCAAGTACTAAAGGCTTAATAACAATTTATGGGCAAAAAAAACCACTTAAAACAAAAACCGTATTTGTTAAATTAGCATGCTATGTATTAAACTTATATTATGTAGACGATGACTAATTATTTTATTTCAGCCTCAGAACATTGACACCCAGCTTACTGACCCAGGGTTTTGCGGGGAGAGAGTTTGATAACCACTAAGCTACCTACATGTGTGAATGTTGATACTGATACTGAAACTAATTTATGACAGGTGCTGTGAGGGGGTATCTCACCTGTTCAAAGAAATATCATTATCTGATTTCAGCCTTACACTGGACAGTATGTCAGAGCCAGCCAGGTGGAAAGGCTTGCCGTGCTAAGCCCTGGAGTTGGCTCTGCTTAGTAATTGATACCATTTTCTGGCACTAATTATTTTTATAAAGATATTAGCAAAGCAACAGTAAAATTAAAGGGCTTCATAATCCTCAGCACTCATCATCAACTTCTGAAATATGATTGCATGTTAGCTTTACTGTTACTATACAAAAGCACTTACTCAAAGGTAGGGAGGACAAACTCTGTTGATAGTAGTAAAGGGGAGAACTATTGCCTCTTTCCAGACTGTGGCATCCCTTTTCCCAAAGCAACAGGAGTTAGAGATCTCCTGAATCTCCTTTTTGCTGAACTTGGCAAGAAACGGGTAGGTATCTTCCAGGGTGTGTGAGCAAAATATATCCCTAGAAAGGTTAACAAACGGGTGAGAGGTGACTCCTGTATTCCTTCCTCATTCTTCTTTTTTACATATTTCTTCCCCCTGCTTCCGGTGGCCTCCCAGGGATCCAAGCCTGCTCATAGGAAATTAAATGAGGTTAGTGATTAACATTTCAAAGTGAATTTAAGTCACCACTTGCCCTCGGTCTGGGGAATGCACGTCACAAGCTTAATTTGTGGAACAGCAGACTTTGTATCCGTCTTAGCCATCAGGTAAGGGTGCTGTTTTATTTACTCAGGGGATCTGGGGAGCATAGCATGTTTCCTCAGGGGAGAGGAGGAGGATTTTGCTAGTTGAGGCATGTCCAAGCTCCCCAGATCAGCTGCCTAGCAGCAGCAGCCTTCCCTGCCTCATTCCAGGTCATGCTGTGAATATGAGGACACCAGTCCCATGACAGAGCTAAATCAGAAATCAAGAGACTAGTAATGTTTGCTGGACCCCTAATTTTCTCTTTGTAAAATAGTATCACTCTATAGACACCCTGCCTCACAGGGCCTTTTTGAAGACAAATGAAATAATGTCATCTCTTCAATGCAAGCCTGTCCCCCAACAACTCAATGAAAGGTGCTATGTATAATGACCAAGTTCTCTTTTCAGCTGAATTTAGAAACTCCAGATTACAGTGCTTCCTATGTTTATTCACAGTGGCATCTAATTTTGCATAGGAAAGTAAGGCCTAGGCATTTGCATTTTTCCTCTTGGTTCCACTCTCCCGGCCAAGAAACACATGAAGAAGGGTCTTCACTGGCCCAGAGCCCCTGATAGGATTCCATTCATGCCCGCCACTCACTGACAGAGAAAGCCCCCCACCAGAAGGCTCCGCTCTCATAAAGAGCTCCGCCTGATTCAGGAAGACGTGGCTTTTTGTTCAGTACCATAGGACCTTGTGTGACACTCCACGGCCCAGGCTAGGGGCTGTCACAGCAGTCTTTCACAATTCAAAGAGCAAAAGAGAATAGCCTGCCTTTGAGCGTCAGAAATGTGGGAGAGGCAGGAATCAAATCATGAATAAATAAATAAAAACACCAACAGCTGTGATATTTAAAACAGACAATCACTATAACAGCAAATGACAACCCTGCAGCCTACAGAATCTGCTAATAAACTGTCTGCTGTGAATGTTATTAAAGATAAACTTATGAGCCATGATTATTCAACCATTAAACCTAAGTGGAAATCAAAGGAAGATGTGTGTCAGATGACGTTTTTGGTGCCACGTAGCCTAGGAAAATTACTCATCAAATCTGAATCCTGATCTCTCTGTCCTCCAAGGATTGGTCCCTTGAATTTTTGGCACTGTGTGCAGAAGCTGTCTTTTCTTTTTTCCTTTAATTATAATTTTAGTTTCAAATGTGTGGCTTTTTTATTTCCAATAAGTTGTTGTGATAAACACATCTCATTATCCATGGAATAAAGGGAGCGCCATTCAATTCAGCAGGGGCGTATCTACAAGAAGGAAAGAAAATAAGACTTTCCCCACAGCCAACCTGCTGACCAGACAACTTTCGGCCCTGAGGGACTGATGCTGAACAAGCTCTCAAGAAGTCTAGATTGTGGGGAGCTTTGTCAATATATTAGCTACTTTAACTGAACCAGAATTTAATTTCAATTCAGTAGTCATCATATTCACACTTCACTTTAATCTCAAGCTCTACTGTTAATATTACAGTCAGCAACACGGTTAATAGGAAGAGTGGGCCTGATATGGTGGTTCATGCCTATAATCCTAGCACTTTGGAAAGCCAAAGTGGGAGAATCTCTTGAGGCCAGGAGTTCAAGACCAGCGTGGGCAACATAGCAAGACCCCTATCTCTACAAAAAAGTTAAAAAAAAAAATTGCAGCTGTAGTCCCAGCCCTTCAGGAGGCTGTGGTAGGAAGATTGCTTGAGCCCAGGTCTGAATTCAAGGCTGCAGTGAGCCATGATTGCAACACTGCAGACTAGCCTGGGTGACAGAGAAAGACCCTGTCTCAAAGAAAAAATAAAAAACAGGAAGAGTGGCATATTACGGAAGTAACAAAATTATACAATAAGATTCCTATATGAGCATTTATTTTGAAGACATAAAAGGATGACTTAAATGGAAAATAATTTTCAGTTAATGTCCTGAAGAATATAATTATACGCAGGATGCAGAACATAGTGAAGTCAGAGCTACTCAATCTGGTAGTTTTTAAGGAATGGTCTCCAAATGTCTGCTTGATATTCATATTTCCTAGGCATTCTGAATTAGGAATTTGAAATAATCTTCAATAATGAAGGTGACAGTTTAAAAAAAATAATACAACATTAACTGGTGAATATGTACAACCTATACTGGTAAGAGGTTAAGGGGATAAAGAACGTGTAAGAGGTTAAGGGGATCAAGAATGAATAAGATGCCTTTCTATCATCCTGCATTTACTGTTTTGGTGTTTGATTTTTAGTTGATTTTTATCCCCTTTCTACCTTGCCCACTTTAACATCTCCGTGTGATGTAGAAGAGATTTCGTGATGTTGGGTGTCTCCTCCTCTGCATTCTCATGTATGTAATAAATGTACCTGCTGGAATACATATTATGCACTTGACAGACTTTGAAAGAGCAAATTAATAAGTGGACTAAGTACTTGGATGCTGGCCTAAATCTCAAATTCTTCCATGCTACACCGTAATTGGGAAAAATAAATAAATGTGGTATTTATAGCACAAATGAAAAGGAAGTGAAGAGACCAAGCAACAGCTGTGTACAAATACTGAGTACCATGGTACTGTGTACAAGTAACAAGTACCATGGTACTGTGTACAAGTAACAAGTACCATGGTACTGTGTGTGTACAAGTAACAAGTACCATGGTACTGTGTACAAGTAACAAGTACCATGGTACTGTGTACAAGTAACAAGTACCATGGTACTGTGTACAAGTAACAAGTACCATGGTACTGTGTAAAAGTCCCATGTCCAGGTAGGAAAAAAGCCCACATGAAGCCCAGATTGGGCATTCAGAACACTGATGTTGGAACTGCAGGGTAACACAGAAACTACACAGAGTGACATTGGCCCTGGATCTAGGAGGCCTTCAAGAAACTAAGGCAGTAATTCTCACATGTGGCTTGAAATCAGAACCACCTGAAAAGATTTTGTTGATAACATTTTGTGTTATAGCACAGATTACTATAAATAATCTCGATTACTACCCCTATGTCTAGGGTTAGTAATAGCCCCTAGACATAATGCAAAGGTTTGGACCGGGCGCGGTGGCTCACGCTTGTAATCCCAGCACTTTGGGAGGCCGAGGCGGGCGGATCACGAGGTCAGGAGATCGAGACCACGGTGAAACCCCGTCTCTACTAAAAAATACAAAAAAAAATTAGCCGGGCGTGGTGGCGCGGGCGCCTGTAGTCCCAGCTACGTGGTGAGGCTGAGGCAGGAGAATGGCGCGAACCCGGGAGGCGGAGCTTGCAGTGAGCCGAGATTGCACCACTGCGCTCCAGCCTGGGCAGCAGAGTGAGACTCCGTCTCAAAAAAAAAAAAAAAGGTTTGGATTGATAGTTTATTTTATATTAAAGGGTAGCAGCGGATGAGCAGGAAAACTCCTGCCGCAACTATAGTGCTGGAGTGGAGTCGATCTGAGACTGGGGTTGGGCCTTCTATGGCTGATGGAAGTCAGGGATGGAGGCTGAATTGAGCTGACTTTCCTGCTGCTGGTAAGAGAAGGCTAATTAATGGAAGGGAGTTGGGGTTTTTTTTCTTTAAATTCAAACTCCCAGATCACCTCCCCAACCAGTTAAATAATATGGGAAGGCCCCAATAAATCTGTTTCTATATTTGAGAATGACTGCTGAACAAGCAACATAGCCTCCACTTGACTGTCATCTACTCTGTGAGCTGCTTTGTGAGGGGAGTGAAGTGCCTTGAAGTAGCCCTGCTACCATTATTTCTGCAAAAACAAGGTTAGCCTAAACATCCATCTAGTAACATAACTAAAAGAATATGCAGAATGAAGAACTCAGTAATAGGCTCAATCTCTGAATATCATAAAATGAAAGTGGAGCCAAAATAAACCTCTTTAGTTTCAATGCACAAACACTACAATATGGTTGAGGAAATAACCAAGAGATTTTCTTTTATACACTGGGTATCTTTATAATGAAAGTTGACTTGAAAGAACTAGAGCTATATGCTGCATTTAAGAGACTCTCCTGCTCCCAAGGATCCAGGAAGCAATCTGAAATGTTTTCATTTCGTGACTTGAGAGTAGAGTGCGCCCTGGTCTTATGACAGATGTGTTTCTTAAAATTTGTGCAAACTTGGAATCTTTTCATTAGTTGAAATGATGGGCTTGCTATCTAAAGAAGACATAAAATAGCTTATTTTTTGAATTAAAAAATATTTAGAGATCCTAAAACCACCTCCAAATGTGTCTGTTTTAATGGGTTTTTACACTGTAGAACTGCATAACAGCTATCATGTTATTATGTGGGCTTGGGTATTATGCTATTCTCAAACACAAAATCAAATGTAACAAAAGTCTGCTGCAACCTAGAAGGTATTTAAAAATGTTTTGCACTGAAATTTTGGAAATAAGAATACATCTGATTTATGAGAAAGCCAAGTTGCTAAAAATGTAATTTAACAATTGCTATTATGTGCTAAAATCAATAATTTTTAATGTGGACACATTAACATTTTGAAAATGAAAAAGAGTGATTTATATTTTATAAGATAACAAAAATTTAAACAAATATTTATAACAAATATTTATACAAATATAACAAATTTTCAGAAATATGTTTCTCATAAAAACTTATTTATATGAAATAAACTTAATTGAGCAACTTAATTGTATCCTTCTCACTACTGTAAGAGTTTTTTTAAAAAAATCATATATAGTAAACTGTGCAATGAAGCAAATATTTACAATATCATTGTCCCCATTTTACAGGTAGAGGAAGTAACTTCAGGGAACTTAAGAGTTCTAAGATTACACACAAAGTCAATAACAGAGGTAGAAATTCATTTCACATTTTCTGGCTCCCAAGTCATTTCCATCAGACCGTGGATGCAAAGAAACTGCTTGCAAATGTTAATGAAGTATTTATTTTTGCTCCATAGAAAGTAGAGCCAAAAATGTCATGTTGTAGGTCCCAGAAGTGGATTCTCAGCTAAAAATAGAATTGCCAAGAATTTTCGTCCAAAATTTAGAGTATATTTAGTTCAAAAAGTCAGCAATAATGTCCTCTTTGCCTACAGTGGTTTAAGAAAAAAATAAGTTTCCTAACAAAGTTCTCCTTTGCTTTGAGCACATCACAAGTCAATTGCTCACTGGGTGAAAGGAAAGAAGAGACACATCACCTGAGGTGACTGTTTGCACAAAAAGCATTATAATGAAGAAGCAATTATAGCATGTGTATTCATCTGTTTTAAAACTACTATAAAGAACTGCCTGAGGCCGGATGCAGTGGCTCACACCTGTAATCTGGCACTTTGTGAGGCCAAGGTGGGTGGCTCATTTGAAATCAGGAGTTTGAAACCAGCCTGGCCAACATGGTGAAACCCCATCTCTATTAAAAATACAAAATTTAGGGCTGGCACAGTGGCTCACACCTGTAATCCCAGCACTTTGGGAGGCCAAGGCAGGTGGATCACCAGGTCAGGAGATTGAGTCCATCCTGACCAACATGGTGAAACCCCGTCTCTACTAAAAATACAAAAATTTAGCCAGGCGTGGTGGCAGGCACCTGTAGTCCCAGCTACTCGGGAGGCTGAGGCAGGAGAATGGTGTGAACCTGGGAGGCGGAGCTTGCATTTTGCTGAGATCGCACCACTGCACTCCAGCCTGGGCGACAGAGCAAGACTCTGTCTCAAAAAAAAAAAAAAAAAAAAAAAATTTAGCTGGGCATGATGGTGTGCACCTATAATCACAGATACTCAGGAGGCTGAGGCATGAGAATTGCTTGAACCCAGGAGGCAGAGTTTGCAGTGAGCCGAGATCGTGCCACTGCACTCTAGCCTGGGTGACAGAGAGAGACTCCGTCTCAACAAAAACTGCCTGACACTAAGTAATTTATAAAGGAAAAAGTTTTAATTGACCACAGTTCAACCTGGCTGTGGAGGCCTCAGGAAACTTACAGTTATGGTGGAAGGCAAAGGAGAAGCAAGGCACCTTCTTCACCAGGTGGCAGGAAGAAGAATGAACGCAGGAGGAACTACCAAACACTTATAAAACCATCAGATCTCATAAGAACTCACTCACTTTCATGAGACGAGCATGGGGAAAACCACCCCCATGATTCAATTACCTCCACCTGGTCTCGCCCTTGACCCATGGAGATTATGGGGATTATAATTCAAGGTGAGATTTGGGTGGGGAGACAAAGCCTAACTCTATCAGCATGTTTATGGGAATCCCCCATCTTAACATCATAGGTGAACAAGATGGGTGTCAGATTCTTCTTACTGAATAATGGGTTGGGTGGAGTGGAGAGGTGGGCAGGAAAAAATTAAGACCTGCACCAGAGCCTGCCACCTTGCCTGAGGTATTTGGTACATGATTTAGGGAACGTGCTTATTCTCTACCTCTTATGTTTCCTTTTATACAAGGGACTATGTGTTAGCATTACAATCCTGGTCTCCCTCCAATCTTGCACTCTACTCTTGGTGATTTTGGAAGGAGAAACAGGACAGGCATAGCTGGAGCCTTCGTCTCCTCTTCATCTTCTGAGTGGGCCTGCCACAGAGATGATGGGCTCCTAATTGTGCTTGACCGTGTCTAAGCCTGTCCACTGAGAGGTTCTGTCCCCCCACTGGAGATGTCTCAGGTTGATTCTCTGAGAACCAAATGCTGAAAGAGAGATTATTAGCCTTTGGAATTTTAATAGGGGTCTTCTTTCCTAGTTGGAGACAAGGCCAAATTTCTTATGTCAATTTCTAAGGCCACATAAGTTACATACAAGAAATTAATGCATCCATGTTTCTCATAAACTTTCACTTGGAAAATAGTATACTTAATCTAAAACTTATGAAAGAATTTGGTAAAGGGTAAGTATCTGCTCAAACAGGTATGGCGACCATTATATATATAATCATATCTGTAGAGCCACAACAATTCATCCACGGTGATGGAACAGCTAGATAAAAATATGTAAATGAGTACATTTGGACCTGATCTCACAAGAAAACTTAAGTGGAAATGGATCATAGACCTAAATTTAAGATCTAAAACTTATAAAATTCTCATAAGAAAACATAAATCTTTATAGCCTTAGGTTAGGCAACGGGTTCTTAGATATGACACCAAAAGCACAAGTGACAAAGGAGAAGCAACAGCACTTATAATAGTCAAAAAGTGAAACCCAAATGTCTATCAACCAATGAATGAATAAAATGTGGCATATTGATTCAATGAAATATTATTTAACCATAAAAAGGAATGCGATACAGATACACGCTATAACATGAATGAACTTTAAAAACATTATGCTAAGAAAGAGGCCAGACACAAATGGCCATATATCATATAATTCTACATAATTCTTATCATACAAAAATATTCTATATTTAATATAATTCCATCATGTATTCTATGAAATGTCCAGAATAGGCAAAGCCATAGAGACAATACAGATTAGCGGTTTCCATGGATTGGGGGTACTAAGAATGGATATGTGATAGCCAATAGATATGAAATTTCTTTTGGGTGTGATAAAAAAAGTTCCAAAATTAGATAATGGTGAGGGTACCACAACTCTGTAAACGTACAAAAAAACAACTGAATTATACAACTTAAAAAGGTGAATTTTTGTGGTATGTGAATAAAAGATTTCAATAAATCTGTTATAAAAAACTGCATTCATAAGTATTTGTAAAGTGTGTCACTGAAACAACATGTGAAGGTTTGTTGCAGGGATATATTGCATGATGCTGAGGTTTGGGCTTCTATTGAACCCACCACCCAAATAGTGAAGAATGGTATTCAATAGGTAGTTTTTCAACCCTTCTCCTCTCACTCTCTCCTTCTAGAGTCCCCACTGCCTATTGTTGCCATCTTTATGTCTGTGTGTACCCAATTTTTAGCACTCATAAGTGAGAACATGTGGTATTTTGTTTTCTACTTCTGTGTTAATTCGCTTGGAATAATGGCCTCCAGCTGCATCCATGTTGCTGCAAAGGACATGATTTCATTCCTTTTTATGGTTGCATAGTATTCCATGATGTATATGTAGCAAATTTTCTTTACCCAATCCACTGTTGATGGACACCTAGGTTGATTCCATGACCTTGCTATTGTGAATAGTGCTGTAATAAACATGCAAGTGCAGATGTCTTTTTGGTAGAATGATTTATTTTTCCTTGGGTATACACCCGGTAATGCAATTGCTGGCTCAAATGGTAATTCTACTTTTGGTTCTTTGAGGAATCTCCAAACTGCTTTCCACAGGGGCTGAATTAATGTACAGTCTCACCAACAGTATGTAAGTGTTCCCTTTTCTCTGCAATATCACCAAAAAAAAAAAAAACTGGCTTTAAAAAATTTTAATAATAACCATTCTGACTGGTATAAGATGGTATCTCATTGTGGTTTTAATTTGCATTTCTCTATGTCTGTTGGCTTTGTGTATATCTTCTTTTGAGAAGTGTTTGCCATTTTTTTTTTTTTTTTTAATAGAGACAGAGTCTCATTATGTTGGCCAGGCTGATCTTGACCTCCTCAGCTCAAGTGATCCTCCTGCCTTGGCCTCCCAAAGTTAAAG
This sequence comes from Nomascus leucogenys, assembly GCF_006542625.1. Classification (NCBI taxonomy): domain Eukaryota; kingdom Metazoa; phylum Chordata; class Mammalia; order Primates; family Hylobatidae; genus Nomascus; species Nomascus leucogenys. The sequence continues at coordinate 55,029,943 of NC_044386.1, forward strand.
GTGCTATTTAAGTTCATTATCGATTCTGGATATTAGACTATTGTCAGATAGTTTGTAAATATTTTCCCCCATTGTGTAAGTAAGTTGTCTGTTTATTCTGTTGATAGTTTCTTTTGCTGTGCAGAAGCTCTTTAGTTTAATTGGGTTCTAATTGTCAATTTTTGGTTTTTTTGCATTCGTTTTTGAAGACTTAATCATAAATTCTTGGCCTAGGCTGATGTCCAGAAGAGCATTGCCTAGGTTTTCTTCCAGGATTTTTAGTTTGAGATCTTACATTTAAGTCTTTAATCCATCTTGAGTTAATTTTTTTACGTTGTGACAGGTAGGGGTTGAATTTCATTCTTCTGCATACAGCTAGCCAGATTTCCTAGCACCATTTATTGAATAGAGTGTCCTTTCCTCATTGTTTACTTTTGTAGACTTTGTCAAATATCAGTTGGTTGTAGGTGTGAAGCTTTATTTTGGAGTTCTCTGTTTTGTTCCAAAATCAGCATACAAAAAGCAGTCACATTTCAATACACAAAATTCAACCTGAGAACCAAATCAAGAATGTAATTTCATTTACAGTAGCTGCAAAATAAATAAAAGACCTAGGAATACATCTAACCAAAGAGGTAAAAGATCTCTGTAAAGAAAACTACAAAACACTGCTGAAAGAAATCACAGATGACACAGAAAAAATGGAAACACATTCCATGATCATGGATTGAAAGAATCAATATTGTTAAAATGTCCAAACTGCCCAATCTACAGATTTGACATCATTTATATCAAATTACCAATGTCATTTTTCATAGAATTAGAAAAAGCTATTATAAAATTCATATGGAACAAAAATGGAGCACAAATAGCCAAAGCAATCCTAAACAAAAAGAACAAAGCCAAAGACATCACATTTCCCAACTTCAAACTCTATTACAAGACTACAGTAACCAAAACAGCATGGTAGCGGTACAAAAATAGACACAGACCAATGAAGCAACTGTTGAATAGGACATAAATCAGCAAGGAAAGAAATAATTCACCTGAATGCATTTAAGAATACTAATAACGCACGGAAACCTGATCATACACATCTCCTAGCTTTTTGGTAAAAGCTCTGACACCTGAACCATTTGTACTCAAAAGTGACTTTGAGAGTCTCTGGTTTAGGGCAAATTGCATGATAAAACAAGTATGTTTTACATACAAGTCATACAAAAAGGCTTAGTCTGTCATTCATTGTCTTACCCTGTTAAGCCAATCTACCCAAGCTTATCTACCAATTTCCCTATTTAATATTCTTTGTTTAGAACTGTATGCCTCAGTATTTCCCATCCATCTCATTATTTACCACCTGTTTGTTTGTCTTATGTTGTTACAGTCCCTGACACACCCTATCTTATGGGTCACTTCTACTTACCTTTCAAAGCCCTTCTTAAATGCCATCAACTCTATGGAGCCATTGTTCATTTTCTTCAATTAAACGTGTTTCCCTTCTACTTTGCTTCACAGTTTACTCTGTTTCATATTATTTGTAAGTTTATAATATTTTCTGTTTTTCTAGAAATATCTCAGTGGTTGTCCAATGAGTGAGTCAGTGAGGATGGAGATTGCCCTTTACTCTGCAGCATTTGGAGCATTGAAACTTGCTAAGGCAGGCTATAAATGTTTGTTGATTAGACTGGACTATTTGCAGATTTACAGTTTTTCATCTTCATTTACATGTGTGGAGATGGAACATTATGTTTAATTATTTGACATTTTAAAAAATCAGTACTTGAACCTATTGAATTGTCCCTTCATACTGAATTTACTAAACAGGAACATCATGTATATTTATATTAAGTATATTAAATTTATATTTATGAAAATATAAATTTTCATACATTTATGTTTATGAAATTTTTAGGGTGGAAGATAAAACATGTTTCCTACTATAGCAACATTCATTTTATTCAGCATCGTGCTGAAAGAGAATCTTCCAGGTAAGTTTCCATAAAAGCTTACCTCTTTGAGTTCCAGAATTTTAAATTTTTATACATTTAGAAATGAGAATTTTATGAAATTGCACTGCATGTATTGATATATGCAAATTCAATATATTGATATATAGCAAGAGAACTATTTAATTAGAACAATTTGGCCTTAAGCTACCCTTTTATTGAGGAGTTATCCTCAAAATCATTGTACCATATTAAGCATAGAACCACAATTATCACTTATCACCTAAGTTGACTGCAAACCTTTGAACTGAAAGGTAAGTCCACTGAGCTGCCTGCCCATGACCTATATGTCTTTATATCCCATTTGCCACATATTTCTTCATAGAATGTCATGTCTCTGAGAGCAGGGGCAGCACCTTCCATTTCTCTGTGCCAGTTTTATCGTGCTTCCATGTGTGCAGAACACCAGTTTTTGCTGACTTTCATTTTATAAAAAGAAACAAATTACCCATTAAAAGGAAAATCCTGCTTTTCAAAAGGTTGAATAATATAGATTTTTTAAATTTTAAATAAAAATCCAGCTGGTTAAACTGAAGCCATTGAAAAGAAGCTTAATTGAGGAATATTTTTTGGCTCTGAGCCCATCATCTTTTCATTTGATTGTAAATTGGATACAATTTTATTCACTTCAAGCTCTTGTCTTTCAGTATTTTATTCCACTGAGACCAGTAAATAAGTGTTAATAGTCATGTTGAGCTCAGTTAGACTACTTCCTTCACTTAAATTACCCATTTTGGTTGTATTATTGCCAGCCAGCATTTTGCTTGTTGACATTTTTATTGAATGATTGTGCAAGAAATGTTGATACCTTCATATATTGTTTTGACCCTTCACTAATCTTTTTTTATCTGTCATTTTCTTCACCTGAAATATGCTCTTCTTCCCCCATGCTTTTATCATCCATCCATGAAAGCATGCCCTTTTATTCTCCTATAAAATTATGTCAACTTGTGTCCTTTAAGAATCTTTCCAGAGGATGTAACCTCTTATCTTAAGCCAAGCAGATGCTGTGATTCCTTGATGGAAGAGAGTTTTATCTTCTTTCTTTGTCAAACATTGTTTTGTTTTTCAAAGGGAGTGGAAGACAAAATTGTTGACGTGTGGAAATGTTCAAAAGCAATAAATAATTGCTTGTAGAAAAACCTGCATTTTCTAAGCTTTAGGCTTTGTCAATTTAAAGCATTTGCTAAGGAAAGCAGCTGTTAAGTAATATCAACAACTGAGATCTGTTTTTCATGCCCACATTCTTTTCCCTCCAATTTCCAACTGCATTTCTATCTAAGTTTAGGACTTGGAGTCATGCTCGCAATTCAATCCTTTATTGCCCTCAAAATATGAAATATTCAGAATTTAATATATTTTGTCATATACTATATGTAGGCAAACAATGTGGAGAAACAATGATGAACATATTGGAGATACTTTCAACAGGTTGAATAGAAGGGGAATTCAACACAAGAGTGGGCCTGGGTAGAGAGAGGATGTGCCTATCTTGTGGAACTTGGGGTTTCTCTTGGGCATCCAAATGGAGAGATCCGAAATGCAGATAGACATACCAATTTTTCTCTTAGAAAAAATAAATTTTGGTAGACATATAATAAACATGTATTGATTACTTAGCGTATACCAGGTACTGTTATAAATATTTTATGTCCATTAACTCATTTAATCTGTACAATATCACTTTAGAGGACATAATTATCTTTGTTTTCGAATTATGAAACTAATCTCAAACTCAGAAAAGTTTAACAATTTGCTGAATGTCATGGATAGCTAGTGGTCTAGTTGGCATTCTAAGTTAGGCAGTCTCCAGAGTGCACACTATATTGTGCATTTTCTCTGTTTCACATAAGAGTTATTATATAAGCATATAGAGGATTGTTGACATTGTTGCAATGAATGTGATCACTGGAATAGTGAAAAAAGTGTATGTCAGACAGAAACTAAGGGACACCCAATCTACTGATCGTTCCCTGTAGTCTTTAGGTTTACCTTCCATTCTGGCAGCTCCTGGTCATTGATGTCTGCTCTCTAGCACCATCCATCTGGGCAGCTTTTCCTTGTACAAGTACCTTACAAACAAATCCAAGAACTATCTCCAAGCCTGCTTTTGAGAACCTGAATGGACTTGAATTTGCACTCTAAACAACATAAAATAACCCTTATGATAAACTTCAAGTTGACTACTAATGGAGCTTTCTTCCCTTTCCTACTTTCCATTATATAGCCTTTTCCGGACACGCAAAAACAATGAATGTGATCAAGGTCACACATCTCTCTCTAAACTATCTCATTTCTTTTCTTGGGATACTTTCTCCCACTTTCATCTTCCTATGCACCAAAACACCTCTTGCCTCTCCTGCAAAACATACTCTTCAGATAGACTTTTTACATAAATCCCTACTTAATCTACTTCCATCTTACTCTCATTATAAATCACTATGATTGTGCAATACACATAACCAATTCTGTGCAGATGTTGCTGGAAGCAAATGTTTATCTGTTTCTCTAATTTTGTTTACAAATGATCAGAGAATGATGTACTCTAGTTCATCATTGGTTCAAGTTACTAGAAATAAGTCTATCCCATGCATGAATGGACAATTGTCTAGTATTAAAATTCAATAATAGTCTCAAACTTAAACTAGACTGAAAATAATTTAACCTTCCTTTAATGATTCTGAAACACTTCAGGGTTTTGCAGAGTTCCAAGGTTATCATTATCGTGGTCTTATATATGTATAACTAATAAAGATTACCAGCCCATAAGTTATCAGATTAATCAGCTTTTACTGCATTTCTTCAGGTTTGCCTCACCTCTTCCATTATACTGTAAGATCTTTAAGAGTCAGAATTATGCCTATTTATATTGCACATCACATAGGACTTTGCCCAAATAGGTGCACAATTCATATTTTTATTGTCTGGACTGGAGCTTAAAGTGCACAGCAAGATTCTCATTTTAATTTTTTATCTTCCTCTTTACTATATATGTCAGAATTTAACCTACTTTTCCAATCTATAACTATAAGAAAATACAAGCAGTGGCCACTGTAACTGACTAGTGAGTAATACTTCTTTAAGTATACCTCTACATCATACAGTAGAAACTAGCACTTTTCACTAACATGAAATTCTCCTCTATGTATGGTCACATAGGGTGGTTGTATAGTCCTGAGGCAAAATTAAGCATGGCTATACAACTTGCTTGGGCAATGAAATATGGATAGAAGTGCCAAATGTCACTTCCTGTTAGAATATTTAATTCTGATGCCCTACTCTCCAGCTCTTCCCTAGGCATGAGGATTCTGAAATTACCTGTTGATGTGGGATGATTACAAAATTGAAGCAGCTGGAACAAGAAACTAACATATGGAGAATACCTGCCTTCCAGAGACACTCAGACTGAAAGCAGGCAATGCGTAAGCAAAAAGATAAAAATTTATTATGTAAAGCCACTTAGATTTTGGGGTTACTGTGTTATCACTGCATAACTCAGCATAACCTGATATAGTACTTACTTTATAAATGTCTTATGTATCTTTCCATAAACAGTACATTCCTTCAGGTCAGGGACCATGTCTGAAGCACTTCTTTACTCTCAATATTATGCAAAGATAGTTTTTACTAGGCTGTCAAAGAGTATTTGTGGAATAAATAAATGAAAAGTAAATAATCTTTGTTTCTATAGAAAATGTGATATTATCCATTTGACCATTTCTTTCATTTTATCCTGTAGAATTAGAGTTTAGCCTTAGGCATTGGCAGGCCTACTACAGTTTTGTCAGTAAAAAGTTTTTCTTAAAGCTGCTTATTAAATTTATTCCCAACTATTTTGTATTTCTAAATTTTTGTTTTATATATTTGTATGTTTTTAAATATTATTTTAAAATTTTAATTATTAGACTAAATATTGTAATCAAAAGGCAGATATTGTTAGACTAGCTCAAAAAGCATGACCAGCTATCTGCCTGGAAGAAATATACTTTAAGTAGAAGGATACAGTAAGTTAAAAGTAAAAGGAAGAAAATAAGTGTGTACAGTCAAAATAAGAATATTGGATTGGTTATATTAAGAAAATAAAAATGGGCCAGATGCAGTGGCTCACTCCTGTAATCTCAGCACTTTGGGAGACTGAGGCAGGCGGATCACAAGGTCAGGAGATCAAGACCATCCTGGCTAACACGGTGAAACCCCATCTCTACTAAAAATACAAAAAAAAAAAAAAAAAAAAATCAGCCGGGCGTGCTGGTGGGCGCCTGTAGTCCCAGCTACTCGGGAGGCTGAGGCAGGAGAATGGTGTGAACCCGGGAAGCAGAGCTTGCAGTGAGCCAAGATCATGCCACTGCACTCCAGCCTGGGCAACAGAGCAAGACTCTTTCTCAAAAAAAAAGAAAAAGAAAAATGTGTTCAATAAATTGTGCTAGAAAAAACTAAATATCTTTATGGAAAAAACTGAACTTTAATAGTTACCTTATACCATAAACAAAAATTTTCTAAAAATAGAGCTAAATGTGAAACTAAACCTCTAATACTCCTAGCAGAAAATATAGGAGAAAATCTTTATGAAATTACAATAGGCAGATTATTCATATAAAAGCTAAAAAATCATGAATCATAAATTTGATAAAGTGAACATCAAAATTGAGAACTTCTGCTTTTAGAATTCCCTGGTTAATTGAAATATCGAGCAGAATGATGAAAAGATAAATAACAATCTCTATATATAACAATAGGCTGGCATCTAAAATATATAAATTATTCTTTCAACTCAATAAGAAAGTAACAAATTAAAAATGAGTAAAATATTTGACCATACACGTCACAAAAGAAGACACTCAAATGTTCAATAAACACAGGAAAATATGTTCAACGTCATTAGGGATAAGGGAAATGAAAATTAAAATCACAATGAATGATCACTCTCAAATTGTTAAAATAGATGAAATTAAAAAGACTGATAATAGCAAGTGTTAGTGAAGATATGGAAAAACTGGAACTCTCATAAAATTTTGGTAGGAATGTAAAATAATAGCTGCTTTTGAAGAAATTTGGCAGCTTCTTAAAAGTTAAATGTATGCTTAATATATGACCTAGAAGTTCTACTCCTAGGTAGCTTATTGAATAAACTCCTAGGAGTTTATTGAAACATACGAACAGAAATGAACCATGTCTACACAAGACATGTACGAGAATGTTCATGGCAACTTTTTTATAATAGCCGAAAACTGGAAACTACATAAATTTCAATAAACTGAGGAAGTAATAAACAAATGATGATATATTCATACAGTAGAATAATACTCAAAAGAAGAATGAACTTCTAACAATATACAGAAACATGGACAAATCTTTTTTAAAAAATCTGAGTGAAAAAGGTCAGATACCAATGAGTAAATGGTCTATGGTCCATTTTTATGAATTACAGAAAATACAAAGATAATCTATATTGACATAAAATAGATCAGTGGTTGCCTGGGGTCAGGGTTTGGGGGAATTGGCAGGAAGGGGACATAAGAGAACTTTTCAGGAAAGAAAAACTGATGAAAAGTGTTCTATATTTTGATGGTAGGACTTGTCACACAGTGTATAAATTTATATATACTTAATATCAAAATATATACTTAAAATCTATGTGTTTTATTGCATATAAGTAATAACATCCATAAAGTTAAATAAATAAAAATAACTCTCAGAAATAAATATTTAGGAATATGTACTGTTAATATTTCTGGAAATTAAGGATAAAATGGAGTGTCTCCTCTCATTCCTAGTGATGAGCTAGCAACGTATTTTCACCCCAAACTCACGAGTTTGGGTTTGCTAGTCCAAAGACCTTATTTCCCAAGGGAAGAATCCCATAACCATGGTTTCATTAAAACTGAAAGATGATACTGCCACCAGGCCACTTTGGGATTCTCATGCCAATGAATCAATAAGCAAAGAAGGGGGGTTACCTTGCCAGCTAGATTGATGGATCTTGACTTTCAAAAGTGAAATTAAATTGCCCCTACAGGTGATACACTGAGGAACATCTTAATAATTCCATGTCTTATGGTAAAAGTTAATGTAGAACTACACAATGCAATAAATGTTAGACTGTCGAAGGTCCACACCTTTCTGGAATGAAGTCTTGGGTTACCACACCAGGCAATAAACCATTAACACCTGAGGCCCTTGCTGAGGAGAACAAAGGGAACATGAAATGGTTAGTGAAAGAAGATAGTTTTAAATACCAGCTATGACCATGTGACCCGTAATAGAAATGAGACATGTAATAGTTATTAATGTCTTCTATATTTTGATATAAACAAATTGTGAATATAGTAATCGTTTGTTTTTCCCTTTTCCATTTCCCATATGTTAATAGTAGGTAACCTTATAGCTCAGTAATTAAATGCAAATATGCTCATGTAGAAGATTAATGAACATCTCCCAAAGATTGATAAAAGGACTTTGTATCTTATTTTGGAAGAGGGTTGGTGAAGAGATTAATAATAAACAACGTAGCTGTTTTTGGATGCCATGTTAACAAAGAATGGAACATGATGGCTTTCCCTGTGTTAAGTGTCCCAGACTTTTCTTACCTGTATAACAATGGTTTAGAATTGGCCATTTACCTTGTCTACAGGATTTGGAAGACAGAAGTGAAGAAACAATGAATTTTTTGCTCTGAAGGCTAGTGCAGGACACTAGGCACTGTGACTGCTCGTGTAGACTTTTATTGATCTACTGGCTCACTTTATTGACGTGGACAGAACCCAAATCTACAACTACTGTAGCTACCTCCAAAATCTTTTCCCTCAGCTTCTCCAAGTTCTGATCCAGAAACACATGGAAAACTGTGTAAAAAGACATTAGCTAATTCCACAGGTCACCAGTATTATTGAGGCTGAAGGTGATAAGAGACAGATGTGGACTCTCGATTGTCTTTCTGTGTTCCTGCTGGTTTTTGCTCCCCACTTCACAACAAGCTTTCCTTCCTAGCTATTTACCCAGTTTACCTAATGCCTCTCTCTACCATGAATATATTTATGATTTTCTAGAAATCTGCTATTAATAATGTAAAAGCTACATTAATTTAATAATACTGTATAGCAAAAGCAACAATTAGTAGCCAGGAAGAGATTTCACAACTGTCTGAAGTCATTTATCATTTGAAAAGTTAGCATGTATTTCATGTGTTGCAATACAACCATTGGATAAAGACCTCATTTTTCAGGAAGGGCTAGAAAAGGAGAGAGGGTGTGTGGAAGAGTACTTGATACCTTGTTCTAAAGATGGGAGACATAGGACAAATGTAAGTGTCACTAGGAAGAGTGATCACAGGGCTAGGACTATGGTGAAACACATAGAAATCAAATCACTAGATGCTATATAAATTGGTATTGCATTTGCCATGTTTATATAGTTAATGGTATTTACCAATACATTACTCAATAACCATTTGAGAAGATCCACTTAAGAACTATAATTCATACCAAAGTCCAAAGGAAAAATGTTTCTCCTAAAAAACTGATAGAACTTTTTTCCATCTTAAGAATAAGACTTATATAATCAATTATATCGCATTCTCTTTTACTGTGGCCACTTGGAAGCTCTATGTCACTTTAAAAATTTAATTGTATATACCTTGCCTGCACCCGCCCGGAGCCAGCGGTTCTCCAAGCACCCAGCATCCTGCGAGACGTGCCGCTCACCGACGGAGGGGACATGGGTAGAGCAATGGTGGCTAGGCTCGGGCTGGCGCTGCTGCTGCTGGCACTGCTCCTACCCACGCAGATTTATTCCAATGAAACAACTCCTGGAACAACTTCAAGTAACCCCTCCCAGAATACTTCCAACTTTGGGATTGCCCCAAATCCAACTAATGCCACCACCAAGGCGGCTGGTGGTGCCCTGCAGTCAACAGCCAGTCTCTTCGTGGTCTCACTCTCTCTTCTACATCTCTACTGTTAAGAGACTCAGGCCAAGAAACACCTTCTAAACTTCCCCATCTCCTAAACCCACCAATCCAAATGGCATCTGGAAGTCCAATGTGGCAAGGAAAAACAGGTCTTCATCGAATCTACTAATTCCACACCTTTTACTGACACAGAAAATGTTGAGAATCCCAAATTTGATTGATTTGAAGAACATGTGAGAGGTTTGACTAGATGATGGATGCCAATATTAAATCTGCTGGAGTTTCATGTACAAGATGAAGGAGAGGCAACATCCAAAATAGTTAAGACATGATTTCCTTGAATGTGGCTTGAGAAATATGGACACTTAATACTACCTTGAAAATAAGAATACAAATAAAGGATGTGATTGTGGAATGGAGATTCAGTTTTCATTTGGTTCATTAATTCTATAAGGCCATAAAACAGGTAATATAAAAAGCTTCCATGATTGTAATTATATGTACATGAGAAGGAACTTCCAGGTGTTACTGTAATTCCTCAACATATTGTTTCAACAGCACTAATTTAATGCCATTATGCTCTAGATGAAGTTTTACATTGTTGAGCTATTGCTGTTCTCTTGGGAACTGAACTCACTTTCCTCTTGAGGGTTTGGATTTGACATTGCATTTGACCTTTTATGTAGTAACTGACATGTGCCAGGGCAAATGATGAATGAGAATCTACCCCCAGATCCATGCATCCTGAGCAACTCTTGATTATCCATATAGAGTCAAATGATAGGCATTGCCTATCACCTATTTCCATTCAACAAGAGCACTACATTCATTTAGCTAAACGGATTCCAAAGAGTAGAATTGCATTGACCGTGACTAATTTCAAAATGCTTTTTATTATTATTTTTTAGACAGTCTCACTTTGTCGCCTAGGCTGGAGTGCAGTGGTGCGATCTCAGCTCATTACACTCTTTGCCTCCCAGGCTCAAGCAATTCTCCTGCCTCAGCCTCCCAAGTAGCTGGGATTACAGGCACCCGCCACCACGCCTGGCTAATTTTTGTAATTTTAGTAGAGACGGGGTTTCACCAGGTTGCCCAGGCTGGTTTCGAACTCCTGACCTCAGGTGATCCACCTGCCTTGGCCTCCCAAAGTACTGGGATTACAGGCTTGAGCCCCCGCGCTCAGCCGTCAAAATGCTTTTTATTTCTGCATATGTTGAATACTTTTTACAATTTAAAAAAATGATCTGTTTTGAAGGCAAAATTATAAATCTTGAAATTAAGGCAAAAATGTAAAGGAGTGAAAACTATAAATCAAGTATTTGGGAAGTGAAGACTGGAAGCTAATTTGCATTAAATTCACAAAAGCTTTTATACTCTTTCTGCATATACATTTTTTTCTTTAAAAAACAACTATGGATCAGAATAGCCACATTTGGAACACTTTTTCTTATCAGTCAATATTTTTAGATAGTTAGAATCTGGTCCTAAGCCTAAAAGTGGGCTTGATTCTGCAGTAAATCTTTTACAACTGCATTGACACACAGAAACCTTTTTAAAAATAGACACTCCCCAAAGTCTTTTGTTCGCATGGTCACACACTGATGCTTAGATGTTCCAGTAATCTAATATGGCCACAGTAGTCCTGATGACCAAAGTCATTTTTTTCCATCTTTAGAAAACTACATGGGAACAAACAGATTGAACAGTTCTGAAGCTACCGTGTGTGTGAATGAACACTCTTTTGCTTTATTCCAGAATGCTGTACATCTATTTTGGATTGTATATTGTGTTTGTGTATTTACGCTTTGATTCATAGTAACTTCTTATGTTATGGAATTGATCTGCATTGAGCACAAACTGTAAATAAAAAGAAATGGCTGAAAGAGCAAAAAAAATAATTATATAAACTATTTTTCTTTCTATTCTATATTTTCTTGGCCTTTTGGCAATAAATTAAAGTTTTGAAATTATGACATACAGTTTTATAAGCTACCTAAAATATTAAAAATAAGAAAATTAATTCATGAATGAATGGATTAAATGCAAATTTAATAGACATTTTTGAAATAAATATACCAATATAAATAATTAAATTCATATTGTTAATACTAAGTGTATATCTGCTTAATTCATTTTTTATTAGTAAAGCGTCTTAGTCATTTGAGACCATTTTAGATAATCTATTTCACTTAGAGTAATGCATTCTAAAAGACATATTAAAAATTACATTTAATAGTAGGTAAGTTTGATAATCTTTTCCCCTATGTCTACAGTTTCTTTCTTGTAGGCATATAATAGAATTATTTCAAACCAATAGATTACTTTCAGGGAGGTCAATCCTAGGCACTGACAACTTATGGCATGGTAGCCCTTTTTTTATTTACAGAACGTTTAATATATTTTAATGTTTAGATGTTATTCAGTGTTTGGGGTTTTTTATTGTATGATACGGTTAAGACAATATCTGCAATTGAGGAAAATATTAAGATGTAGACTATAGTCTTATAGACAGTTCATTTCAATCCACACATGATAGCAGTTGTCTGGTTCCACTGTAAAATTATTCTTGTGTTTTCCCCATCAGTGTTACTTTAATACGTGAGCCCTAAAAGGAGTGATATCATAGTCATTCCTGATTCGACGTGTCCCAGCACCATTAGCATTCATACTAAATGAGTGCTATTTAACTTAATGAGAAGTTCATTTCCTCTGTCCATTTACTACCGCTTTAAGTGCCTCTCTTCCTTCCTAAGGCTGCTGCAAGGCATGGAGGTAGCTAGCAAATTGAGAATTTAAAAAGATTTTTATTTTATGTGCCTTGAACTGGATTGCTCTTTACTGGCATTCTAAAAGCCGAGGGACCTATGGTCGTGTCATATTTTCAGTCTTCTTTTCTCATATCTTAGCAACTTTCATAATATTCCTACCAAAGTGGTTTATTCAGTAATATATAATAACTTAACTGTCAACTTTCCAGCCTTATTTGTGTTTTGATGAATTATTTGAGTTTTTTAAAGGAATGAATGTTTGGGTACCATTGTTATGGCCAAAAGGAAACCATGGTACCTTGTCACATCTCAGGCAGATATTGTATTGCAAGTGTTTGAATACTTTTTAATATTGAGATGATTGAAGCTCACAATAAGAAAGCACGAATTCTAAGAAATTATATAGCTGTTGAGATGAAGCTGCCATTTTCCAAGCATAACACCCATTTCTTGTCATGAAATTTTATTCAAGATGCTGAACTGCACACCACAGAGAATGAGATATCGGCAAAGGAGACGCTATAGAAAACATAACAACAAAAAATCCTGATGGATTCCTTAATCATATAAGCCACTGGTGAACAAAAAAGCACTGTTAAGATTGCTTCCGAAATTAGGTCGTGACCTGACTTTTTGAAAAATAGCGCAAAGTAAATTGAAAACATAAATGGATACATGTTTCTGAGAGAGGCTGGGAGAACTGCCTTTCAGTATAACGAAGATGAAGGATGTTTGTTCTATCAAAGACAAACATTAAAGTTAACGACACCAGTCCTAAAAAGGATGAATTATTTTAGAGTATATATCATATATTCATCTCATCAGTATGTATGTAAAGGGTGTGACTCTACTCACAAAATAATTTGACTGAAATGGGGAAAATCAAGCCCGGAGCACATACGGTTCATTCAGAGGTGCATGTCTGCCCTGACAATGTGAGGACCTGAAGGAGATGTGGTATGTCCATGACAGTTTGCACACATAGCAGTGTTATCCTATTGTGCCCTACCAGATGACTTTGTTTTTCTCTCGAGGGTCTTTGCTCTATTCTAGCTTGATGGCTCAGCTTTCTTTCACTGATGCTGGCCCTCCCCTTTTTGGCCTTTTTCACTACCTGTCTGGCTCCACATTTATGGATATTTTTCCCCAGCTCCAGCCAGAGACTGATGAATTAGCACAAGGCATAGCCCAACTAAAGGAAAACTCCCTGGCCTTCAGCCTCAGGTGTCAGGATTCAGCACTGCTTACAACAGGAGCCAACTACTGTATCGTTTTGACCATTTTTGTGCTTATTGTTATCTAAAGTTTCAGCAGCCTAACTGTGAAAACAATGCCTGATCCCTTGAGTGTTGCTGTCACCAGGTGCTAGACAAGAGCCAGGTGCTTCAGCAGCAGTAATAGAGCAGCCTGGTGACTTTGGCATTTGCATGAACTAGACTCATTAAGAAAATAGGAATTAAAGAGAATAGTTTCAGTCAACATACCAAGGTTAGAGAATTTACAAACCAATATTCTAGTCCACATGATAATAAACCTAAAATATTGACTAAAAAGAATCACAAAGTTTCCTGATACACAGGATGTTTATAAAGTTTGCACTGTTTAAATTCTGGATGATTCAGTATTGTGCCAAGTGGTTTTTGTTTTGTTTTGCTTTTAATCAGACCGAGCTCAGAACTGTGACTCTACCTTAGGACTCTGCCACTTAGAGCTGGCTTCATCAAGGGACTTAGGTTCCCTGAGCTATAATTTCTACATCTCTGAAGTTGTAATAACATCTATTTTTTAGAGTTGTTTTCAGTATTCAAGATAATATTGATAAACTAGCACACATCAGACACTAAATGATACATTTAGTTTTAAGAAACTTACTGTAGCACACCATATATATAAGTATGCATATAGGTAACATTTTTATGTCTCTGACATATGTAGCATATAAACGCTTAATGCTTTTAAAATGCTTCAAATATAATGGACTTGCCCCGAACAGCCACACTCTCTGATGTTTTGTCACTTTGCATCTTTCTCCCTTCTCCTCTCAGCTGATGAGAAGTCTCTCTAGGTGCCCTAGGATAAGGAAGCTTAAAGCCTATGTGGTACATCTCAATTCTTATGAAGAAAGAGAAGGAAAACAGGAAAATCTCCACGTTCTTTAATATATCCTATGAAGGATAAATAATTTTTAAATGTGGTATTGTCTTTTCCAATCTGATTTATTCAACCTGAAGTGACATTAACATAGAAAGATCAGAGAGCGGTATGATAATGTAAAAACCAGCTTTCACCCCAGACTAGTCTTCACTTGAAATACTACTCTCTTGCTTGCTGTTTCAAACTTCCATCTACCTTTATAGCTTTAGACACATGGTGCTGCCCTGGGGATGACGGTGTTCATGCAAATAGTGTCACATTGGCTGAATTCTTTTCATGACATAGCCTCCATCATAACATTGGAATAACCAGGTAAAAGTCATCCTCATTTTCCTTGTGCTGATGAATGCTTTGATTTCACAAACCTATTGTTAACTGCTAGCCTCTTTACATTTTCCTTAAGAAGCCTTTTGTCCCCTCAATTTCCCTGTATATGCTGGAATTGCTTACTTAACTAACATCATTTTTAAAGCTTTTTTAGTTTAATGTTTGTTTTAAATGTATTTTAGATACTTAATATACTGATTATCAGTAGATTTGCATAGTTTGAACTTACTCCACATACAAATAGACCTAAATTATTAAAAGGTGGTTATGCAAATTGACTTGTTTCCAAGATGGTCTGTCTAGGATCACTTTGGTATTTCCCAGACAAAAAGAAGTATATCTCCATATGTAAAAAGCCCCCTAAATCCAGATATGATCAGACAAGCTAGAAAAACTATCAAATGAGAATTTCAGCTTTAGGAGTTGAAGCTCCTCGTGTGTGTGTGTGTGTGTGTGTGTGCGCGCGTGTGCACGTGCACCTCTCTCTACAACCCTTAAAATAACAGACGCTCCCTTCGCAGCTCCTCCTCCTCCTCAAATACTCAATGAGAGCCTCAAGCTTTCTCAATCCAAGAAGACCTCAGTACTTCAGACTTCATGTCATTCTTTACGATAACTGTGTGAGATAGGTTATATTATCCTCATTTTAGAGATGTGAAAACAAAGCTCAAAAAGTTAAGCCACTTGCTTAGGTGAAATAATTATTATGTGACAAAGATTTTAACTGAGATTCATCTAGAATTGAAGCTCACATTAACTCCATAAAATAGTATTTATCCAGGAAAGATCATACAAATGTTGGTTATGCATCTAGGGAAGCCAAAAAGTGGGAAATGAACTTTAAAGAGAATAGAATATGGACATTCACAAATGGGGAAAAAAATACATCTTAAAAAAGAAAGCATATAAGCACAAAAACTAATGTGGAAATGTTTGAGTCATAAATGAAGAATAGCAACCTTTCCATGTGGTTATTTTTTCTAACGTGAAGAAGAAAATTAGAGACATTTTTGGGAAAGAATGCTTGGGACAACCCAGAAGCCTTAAAATGACAGGCTGAGGAGTTTGAACTTTATTCCACGGGCCATTGGGAACAGGTGGAGGCATTTGAGAAGATGGGTACATTTCAAGAAAAGCTATGTGGAAGAGTTTCATAAGGAAGAAATACAGGAAAAGAGACTCAAGCTGGGGAGAACATTTATCCAGTTATCAGAGTGGTTAGAGAATAATAATGGGATGGAGATCATGGAAAAGAAGGGAAAGAACACCTGCAATGTTACAGAAAGGTTAAACATGGAGTAGAAGGTTATTCTGAACAACCCTCCCCACTATGTTTTCCTCAATTGCCCATGATTTGTGTGCAAGTCCTAGACATTATTTAGCAGTTGTAAAAAGTAAAAACTAAATTTTGATCAAGAAGCACTTAGAAAGTTTGGGCAAATACTGTAAGGAGATAGCACCCTTCTAGCTCAGAGTGACTTATATTAAAAATACATATTATCTTCCTGGAAATATGGGGTAAAGGTAAGCGAAGATGAAGTTGACAGGTGAATCTATACAATTAGCTTGATATATTTTAAGCTGAAGTTTCATCATTGGAAAGAAAAAGAGATGTTCAGTAGAAAACTTAGAGGGCTATTATTGAGTGAGATATTTGGAAGGACATAGAGTCCAATACGCTCAGTTAGGCTACGGGTTTCCCTCCAGCTGATCACCTCATGCCTGTACTTTCTTTTGCCATTAAAGATAAAGTGTGAATAAAATTGAAACCACACATGTAAAGCAAACACAATTTAGATAAAAGGCAATAATGTAGTATAAAATAAAAAAGATAAAATAGCAATCTAAAAATTCAGAATAGATAAAATATAGTAAAAAGGGCCAGAATAAAACAAAAAAGATTAAAGAAGATTAAAGTAAATAAGCAAATATTGACTAAAAGAGTATAAGAAGAAGATAGGCTATTTAAGGTTGACAAATTTAGCTAAAAGAATATCCTTTTTAAAAGGATAGGAAAAGTACTACAGAGTTCAGACTTAACCCTTGGGACAGACTGACCTATCAATTTCCAGCAGTCACCCTGACACATATCCTCCTTCTGAGCCTGAGCTTGGCTCTAAAGGGTCTACCGCCAAGAGACAGAGTCTCCTGAGAGATTGTCCTTTAGAAAGAAGCCTTTCATTTCCAACACCTGGGCTCCTTTACATATTTGGCAAACTGTTTTAATAAGCACAATTCCAGCCAATTTTTTCTACCCAGGTTCTGCAGGTTAGCAAAGTCTCTCTTACACATAACACAGAGATAAGACAGATGGATTGAGAATATTCACCAGCTAATTTAACATGGGAAACAAAGGAACGGTAGCATTGGTGAGAGGCCCAACATTACAAGTGTTCATCCACGGCTATTGCAGGTACCAAGGGGGATTTAAAAATGTGAGATATGTTCCTTTCTTATGTGTGAAGCCATTAATACTGAAGGAGCAGCTTACAGATAAATCACATGGAGACAAATCAGCAAGAACCACTACTAGAAAAACATTTGTGTCTCTAGTCAATTAGATTGTGGGAAAAAACAATGCTTACGTTTTATGAATTTCACTAGTAAATTCCACATAGTTATTGATGAGCCATGACTCAAAAATTCTGGTTGGTTACCAATCATACAATAAGGCTGGAACTCTTATTTGGTCCAAGAAAAACTAAAATCGATCAACTTGGTGGCTGGTTGTAGTTACGGCAGAGAGTGAGGTGTGCCTCTGGAGCCAGCCTGCAGACCTGGCCTGTGATTCTGCCATTTCCTGGCTGGATAATCGCTGGCAAGATCCTTCAACCTTCACATACTCAAGTTCTTCATCTGTCACATGGGGATAATGCTACAGGTTTTTTACGAGGAACAGATGCATTAATCCATGCAAAGTGGTAATGTGCATGAAGCCTGGCACATAAAACGTGCTCAGTAAACATTTGAGATTATTGTTATTATTCTGATAGCAAGGGCTTGTTTGCTGTTTGGAAAAGATGACAGCCAAAATATTTGGATTTCCTCAAAGAAACGTCAAAATGCAGAGCAGCTAAAACTAATGAGAAAAACAAAAACAAAAAACAAAACAAAACAAAAACCACCTCAAACCGCACACAAAGCTTCTAACACCAACACCTGACTTTTCTTAAGAAAATTTTGACAAAATGTCTGCAAAAGATACACAAACAATAAGAACTAGCACTTATGGCATACTTACTTTGATCCAGATACTGTTTAAGCATTTTACATTCAGCTTACTGATCCTAATAATAATATCATAATGTAGGTGTTACTATAACCTATTTACGGTATGAAAAGCACAGGGTGGTTAAGTAACTTGCCCAAGGCCAAACAACCAGTTTGGAAGAGGAGCCAGGAATCAAATACAGGCATGAGGCTGCAGTGACTGCTTAATTAAAACTTCTGAGAGAATTCTATTATTCCAGTGAAGTAAAATTAAATTTTCTCCTCTTCCTAGAAGCCCACATCTATTGCATGGATACCCATATGTTTCTACAGCTTAATTTCCTTTAGGATTCTTTAGTTGAAACTTACGTTTCTATGAGCTTTAATGGTGTGACCCTTGGTTTCTTTCTTCTTTTTCATTCTCCCTTCCTGGGCTATGTGTGAGTCATAGCTAGAGCTAGAAGCCAAAGGGGGAGAAAAAAGACTAAATCTCGATTAAGATCTGTACACCAAAAACAGATCATCTTTATTTCAAAGCCTGTTAGCTTAGAGCTTTTGTTAACTGTAGAAATGTATTTGGATTAAATATATGTATAATACTTACATATTATTGAGCAAGATTATTCTGCAATCAACAGCATTCTGTTTATAACACGTTTTCAATATTGTTTAAAAATGAATTCCGACTAGTCAGCTCCAGACTTCACCTCACATTTTCTATGTCTCAATTTCATTGACATTTGTAATAATTAAATCCATTTGCTTTTCAGCAATCCCCACCCTCTCCTGACATCCATTCTGTAGACAAAACTATAAAACAAAACCCTCTGGAACAAAACATGAGGGAAATAGCGGATCCAGGTTAAGCAATCAGCTATGGGCAAGATACCTTTGAGAAGTGTAAAGAAAAACCAGGTAAGCAAAGAATACATCAATTTGGAATGGGATAAGATGTTGACATCACATAGAGGGGCTACGGCACAGAGGTAGCAACAGAATATTAATCACCGTTCCTTCCCATTGATGTATGAGCCAAGGTTCCAGGGGCCCCACAGAACTAGAATCGCAAAAGCACAATGCAGCACTCCCTAATCAATTCATAGGGTGACCTCACAGCATCAGTCAATGGAGGTTAGTAGTCATTTTCAATGCACTGTGAAAGAAGAGCTTTTAAGGAAGCCCTTAATCAAATGTAATTAGTCTGGAGGGTGATGGACGATCCATTTAGCCAAGCCTATGTGAAGTAATATAAAGTAACCTTAAGTAGGGTTGGCCTTGGGGCATCTTATTTACCAAACCAAATTCAGTTTCATTTTATGCTTTGTTCAAAATGATGTTGGAGCAATTTCTCTCCTTTACTTACCTAATGTGATCCTGACCCATTGCAGTGACCAAAGACATCCCTTGGTTTTTCTCTCCACACTCTACCTTACAGTTACAAAGTGACCTAAGCACAATTACTCTCCCTAACAACTTACATCATTTTCTTTCTGATGCCTTGTTTCTGATAAAAAGTAAATTTGGAAAATACAGAGAATCCTGTAGAAAAGAAACACCACCACCCAGAAATAACTCCTGTTACTATTTTGATATACAGCCTTTCAGGTATTTTTCTTTGCCTTTTTATAGATTAACAATATAATGAGCTTTTCTTTCCTGTGCTGTCTTATTTTGAGTCTTTCCCTACTTAGAGAAATCCACAGGCCTCCAGGAGAATTGGAGTTCTTAGAGCAGGAAGGCAAAGACACAGTAAACTAGCAAACTTTAGTCAGCTTGATCTACTAAATAGGCAGTTAAGATGAAAGCAGAAAACTCCAAGAGGAGCTAGGCATAGGATTTAAGACAAAATAATGGATTGGAAAGAGAATAGGAGATGTGAGTTGTCCTCCCCTTGGGAGATGGATTGAGGGTCACTGGGGAGTTGGGACATGCAGATGACCAGACTAAAGGGACCATGTGCAGGACAGTCATGTCAGGATCAAGGGACTACTGAACCACTCTTCCCCCTCCTTCTCCTCTTGTTCTAGCACCTCATAGAAGCTAGCCCATGTGTGCTGGCTTCCTGTACCTGCAAGCCATGATCTTGTCATGTGTGCTGAGGAGACCTTTTGGCCAGCCTTCTTACTCTTGAGAGAAGGTCTTCCAATTATAGTAGAAATCAGTTTTGCTAGCCAACAGTGTCCCCAAAAAGAAACATACAAAGCCTGCATTTTCAATTCCCAGACAAGGGGGAATAACTGACATTTTAATATTGGGTTGTGATTTTTATGATGCTAACTGGATGTCTTGTTACTGTAAAAGGACTTTAATTTCCTTTGAGTTCCTCAGAAAAAGCAAATCCTGAGGCGTCCCTTTATGTCTGAAGTATTTGAGATATATATATATTTTTTTCATTTAAACCTAAGATCACTGGATTATGACCTTAATCAAAATGAGACAGATGAGTCACTCAGAACTTCACAGCTTTTTTGCCATCACCATCACATTGTGCCTAAGCATATTATTCTGAGATCTGCAAAAAAAAGATTTTGAATGTGTTTGACATACAGTAACAAACATCAGGTTGACGGACATATGGTAAAAGGTATGTATGGTTGCACACGGAGAGAGTTCACAGCATCATTTGCTCAGCCCCAAACCCCTTGGGAAACAGTCAGTTCAGTTCTCCTTACAGCTCAGGCAAATTGGTGCTCCATGCGAGAGAAGAGCTCCCTTCACCCTGACCCACGTTGCTGCAGTAATCACGGTAATCACATCCATCAGCTCCCGTGCATTTCCCTGTAGGGTGCCCATGGGAGTGGAGGGTGCTGGCTTATTGCCTCTCTGCTGCTTCCCCAAGGGGCGGCCTGACAGTGGTTGCTGCCTAGCCAGCTGGGAGCTTGCTCCTGGGAAAGTAAACAAACTTATTTTCTACCTTGAAAAAGAGAGGGTCAGGCTTTATTTTTCTAATCTGTACTGGAAAACAAATGCTACTATTTCTACTTTATCAATGATGGTGTAGTACCACCCAATTGTGTAAGACTTGTCCATAGCCTACAGAGCATTAGGGTCTGAATTCAGAAATTCCCAAAGCCTGATTTCTGGTGGGCATCTTGGATAATCCTGCCAGATTTCGGGGTGGGCATCTTGAATCATCCTGCCAGTTATATCCATGGTCACCATTCCTTATTTCCTTCATTCACATTTTATTCCTCTGCATAACCCGTGCACAGGGCAGCTGCTTTATTAATTTTCATTGACTAAATAATAAATCCAAGCGTGGCCCTGGACATGCTACTGTCTCTCTGGGACTTATTTCCCATCAGTAAATAAGGGGTTGGACTAGGTAATTTCTAAGTTGCCTTGAAGCATCAAAATCTTCTAAGGCTCTGCCACTAGCAGTTTACCTGTACTGCCTGGTTTTCTGCCTGAGCTCACTCTCCTCCTTGAACCAGTACAGGTGGGCACTTACAGTGTGTGGCCCCCAAACCTGGGGCTTCATCTTTAATACTGTACATTCAGAGAGAGAATTTTCCAACTGAGAGAGGAGAGCAGGGCAGGACACGAAAGTCTGACAGCAAATCAGGACAGCATAAGCAAGACCAGAGCAGAGGAGAGAAGCCATCACTCACGGGAGCCATCCCATCCCGAGGGATTGCTGTGGTCAGGGGTGCTTCATCAGGGCTCTGTCCGGCTCATACAAAATAGCCACTTCCTTGTACATTCATTCTCTAGTTTCCAAATCACTTTCTGATACTAATTTGACTTTCCAATACCAAGAGAGAGATTAGGCTGTGTAATCAATGGAACAACATATTTTATTTCATCAATTAATTAAAATTATGGTTTAAACTTTGTGGTAGGCTAAATGGCCCCCAAAGATAATCAGGCCTTAATCCTTAAAACCTGTGAATATTACCTTTTATACAAAAAGTGACTTTGTGGATATGACTAAGTATATTGAGATAGACAGGGAGATTATCCTTCCTTATCAGGGTGGGAGCTAGGGAGAGGGATATTTGATACAGAAGATGAAGGCAATGAAAGCATCTTACAACACAAGTAAGATGCTACACCGGGGGCTTCAAAAATGGAGGAAAGTCTGGGCGCAGTGGCTCACACCTGTAATGCTAGCACTTTGGGAGGCCAAGGCAGGCAGATCACCTGAGGGCAGGAGTTCGAGACCAGCCTGGCCCACATGGTGAAACCCTGTCTCCCCTAAAAATACAAAAATTAGCCGGGTGTGGTGGCGCATGCCTATAATCCCAGATACCTGAGAGGCTGAGGCAGGAGAATCACTGGAACCCAAGAGGCAGAGACTGCAGTGAGCTGACATCACACCACTGCACTCCAGCCTGGGTGACAGAGCAAGAAGAAAAGAAAAGAAAATGGAGGAAAAGTCCAGGCGTCAGAGAAGGAAATTAATTTTGGCAGCAGCCTCTAGAAGTTGGAAGAGTCAAGGAATAAATTCTTCTCTGGATCCTCCAGAAAGAACGAGCCCTGCTGGCACCTTGACTGTAGCCCAGTGAACTAATTTTGGGCTTCTGGCCTCCAGGATTGTAAGAGAATAAATTTGTGTTGTTTTAAGCCTCTAAATTTGTGGTAGTTTATTACAGCAACAATAATAAACTAATACAAACCAACTCCCTTGTGATATTAGTACCTATGGTCCTTTGTCTAAGAGTCTAATTGCTTTGAGTTAGCCTAAAAATGCTTTAAAAATCTAGTTTCTGGACACGCAGACCCTGGACCATACACAGCATAAACCTTCTAAGAAACTCACTGCCCTCCTAGGCAACATACCTTTAATTTGGATTCACACTTTCTTTCAAACTGCAGTAGGATGCAGTTTCCCCTACTGTGGCCTCTGAAAAAGACATCAGTTGGTTGATTTTGCATGTAACTATAAGGCATCTAGTAGGGTTTGAAAAAAAATAAGCCAAAATAAAGTATCGAGTTTACATATTATTAATGGGTGCACCTACTGTCATTCAAATGCAGCTATTTTCTCCCTCACTTTCTTATTACAGAATGCCCTTACTAATCTTTTATAGGCATCAATGCCACCCAGCCCTGTCTGGACTGGATGCTAGTCTGCTGTTTCTCAAACTTTAATATGCATTATATGCAGTGAAATCACCTGGGGATCTTGTTAAAATGCAAATTCTGATTCTGTAGGTCTGAGGCAGGACCTGAGATTCTAAATTGTAATAAGCTCCCAAGCGATGCCAGGACTGCTGGTCTACAGACCACGCTTTTAAGTAGCAAGGTGCTAGATCATATTCTGGAAGTTTTAGCCTAAGGTGGATTTAAATTGGCATTACCAACAAAACCTTGTGATATTCCCAAACCCTTGCAGAACTTACCTTGAAATACCTTTGCTAGATGCGGCACTCTACCCAGCGCACCATCTCTGGTCCTGGCCTGCACATTAAGTACTTCCTTTGCATGCCTCTATCAACATAACACCCTTGAATCCCATCCTGGTCTCCTGAGAATTTTTTCCTTATGATGTGGGCACTGAACTTGTAAGAATCTCTTCTGCTTTTCCTGAATGTCAGTGTTTCTTCAGTTCCCTGAAATCTTACTCTAAAATGTTTCCTTTATCCTGTTCACCTGCACCCCTAGGTTGCAAAGACTTGCTCAGTCCTTAAATAAAGGCTTTTTCTCCTGGTTTGGGTCTGTGTCCAGTGAATCTATGCCTAGACAGGGCCAGTGTCTCAGGAGCTATCAGGGGCCCAGCATCCTGCCATATTTGGCTTACCTTTGGTGGCTCCCAGCAGTATCTTAGAGCCTATTTCCATCCCTTCCTGTTTTAAAACTACCACTCCCTATGGCATCCCCCATTGATTTGTTTCTGATCTGAGTAATGACTCTAGTCTTTGGTTAATTTATGAAGCACACACAACTGGCATACCCTGCACCCCATAAAGGATCAAATATTTTCTCTTTCTCCACCTGCTACAGGTTCTCCCATTTAGTTCACTTCCTCCAGCCTCTATCAAAGGGCTTCTCAGCTCTCTGCTGCCCTCTCCTGGCATTCTTTAGCCCTGTGCTCACATCAGCCCTTGGAGAGCCAAAACCAATGGGATCACTGACCCTTGATCTACAAGACCTAGGAAGGTCATCTAACTAGCAAGTTGAACCGGGCATTTACTACTTTTATCAGCATTTTCTAAGTAAGAATTGCAACAGAAATATAGAAGGATCACATCCATAACAGAGTTTCTAACAGAATGAAAATCACAAGAATAAGAATAGAGGAGAGAAACTTTGGAGTAAATTTAAAGAAGAGGACCCCAGTTTGGCTATAGTGGTTCCCAGGTCTAGCGGAAAGATTTCAAGAAACACTGTCCTCTGGGTCCCACTCCAGTTCATTCCTGATTACTTATATTTTTGATAACCTTCCTAGTGATTCCAATGACTGTTAAGAGCTCCTTGTTTAGACTATAAAATATGAGATATGAATTAAAATCTGTCATATTATGGAAAATATTAAATGACACATTTACATTTTATAGACGATTTTTGAATATTTGTAAGGAGCAGCAGACCTCACATAAAAGGGTGCTTTGGTTTATACTTTCAGAGTACAGATCCTCCCGACCAGACTTTGTTCTCTGGCCTACTGCCATCCTTCTGTGCTTGTCCGGCCTCCTGCCTCATTAAGTGTTTTGCACTATATATTTAATGCTGACCCACACAGAGGATCTATGGCTCCTCCTGATTAGGCACTGCCCCTTCACCCTAGTACTACAGACTTAGCCCACTCGGGGAAGCCCCCTACCACTTCATGCCCTCCAAGAAACACACCCCTCCCTCTCAGACAGTGCTGCCCCCTGCTCTGTGGGCAGACCCAGATGACGAAGGCCTGTGGTGGGCAGACAAGTGGAGCCACACTAACAAATGATACAATGAGGCTCTCTGATACTGTTTTCTCTGATACTCCTAATGTTGCTTCTATCTAGCTAATAATATGTTCTGATTCTATAAAGGCTATTGTCTGTCGCCTTGGCTGGAATCTTTCCCATCCTATCCTATGTATCATAAGGACCACCCTTTCCCAAAAGACGTTCCTGACTGTTCCACCTCTCCCTAGTCAGAGTCCCCTTGTACTTCTCTTGTGTACCATCATTTGGCATTTAACATGCTTTAATTTTCTTTCCTTCAAGACGTTCAAGTTCTCTATCTTACTTAACATGTTGTATTTTTAGTTGTTGCACCGCAAGACTATCTCATCTTTATACTGCTTTATTGCCCTGGAAAGGCAGACTACAGTGCCTTGCACACAGTGGGTGTTCAGTTAGTATTTGCTGATTGGATTTCTTCCAAGCATCACTGGCTCATTCCTTAGAAATAAAACCCCAATCCTGGTAAATCTGTCTTTCTTGGTCACTTGGTTTTTTCCCTTCCAATTCACCAGTGCTTACCCAGTATTTTCTTATTCCTCAGAGGCTAGACTCCACGTTTCTTACCTCCTTTGGATGACCATTTCTATCCTTTAGCGAACCTCAGTATGCTTTTTCTCCTTTCCAGTGTTTACTCTGCTTAGCTAGAAGATGACTGGCAACTTTGAATTTGCATTTTTAATCAGGCTTTGCATCATATTTTTACTCTATTATTCTTAGTTCCTCTTGCATTTAAGCTACTGCAGGGTATATGGGTGAGAGCATAAACATAAATAAGAAAGTAATTTGCCTTACTTCATCTTCTAAAATCTCTAAGCGTTAATTTTACATAAAGCAATATCACTTTATCTTCCTTTCCTAGAAACGTTGCCTGCTATTTTTAAGGTAAAAATAAAGGCTCTCTTAGGGCAAAACCTACCTATTCCAAAGCCCCTTCTGGAAACAAATATTATTTAAATTCAGTTAGACCTTTTGCCCAAGGTACATCCTCCAGAGGAAATGAAAGCAGTACACTTCATTCGGCTCTGCTCCACCATGTCCCTATCCTATAATTCTTGTCCATTACAGCTTATTTCTGACCCTGGGATGGTGTGTGTGCTTCGTACGTAGATAAATCTGATCCTCACTAAGCTGTCCAACTCCAGGCAAACCCCAGCTCTGTGATTATGGCAGGGAACTGCTATAGCCTGCCAGGTTTCTCTGTTGCAGGTTTACTTCCTGTGCAGTGCAGTCCCCCTCTCCCAGGTGTCTGGCTTCCTGTGTCATCCAAGAGAACCACATAACCCACGAAACACCCTCAAAGTTCCCTGCATTTAGGCTCTTTGCTGCCCTCTCCTGTTGTCCTTTGACACTGACACACAAACCCAGGAACATCAGAAGTGAGCCTCCGTCTCTCCCTTCTCACTGCTGTCTCACTCCCGTGTCTGACAGCCACCGAATGATCTCCAAACAAACCTGAAGATGTGATCATCTGAAATGGAATTCAAATTATCTCTGCTCTTCAAATTAGCTAAGAATATGAAATGACTTTCTAAATCCTAAACAGAAAGGCAATGGGATGCCCAACAATGTGGTTAGTTGTTAGGGGTTTGCAGGGAGCTGAGAGAGGAAATGAGTATGAAGGCACAGGCTCCTCCAGCTCTGCCAGTTACCAGTAGGATTCCTTCTGCCAAGTTGTTTTGGCCACTTATGCTCCATGTCCCACATCCACTAAATGAATATAACATTACCTCTGGGCCATTTGACTAAGCAAAATTCCAAAATAGTTAGCAGTCAGATAGTGCTTATTATTGTGCCAGGCACCATGCTGAGAGTTTGGTGCATTCCATCTCTTAATCTTCATAACATCCACGAGAGACAGAGACTACCCCAATCTCATTTTACAAATGGAAAGACTGGCTAAGGGGGTACTTTTTAAAAATGCTGCAGTGTGTTTCATTTGACTGAGATTTTGGCTTAGGACAATAGAAGCTGAAGCCAAGAAAAATAGCCACATAGTGAATATCTAGCCGGGACATCAGGGACACAGCGGGGTGACTGCTGAGGTGGAAGGGGAATGAGCAGCAGTGGGAGTCACATAGAGAAGAGCTTGGATGGGGCACTGAAGAGCACAGCTGTGGCCTCAGCCTTCCTAGATCTGAATCTTATTTGGCCAATTATTAGCTAACCTCAGGCACTTAACCTTTCTGACCTTTGTAAACTGGAGATAATAAAACCTGCCTCACTGGAAATATTACAGGTAGCAGAATGCCAGGTAGACAGTAAGTGCTCAATTAAAGGCTAGCTATTGGCTTATTCACTTGTGAATCTGCACAGTTTTTCTCTCAGTAAGGAAGATCAAAAGTCGCAATCCTAGCAAGTCATTTAATGTATCAATAAAACTGGCCTGTGTGGTATGATATTTTTAAGGATCCCAGGAAACTAGCAGTTGGCCAGAAGCATAGTTCAGGGTTCCTAGAATGTAGAATGACAGAGTCCAGGACTGTGGCAAGTGGCTCCCAGGAAGACCAGGGACAAGGAGATGAGTCGAAGGGAAGAAAGACAGAAAACTGCCGTTTCCTTTCTTTTATGTCCCTTTACTTACTGTACACACACACACACACACACACACACACACACACACGTGTGTGTGTGTCTCCTTCTATGGCTGAACAGATTAGCTTTTAGCCTTATCCCTCAGACCTGCTGCATGTTCTGGACAGCACTTTAACCTTCAGCACTACCCCTAGCACATGCCTGGGTCCTTCTTGCCTTGCCAGCCCGGCAACACAGAAGGTGCCAAACAGCTAATAACAGCAGGTATTGCCACTTCACTGGTGGACATGAGAGTCAATAATCAGTATTTGCAACAGTGCATGACCCTGGATGAGGACCATCTGTCTGGCAGGTACGGTTTAATTGAACTAATTCTTAAATCAAAAATTAGCACATATTGGATGGCTGAAGGCCAGCTAGCCAGCTCCCTCCATGTCTCACTTCAGAACAAGGACAGAGAAGGACTTGAAGCCTTCTTGAGCCATTAACTTTACCAGAAGTTATTTTTCTTAATCCCTGTTTTTCTGTAGTGTTCCTTAAACAGATGAGCAATGGTGTGCTTATCTCACACGTATAAAGGAAGAGAGAGAGTGGTGCATTTTTATCTACTTCACAGACTGTCTGCTACTAAACAAAATTCCTTAGAAAACATCTAGGTCCACTATCCAGAATGGATGGTGATCCTGTTGGCTGCCTTAGCTTTCCTGAAGAAGAATGGGAACATGGGAATAAAGGGCTCAAGAGAACAATGTCTCTGGACTTTAATAGGAAACATGCAGTTGAGTGACCTTCCTCTGGCCATAGTTCAAAGTACCGCCAAATTGGACTCTGTTTTCCTGCCTACTGTTTTCATTTTTGAATCCAGATGGGCAGGCACTGTGGTCTCGAGGAAACAGTTCTTCATTCTAGATCTCTGCCAAATTGCAGCTGAACCAGCAGCTTGAAATTTGCATCATCTCTATCAGTCTTCTCTGACACCTTCTTCAGAAACTTTTGGAATCATTGCCTCTAGCTGACATCTTACATTTTGGCTGGAACTTCATTTTAGAAAAGACCATTCTCTCTCATGAACATCAGACTTTGTTCCTTCTGTGTGTGGCTTTTTCACATTTCCTAGCTGAACAACCTATACTTGACAGGAAGACTTCATCTTCCCTCCAGCTAAGTTAAATCATTAGAGCAACTTCAAATTTAGAAGCCTCCATTTCTTACCATTTTTAAAAGATGTATTTGTTTTAACTGTTCTGACTAAAATAATTTTTTTTCTCATTCAAGTTTTATTAATTCAGAAGTGTTTCTCTGATTTTATACTTCTTAAACTACATTGGACTAAACACACACCTCCGGGATTCAATACAACTTAAATATTAAGGGCAATCTCCCACTTCAGAGTAAAGAGAGAGCCCTGAGTCAGATCCTTGCCTTTCTCACTTTCTGGAGGCCCAGAGATTGTCTTTATTCCTAACAGTAACTGTGACTGAGTCCCACCTGTGAGCCAAACTAGGCATTCATTCTTTCATTTATTTATGAGACTGAGTCTAGTGCTATTGCCCAGGCTGGAGTGCAATGGCACGATCTCGGCTCACTGATACCTCTATCTCCCGGGTTCAAGCGATTCTCATGCCTCAGCCTCCCAAGTAGCTGGGATGACAGACACCCACCACCACACCCAGTTAGTTTTTGTATTTTTATTAGAGGCAGGGTTTCACCATGTTGGCCAGACTGGTCTTGAACTCCTGCCCGCAATTGATCCGCCCGCCTCTGCCTCCCAAAGTGCTGGGATTACAGGCGTTTGAGCCACCACACCTGGCCCAAACTAGGTATTTTAATCCTTCCAGGCTGCTATAGCACAATTCCATAAACTGGATAGCCTATAAACAACAGCAACTTATTTCCCACATTTCTGGAGAAGGAAGTCCAAGGTAATGGCACCAATAGATTAAGTGTATGGTGAGGACCCATTTCCCGATTCATAAGTGGTATCTTCTTGCTATGTCCTCACATGTGGAAGGAGCTAGCTAGCTCTCTGGGTTCTCTTTTATAAAGACACTAAGCTCATTCATGAGGGCAGAGCCATCATGACTTGATCACCTCTGCATCTCCTAATACCTTCTAATACCATCATCTTGGGGGTTAGGTTTCCAACATACGAATTCGTAGGGTACAAACATTCAGAACATAGTATTCCACTCCTGACTCCCCCCAAAAACCTCATGTCCCTCTCATATTAAAAATATGTTCATTCCATCTTAATAGCCCCTGAAGTCTTAACTTGTTCCAGCATCAATTCAAACAACTTAAATCCAGAGTGTCATATAAATATCATCTAAATCAGAAATGGGTGAGACTCAAGGTATGATTCATCCTGAGGCAAATTGCTCTCCAGTTGTAATACTGTGAAATCAAACAAATTATGTGTTTCCAAAATAAAATGACAGACACAAGACAGACATTCCAATTCCAACAAGAAAAACAGGAAAGAGGAAATTGCGATAGGTCCCAAGCAAGTCCCAAACCCAACTGGGCAAGCAAAATTAAATCTTAAGACTTGACAGTAATCTTCCTTGCTTTCATGTGTTGTCTTCTGGACACACTTGGACAGAAGTTGGTCTCCTCTGGCTTAGCTAGGCACAGCCCACACTACTCCTTTTATGGCTTCCAGTTGAGTGGCTTGCAGTTGGGTGCCTGTATCTCTCCCAGGCTGGAATCCCAAGCAAGTGGCTCTTCCAGTCTGGGGTCTCTGGGGTAGCACTTCCCTCATGGCTGTACTAGGCATTGTCCTAGCTGAAGACTCTCTACAGGGGCCCTGCCCTCTCAGCAGCCCTCTGCCTTAGTTTAGTGTTTGAGGCTCTGAGACCTCCATCCGTTGAAATCTAGGTGGAGGTAGCCATGTCTTGCCAGCTCATGCACTGTGTGAAATGGCACCACATGGGTGTTACCAAGGTTTTCTGCCTGTACCGTCCTGAGGGGCAACCACCACTGCACCTAGGCCTGCTGGAGCTGGAGCTGAGATAGTGAAGAAGTGCTTGGTGGAAATCAGGAGGCAGAACTTTAAAAAAGCACTGGACAGTGAGTCCAAGGTTCCATGGGCCCCTCCTTTGAAACTGTTCTGCCCGCAAGGCTCTTGCACATTCTTCCTTTGATGGGACTGGTGGCCTCAAAGATCTCTGAAATAGTCTT
The DNA here is from genome assembly GCF_006542625.1 of Nomascus leucogenys. Classification (NCBI taxonomy): domain Eukaryota; kingdom Metazoa; phylum Chordata; class Mammalia; order Primates; family Hylobatidae; genus Nomascus; species Nomascus leucogenys. Next base: position 55,060,895 of record NC_044386.1, read on the forward strand.
TGGGGTCATTCTTCCAGTGTCCTGATGACTAGCACTTGGACAATCTATACTAATTTCCTTATCAAACAGTTGTTTGCCCACACCTATGGGTTACTAGCTGGGTTATTCATCCACTGGCTCTTGTTTAACTTTGGCCAAGGGCTGTTCCTAGGAGGTTAATTCCTGACACTTCTGAACTGTTCTGTGCATGAGCCACACGCACCCCTGTAGTCCAATAAGGCTCTTGAGCTGAGAGTTGCAGGTCCTTTCATAAGAAGGCACAGTCACATAGAAGATGGGGATGGCAGTGGGAGATAGGCGGGACGATACCAGCACCTGCGCGACACTCCCCTGCCTAAGATCCTTCCGTAGGTTTTCCACCAACTTAAGATTTAGCTAAGCTCCTTCTCTTTGCTTACAAATTCTGTCTCCTGTCTAACCTTGTAAGATTATCTTCTACCCCTGACTCCCAGACAGCAATATCCACTGACGATGTCACGCTCTGTTACACCTTCACTCATCTGTCTAGGGGGTTGCTTCCACCTGGGTTACCCTCGTTAGGCCTAATGAACACATTTTCTCCTTCAAGACCCCGTTCATGAGCTCTCTCTTCTCTGACGCATTTCCAGCACTTAGTCTCCTCTATTCCCTGTGTCTGCATGTTAACATGTACGGCATTGTAACAATGGTCTTTCATATTTTTGAAATATATATATATATTTGAAATATATGGTTATATATATTACATATAATTACTTACATATTATATATTATCATATATATTATAAAACAAGTACTTCTTAGAACAAAAATGAACAAAAAATGCACTGAAACTCTACCTCAGAGAGATACATATCTTTAATAATTTGGCAAACATGCTACCAGACAATTATGTATTTCTTCACAAACACGGGCTCACACAGTCACATAAATTTATTCAAATATGATTTTCTACTATTTTTGTAATTTATTTTTTACTCAACAGTATGTCACACTCATCTTTCGAAGACAGTAAATGTAGATCCACACCTTCATGTGTAATGGTTGGATATGTTTGTTAATATATCCTGTAGTTTGTTTATCCAAGTCTCTATTTATGAGTCGCGTAAGCTATTGTCTGTTGTCAAAAGCCCCATAATAGGTGGACCTAGCAGGGAAATTGCTTAGTTTCCTGTATGTCTCCCCCTGTTGGCAGCTCCAGGATGGTGTCTTTGACCGCTCACACCCGCTTTCTTCTAAGGAAAGAAGAGATCTTTCACTTTGGCTTAGTAGTTTCTGTGTCTTTTAAAAATCCTTTTCTATAAGGCAAAAGTATCCATTAAATCATATACTTCATCACCTATTACCTAATTAAATCAAGGAAAGCCTCACAACACCTTAGAGCAATGCGTTTTAAACACATTTGATCATGACTCGCTTTAAGAAACATATTTTTTATCATGAATCAGTATGTGCTTTTACATAAACAAAAGTTTATAAAATGATGCTCTTACAGCATGCAATGTATTCTGATATTTTCCATTCTATCTCATTTTAAATATGTATTTTTAGTGAATGTGGTATTGTATTTATTTATTTAAATGTGGATGTAACTCTCTAAATTGACTTCATGAGTCACTATCGGGTTGCAACCACAGTGTGTAAAACACTCATGTAGGATGCCAGGAGGAAGCACTGCTGAGGCTTGTTAGTCCTGCTGCCATTTTTTTTTTTTTTTTTTGGCCTTACAGATTCACTGTAAGCATACAACCCTGAAATAATACTTTCTTCTCCCAGCTGCCCAAGGTTTTATATTTTAAACACCAATCTCACTATCACCACTACCACTAGGTAACCACAACACATCTATTCTCTTTGACAGAAATGGCTTCCAGCAATGAACTTTTGAGGGATTATACTCATGTGCCAAATAAAATTATGACATTGTATGTGTGAGTACGTACACATACACACAGAGGTGGTCCAGGCGAGGCAGAAACTGAAACATAGGAAATAGAGTCCCTATTCATAAAGTGAGTGCAGTCTGATGAAAAAGGGATAATACAGTTTCAGATAGACTGAAACTCCTAACACGGTTCTGGGTCTGTGATTTGTGATGATGTCAGAGGCCTCAAGCCAGGATCCAAGTGTTCTAGGGAGGGAAAGCTACCCTCTATCCAGCACAAAGGACAAACTGTCCAGGTCCAGTTTTCTTCATTATTGGGAATTCACCTCACCTCCCATCCACACTTCCAGCATAAGAAAGCAAATCTTATATCAATTCCCCTTCATGAGGACCAAGGGGTCTCCATGGGATACCTCCTTTCCCCTACCAGCTACGTGAACCTCTGGCAGGACTCTCCCCACTTAAATCATGAGCCACTCCCCTGCTCTCCTTTGTTACCTGAACCTACCTATCAGAAATTACTTTCCAGAAAAGACACTTGGAAGAATTTTAAGAGTGACAATCACATTTTCTTTTTGGCCCTTTCTTTTAGCTTTATTTTTGAATGACAGCCCTGATAAGTAGGGGTTACAGGTGAATTTATCATTTTTGTTGATGTTACTCTATTAGATAACAGCACCAACCAACCATCTGATATCTCACATATCCCTTTTTTATCCTAGCCACGTATAAGTCCTCAAAAAAAAAAAAGCACTAGGATTCAGATCTTGGGTTCCATGCCAGCAGAAGCACTGAAACTTTGGGAGAAAAAGTACTGTTCCAGAATTGGAGCTTTTAAAATGTATTTATTGCTGACTTATGCAGCTTCTTGGTTTTCCCTATCTTAATCAGGTACATAGCTGATATGTTTGTATAAATTTATCATTTAATGTAATCAGTTGATAATTGAGAATGCTGTGCTTCTCAGATTGCAGGGCACAATTCAAGGTTCTGTGAGGAATATAAAAAAGTAAAGAATGTATCCCTGGCTCTCAAGAAAAAATAGTTCTGCAGGAAGAACAGGGTGCATGTATATGAAAAGAGAATGTACAGCAATTAGCACTAACTACAAAATAAGTCATTTAGAAAATCAGTTCTCTAGGAGTTCAAAGCAGGTTTTATAAATGTGGCCTCTAGCTAGAGAGGTAAAATTTGATGTAGATCTGCAAGATAGGTAGCATTCCAATAGTCTGTTGCCTGAAGAATAGATCCTGGACTGCTAAATACACCAAAATAACAAAGAGGAAATATGGTAGGGTTTGGGAAGCAGTGAGTAAATCCTTCAGGGTCCCAGAGCTACCCTGGAGATCAAGTTTAGGACTGGACCAAATCAGTCTATTCAAGACCCAATATTACTGCATGCTTAGATCATAAACACATAAATAAATCCTTCGATTTGCAGTTTGTCATCTTGTCCCCCATTTTTCATGAATTTTTTGAATCCCACCTCTAAGCATGTATTTCCCAAAGCTCTCCAGACAGCAATCTATGTTGGGTTGGCTCAGTGCAGCGCATTCTGTGGAATCCACAGCTAATGAGTGATTGGAAAGCAAATGTGAACAGTGATTGAATGGTAGTCACGTACAAGCTCACTTGATACTGTTTCAGGGACCTGCAATGTTGTTTTTAAATCCCTCGGCTTTTCCTTGATAAATTAGTTACAGTATTTATAATATGCAGCCAATAGTCTAATTATAAGAATGTTTATCTCTTGCATGCGGAAGGCAGGATAATGTGAAGGGAAGCACATTGGTTTCGAAATTGGAACAGACCTCGATTTTGCAGTTAACTCCCTGTGGAACCTTGGGCAATTCACTTATTCTCCCTGAGCAAAATTATCTCATCTACAAAATGGAAGTAATACTTTTCAATTCGCAGAGTGTGAGGATCAATTTGAGGACACTATATACAAAAGGATTTTGTAAACTCTAAATCACTGTATAAGCCTAGGGTGTGACTGTTTTTCCTCATAACTACCAGACTAATTTATTAAACTGCTAATTGGTGATGTTACAGAAATTCATCATTAACATTTTGTTTCATCAAGTTCTAGAGCAGTGAATCTGAACTTTATTTGATTATAAATGTAAATGAAGATAACAAAAAAAAACAATGATGATGACAGCTATTACTTATTTGTGCTAACTATACGGCAGGCACTATCATAAAAGTCTTACACATACTGTATCATTAATTTTCATCACTCCATGAGGTAGGTTCTACTATTATTTCCACTTAGCAGACAGGGATGGTAAGACACAGAGAAGTCATCCAGTAAATAGAGCAGCTGGACGGATTCCAACGCAGGCAGTTTGGCACTAAAATCTATGTTTTAAACAACACCCTCATCCCTGAGTAAACAGACGCTCAAATTTCATAGTTTCCCTAAAGATCTGTGGATCACAAATTTCAAGCTCCCACTTTGCAGGAAAATAATAGTCCACAGTTAGTTTTCTTCAGAATGTATGATTCAGTTACACATTTTTTTTTTCCTAACACTGCAGCTGTATTTCAGGAGAAACACACATATAGAGACCTAAAATGGAATTTCCTATTCCTCGCTTCTACCTTCCCTCCTTTTTATCCTGATTATATGTGAGCACCTGTGTTTGAAAATGTGAGCTCTAGAGATCAATGTGCTCCACTCTTTCCTGCCAGCCCATGAGGTTCTCTTCTATCAACCTGGCCAGGTAACTCCTTGCTGAGAACAGCATGAATGTTCACAATGCACTGCTGCTCAGTCCTTAAAAGTGAGTATTGTTTGGATGAATGTCGTCCTACTTCAGAAATCGAAGAGCCTCCTCCAGAGTTGGCAGCCCATAGCTCTTAGGAAATTTAAACAGCTTCCCTAACTCACAGGGAAACCTGCTACCAAAAGAAGTACATATGGAGCAAATGTACAGTGTTGCTCAAAACGGCCATCCTGGATAGCAATTTTCAGTTGGCAAACTCCTTCCCAAAATGTTCACTCCAGGAAAGAGATGCTTGAGAAGGCAGATACGTGAAACCACCACTGCATGCCAAGGTGCCCTGGAAGATGTGTGAGGCCTCTGACGCCGGGAGGTGCCAGCTAGAACGGGGATTCTGAGGTCACAACTTTCATTCCAGAAGTCTTTGGACTGCACGTAGCTCATTCTTATATATATTTTGTGGAATGAGAAAGGAGAAGATTTTAGCAGCGTACAGCTCAACACTCCTGTGAAGTCATTATGGAAGAATTACCACACTCCAGAGTGTCGGCCTTATACCTTGACAGCATTTCCCTAGGTAACATTAAAAATATATCACCTATAAAATTAAATGACATTTGTTTTAAATGTTCTTTCTTGTTCTCACTTTTTCGCATGAAAAAAAAGAGTGCATTTAATTGTTTGTGGGGAAGTTGGGAAAGAGATGGCAGATATACCCAGCAAGAATGACGATTAGGAAAGCTAACATCATCATCATTGTGTTAACATTTGCACACATTATGTTATTTTATCCTCCTCATAACCTTATTGGGGTTCCCTAACACTATTATTTTCTTATCATGAGAAAATTGAATCACAGAGAGTCTGAGTATCTTGCCCAAGGTCACATAGCTGGTTATTAAGAGCGTTTGACCCTAGGCATTCTGGCTCCACAGCTACTACACTCTACTCTAAAAACCAACATACTGTTTCTTTTTTGAGATGGAGTCTTGCTCTGTCGCCCAGGCTGGAGTGCAGTGGCATGATCTCGGCTCACTGCAACCTCCACCTCCCGGGTTCAAGCAATTCTCCTGCCTCAGCCTCCTGAGTAGCTAGGATTACCAGTGTGTGCCACCACGCCTGGCTAATTTTTTTTTTATATTTTTAGTAGAAACAGGGTTTTACCATGTTGGTCAGTCTGGTCTTGAACTCCTGACCTTGGGATCTGCCCCACCTCGGCCTCCCAAAGTGCTGGGATTACAGGCGTGAGCCACTGCACCCAGCCAACATACTGTTTCTAAATATTTATAAATTACTTACTCTGAGCATGTGAATTGGAGGAGGAAAGAAACAAATCCTTATTGCATAGTGACCTAAATTTAACGTTAAGTTGAATGACATAGATAGTTTTATCCCTATTTTAATTCCGGTCTCATCGTTTTCTTTGCAGAAATAAAAAGCAGAGGTTAAAGAATGTGCTCAAGGTTACTCTGTAAGGAAGTAATGGAGCCAGAATGCACGGACCATCTGGGACACTGATACCATCAGGAACACAAAAATGGATGCTAATCAAAGGAGCCTCTTGATCTCTTGATCTTCCTGCTGCCCCATCTCTTTATTTAATAGCAGGTGGACATCCACCTCAGAGGGGGCTGAGATACAGGCAGCTGTGGCAGAGCCGTCTGGCAAGATTGCATGGCCCTCTGTTTCATGCCCTTATTTTTATTTATGTTTTCTGAAACAGAGTCTTGCTCCGTCAGCCAGGCTGGAGTGCAGTGGCATGATCTCAGCTCACTGCAACCTCCATCTCCCCAGCTCAAACAATTCTCCTGCCCCAGTCTCCTGAGTAGCTGGGATTACGGGCATGTGCCACTAAGCCTGGCTAATTTTTGGAATTTTTTTAGTAGAGACAGGGTTTCACTACGTTGGCCAGGGTGGTCTCAAACTCCTGACCTCAGGTAATCCACCTGCCTCAGCCTCCCAAAGTGCTGGGATTACAGGCATGAGCCACTGCTCCCGGACTTCATGCCCGTATTCTTACTGTAACTTTAAACTGGCCTCGGAATTTGGCCTTGCTTGGACCTCCAAGCTCCTCCTCGTCTTCCCGGCCAATCCAGCCCTCAGCATTGCTAGCTGGGTTTGTCCTCCACTCATTTCCTAGTTTCCAGATATCTATTCTCATGCTGCCCACTCGTGGCTCCAGTCCAGCACTAGGCCACTCCCTCATATTCTCTTCCCACTTAGAAGGCAGGGTAGAGAACATGGGATCTGAAAGTTGATCTCCTCCCCTGGGAGCTCACAGCATAACCAGAAATTCAAAACACAGATTTGCGAAACAACAGATCACAATACCAAGACAGCTTGTAAACATTGAGAATGTGTGAAGATTGAACAAAGCAGCAGAGTTCAAAGGAATTCAACATAAATCTAGGCTATTTTCTAAGAGGCTGGTGACAGCTGAGCTTTCCTCTTACTGACAAGTCCAGAGCAATGCAACCTCCCCAGTGGCCAGAGTTTTGACTTTCAATAGAGATTAGCTAACTACCTACCAATGAACAAGCCCATATGCTTTTAGCAGGTAGTATGCAAAAGAAGCCCACAGGGCTTCTTTATTTATTTAGCTGGATAATGCATCTCCCTAGGATCTGTGCAGGGAGGATAGCTACTTATGAGGATGCAATGACGTGGCTTTTAGCTCAAACCTTGACATGCCACCCCTCCCTCATTCCTTTTCTTACCCCACAATCATTACCCTAAAAAGAATTTTCACTTTAGAAAGTGACCTTGCTGGGCTGAAGCTTGAAGTTTTAAAAGCCCCCTAAGGTTTCATTTTGAAAAGTCATCATGGACTTTAGATTGACTTTCTCTTGAAGGCAGCTTAAACCTTGTTCATTTGGGAGCACAAAAGAGAAGGTTTAGGAATCCCAAGGCTTTAATTGCCAGCTGTCTTATTTCTCTGTTCACATTTTTTTTCTTCTCTCCAGGAAGATTAAGATGAGTGAAATAATTTCTTTCTCTTTAGTTATCATTGTAACATTCGGGTTTTCCATTACTGTCAATTTCTTGAAACTTGTCTCATTAGCATTTTCAGAAGAGTTTAAAAAAACCTTTCATCAAGGAAAAAAATGTGCATGATATCTAAATGCAAGTAAGTTGTCACGGGATTTCATTGACATAAATTTGTCCTCTCTTGTCTTCATTTACGCTTTCTCAGTTCCTCTTGATATCCTAGAGCAAGCTCGTCCAACGCGGCCCAGAACGGCTTTGAATGAGGCCCAACACAAATTCACAAACTTTGTTAAGAATGTTATGAGATTGCTTTTTGGATTTTTTTTTTTTAAGCTCATCGGCTATCATTAGTATTAATGTATTTTATGTGTGCGCAGAGACAATTCTTTTTCCAATGTGGCTCAGGAAAGCCAAAAGATTGAACACCTCGTTTAGGGCCTAGGAACCATACCCATGGCTCTTTAGAGACTTGGAAATAAGTGCCCTAGATTAACAAATAAAGCATCTTAGAAGCAAGGTATAAAGAAGGATTGTGGGGCTGTTATACCATACCCCCTAAAACTTCTAAGAACAAAGAAAGAAATGCCAAAAAGCCCAATACAAGCAACAATATAAATAACAAAATAACATCCTAGAGGAAATCAACCCATGACTACAGGGTTTTCTGCAAGCTTTACATATTTTGTGTGTTTTTAAAAGAAGGAGAGCTGGGTTAGTGAGCAAACCTAAGGAGTCTTGGGTGTCCTTATTGCCAATACAACTAGCAGGTAAGAGGTCCCTGGTGGTACACCTCAGTGATGGAGATCTAATCACCTCTTTATTTCTCCTAACCCAAAAGTGCTTTTGTAAATGCACATAGATTAGCACTAAGGAGCTAATTATTTTGTAAGCTGAGATCACTTTTCCAAAGAGACAAACTCTCCCAGGATATAGAGCAACAGCCTCTCTTATAGTATTTCCTGGAAATGGAGACATTGACTTGGAAGTTGCATCAGCAAATTGAGCATGCATTCTCCTGTGGGAACATGGCAAGTTAGGAAATGTGAGTCTTGTACGTGGCCACAGACAGAGAAGACATGCAGACTGAATGGCTTTCGAGCCAAAAATGCAGAATTGGCAAAATCTAGAGTTGCTCACTCCTTATCTCCTAGGTGATGTTTTCTTCCAGCTCTATTTGTTAGAAATTATGTAGTACCCACAGGACATAGAAAGTATTGTTTTAAGGGAGCCAGCATTTTTGAAACAGGAAAGGTTCCCTTGTTCCCCTTGCAGGCTATGCAATGGGGGTGTGGCTCACTTCTTCAGTGCCCTGCTGCTGAAACCTCTAGGGGAGGTTAAAAAAATCCATCTTCTGCAATCCATCATAGGCTTCTAAATTTTTTCCCCTAATTCAAAAAATAGTCATCGACTACTTGCTATGCTCCAGGCATAGTTCTAGACGCTGAGGAATCATTCATGAACAAAATTAACCAAATCTCTGCCTTCAGGGAGTTCCCAGGCAAGGACAAATTACAAAACAAATAAATTATTAAGTTATTTGATGTATTAGAAGGTGATAAACATTATGGGAATAAATGAGTCCTAAAAGGAGGTTAAAGAGTTGAGGAAGGGGAGGGTTTCATTTCAAATGGGGTGAACAAGACAGCTTCACTATAATGGGGACATTTGAAGAAGGAGAGAGAATGAGACGTGGCTACCTGGGGAAGGTGGGGTGCGGGGCAGTGCGGGAAATGATCTAAGCAGAGGGAAAAGTACAAGCAAACACCCTGAGAAGAGTTCATGCCTGTGGAACAATGCATGAGGGGGAGATGCATAAGGGGTCACATTGAACTTGGTAGCTCACTGTGAAGGTTTTGACTTTTTATTTGAAGTAGGATGGGACTTGTTGGAGAGTTTTAATCAGAAGAGTAACATGATCTGACTTAATATTTTTAAAAGAGCTTCTGGCTCTAATGTTAAGGCTAGAATCTAAGACGATAGAGGTCAAAACATGATTTTGTATTTTTCTGGCAATTAAGATAAAATACATTCGGTAAAATAAATTGGGTGGGCAGGAATGCAGGGTTACATCTATATAATCTGTCTTCAAATGCTTGCCTTGACTTCACAGATGCAAATCTTTTTATAAAGTCACCCTTCCCTCTTAAATTTCCCAGAGTTTGAACCTGGATCATTCTTTATCAGAATAATCTAGTTGTACTTTTTATTGCTCTTGAAAAATGAAAAGAGCCAATAACCTTAAGGCCTTTTTCTTAATGCAGAAAAGTAGAAGTTTTAACTAGTTCGTCTAAATGCCTAAGAATATAAGAAGCATTTTGAGACAGCCAATGACCTTTATAAGATATCTTAAGTGTTCTTGGCATAGATATTCCTAAGAACCCGATTTGCTAACAAATACAGCAGTGGCCATAATTCTATAAATGGGAATAGTGGTAGGGAACCTAGTGGTCACCATCCCATTTTACAGATGGAGAATCAGCCCAAGCTCACACAACTAAGAAGTGGCAGAGTTGAACTTCAACTCCGCTCTGTCTAGCTAAAAGCCTTTCACCAATGGTTTCTGGCTAAAGTACTCTGCAGCTTCTTTTATAGGAAGCTTATTTTAAAGCATGTCAAGAATCTAAATTACCTTCTTATTCCATATTCTACACTTCCTTAGGAAACAAACTTTTATTTCCCCCTTTAAATAAAAAAAGCAAAACAAAAAGATAAGGGGTATCACTGGCCATCATAATGGGGAGAGAAGTTGGAGATAGAAAGGCTAAAATGAATCAAGCTGAGAGGCCTGAAAACTAATGCCTGTCCCATGGGTCCCCTCTTAAAACTGTCTAGTCACAGCACAGGACAGGCACCACATGCTAAGTAACATTACCCAAAGATGAACCAAACCTGAGAAGGCAGCTGACTTTGCCTTCCCCAGTGCTAAAACTTGTTAAAGGAATTTACTAAGTCTCAGAGGGCGTGAACTGAAATAATATCCTTCATCCTGAACTGAAAGAAGTGATAAAAACCGAGACAGCCAGTGGCCTAGGTAGGGAGCATTTGGCTTTCAGAAAATAAATCGAACATGTACAGACAACTCACACTACCAATAATTCCCCTCTGAAGATGCAGGTGTCCTTCTGGGTAAAGTCCACCAAACCTGACCTTTAAGAAAACAGAATGATTGGCTAATTATCATCAATTATTTTTTAAATCAATCTGTCAGAATTGGAATAGAACAACCTTCAGGGTATTCTAAAAACTGATTTTAAATAGAAAATAGCAATTATTTCAGAATGATGCTAGGAGTCATGGTGGCCCTTGCAGTACCTGTTGCAACCTTGTGTGGGAATCATTCTTGAGCCTGACTATCCCACTTGGGACACAGAGAATGCAAAGACCAGGCAGGCAGCTGCTGATTTGAAACCAGTCACTTCAGGAAATCAAAGAAAGCCGGAAAGTTGTCAGGAGCTAGTTTTGCTGGAGAACTCTCAGAAAGAGGTACCCATCGGGACTGCCCTGGGGTTTGCTTGAGAAGTAACCAAGTCACCCGGGGCAGGGGGAGAAGAGGCACCTGACCTGAAAATAAAGCTTTGAGGCTCCAAGGAACAGTTTCAGGTGCTGTAGAAGGGAGCAGCAGGTTCTAGGGGAACTAAAGGGTTCAGAGAGGCAACCTCCTCTTCCTGCTACTGCCACAAAGACTCACCTTCAAGGGAATGTTTTGCACTGCCTGAACATAAAAATTACTCTAAGGAGGAAAATGTGTGTTTATTCTCTGAAAAAAGAAAATTCACAATATTGATTGCTCAGTTTTCCCTTTCTCAGGCTGTCATCTATATGCAGAAAGTGTTTTGACTTTACAGTTAAAAGAAAATCCCAAGGGTAAAATAGTTTTTACTTTTTTAAGACTTGTGTTTTCTATTTTGTTCTCTTGTGTTAGAGTTGGAAATGAGTTACCAAAAAAAAAAAATGTACTTGTTTATTTCCAGATGGAGTGGATTAAAGAGAGAAAGGGAGGAGCTCATCAGGATTGATATGGGGACACTGGGTAGCCTCCAGACACCTCCAGAAGAAGGGATTATTGAGAGTATATTATATATTTAAAAACGTTGTCTTAAACACCATGGGGGAAGGGGATGAGGTTGGGGAATATGTTTTTACTTCCAAACAACCATGTATTCCAGAGTTGTCAAATAAACATTATTTTTATTTCACTCAACTCAGGTGATTTTTTCTGTATTGTCTAATATAATTTTATGTATACACAGGCAAATTTAGAAAACAGAATTTTTCAAGCTTAAAAGCTTTTTTAAGCACAAATAACTTTTGAGACAAGAAAGATACATTTTTGTTTTCAAAGACAATTCCTTATCAAATTAGCAAATATAAAAGCACATGTACCCTAAAACCTAAAGTATAATAAAAAAAAAAAAGTAAAAAAAAAAACACAGTAGATGTTGGCATGGATGCAGTTATCAGGGAACACTTCTACAGTGTTGGTGGGAATGTAAACTAGTACAGCCACTATGGAAAACAGTGTGGAGATTCCTTAAAGAACCAAAAGTAGAACTGCCATTTGATCCAGCAATCCCACCACTGGGTATCTACCCAGTGGAAAAGAAGTCATTATACAAAAAAGATACTTGCACACGCATGTTTATAGCATCACAGTTTGCAATTGCAAAATCATGGAACCAACCCAAACGCCCATCAATCAACAAGTGGATAAAGAAACTGTGGTATATATATAGATATGTGATGGAATACTACTCAGCCATAAAAAGGAATGAATTAATGGCATTTGCAGTGACCTGGATGAGAATGGAGACTATATTCTAAGTAAAGTAACTCAGGAATGGAAAACCAAACACTATGTTCTCATTGACAGGTGGGAGCTAAGCTATGAGGACACAAAGGCATAAGAATAATACAATGGACTTTGGGGACTTTCGGGGAAGGGTGGGGGGGTGTTGAGGGATAAAAGACAAATAGGGTGCAATGTATATGGTTCGGGTGATGGGTGCACTAAAATCTCACAAATCACCACTAAATAACTTACTCCACTAAATAACTTACTCACGTAACCGAACACCACTTGTACCCCAATAACCTTTGGAAAATAAAAAATAATTAAATAAAAAAAAAGAAAATGTGGCACATATACACCATGGAATACTATGCAGCCATAAAAAATGATGAGTTCATGTCCTTCATAGGGACATGGGTGAAACTGCAAACCATCATTCTCAGTAAACTATCGCAAGGACAAAAAACCAAACACTGCATGTTCTCATTCATAGGTGGGAATTGAACAATGAGAACTCATGGACACAGGAAGGGGAACATCACACTCCGGGGACTGGTGTGGGGTGGGGGGAGGGGGGAGGGACAGCATTAGGAGATATACCTAACGCTAAATGACGAGTTAATGGGTGCAGGAAATCAACATGGCACATGGATACATATGTAACAAACCTGCACATTGTGCACATGTACCCTAAAACCTAAAGTACAATAAAATTAAAAAAAAAGTAAAAAAAAAAAGTAAAAAAAAAAAAAACAGTAAAAAAAAAATGTTAACAATAACATCAACTACTGATGAGGCTACAGCACACTGTCATTTTTATTGATGATCATGTAAATTGGTAGAACCCTTTAGAAAAGCACTTTTGTGAAGTATATCGGCAGACATAAAAACATGCACCTCTTTTGGCCATGTTACATAAGCAATTTCTCCTATGAAAATAACTTTAAACATATAAAGAGCATTATTTAAAAATGTGTTTATAGCAGGACTTAAAAATAGTAAATAAATGCAAAAAAAAACATCTAACTGTGAGGGAATTGTTAAGTACTTTGACTTGTTACTATAATGCTCACAAATCTTATGTGAAATACTTTTGATGTGATGTTGAGTAATTTTTTTTTAAAGCTGACTTCTGATTTGACTTTTGATTCTGGCAGTATGGTGCATCAGACCTCCTCGATAACCATTCAATAATCATTGAAAACAATAAAAAGTCTAAATATTCTTTTTTAATTTTAATGATTCTCCAGACACCAAAAACAAGTAAAAGAGGCAATCACTGCTAAGTAAGCCAGCATCGTAGCCCAGCATTTACTCTAATTGCATCTCCCAAATCCTGGTGACCTTGAGCTTGTGATTTAAAAGCTGCCCAGGGTCACAGAGTATGGGAGACAGGAGATACAGCCTATGACCCACCTAAGGAGGAGAATCTAATGGGAGATTCCAACATTAGTCTGTAATCCCAAAGGTCTACACTCTTATCTCAGTGTAAGAGTAAATGAGAAACAGACTCATTCTGCAGAAAAGTAAACAGCAAGATGAGGATAAATAAATCTCCCTTCAAAATATGTAACCACAAGCCAGTTTTCACACAGGTTTATGGTCAGAAGTTATTTGAGTTATAAACTGGCAATACACCAGTCAACATCAGAAGCAAAGACAAACTCTTCTCTGAAGGGACTCAATCTCAAACCAATTCTTAGACAATTTCTACAAATAAAGATTCAAGGAATATGCACTTACAGCAAAATATCACAAAATATCATGAGGAACTTCCAACCAGAAACAACTAACTTCAGACTCAATCTTGCCAGGAATTAAGATATTATCAAACAAAATATACAAAACTAATGCTTAACATATCCAAAGAAAAAAAGAAGCTGAAAAATATAAGAAAGAAAAAAATAATACAAGTCATCTAAACAGATGTGAATATAACCAAATTGAAATTTCCAGAGATAAAAATGTAATCACAAAAATGAAAACTCCAGTGGATGGGATAACTGATCAGATGTGACTCAGGGGAAAAAAATCAGTGAAATAGAATACAGACCTGAATGAATTATGCAAAATGCAACAGAGTAATAAAAGTAGAAAATGTGTAAAGAGATTAAGAGACACCGAAGACAGAGTGAGAATTTCTAACGTATGTCTAATTAAAGTTTCAGAAGGAAATAATAAAGAGAATTTGGAACAAGAAATAGTTTCAGAAATAATGACCGAAAGTTCTCATAACTTTTAAATAAACAGTGATCCTCACCTTTGGGAAGTTCAAAAAATCCCAGGCAAGATAAATAAAAAGAATTCCTTTTCTAGATATAAATCACAGTGAAACTGCAAAACTTCAAAGGCAAAGAGAGGATCTGTAAAGCAGCTAGAAAGTAAAGACATTTCTACAAAGGCATTATAAATAGCCTTATGGTGTGATTTTTCTATATAAGTAATAAACAACAGAAGACAAATGGTATCTTTAAAATGCTGAGTGAAAATAATTCTCAACCAACAATAAAATATGTCTTTAAATTATCTTTCAAGAATAGGAAGTAAAAATAATATACCCAGGTTAACAGAAAGTAACAGAATTGACTACCAACAGGTTTTACTAAACATAATTCTCAAAGGTGAGCTTCATGTCGAAGTTATAGCAAATGAAAAGTCTCCAATACGGAAGGAAATGGTAGGCAAAGATTTCTGTAAGTATGTAGCTAAATCAGAACAAATACTGATTGTATAAAATGACATCTCCTTTTCAAATTAAAGAAAAATCAAACCAACTACTGACAACAATAGCATATAATTTGAGAGAACATCGACTAGATCTGAAGCATTCCAATGTCTTCTTACTGGGGAAAGAGTTAAAAATACTCATTAGCCTTCTATTTTTTTTAAGTATCCATGTTAAAATATCTGGGGTGGATTATGGAAAAAGATGGCCAACTAGATGCTACCAGGAGAAACATCTGCCACCAAGGGACTGAGACATCAGGAAGACTGGTACACTCTGCACAGATCTTTGGAAGGAAGGAGGGAGGACACAGATATTGAGCTGAAGGGAGAGAGAGCTGGGAGCCCTTCATAGGGTACTGTGCACTGGGACTCATTCCTGGACCCTAATGATGCCTGGGGAAGGAGTGACTTGAACAATCAAGGAGCGACCTGCCCTCACATGAACCTCTGGAATCCTAGCAGCAAGAGACCTCCACAACCCCCACGGACAATTGAGCTGGCAGGGAGAGCTGCTGAGAGAGGTGGTAGGGGCAGGACTCCAGCTTGTGCAGAGCCCAGAGGGTTTGGTGCAGGAATGTCTGTAGAGGAGCACAGCCAGTGATGCACAACCCCCAAAGCTTGACATGTTCCCCTAGGAGACTCGCCTTTGGGGCACTGTTGGACCTGAACAGAGCAGGGTGGTCTTACCTATGAGATGGGACCAGACTGATCTGAGTGACCTCCTGTCTGCTGGATTCTTCCAGGGACTCAGCCTGTCCAAGCCTTGTTGAAGCGCAGCCTTGGATGCCCAACCCGGATGCCTCCTGAGGTCATGCATCATAGGTCCTTTGCCAATGTACTGCGGCTGACCATCAGAAAGTTCCAGCAGAGTGGCCCCCACTGATGCATACCAGCCCACCCACACCCTCCCTCTTCCCATTGCAACCTCCCCCATACTGCTTTGCTGGCATGCATTTGCCCATGGATACTCCCCCACTGCTGTGCTGGGTGTGCACACAAGAAGGACCTTGCCTCCCCTCCCATGCCAGCGTGCATGTGCACCCTACCATGCCACTGCTGCAGGCATGAGCTCACCTTTCCCCTGCTGGGCCCCTATTACTGGCACAGACATGTACATGGACACCAGTGGCCTCATCCCCTGACCTGCACTGCCACCACAAATGTGAGCATGAAGGCTGATAGCCCTACACCTGCCAGCACCCCACCATCACACAACACTGCCACTGGTGCAAACATGCACACAAAGGCCAGCGGCCTCACCACTCACCCAACCTTGGCCCCTCCAGCACCAGGTTCCTAATCTCAAGCCAACAAAGATAGAGGCACAATACTAGCCACTCAGAGTTAGAGAATGCAGCCCAAGAGGGCTAAGCTGAGCCTTGGCCCCCTAAAATCTTCTAGAAATGAAGCCACTCAACTGAACCCACCTTATACCACAATCAAACCTTGAGGATATCAAATAAGATAAAAAACAAAAATCCATCCAAAGGACAGGAATCTCAAAGACTGCAGGAACATCATCCCACAAAGATAAATAAATAGTCCAATAACTCTGGAAATTCTGGAAGTCATAGTGGCTACTTACCTCCAAACGCCTGCACTAATTCCATAGCAATGGTTCTTAACAAGGCTGAAATGGCTTAAAAGACAGAAATCGAATTTAAAACATGGACAGGAATGAAGATCACAAAGATTCAGGAGAAAGTCAGACCAATCCAATGATTCTAATGATTACAATAAGAGTATACAGGAGATGAAAGATGAAATAGCCATTTTAAGAAAGAACTAACTGATCTGATAGACCTGAAGAACTCAAGAATTTCAGAAAACAATTGCAAGTATTAACAGCAGAATCAACCAGGCTGAGGAAAGAATCTCAGATCTCGATAACTGGTTATCTGAAATAACTCTGCCAGACAAAAATTTAAACAAAAAGTTTAATGAAGAATGAGTGAAACCTCCAAGAAACATGGAATTACGTAAAGATGTGAACTATATGACTCATTGGCATCCTTGAAAGAGAGGAAGAGAAAGCAAGCAACTTGGAAAACAAATTTTAGGATGTCATCTATGAAAATTCCCTCCGCCTCTCTTGAGAAGCCAACATTGAAATTCGGGAAATACAGAGAACGCTTGTGAGATACTACACAAGATAAGCACCCCCAAGAAACACAGTCATCAGATTCTCCAAGGCCAAAATGAAAGAAAAAATGTTAAAGGCAGCTAGAGAAAAGGAGCAGATAACCTACAAAGGGAACTCCGTCAGGCTACCAGTGGAACTTGCAACAGAAATCCTACAAGCCAGAAGAGACTGGGTGCCTATATTCAGCATTTTAAAACAAAAGAAATTCCAAGTAAGAATTTCATCCATATCAAAACTAAGCTTTGTAAGCAAAGGATAAATAAGATCCTTTTCAGACAAGCAAATGCTAAGGGAATTCATTACCAAAAGACCTATCTTACAAAACGTCCTGAAGGAAGTGCTAAATGTGGAAAGGAATGACTGTTACCAACCACAAAAAAAAAATCACAACTAAGTACATAGACCATCAACACAATAAAGCAACCACACAAA
Source organism: Nomascus leucogenys (assembly GCF_006542625.1). NCBI lineage: Eukaryota > Metazoa > Chordata > Mammalia > Primates > Hylobatidae > Nomascus > Nomascus leucogenys. The sequence goes on from NC_044386.1 coordinate 55,078,567, forward strand.
CAAGTGTGTATAATAACCAGCTAACAGCATGACGACAGGATCAAATTTGCACGTAACAATATTAAGCTTGTATGTCAACAAGCTAAATGCACAATTAAAAGGCACAGTGGCAAGTTGGATAAAGAAGCACAACCAAATAGTATGCTGTCTTGAAGAGCTCCATCTCATATGCAACGACACTCATAGGCTCAAAGTAAAGAGATAGAGAACAATCTACCAAACAAACGGAAAACAGAAAAAAGCAAGGGTTGCTCTTCTAATTTTAGATAGAACAGACTTTAAACCAATGTTAAAAAAGGACAAAGAATAGCAACATATAATGGTAAAGCGTTCAATTCAACAAGAAGACCTAACTATCCTAAATGTATATGTACCCAAAACAGGAGCACCCATATTCATAAAGCAAGTTCCTAGAGACCTATGAAAACACTTGGATAACCACGCAATAACAGTAGGAGACTTCAACATCCCTCTGACAGTGTTAGATTATCAAAGCAAAAAGCTAACAAAGATATTCAGGACCTGAACTTGACCAAATGGACCTAAAGACATTTACAAAAACTCCCCACCCAAAATCAACAGCATGTACATTTTCTCATCTGGACATGGCACACACTCTAAAATTGACCACACAATCAGCCATAAAACAATCCAAATAATCCCCAGCAAATTAAAAAAAAATCATAGCAAGCACACACTTGGACCACAGAACAATAAAAATAGACATCAATGCTAAAAATAAAATCACTCAAAACTATACAATTACATAGAAATTAACAGCCTGCTCCTGAATGACTCTTGGGTAAACTTTTATTGTTTCATTGTTAAGGCAAAAATGAAGTAATTCTTTGAAACATATGAGCACAAAAATATACCAGAATATTTGGGACATGGCTAAAGCGGTGTTAAGAGGGAGGTTTAGAGTGCTAAATGCCCACATCAAACAGTTAGAAAGATCTCAAATTAATAATGTAACATTACACCTAGGGGAACTGAGAAACAGAAGCAAAACAACTCCAAAAGGTAGGATAAGACAGGAAGTAACCAAAACCAGTTAAACTGAAGAAAACTGAGACATGAGAGAAAAAAATAAAATAAAATAAATAAACAAATCCAGGGGTTGGTTTTTTTGAAAGACTACTACTAGACCACTAGCTAGACTGATAAGAGAGAAGATCAAAATAAACACAATCAGAAAAGACAAAGGGGACATTACTACCGCCCCATAGAAACAAACAAACAAAAAAACCCTCAGACACTACTATAATTACTTCTATACACACAAGCTAGAAAACTTGGAAGAAACTGATAAATTCCTGGACCCATATAACCTCCCAAGATTGTACCAGGAAGCAACTGAATCCCTGAACAGATCAATCAATAACAAGTTCTAAAATTGAATTGGTAATAAAAATTCTACCATCCAGAAAAAAATCCTAGGACCAGAAGGATTCAAAGTCAAATTTTACCAAATGTATAAAGAGGAGCTAGTACCATTCCTACTGAAACTGTTCAAAGGAAAAATTGAGGAGAGACTCCTCCCTAACTCATTCATTGAGACCAGCATTACCCTGATACCAAAACCTGGCAGAGACACACATTTAAAAAAAAAAAAATTTAGGCCAATATCCTTGATGAACATAGATGCAGAAATCCTCAACAAAATACTAGCAAACTGAATCCAGCAGCACTTCAAAAAGCTGATCCACCATGTTCAAGTAGGCTTTGGTATGCAAGGTTGGTTCAACATACGCAAATCAGTAAGTGTGATTCATTGTACAAACAAAAATAAAAATATAAACCACGTGATCATCTCAATAAATGCAGAGAAGACTTTCAATAATATTCAACATTGCTTTATGTTAAAAACTATCAACAAACTAAGCATGAAAGAACATACTTCAAAATAATAAGAGCCATTTATGAAAAACCCACAGTTAACATCATACTGAATGGGCAAAAGCTGGAAGCATTTCTCTTGAAAACCAGAACAGGACAAGGAGGCCCTCTTTTACCACTACTATTCAGCACAGTACTGAAAGTCCCAGCCAGAGCAATCAGGCAAGAGAAAGAAATAAAAGGCATCCAAATAGGAAGAGAGGAAGTTAAACTATCTCTCTTTACAGATGATTATATGATTCTATGCCTAGAAAATCCCACAGTCTCTACCTAAAAGCTCCTTGATCTGATACACAACTTCAGCACAGTTTCAAGATACAAAGTCAATATACAAAAATCAGTGGCATTCCTATACACCAACAACATCCATGCTGAGAGTCAAATCAAACACACAATCTCATTCACAATAACCACAAAAAAGAATAAAATACCTAGGAATACAGCTAACCAGGGAGGTGAAAGATCTTTACAATAATTACAAAACACTGCTCAGAGAAACCAGAGATGACACAAACAAATGGAAAAGCATTGCATGCTCATGGATAGGAAGAATCAAGATTTTTTTTTTTTTTTTTGAGATGGAGTCTTGCTCTGTGGCCCAGGCTGGAGTGCAGTGGCACGATCTCAGCTCACTGCAAGCTCCGCCTCCTGGGTTCACACCATTGTCCTGCCTCAGCCTGAGTAGCTGGGACTACAGGTGCCCACCACCATGCCTGGCTAATTTTTTGTATTTTTAGTAGAGACAGGGTTTCACCGTGTTAGCCAGGATGGTCTCCATCTCCTGATTGGGTGATCTGCCCACCTCGGCCTCCCAAAGTGCTGGGATTACAGGCGTGAGCCACTGTACCTGGCCAAGGAAGAATCAAGATTGTTAAAATGGCCATAGTTCCCACAGCAATTTACAGATTCTATCAAACTGCCAGTGACATTCTTCACAGAATTAGGAAAAACTATTTAAAAATTCATATGGAACCAAAAGAGCCTGAATAGCTGGAGGCATCACATTACCTGACTTCAAACTATACTGCAAGGCTACAGTAACCAAAACAGCATAATCCTGGTACAAAAACAGAAACACAGACCAATAGAACAAAATGGAGATCCCAGAAATAATGCTGCATGTCTATAACCATGTGATCTTGAACAAAGTCAACAAAAACAAACAATGGGGAAAGGACTCCCCATTCAATGAATGGTGTTGGGATAACTGTCTAACCATATGCAGAAGATTGAAACCGGACCCTTTCCTTTCACCATATATAAAAATATATGCAAGATGGATTAATGACTTAAATGAAAAAGATAAAACTATTATAAAAAGCCCTGGAAGATAACTTAGGAAATACCATTCTGGACATAGGTGCCAAAAGCAATTGCAGCAAAAACAAAAATTGAGGAGTGAAACCTAACCAAAGAGCTTCTTCACAGCAAAGTAAACTATCAACAGAGTAAATAGACAACCCACAGAATGGAAGAAAATTTTTGCAAAGTATGCATCTGACAATGGTCTAATATCCAGAATCTATCTAAAAATGAAACAAATTAACAAGCAAAAACAATCTCATTAAAAAATGGGCAAAGGACATGAAGACACTTTCCCAAATAAGACATGTACGTGGCCAACAAGCATATGAAGAAAACACTCAACGTCATGAATCATTAGAGAAATGCAAATCCACAGTGAGATACCATCTCACACCAGTAGAATGGTCATTATTAAAAAGTCCAAAAATAACATATGCTGGTGAGGTTGCAGAGAATAGGGGAATGCACACATACTGTCAGTGGGGCTGTAAATTACTTTAGCCATTGTGGAAAGCAGTTTGTTTATTTCTCAAAGAACTCAGAATTACCATCCAACCCAGCAATCCCATTGGATATACACCCAAAGGAATATAAATTATTCCACCATAAGGATATACGCACTTGTATGTTCATTACAGTACTATTCACAATAGCAAAAACATGAAGTCAATCTAAATGCCCATCAACATAGACTAGATAAAGAAAATACAGTACATATACACCATGGAATACTACACAGCTATAAAACAGAATGAGATCATGTCCTTTGCAGCAACATGGATGGAACTGGAGGCCACTGTCCTAAGTGAACGAATCCAGCAACAGAAAACCTAACACTGCATGTTCACCCTTATAAGTGGGAATTAAACATTGAATACATATGGACACCAAAAAGGGAACAGATTCTAGGGCCTACTTGAGGGTAGAGGGCCGGAGGAGGGTGAGATCCTACAGTACCTCCTAGTCAGGATGGTAGGTACATATTCTTTATTACTATCCTTTAAAACCTTCAAAAGACCATGAATATTATGAGTATTTAATACTTACTTAAAATAAGTATAGTTTAACCCTTTTCTTGTTTGCCCTGAGAACGCTTGCCAGTGATACTTGCAGCTGCAGCATTTACCCCAAGATAATTTTGCCACAAAATATCTCACTTTTATGATTATTTTTGCATTATTCTAGTATATCACCTTTGAAAACAAAAGACATTATTCTATTTAGAGCATTTTGTTTTTAGTAGTGGTATTTACACTTACAAAATACAATTTTCAATCGCTGAAAATGTCAAATCTTAGAAAACGTAGCATTCTTACACGTGATGTTAACACTGTTCTCGAACAGTTGTTGGCCAAAGATTCATTTGATGAATCTGATTTTTCTGAAATAGATGATTCTGATGATTCAGACAATTCTGATGCTAGTTCTGTTTAGAAATAACTCCCATTACAGTTTTTGTCTTTTATTTTCACATTGAAAATCAGTCAGATTCGCTACAGCCTCAAAGAGCGTGTTTATGTAAAAATAAATGAGCTCTGGCAGTGAGCTGCACTTATTTTTTTTTCTAAACAGGAAAAGGGTTAAAGCCTGTATAGAAAATTTTATATACAATAGAAATACAATTACATAACCCAAATAGACAAAGAGGAAAGACTAAAGAAATTTGCCAAAATGCCCAAAAGAAAAAAATCAATTAAGGGGGAAGGCCAAATGGGAATTTTCCCTTGATCTATTTTTCCTATGTTTTACAAATTTCATATAGTACATTAATTTTATGATGACAAAGTAAAATATTGTCTTAGTTCATTCTATAGTTATATTACATGATGTCACTAAATCTGATGTTTTTTAAAAAAGCATTTATTTTCTAGCCACCATAAAATATTCAGAAGAATAGCAAATTTATTAGTAGCACCTCTGAGTAGCCCTTCTGAGGATCAAGGATGCTACATGCTCCCGCTCCATAACTAAAGGGTAAATAACTCCACTGGCATCCCATGAAATGTTGCTCTTGAAAGTTCCTGCTCCTTGTGGCCCACAACCAACCACTTATCTTGGCAAATCTGACAGTTCATCTTTTGTAATATCTCCTGCCTCCATTCCTCCTCCCCATCATTAATGAATTGTACCCCGAGTGACCAGGTTGTTCTCCCTATCCACCTGTCTGAAATCATGCTATGTTCCTTAATGCAAATGCGTCCTAACTCTGAAAACAGCTTGGCTTATTCACTGATTCCAAGTACATGCACAGAACCTCTCCACCACCCCAAGGGCTGTGCCATGCTTTTCCTCCTGGCTCCTCTCCACACATCTGTCCTTCCAGGATTGGCTCAAACTTCACCTTCTCTGTAAGTTTTTAGACCAACCCACACTCCACTAGATTTTCCCTTCTTGAAACTTCCATTTTTGGCCTTTATCTTTTGGTGCTTTGTATTAAAATTACCAATATTTGCTCTAACCTGTTTTTCAACGTACTTTTTGTATTTAATTTTGGCTCTCAAGCTCTAAGCATTCAATGCCATTCATCTATTGACAATTCTCAGCCTAGCTAACCTATCAGCACCCATCTTTCATGCTTTAGCATGGTATTTCTACACTTACCAGAAGTTTTGAGATTCTGAGGTTTTCTCTATGATGTAGTTCAACTCCAGGCTAACCTTTACAAATCAGTTGCAAACTCTTTACACTGAAGAAAAGTATAGGGGACATATCTTTATCTCATCTAGGGAATGAGGACCGCAGTAGACCATCCCCAAAAACAATGCTACAGAAAAAAAAATGTAGGAGAATAAGGATTTGATTTCAGGATGAAGATGTAGTCCCTCATTCAGATTCCCACAAAACATACCTACTCACTGAACTAACTACCCCTCCTTGGCAAAAAAAAAAAAAAGAAAGAAAGAAAAGAAAAGAGAAAAGAAAAGGAGAAAGAGAAAACAGTAGCTTCCCCCATTAGAGCAAGCCCTGAGCAGTTGGCTCTTTTGCCTAATTGATAGCAGGAATTGGCTGGAAGGCCCGTGGAAGAACAAATTTAGCACATCTCTTTAATCTCTTAATTGTTGTCAAATTTCTGAAACAAAAATACTTTCCAGAAATCTAGCTAGCTCAATTTGGAGTTCACTTATAGCCAAGCAGACTGAAGGTACTTCCTTGACCATAGCTTAAACTACTGATCTTTCACCAGACACTGGACTTTGGTGGTAGCCAGCTAACCACACTCTAAGTGTCTGTCGTCTGAAGCAAGACAAATCAATGAATTTCTATAAAATCTCTTTAGGCAACCAGATAAACATTTTAATTCAATAATTAAATGGAACATTTGGTTATAGAATAACCTGTTTGGGGCAAAAGCCAGTGGTTCTCAAGGGTATTGTACTTGGACCTATTTAATGCCACCTTCATATACAGCTGCACACCAAAGGAGTGCATAGATCATTAGGGAAAAAAATAAATTCCTCTCCACTCGTCAAAGAACAAATAAGAGTAGCTATGAGGGGCAGAGTCTTTTACCACTCTCTTTTAAATAATTAATGGCATAAATGCAGCTGCTATTCCTGGATGACCCTAGTCAGAAGCATCTCAGTCACCATCCTTTACTGCTCTGTCACCTGAAAGGGGTGGAGCTGAGAAGTCATTAGCTGTCATGCACCTGAAACCACCTGGAGCTGTCAGGCCAGCAGCTCTCCATCACAACTCTACAGTAAGGACACAGCTATCTTTCTTTGTCCATTAGAGATCATTCTAGTTCTTGTCTGTAGTTCAGGATAACTGAACTATAAGATAAAATGTTATTTTATCTTGATACAATATATAAGCTTGTCAAATTGTTCTACATATGTAAGTGGCCTTTTAAAATAAGGAAAACCAGAAGGGAAATCTTTGTATGGCCTTGCAATCTATCCAAGTCTCCTTATAGGCACAAAGCCTGCCTACTTCCTGCATATAAAGGACTGGGGCTGAGTGCTCTTCCCTCTGCTGGTTTTGTACCCAAGTCACTGCATAGGGCATGGATTTTCACTGATGCTTGGAGTCAAAACGAGGGCCAGAGGGCACTACTACACTATGGTTAGGTATGAGAAATACCTTGGTGTCCATTTTGCATGCCCTCTTCTCTTCACCAAAAGCACTGTAAAGAGTGGGATTTAAAAGGCAAGGTAATGGGACTAGTTTAGTGGGAAGATAATGTCGAACTTTCTATATTCAGTCTCAAGGCATGTGTGTTTGCTAATGAGAAGTTTATTAAGTCTTTTCCATTTAAAAAGGGATGATTTTCCCTTTAATCATCCTGTAAAACAGGCATTATATCTCCTTTTCTGCAGATGAGAAAACTAAGGTAAAGTAACTTGCTCAAAGTCAGACGAAACAGCTCCTGATGAAGGCAGATTCAATCCTTAATTTTCTGACTCTCAAACCAGTGCTTTTTGCACTAGAGTATCCTACCCCTCTGTACCTTATATTCTCTCAGTAATGCATGCGGACCTGCCATCCATGAATTTATGCAGACACTTTTATAATTTCAGATTTACAACGTAACCAACTCCAACCAACTTGGAGTAACTAGTTCCACAAGACTGGAAAAATGGAAAGCAAAATTTTTCTCCTTCCTCCCTCCCTCCCTCCCTTCCCTCATTCTCTCCTTTCCTTCTTTTATTTAAGGGGGGTATTAATGTATTGCTCAAAGGAAACCTTCCTATTTCTAGCACTTCCCCATTTCTCCATTCTAGAAAAATGTTTGTGCTCACTCACTTCACTTTTTATAAATTTTTATCACATCCCTTCTCAGCCTTTGACTCTTCACACTGTTCAAGATTTCACTCAACCATACCTTGCCACCTCTAGTCCAGGGCAGACACAGCTTAGATTGGCAAAACCTATGTGACAGCTCATTATCACTGACTGCTCTACTCTAAGAAACTCAGAGTTAGCTCAACACAAACAGCATTTCTGTTTCCAGCTCCTTCATTTAATCCCATGCGTTATTTAGGTATATATAAGGCTTTTCTCTGTTTAAGTGTAAACCTCTTTTGGGTTAAAGTTGTATTCCTTTCTGCCTCGTCTTACAGCATCTAGTCTAGGGTCTAAAAACTCAGTTGCTAAAGAGTAAATATTTACAAAATGAACAATTATCCCTTTGGTTGCACTAAGTTCTCCCATCTCTTTGGCCATTTTAACACCTTTTATCAGAAATTCTTTGATTTCAAGGTCGGAAGCTTTAGAGAGACTTTGAGATGTCGATTGTTGTTGTCTTGTCCACAGGTATGGGTGCTATATTCCAGCTTACTTCTAAGCCCTGACTGACAGTGTCTGGCATCTTACTGGACTTTATGACCACATGGCTTAGATAGGTTCATAGTGACAGGATTAATTCCCTGGTGCATGGTTAATAAATCAGAATGTTTTGGTCCATAACACATATCTACACAAATAAGTATTTTCAAAAGTGTTTTTTCATATTTCTCTCACAAACATTTGTATGCTATTTTTCTTCCCATTTCCATAGCCTGTGAGATGTTCCTACCATGTATTCCAGCATCCCGCTGTTTCACTTCATCAGTAAATAGAGTGTCACATATAAACATATAGATCACAAGACATGCCCTTCTACAGATAATTTATCACACTCTTTACAAAGAAAAAAATCCAGATTCCATTTAACACCAGGGCTCACACTTCCTTCCCTAAATAACCCATTTGCCTCTCCATCTGCCTGAGACTAAAAAAGATGGGCTGGCTCTTACCCTTCAGTAAGTTGTAACTTCAACCTATCTTAATTTAAATTATCCAAATAGAGCAGGCCTATCATTTTATCCTCACGTTAAGAGGGTTCTCATTTTTATTGTCTTGAGTAAAAATAGATAGTACTATCGACCTGGATTTGTAGAAAGTTCTTCTCAAGTAACTCAAATCCAAATATTCATGATAGAAAATGTATCTGATAATTGTTAGTGCCATTTTTGACAGATGTTCAATAGGTAATAATGATCTGCTGCTTTGACTAATCCAGCCAAATCAGCAGCTTTAGACAGAATCCAAAGGCCAGTTTGGGAGCACTGCCAATATTTATTCCAAGGGATTTTAACAATATAAGTCTTCAACTAAAGAGAGAGTGAGAAAGACATGAATTATCAGACTATTATTCCAATAACTGAGCATAGCATACCTAAAAAAAAGAAAAAAGCTGGACAGAAAACAAAAGCAAAACAAAAAAAAAATATGGCCAGTATAATCATCGGTAGGCTCAATATTTACCAGTTTGTGTGCCATCTGAGCTATTTCCTTTCATCAACCATGCACATGGCATTTTTATTCTCGGGGGACATTATCGCCATGACAACTTTATCAGACTAAACAGTGAAATGCAGCTCTTGGAGCGATCTCAATTTGGGCATGGTTTAGAATATTATTTATGTTATTCTTTTATCAACATCCTTTGGTGTGCCCAACAGGGATGAGGACATTTTTTAAATGACTATTAAAATCACAATAAAAAATGTAAAAACTTTACAAAGAGAAAAGAAATAAGCTATTAGGCTGAAAAATGGGCAATCAAAGGAGCTATTGTGCCTGGCAGATGGAGAAGCAGCAGGTGCTGTGGTGTGACGGGACCTTGCTTCCCATCATGCACGCTCTACAATGATGCAGGCTGACAGGGAAGGGAATTAATGTGTCAGAGCAGGTACTTTCTGTCCATTAGCTGATTCCCAATACGTCCTCACAGACTGCTACCCGTGGCTCTTTGATAAAATGGCTTACAATGCACAGCTCCAAAAGTGGTATTGGGAAGGACAGCTGTGAGCGACTCTCCCTTCAATGCCTCAGCTTAACAGAGTGTGAGTGACCAAGTAAACACTTCTCCACCCCAAACTGGGATTAGTGATTTCAGTCCATGAATAAATTATTCGACTACAGATGCTATGAATACATTATTGTGACCAAGGGCCACAAGCTCTCAGTGTGGGGGATGGATGGGGACACTGATGAGGAGAATTCTCAAGGTAACAAATTAGCTTTCAAACAAATGAGAGTTGGAAAGGCCTGAAAGAATGCTCACCTCTCTGCTTTCAGAGAAAAAAAAAAGCCAAATTATGAAGGAGCCACGTGAATTAGAGGGTCAGTTTAGACAGACATAATACATTAAACGTGGTAAACCCGGATACTCTGAGGCTTTGTCATGTGTCAGGCTGGTTTCCTTTCTTTTTTTTTCTATCTTCCCATTTTTTTCTCTCCTTTTTAATCTTGAGCTTGTGTTCCAATTCTGCAACACAGTCACCTGTGAAAACTCAAAATGAGACTGAAATAGAAACAGGTTAAAATAAAATGGGTACAGTTGATAAGATTAGCTCTTTCCATACCTTTGTCCAATAAACTAATTGAATTGCCAAATTGTTTATTAGCTTTGGCTAAGACAACCAAGACAACTGGATTAAGAAATGATAGACTTTTTGCTTTCTTTCCATTTTCCAATCTGAATTGAAAATCCAGGGCTGGCTATCCCACTCATGATGTTTACTTATCAAAGGAAAGATGAGCATGGATTGGCATTTATGTTAAAATGTTGGAAACTACATACACATCAGAGGAATGTTAGCAATCTAAGGACTCAAATCTAGCCTTCCTCATTCCCCTAATACAAATAAGGGACATGTTATTCTACCTCATAAAATCTTGTATTTTTTCTGCATAGCACTTATTACATTGTCATGAATAAATACTTTTCATTTAATATCTGTCAAACCCCACTAAATTCTGACATGAAGAGGAAAAAGATGGATACATCTTGCTTACCATTGTATACTCAGAATTTAGCAAAATACTGGTCCCCTGGTAAAAGCTCAGTAAGTATTTGTGGAAAGAAAAAAAAAAGAATAAAGGAAGAAGATGAATAAAGTGAGAAAAAGAAAAAAAGAGACCAAGGGAGGACCCAAAGGATGAGGAACAATCTTCAGCATCTCTCTATTTTTGCATGTCTTCTTTAGCACCCTCTATAAAAGCCTTCAACTCCTTGAGATGCCTAAACAAATTCTACATTTTTTAAGGAGGAAGAAGAGAAAAGAAAGAGGAAGAGAATACATCTAAGTTGACAATTATAGGAGAGATATCATTGAATGGCATCCAAGGACATTTGGCAGTTCAAAGTCAATAGCCAGGTATTTACAGCCTTGGTCTTGAAATCAATTTCATAAAGAGATGATGGAAATCAGAATATTTTAGTCAGACTGGAATGGGTTTTAGCCTATTCAGAGACCATACCCAGAAAGTTTAAAATTATCCTTGGATGTCTTGTGGTTCTTATCACATATGTTTGGAATGAACATCCAAATTTTATACTGCAGGACATTTTACTCAGATCAGATCACTCTTTTATTCACGTCCCTACTTAAATCAAATATGAGTGTATTGACTACATAGGATTATACAATGATAACACATGTTTTAAGAGACAGGGTCCTGCTGTGTTGCCCAGGTTTGAGCACAGTGGCTATTCACAGGCGAGTAGTGATAACCTATTTTAAGTGTTGAAGTAAAACAGTGGATACTATGAATCTGGTGGGAATTGTGATACCAATGATAACAACATCTAAACTTCACAGCACCTCATAGTTTCCAGAATGACTTAATATTATTTTACTTAAACCTTATTAAATCTTTGAGTGAGCAAAAGATTTACTAGCCATGTCACACAGGTAATTACTTAACCTCTCTGTCCCTTAGTTTTCTCTTCTAAAATTATATTAGGTTGATCAAAGATTAAGATAATGCATGAAAAATACTGTGCTCAATAAATGCTAACCATTATTATTATCATTAGTAAGTAGCACCGATACCACCAACTCCATTTTATAGATCATAAAAGAGCCTCAAAACGTTAAATGATTTCACCGCCTGTTAAGTGGTGGCCTCAGAACCTTCATTTCAATTTCTGAAACCATCTCACTTTGTACTATGCCAATTTGACTCTGAACTCTACTTGACTTTAAGACCTAAGTTTGAGGATATGTGGCCCCATCGGAACAGCCTTCATTACAGGATCCTAGGGACAGGAACTTGGTATGGAGCCAATGCATCATGCCAGCAGTGACAAGGTCCTGGAACACCAGGCCTGCTAAAGAGGTCACTCAATATCAAGTGCTTCCCAAAGCCTCCAGAGAACCTGACACTGTGGCTTTCCTTCTTTTCCCTGTCAGTTTCAAAAGAGACAAGCTTCTAGGCCTGAAAATGATGTGCCTGTGTGACTATTCCATGCTGCTGAAATTGACAGAGGCTGAAACTGATGAAAGTAACCAATTTGCCAATTTCAGCAAAGGGACCACTTTGAAGGCAGAGATTGACTAAATCTATACCTTTCCACTTGATCAGAAAATTTAATTTTTTCCTCACTTTAAAAAAAGTTTTGTGTTTACTCTCAAAAATTATTTTGGATTGTTCTCTAGACACAGTTTGAATTGGCCTGACAGTTGAAGCAGATGGTCAATTCCATCAAAATTCAATCTAATGTATTATTTTGCAGAACTTTTACATTGGATTGACTAATCAGTTTATCCAAAATGGTTTTTAAAAAGTTGAAAAATGTGGAATCTAAATCCTGCTGCTTGTGAGTTTTGATACATTCCATGAAAACCACATAGCTTTGATTTGCCAAACACCCAGTCAAATCACTCCAAAAATCACTATTGCATTTTTCAAATATCTGATTTTGAGATATTTTTTATTTTAACTGACACATAATTGTATATATTTATGGGATACATAATAATATTTCAATATATGTATACATTGTATAATGATCAAATCAGGGTAATTAGCAAATCCATCATCTCAAACATTTACCATTTCTTGTGGTGACAGCATTCAAAATCCTCTCTTCTAGCTGTTTTGATATATACATTATTGTTACCTGTATTCACCCTACTATGCAATAGAACAGAGAACTTATTCCTCCTAACTGTAACTTTGTACCTCTTGACCAATCTCTCCTTCTTCCCACCTTGAGAGATTTTTGATTGATTAAATCAAAATGACTTGTAGAGGTTTAAAAATATACTAGGGGAAGCAGGTTCTATTTACCAGTTGTATGACATTGTCTGAGTTACCAGCCTTTGATTCTTAGCCTTTTCCCCTATAAAATGAGAAGGTTGGACTACAGCTGCGTTTTCCAAAGTGTGTTCTTTAGAAAAGTACTTTCATGAGACATTAATAGGTATAACAAAAGAAATCATGAGTAAGTAGCTTTGGAAAACACTACTTTAATATGTCTGTCGACAGGAGGACTTCCCAGAGCCTGTATTATCTCAACATGATTCATGGATATGAATCTCAGTCACAAACTCTGATGCATAATTAACTATGCTATCTAGATCTCAACCTGCCAAACTGATGATAATCTTCTCTTCAGTAATGTTGGGGTCTTGGTTCTAGAATCTTCACAGACATGGGTAGCCTATCTTGTCCTAAGTCGTCAGTCCACCAAGTTTGTTTCTAGAGCAGTCTACATTAGGGATCAGCAAGCTTTTACTGTAAAGGACAAGACAGAAAATCATTTAGGCTCTGCAGGCCGTTTAGACTGTTGTAACTATCTGCTACTTCTCAGTTCTATCATTGTTTTGTAAAAGTAGCCATATACAATATGTAATATGTACAAAACTTTTTAAAACCATTTTAAGATGTAAAAACTAACCTTAGCTTGTGTCCTATAGAAAAACAGATTCTGGGCTAGATTTGACCTGCAAGGTGCAGTTTGCCAGCCTCCGGTCTACATGGTTGGTTCCAAGATGCTCCGTGCCATGCTTGCAAGATTTCACATGGTCTCATCTACCTTAACATACCCACAGCCATTACTTCTTAGAGGTCCTACCACCACATCATCTCTCTTCAGGGAATAGGGTACAGGCTTGTTTTCTTCTAAGACCTCCAGACTTCTCTAAGTGTGTTCACTACCTTTCACCTCCTTCTCAAGCGTCAATGAATTCACAAGGAAATTAGTCTCCTTTCACATTTTGACAATAACTCCAAACCTTCCTCCCTCTTCAGGTTATCTCTGCTTTCCATCCTTCATAAATCTCCCTGAGACAGTGATAACAGGACCTCATTCCATGGGAGGAATTGGAAGCTACAGGATAGAAAACCTTTGGCTAGGAATAAAAGAAACCTAGAAGCAATCTCATTCTTGAGATTACTTCTTTGGTTTCTGAGGCATGATCTATTTCGGTTATCCTATCCTCTGATCCCTATTCTCTCTCCTAGTCCTGTCTCCCCTTCCCACCATCTGTATATAGAAACAAAGCATCTGTGTCTCTCTCTACTTCCTTATAGAACTCAAAGAGCTCTCTACATCCTACAACTGCAACTTTGTGTAGCTGACTCCAAATGTAAATTTATTGTTCTGAACTCCCAGCATCTAGTTTGTTGATTCATTCATTTATTATTCATTCATTCAATATTTATTGAGTACCTACTAAGTGTCTGGCTCTATGAGAGATATGGAGTACACGATGTGAGCAAAAGAAGACGTGGTCTTCTACTCCACGAACCTTAATGCCTAATAGAAGAGGTAGATATCCCACAAGTAAACAGACAAAAATATAGTTAAATATAGTTCAAAATAAGTAAGTTCTATGAGTAGAATAACCAACCATCCTTTTTTGCATATTGCTATCCTAGATTTAGTTCTGAAAGACCTGCATCCCAGACAACCCCCCAGTCCTGGACAAACAGGAATAGTTGATCACTCTAAATGGGTAAAAACTAGGTGGTAGGAAAAAACAAAATCAAATAAATAAAGTCATATGAAGAAAGAAAGGAAAGGAAAACCCGAGCAAAAGGAATAGTTTGTTTGCCAAAAGCTTGGGATATTTAGAAAACTTTAAAAAAAAAAAAAAAAAGCTATTTTAGCTAACGCATATTGATCACAGTAGATGGTAAGTTGAGATAAAAGGTGAGAGGCAGGAATGACTTACATCATAGTTCCTGCTAAGAAGTCTGGGTCGTATGTAAATGTAGTAGAAAACCATTGTCTAATTTTAAAAGAAGACTTTCAAAATATTTACTGAGCCCCTGTTTTTGGCCTAGCCCATGGCCACTCATAGATACCCCAAAATATTAATAATTCTTGCTTTAAGACATACACAGTCTATCAGATGAGACCGTTCTTGACGTAACCAACTGTAATACAGGGAATCGAGTGCTAAAGCAGGATCAACAGTGAGAAAGGAATTCTGAAGTGAAGTAAATGGCTTCACCTATTCTTTCCACCTAAGGAATTTTTCAGGCTCTTCCTCTGAACTTCTGCTTCAAATTTTCCAACAGTCATTTAGTTTTGCCATTTGTGTACAATGTTCTCATATGTTTGTCTGCTTAATCTGAGGCCAATGGAGTGGTAACCTGGGTTGATAATCTCCCTGGAGTTAATTTACAATTCTCTCCAGATACAGGCTTTTTGTTGGCTTCTCTTGACCCCACCCACTATATCCAGGACAGTAAGAGATCCCGTTTCTACACACTCCAGGACCTCATCGAGTACTGCAGGCCATGTTCCTCCAGGAAGGGAAAGACAGTCTAAGGCAATAACCCAAGGCACGCGTTTTACATCTGCAGGTGCAGTCACAGCCCATCTACATGTTGATGTTTGAAACTTTAAAGAAAGTCCAGTACGCCTTCATGAAAACCTGTAAGAGATGCTACAGACTTTGATTTCTCGCTCAGGTCTTATCTAGAAATGATGCATTTCATCAGCCTGCATAAACAACTCTGCAAAAGAGAATGGAGTTTTTGACAGACATTTTCATGCCATGGAGTGAATACTCCATCATAATAAGGCAGAGTATGGTTGTTAACTGCTGTGTTATTAGCACAGGGAAATCAAAATTACTTCTCATCATTTGTCCCATGTGAAAAATACCCTTATTTAAATGTCCTGAGATTGCTCGCAACCAAGTCCAAGGATCAGAATCGGTCTACAAATTTGCCTTTGGTTAGTATGATAATGAGACTTCAACTGCACACCAAATAATTTTATTTATTAAAATTTATGATTGTACATTAGTGAGTTCAGTAGTATTCATGAGGTCTTGAAGCCATAACTTACAGCCTCAACTTCACCTTCTTCTATACATTTTACTTTTAGAAACTGCAATTTAAATGCAGATAGCTATATAAATTTCAACTCCTGACCTGAAATATTTTCACCAATGTATGCTATGATTAATTGGCACTTCAGAGCTCTGTTTGTTCCCTGGGGATCCTCTGTTTTGTAGCCTGTGAGACAGAATGATAGCCTCTTCTCTACCAATACACATTCTCTGCAGCATTCAAAAAGTAACATCTCACAGCAATGGTGGGCATTTAATCTTGATTCTCTATCACAGCTTGTTTTTAAGTTACATCCAACAGCCAGCAAAGCTCTCACTTTGTGAAGGCCACTCTGAGTTTCGAGTTTCTCAGTCACCTTCCTTTTTATTTTTAAAGGTGAAGCTCAGAATCCCTATGTCCATCACTGCTGAGTGTTGACAAGCCACAAACACTGACACTGACAGTAGTTAAAATGCAGCTGGTTTAATGCTGACATATTGCTGTCTTTGAGGGCTGGTTTATATGTGTTCATTTATAATCTAATTGCATGTCCACTTTTAAAAATCAGCTCCCAGTGTGGAATGGATAAAAATACAATTACCAAATGATATGCGTAATCATTCAGTGCTGTTAGTCCTGAAAGGTGATATTGCAGTGACATTGAGAAAATTAGATCTATTCTTCATACAATTATATAGCTACACTTTCACTCTAATGCCATTCTAATTGGGAAGGAGCATTGAAATGTGAAGCTGGGTGCATTTCACTCTCTAATTGTCACTGAGGAACTCATTCTTAAGATAGGTTTCTGGAAAAAGACAGTTGCCAGAAAGCTTTGATAATCCCAAATGTTCATCATTGATTTCATGGTAGATAAAGCTTGTTTTCCTCCTATGAAACCTAGATTGCACTGAAAGCTCACTAGACATAGAGATTTGAGTGAATGCTTGCAATATATTTAATATATTTCTATTTTTGCAAAGAAAAAATCCATATGAAAATGCTCCCCTTATTTTTACTTCTGCATGTACTCTCAGAATGTGAATAATTGCTGCTATATTTTACAGGGTGGTTGGAAGGCTCAAATTTTATAATAAAATGTGTAAGCTATTTTGTAAAAGTAACATCTAAACATATCAGTTATTAGGTTGGTGCAAAAGTAATTGCACCAGTTACAATAGTAATTGCACCTAATTACTATTATCAGTTAATATTATTGCTATGATGATGATCATGATCATGATGATTGCTCAACAGATGTGAGGACCTAACTTTATCAATTTGTTGGCTTTGTGGACCATACCTACAGAAAATTTGAAGTCAAATCCGTATCTCCAGCCTTAATTCAATTGGGTCCCTGTTGTACAAGGCAAGAATGTCTAGATATATGTGTATTTATTAAGAATTCTCCTTCATTTCTTCTTTTTGAAATCATATATTTATAGAACCACATTATACTCCATTAATTATTCTACTATTAAATTATACACTCTAAGAAGGCAAGAACTGTGTCTCTTCATGAAAGGCATTGAAAAGCATAGCCACAGACTATCTGAACAAATGAATTAACACCTTTATATCTTTTCATTCTTTATGAACTTACATTGCTTTATGTCATTGAGCACAGCTATAATAACTGCTTTAAAATCCTTGTCTACGAATCCCAACATCTGAGTTTTTATCATGGTATAGGTCTCTATTACTTGTCTTCTTTCTTGAAAATGAATATCTTTTCCAGATTTCTAAATTTTAAATTATATTCTGGCTAACTATGAGAGCTTTTGTGGAGACTCTGGATTATGTTATGTTCTTGCAAAGATTATTGATTGTTTTTGTTGCTTTGGCGAGTAACTTGACTTGCCTCAAACTAAAATAAAACTCTCTCTTCGGCAGCAACTCAAATACCAGTTCAGTTCTCTTATTGGTAGACTGGCTGTTTGCAGTCTTCCCTGTGAATGTATAGTTCAAAAGTCAGTTAGAGATTTCCACAGACTACACACAGAATGTGTTGCTTACCTTCTCTGGGGCTCTTTCCTTTTCTAGGACTTCCCCTACCCGTTGTATGACTGCAGTTGCCCCAATTCTGTCTTTTGGTTCTTTATGCCAGAAATACCAAAGATTTCTATAGAAGTGTTAGCTGCTCCATGTATGCTGGCTTCATCCTACTCTCAGGCTAAAAGCAACAAAAAATAGGAAACTCATGCTATGTCATTTCCTTCATGCAAATGTTAACATCTCTTCAGAATCTGTCTACTCTTTTTCGCTCTACGGGGTCTTGTATTTTCCAGAGTTTAATCTGTAGGAGGGTTTCTTTTGTAATATACATGATAAAAATTAAATTAAAAAAGATAATAATGACTTGTCAAAGTCCACAGAGCTGGTTTTAATGCTGTAGTCATAACCATAAAAACAAACATAGCAGCCAGGCACAGTGGCTCACACCTGTAATCCCAGCACTTTGGGAGACCAAGGTGGGTGGATTACTTGAGGTCAGGAGTTTGAGACCAGCCTGGCCAACATGGCAAAACCCCATCTCTACTAAGAAAAAAAAAATACAAAAATTATCCAGACATGATGGCATGCAGCTATAATTTCAGCTACTTGGGAAGCTGAGGCATAAGAATGGCTTGAACCCAGAAGGTGGAGGTTGCAGTGAGCTGAGATCATGCCACTGCACTCCAGCCTGGGTGATGAGACTTTGTCTCAAAAAAAAAAAATAGCCACGTATTAATAGATATTATCATTTTTACTCTAATGTAAGATTTCTTTTACCCCAGATTACTACCTTCTCAGTCAATGCAACTTATTGTGAGTGGCTCCCTCAGTTTAAGCATACACTAGAATAAACTTTAAAGATGTTCCAATGAGGTCCAACTGCATGAAAAATGCTTCCTTTTGTTACTGAGGCTTAAATTCAAAGTTTATTCAGTGACACAACAGTAATTCCTAAACACCTAACCAACAGTTAGTGGCCACCAATTATGAACATACAGTGATATTAGATGTGATAGATCACTATATGTGAACATATAGTGATATTAAACCGAAACAACAAGCACCAACAATAAAATAATTTACACCCACTTCTCAATTTTTAAAAAAGTGCTGGCCTATGAAATCTAAAAATCGAGGAATCACTGCATATCATCTTACTGAGAAATTTTACCGACTTAATTTCCTTTCTTTATAAATTGAAATGTTAGATTAAATCATTCTCCTGGGCTCTCAGAGCTCACTGATTGTATTCTACTGTGTCCACAATGACACAGGATTACCATTTAGATTGCCCTATCCAGCTTGCAAGTCTAGAAAAGACAAAGAAAAAGAGACAGCAAAACTGAAAGTTTGTGAATCCGTTGAAAGGTATCCTTAGCTTTTAGGATAACCATCAAATAATCTTTTCTTAATTTTTCTGTTTTCAAAATGCTATGGGGCTGCTGTGTATATACGGTCATAATCATTATCTTCACTTTTGGTTTTCTAGGAATAAATTTTCCTGAACTGGTGATTGGTTCATTGCATGGAGGTTTAACTAACTCTGATGTTTTTCATTGGGAGATGGCTTCTTGGCTCTTCCTTTTCTCCTAGTTTCTTGCATTCTCTGAGCATCTGGTCAACAAATGCATATCAGTTATTGGATTGAAAAAAACTAATGATGTAGGATTTTTCTTTTTCTCTGTCACTTTGCAAGCCAGGAACCCCCAGCTAGCGACACCCCACTCAGGCCTCACTAGGCCATACTGGTGTGCCCCAGCTCGCCTGTATTATAGCTTTTACCTGAATTTGGCAGTTCCCGAGCTCTTGTACCACACCCAAGAAGCATGAGGATACGTGGAACATTGAAGGATGAGGAGGGCAGAGAATTTTACTGAGTGATGAAAACAGCTTTCAAGGGAGACAGGATGTGAGGTTTATATTCATACACGAAGGTGGGAAAGTTCCCCATGTGGCTGGGTCTGGGGCCTTTTATGGACTCAGAATGGGGAGTGTGTGCTGATTAGCTTGTGAATGTGCAAAAAAGGTTAAAGCAAAGACACCACTCAAAGGTGGACATGAAGTGTAGAAAACCAATGAGGAAAGGGGAGGTATATGTAAAATAGGTGAAGGATGGGGATAAATCAGAGGAAAGTGCACCAAACAGGAAGACAAGTTCTCAATCTGGTCCAAGGATTTCAGCTGTAGCTTGGCTTTCAGGCTTTAAACTGTCTTCAGCTTGGAGGCGGAGTTTTACCAGGGACCCGCCCCATCTGCTTAGGCATTTGGCTGCCTCCTGCCACTCTCACTAAGAGCCATGCTGATAAAAGAAGAATACATTTGCCGAATCCTAGGATTAGACTGATCACTCTAATTTATAGCCATGTACTTAGAGGGATATAGTAAAATACCCTCATAACTTGTAGACAATGGTATCCCTTTGAGAGTCAAATTATAAATTCAACATTTAGTGGATGAGTCAAGCTATTCTCAGAAAGAGCAAAACTAGGATATATTTTCTAAAAGATATAATTTTTAAAACAAATCTAGCATTACAGTAAACACTATTTATTGAAAGCATATTCTTTGCTTGGGATTTTAGATATATTATTCTCAAATAACCTTTTGAATTAAAGGGTAGTGTAATCTCTGTTTTTCAAATAAAAAACTGAAGCTCAGAGAGGATTTGTAATTTGTCCAAGGTCATTTGTCTGGCCAGCATCAAAGTCAGAAT
The DNA here is from genome assembly GCF_006542625.1 of Nomascus leucogenys. Classification (NCBI taxonomy): domain Eukaryota; kingdom Metazoa; phylum Chordata; class Mammalia; order Primates; family Hylobatidae; genus Nomascus; species Nomascus leucogenys. The sequence continues at coordinate 55,099,544 of NC_044386.1, forward strand.
TAAATGTCACTTTATTTCTACTCCTAAGTTCATATACTCTTTTTGGTTGTTACAAGGGCTCTCAGAAAGGGGCATTTTTGCCCCCAAAGGAAAGTGACAACAATGAGGCCTGATTTCTATGAATCTAGAAAAGGAAGAGCCAAATGGGCTCATGAGAGTTTATCAGGCTTTTTCATGGCCTCGATATCACTCAAGTTTATTCAATCTTCTTTGCACTGATCTTTTGCATTCCAACATTGGACCTTCAAACTGTAGGCCAAGCCCTTTTTCATGTCATAGGCAGAAGTCATAAAACACTGTGTCCTTGGCATTCTTGCTTTGTAGGCACTGGTATTCATCCTGTAACTTCTTCCAGCCTTGGAATCTATTTCCCAGAAGGTTGCTTATCTTATCTGTGGCATCTTTTTAAATTGCTTTTTGGAACTGTTGCCAGACTCTGCCCCTTTTGTCTAAACCTAAGCTTCAAGTCACAGTCATTCTTCAGATGACATGCACTTCCAACCACTGGAGAAACAACCCATTCTGACCCAAGTTTACCTAGACTAACCCCTGAGACTACAGCCGCAGTGTCTCGTCCATGCCACCAGACTAATCTTTCTTAAACGTAAATCTTATCTTGACCTCTAGGCCTGTATCCTCATTTGTAAAACAAGACAGTTGAACTAGATGATCTTTAAGATTACTTCATGCTCTAAAATTGCATAAACTCCTCTCATGTGTAAGTGTGCATCTTATTCTAGTATTGTCTAAAGAGTGGGTGAGACAAGCTGTGTTCTTTTAACGTGCTTTCTTTGCAGAAAAGTTTTACAGAAAAAAACATTTTTCACTCAAGGTGTCTGTTATTAAAATCTGTCACAATACAATTTCAATATAGACTATTTAATCACAGAAGTTCTTTTAAGTGACCTTGTCATTCCCACTCCATTTGATTTGTTATAATTTACATCATTTGTACTAGAAAAGAGAAGTGTTTTTCTCTGAAGATGTTTCCTGAGCTTAGTGGACCCATGGGAAATGTAGAATTCCTTGTGAAATGCAAACACTGTTCAATTTTATTTCCATTTTTAAGGTTACTGTAGTGACAGAATGCCCCAAAATCTTGCCGTTATGGCATTTTATTTCAAGGAGTAATGCTATAGGAAGATCATTTCAGAAAAGTGATATGAATGTGATATCAAAGTTTCCCAGAAGCTGTCTGTCCTTCCTTGAGAGTGAAGTTATCCCACACTATCATCTCTTCAGCTGAGGATGTTCTCCCAGGAACCGTGCATTGTTGGATTGGTTTAAACTTATTCAACTTGGTACAGAAGACAGTTTATCATGAATTGATTCAGGCATCCCAAGTAACTATATTTTTTTATAATTTATTTCATCCTAATGCCAGGATTCTTCCTTGATTTATTATATATGATTCAGTCATAGCATAGAGCAAATATCAACTAGTCAATCTGATTAATAACCCTATGTTTTCATAGTTGACAAACCCAGCCCTCACACATGTGTATAACATTAATATATGTCTAACTTTACTATATATAACATTAATAATATGAAGAATCATTTTCAATCACTTGACATAACCCATACCCTAAACAGACTTGATGAACATCCCCTCATACAGAATTCAATTTGTGAATATAATTTTTAAGTATCATCATCTCTACCATCTGGATTAGGTATTACAAATTAAATTTTAGAGAATTGTGATGTCAGTATTTAAGAGATAACTTATGAAATTTAAAAATACTATATAAATAAGGGCTGGCTTAAAGAATAGGAAAAAATTAAGTCAGTTTTCAGAATTGTGTTTCCCTCCTCAAAAGACCAAATTGCTTGCCTGAATGCAATGTTTATGTTTATTTCATTGGTTTGCTTATTTTTGCTAAATTATTTTTTCTTTCCTATTCTTTTTCCTCATCTCATTCTTGTTTCTTAAACCCTCAATGCCCTTTGTCCACTCCTTAGTCTGTTGTAATTCTATTTGATTGAACTAAAATACCATCTTTTTAATCAAGCTTCTCTTGCCAAAAGGTAGAAACTTCCCATGCTGTCATTCTTACTTTTTCGGTATTTACCACTTCCTAGTGGTTTAGCTACTTTTGTCATGTTTTGATATTTTCTCTAATTAGGCTATAAACTCCTCAGACAGTCCCACTTCATATCCCACATAATACAAAGCACAATGGTTGTGTATCTGAGCGGTATCTAGAGAAATTAGCGTATGCAAAGAGGTAAATATGGGAGCTGGAGGCTTATCCTACATTTTCTTAATGCAATCACATCAACCAATCATATCAGGTTCTGAACTCTAGGGTCTTAAAAATAATGAAGAGGCCTATTATTTAGGTCCATTGAGTAAAGACAAACTCCTAGACCCAAATGAGAATATTCGTACTGTTCACGTTAAATCTTTTATGGGTCCCCTTATCTTGCCCAACCTTATTTAGGCTGATGCCATCAGAAGTGGAATCTCACTTAGCATTAGTTTATTTAATCTAAGGCACATTCATATCAAGAAGGGGTCAACTGTGATGAGAAAATCTTGCTAGCATTAGTAATTAAAATATTACTATGGTCAAGGTTTTGGGGTTTTCAGATTAATGTAACATAGTTACCTTTGCTGAGTTTACTCTGGTGCACATTTACAAACAAACTTGGCTTTTTGTTCCCTTCTTTTCTCATTTCCTAAGGCATATTAACCTCAAATAAGACTTCAGGAAATCTCCTAAAGACCTTAGCACATAGTATGTGCTCCGTAATATGTAGTCATTAATTAATTTACACTATTTTTCTTGTCATTTGTTACATATGCATTCAATAGTTCTTATACTAGTCATTTGGTGCAAAAATAGAATGAGGGGAGTGGCCAAGATGGCCGACTAGAAGCAGCTAATGTGTGTGTCTCTCACGGAGAGGAAGGGAAGGGGCGAGTAAATACACCTTCAGTGGAAACATCCATTGGGACTCGCATTGGGACTAATCAAGGAAACAGCTTGACCCACGGAGAACAGAGAAAAGCAAGACAAGACAATGGCCGACCTAGCGGCGACATGGTGCCAAGGAAAGCTCCCCTCCAACCCAGGGAAGAGATGAGTGAATGTGTGACCCCGGGATCCCATGCTTCTCCCACGGATCTTTGCAATCCTCAGGTCAGGGGATCCCTTTGTGAACCCACTCCACCAGGGCCTTCAGTCTGACATGGTGCATGGAGTCTTGGGTTTCTGAACCCACTCCAGCAGGGCCTTCAGTCTGACATGCTGCATGGAGTCACGGCAGAGCAGCAGCTCAGGTATGTGCAGAAACCCAGGAGTTCTAGATTCAGAAACCCAGGAGTTCTAGTTCCAGGCATCCTGGCAAAACTAGCTGCAACTACAGCAAGGTGGGAGGTTAGATCCTGGTACATACCCCTAGTAAACAGGCTGAATCCAGGGGGTTGAGCAGCAAAGGTCTGCAGGCACCACTTCCATGGCACCTCACAGGATAAGACCACTGGCTTGGAATTCCAGCTAGCAAACCAGTGTTGTGCCTCTCTGGGATGGAGCTCCAGGGGGAGCGATGAGCTGCTATCTCTGCTGTTTGTACAATTTAGCCATTACAGCCTCGGGCTTTGGGAATCCAAACCAACCAGGGGTGAAAGGAATCTCCTAGCACATCACAGCTGCTCTATAGCAGTCTGTTCTACATGGTCAGACTGCTTCTTTAAGTGGGCCCTTAATCCTGTTCTTCCTCACAGGGCAGGACCTCCAAACTGGGGCATCCAGCTACCCCTACCAGTGTTCTCCAGCCAACAGGGATCTGAATTCCTCCTGGGACAGAACTCCCAGAGGGAGGGGAAGGCTGTTTGGGTGACTTAGCCATTTCAGCCTTCAGGCTTCAGAGTGTCCAAGGCAACCTTGGGCTGAAGCGGATGCCCAGCATAGCACAGCTGCAAAAATTTGGCCAGGCTACTTTTTTAAGCCAGTCCCCAATCCCATTCCTCCTAACCGAGTGAGACCTCCCAACAAGGGTCTCCAGCCACCTCCTACAGGTGCATTAGGGCTGGCAACAGGCCCTCACCTCCCTGGGACGAAGCTGCCAGAGGGAGGAGGAGGCTGCCGTCTTTGCTGTTTCTCAGCCTTCACTGGTGACACCTCCAGGTACTGGAAAATTTGAGGCAACTAGGGACTAAAGCGGGCCCCCAGCATAGCACAGCAGCCCTGCGGAAAAGTGGCCAGACTGTTACATGGGTACCCATTCCCATATCTCCTCACTGGGCAGGTCCTCCAGGCCTGATCTTCTAGCTACCCTCCCCCGCCCAACCCACCAGAGCTATTGAACAAGTAGCAACCTGGCAACTCCCTGGACAGAGCGTCCAGGGGCACCTGAAAACCTCTCTGCCACTTCCTCTGCAGTGGAACCGTGCTTGCTACCCTCAGACTAACAAAGGAGCAAAGACCCTAAGTGCCTTATCCACACCTCCAAAAAGCTGCAGTTGACCCAAGGAGAGGTGGTGAGTCTGTCTCCCATGGCTCCCACACACCCCCTACTGCTTGTCACCAGCCAGGGAAGCCCCGGCTTATAGCACAGACCCTCCACCATGGGTTGATTGCACTGAACAACTGCTAACCCACATGTCTCTGGGGTGGAACCCCCAGGAAACAAGCAAAGTGGTGGAGCGGCAAGCCAGCTGATGTGGAGATCAGAGGGTTTGGTGCAGCAGCATCTGTAACAGAGTGTGGCCAGGGACAGCCATCCCTCTAGGCTTGACTTGCTCACATAAAAGACTTTAGTGCTAGGGGAATTGTCGGACCCTTGTCTCTGCAAGACAGTCGTGTATATCAGACAGGGCTGTTCTGACCTGAGCGGTCTTTGGTCTTTTGGTCTCACCCAGGACCCCAGCCTGGACACACCTGCTTACGGGGCAGTCTCAGGTGCCCTGGGGACCTACACCCTAGTTTCTGTGCCAGTAGACTGTGCCTGACCAGTGGAGAGCTCCAGCAAGGAGGCCTCTACAGTCACACACCAGCCTGCACATTCCCTCCCCATACTGCAGCTTCCCCCAAGCCCATGGCAACTCCCTACATCACTTTGCTAGCACATGTCTGCCCAGGCAGGTTTTACTTTATTCTCCCCACCAGCATGCGGAAGTGCAGTATGCCCCCAACCCCTGCTGACCACCATTGCAGAGAGAGCTTTGGCGAACGCAGAGCCAGCAAGCCCCCACTAGCACCCTGCTCTTCTACTAATACTGACAGGGGATCATCTCACAACTTGAGCAATCACTCCTGCTTGTGGGGCACAGAGAAGGCATCCAGACCTGCACTGGCCAGCTCCCTGCCCCAAACCAACACTACCTCCAGTGCAATGGCACACACAGTATCCAGCAGGGGTCCCCCACTCCCTTTACAACTGCCTTGCCTCAGACAGTGTGGTGAATGTCCACAGAGAGCCAGGAATCCCTGCGTTCACTAGCAGTCAGCTGTAGCTGCCACACCTCGGTCCCCCTTGTGCAGTAGGCTGCAAACCTCAAGGAGCCAGAGAACAAAGTCAGGGCCTAATACAAGTCCCCCAGAGTTAGAATTAGAAATCAAGACTAAGAAATTCACTCAAAACCATACAATTACATGGAAATTGAATAACCTGCTCCTGAATGACTTTTGGGTAAATAGTGAAATTAAGGAAGAAATCAAGAAGCTCTTTGAAACTAATGAGAAAAAACATACAACATACCTGAATCTCAGGGACACAGCTAAAGCAGTGTTAAGAGGGAAATTTGTAGCACTAAATGTCCACATCAAAAAGCTAGAAAGATCTCAAGTTAACAACCTAACATAAGAGCTCAAAGAACTAGAAAACCAAGAGCAAACAAATCCCAAAGCTAGTAGACGACAAGAAATAACCCAAATCAGGGCTAAACTGAAGAAGACTGAGACATGAAAAACCATTCAAAATATCAACAAATCCAGGAGCTTTTTTTGAAAACATTAATAAAAGACCACTAACTAGACTAATAAAGAATAAGATACCATCTCATGCCAGTCAGAATGGTGATTATTAAAATGTCAAGAAACAACAGATACTGATAAGGCTGGGAAGAATTAGGAACACTTTTACACTGTTGGTGGGAATATAAATTAGTTCAACCATTGTGGAAGACAGTGTGGCAATTCCTCAAATACCTAGAGGCAGAAACACTATTTGACCCAGCAATCCTGTTGCTGGGTATATATCCAAGGGAATATAATTAATTCTATTATAAAGATACATGCACATGTATGTTCATTGCAGCACTATTCACAGTAGCAAAGACATAGAATCAACCCAAATGCCCATCAATGATACACTGGATAAAGAAAATGCAGTATATATACACCATGGAATACTATGCAGCCATAAAAAGGAATGAGATAATATCATTTTCAGGAACATTGATGGAGCTGGAAGCCATTATCCTCAGCAAACTATTGCAGGAACAGAAAATCAAACACCACATGGTCTCACAAGTGAGAGCTGAACAGTGAAAACACACGGACACATGGCAGGGGAACAACACACGCTGGGGCCTGTGGGGGGAGTGGGGGAGGGAGAGCACCAGGAAGAATAGCTAATAAATGCTGGGCTTAATTCCTGGGTGATGAGTTGATCTGTGCAGCAAACTACCATGGCACACATTTACCTATGTAGCAAACCAGCACATCCTGCACATACCACGGAACTTAAAAGTTGAAGAAAAAAAATAGAAGACAGAAGATCCAAATAAACAGTCAGAAATGACGAGGTGAATATTATCACTGACTCCACAGAAATACAAACAACCATCAGAGAATACTATAAACACCTCTATGCACATAAACAAGAAAATCTAGAAGAAATTGATACATTCCTGGACACATATACCCTCTTAAGACTGAACCAGGAAGAAACTGAATCCCTAAACAGACGAATAATGAGCTCCGAAATTGAGGCAGTAATACACAGCCTACCAACCTAAAAAACTCAGGACCAGACATTCACGGCTGAATTTTACCAGATGTACAAAGAAGAGCTGGTACCATTCCTACTGAAATTATTCAAAAAAAATTGAGATGGGACTTCTACCTAACTCTTTCATGAGGCAAGCAGCATCCTGATACCAAAATCTGGCAGATACAAAAAAAAAAAAGAAAAGAAAAGAAAAGAAAACTTCAGTCAAATATTCTTGATGAACATCAGTACAAAAATCTTCAACAAAATACTGGCAAACCAAATTCAGCAGCACACCGAAAAGCATTGCCTTTGAAAACCAGCACAGGACAAGATTGTCCTCCCATACCACTCCTATTCAACATAGTATTGGAAGTTCTGGCCAGGGCAATCAGGCAAGAGAAAGAAATAAAGGGCATCCAAATAGGAAGAGAGAAAGATAAACTATCCCTGTTTGCAGATGACACTAGAAAACTCCATCATCTCAGCCCAAAAGCTTTTTTTTCTTTTTTTTTTGAGGCGGAGTCTCACTCGGTCGCCCAGGCTGGAGTGCAATGGAGCGATCTCAGCTCACTGCAACCTCTGCCTCTTGGATTCAAGCGATTCTCCTGCCTCAGCCTCCAGAAAGCTTCTTAAGGAGATAAACAACTTCAACAATGTCTGAGGATACAAAATCAATGTGCAAAAATCACTAGCATTTGGCCAGGTGTGGTGGCTCACGCCTGTAATCCCAGCACTTAGGGAGGCCAAGGCGGGCAGATCACCTGAGGTCAGGAGTTCAAGATTAGCTTGGCCAACATGGCAAAACCCTGTCTCCAGTAAAAGTATAAAAAATTAGCTGGGCATGGTGATAAAGAAAATGTAGACTGATAAAGAAAATGTGGTACATATATACCATGGAATATTTTGCAGCCATAACAAAAGAAGGAGATCATGTACTTTGCTGGGACATGGACGGAGCTGGAAGTCATTATCTTTAGCAAGCTAAGACGGGCAAAAAATCAAATACTGCATGTTCTCACTTATAAGTGGAGTAAATGATGAGAACACATGGACACGCAGAGGATAACAATAGACACTGGGGTCTACATGAGGTTGGAGGATGGGAGGAGGGGGAGTATCAAGAAAAATAACTAACGAGTACAAGGCTTAATACATGGGTGATAAAAAATCTGTACAATAAAAGTTTTTCTTTGTAACGGACACAGATTTATCTATGTAACAAACATGCACATGTACCCCTGAACTAAAAATAAAGGTTAAAAAAATAGAATGATTCCTGACTTTGAAAAGATTATAGTCTAAAAAAGAGGAAAATGATTAAATAATAGCAATTCAAAATTCTAATAGCAAGTCTTTAAAAAGACAAAACGTATCTATTTTTTTCTTAAACCTTTATCAAGACTTCACATGAAACTGCATTATTTAAATTTACAATTTGATAAGTTTTGACATATATATATGAATCCATGAAACTATCTCCATAATCAACATAACACACTCATATTCCCAAAAGTTTCCACCTGTTGTTTTGTAAGCCTTTCCTCCCACCCTTTCAAAGCCCATCTATCCCACAGACAACCAATGATCTGATTTCTGATGCTACAGATTACTATTTTCCAAAATGTTATATAAATGCAATTATGAAGTAAGTATTCTGGCATCTTTCAGTCAGCATAATGACTTTTGGATTTATCCATGTTGTAGCATATGGAGTTCATTTATTTTTTATTAATAAGCAATATTTCATTGTATGGATATGCTTGAATTTATTTACTTGTTGATGAACATTTGTGTTAAGTTTTTAGCTATTACAAATAAAATAACATTTATGAACTCATTTTTTGTACAGAAATGTGCTTTCAAGTGTTTTGGATAACTACTTAGAAATACAATGGCTAGGTTATATGATTCACTTTTAAGAACTCCCAAACTGTTTCAAAGTGGCTGTACCACTTCACAAGCCCACCAGCCGCATATGAGAGTTGTAGTTGCTCTAGGCTGGTCAGTGTTTCTAATTTTAGCCATTCTAGTAGGAGTATACTGGTACCTTCTTTTAATTTGCATTTCTCTAATGAATAATAATGCCAAGCAAATTTATACGTGCTTATTTGCCATCCGTACATCTTCTTTGGTAAAGTGTCTGAGCAAATCTTTTGCCAATCTTAAAACTGGCTTATTGTTTGTGTTCTTATGAGCTGTAAAAGGTCTTCATATATTCTAGATATAGATCCTTGTTTGGATACACATTTTGGAAATGTTTTTCCAGTCTGTGAAATGCTTTTCATTTTCTTGTCAGTGTCATTATGTGTCTATAGCTAAACACTTGATTCTGTTCCAATGAACTATCATCTATTTTTACACTAGGGTCTGGATCACTGTAGTTATTTTATTTTATTTTGAGACGGAGTCTTACTCTGTCGCCCAGGCTGGAGTGCAGTGGCACGATCTCGGCTCACCGCAAGCTCTGCCTCCCGGGTTCATGCCATTCTCCTGCCCAGCCTCCCGAGTAGCTGGGACTACAGGCACCTGCCACCACACCCGGCTAATTTTTTTATATTTTTCACTGTAGTTTTATAATAAATCTTGAAATCAAGAGGTATAAGTCCCCCAAATTTTGTCTTCTCTTTCAGTTATTTTGGCTACTTAAGCAGTTTTTGATGGAAATTTTAGAATTTGTGAATTTCTACCAAAGAAAAAACCTGAATGAATTTTTATTGGAATTGCATTGAATAGATAGACATATTTTTAAGTTGGGCTTTCTAGTTTTTTGTTGTTGTTGTTTTCTTAGTGTTGAGGTCTAAGTGTTATTTGTATACTTTGGATACAAGTTCTGTATCAGTTATGTGGTGTAAAAACATTTCTGTTAGTCTGTGTCTTGCTTTTTGATTCTCTTAACAGTCACCTTTGCAGAACAGAACTTTTCTAAGTTTTGATAAAGTATAATTTATCCATTTTTTTCCATGGATCATGCTTTTGGTGTTGTATATTTAAAAAAAATAAAGCTTTGCCAAACCCAAGGTCATGTAGATTTCCTCCTAAGTTTTCTCCTAAAAGTCTATTTGTTTGGTGGTTGTTTTGAAACAGGGTCTCACTCGGTCACCCATGCTGGAGTGCAGTGGTGCCATGATAGCTCACTGCAGCCTCACACTCCTTGGCTCAAGCAATCTTCCCACCTTACCCTCGCAAGTAATTGGGACTACAGATGTGGGCCACATCTGGCTATTATTTTGTATTTTTTGTGGAGACAGAGTCTCCATATGTTGCTCAGGCTTGTCTCAAGTTCCTGGCCTCAAGTGATCCTCTCATCTTGGCCTCTCAAAGCATTGGGATTGCAGGCATGAGCCACTGCATCTGCCCTCTAAACGTTTTACAGTACTGCATTTTATATTTAGATTACTGATCATATTTTGAGTTATTTTATGAAACATTTAAGTCTCTGTTGAATTCTTTTCTCCTTTTTTTTGCATTTGGACATCCAATTGTTTAACAGCATTTGTTGAAAAATGAACTGCCTTTATTCCTTTGTCAAATATCCATTGTCTGGATTTCTATGGGTCTGTTTCGGAGCACTCTATCACATTCCATTGATCTATGAGTCTATGTTTTGACAATACCACTCTGCTTGATAACTGTACAACTTTATAGTAAAATGTGAACTGTCAGTCTTCCAACTTTAAAACTGACTCTAAACTTCAATTTCACAATATCCATAAAATAGGATTTTGCCAGGATTTTGATTGGTATTACCATGATCAATTCCTATTAATGTAAGGGGTTGCCTTAATTGATTTTTAAATATAATACTAGTTTTGCATAACCAGAATAAATCCCAGTTGGTCCTGGTAAATTGTACATTGTTGGATTTGGTTTGCTGAGGATTTTTCCATCTGTTATCATGACAGAAACTGGTCTGTGGTTTTTTCTTGTAATGTCTCTATCTGGTTTTGGTTTTATGGTAATACTTGTCTCATAGCAATGAGGTAAGAGATGCTCCTTCTGCTTCTATTTTCTTGAGGAGATTGAAGAGAATTCATATCAATTCTTGCTTAAACCTTTGGTAAAATTCGCCAGTGAAACCATCTGGGCCTGGTGTTTTCTTTCTTGAATTATTGTTCAATTTCTTTAATAGACACAGACGTATTCAGATTATATAATTCTCCCTGTGGGATTTTGGGTAGTTCGTGTCTTTTAAGGAATTGGAATATTCTATTCATCACATTTGTGGGCATGGAGTTTTTCATAATATCCCTTTATCATCCTTTGATGTCTATGGAATCAATAGGAATGACCCCTTTTTATTTCTAATGTTAGCAATTTGTATGTTCCCTCTTTTTCTGTTTGTTTTGATTAATCTGGCTAGAATTTAACCAAGCTTATTTTTTATTTATTTATTTTTTTTCGAGACGGAGTCTCGCTCTGTCGCCCAGGCTGGAGTGCAACAACGGCACGATCTTGGCTCACTGCAAGCTCCGCCTCCCAAGTTCACACCGTTCTCCTGCCTCAGCCTCCCGAGTGGCTGGGACTACAGGCGCCCACCACCACGCCTGGCTAATTTTTTTGTGTTTTTAGTAGAGCCGGGGTTTCACCGTGTTAGCCAGGATCGTCTCCACCTCCTGACCTCGTGATCCGCCTACCTTGGCCCCCCAAAGTACTGGGATTACTGGCGTGAGCCACCGTGCCTGGCCCAAGTTTATTTATCTTTTTAAACAAACAACATTTGGTTTTATTGATTTACTCCAATACTTTCTGTTTTTAATTTCACTGATTTCTGCACTAATTATTATAAATTCTTTTCTTCTGCTTCTTTTAGGCCTACGTTTCTTTCTTTTCTCTGGTCTCCTCAAGTAAAAGTTAGACACGATCTATAAATTATTTAAATAGGGTTGTAAAAGTCTGCAAGTGTAATAGTGGATTTGTCTATTTCTCTTTGCATTCCATACACTTTTGCTTCACATATTTTGATTCATTGTTATTTGGCACAAATATATTAAGGGTTGTTATGTCTCCTTAGATAATTGGCTCCTTTATATTATCCTCTCTATATTATCCTTTTTATTCTTCATAAATTTCTTTTTCTGAAGTCTGCTTTGTCTGAAATTAATATAGCTACTCCAGCCTTCTTCTGATTAGTGCTAGCAGGATATATCTTTCTCCATCCCTTTACTTTTAATGTATCTGTGCATTTATATTTAAAGCATATTTATTATAGACAACATATAGTTGGATGTAATTTTTAGATCCACTCTGACAATTTCCATTTTGTAATGTATTTAGACCTCCACATTTATGGTTACTATTTTTATAGAGTTGGTTTATCTACCATGTTTGTAACTGTTTTCTATTTGTTATATTTTTTCTTTTTTTCTCCTCCTTTTTGTCTGCCTTTTCTGGTTTTAACTGATCATATTACATGTGTCCATGTTCTCTCCTCTGTTAGCATATCAAATACAAGCATACAAACACACACACACACACACACACAAATTTGTGATTGTCATGGAGTTTGCTATATACATATACAAAGCATTTAAGTTCACTCTCAAATAACATTACAGAGCTTCACACAAAGGATGGAAGGAAGGAATTGGGAATACACTATTCTAAGGTAACTGCACTTATAATAGTGCATTCCCAATTCCTTCCTTCCATTGTTTACTGTTATATAAATTAGTCAAAAATAATGTCTGTGTATTGCTCCCCAGATTGCTTATTTCTTCACTGCATGCTGAGACCCATTCGATGAAAGACCCGCCAGGGCCAAACTCAACATTTTCACATATCCAGTTATTTTTAAAATAGCTCAAACAAGCAGATTTTTAGTCATTGAGAGACTGCTTGCTTTGCATATCCAATGAAACCTCACCTCACATTTGCTGGCCACTGACAAAAGCAAGCCTGTGGTTATAAGACCCCAAGCTGCCAGGCACTTTGGAGTTTTCTGACCTAGATAATCCCTTCCTTGTTGCTGAGTGACATCACCTAGATAGTAAGTTTTCTCTCCATTTTCCCTCTCCTCAAAATGTTTTCTTGTTCTTCTCCCCTTCTAATTAGCCACCCCCATGCTGTAATCTCTGGACAGATTCCTGCTATAAGAGGCTTTCCCAACAAGCAAACCTGTTAAAGTGTTACCATTAAACCTTGCGTGTGTTATTGCGCTCATGGTAATACAGGTTTCCTAGATCATCCCCCACGTTAGTTGAATCCCTTATATTTTGCATTGCTGTCATTCATTCCACTTATCCATATTCTATAATCACCTAATATATTGTTACTATTATTACTTTGAACAGTAATGTATTAGATCAATTAAGAATTTTAAAAAGAAAAGATTTTATTTTACCTTTATTCCTTCTTAGATGCTCTTTTATGTAAATTTGTTTCTAATCTATATCATTTTCCTTTTCTCTGAAGAACTTTCAATATTTCTTGCAGAAAAGTTCTGTTGGCAATGAATTTCCTCAGCTTTTTGTTCATCTGATAAAGACTTTATTTCTCCTTCACTGTTGAAGGATAATTTTGTTGAATATGGAATTCTATATTGGTATGTCTCTCAGTAATTTAAATATTTTACCCTCTTCTCTTTTTTCTTGCATGATTTCTGAAAAGAAGTCTGATATAATTCTTATCTTTCTTCTTCTATAGGTAAAGTGCACACCTGGCTGCTTTTAAGATTTTCTTTTTTATTTAGTTTTCTGCAGTTTAATACGATATACTTAGGCGTAAAATCGGGAGGTTTTATCCTGGTTTGTGCTTTCTAAGGTTAAGTCTCTACTGACATACCTGCAAGCTCACTTATTCTTTCTTTGGTCAGGTACAGTTTACTAATAATCCCACCGAAATATGTCTGTTACAGTGGTTTTTTTTTTATTTCTAACATTTTCTTTTGATTTTTTCTTAGTATTTTTAGCTCTCTCTTCACATTACTCCTGTTCTCGCATGTTCTCTATGTTATCATTATAGTTCTTAACATATTAATCAGAGTTATTTTAAATGCTGTCTGTTATCCTTCTTGGCCTTTTGGCTAAGATCAACTGAAATTCTGTCTGATAATTCCAAAACCTGTGCTATATCTGAGTCTGGATGTGACGCTTAATTTGTCTCTTCGTACTATGTTTTTGCTTGCTTTTTAGCACACTTCATAATTTTTCAGTTGAAAACCATTTAGTATATATCATGTAATATGATCCAAGGTAAACAGGCCTTTAATGACAGGTCTTATGCTTATCTGGCAAGATAGGCCTTGTTTAATGTTTGCTATAGCTGCAGATGCCAGAGCCTTCAGTTTCGTCCTGTGTTCTCGTAAACTGGCTCCTATTCTGTCTTTGGGTTTCCCTAAAACTGCTCTTAAATAAGAGTCTGAGCCTTGCAGTTCTTTCAGTGTCATCCACTGTTATTTTATTTTAATTAATTAATTTAGAAAAGGAGTTTCACTCTTGTTGCCCAGGCTGGAGTGCAATGGCATGATCTTGGCTCACTGCAACCTCTGATGCCTGGGTTCAAGCGATTCTCCTGCCTCAGCCTCCTGAGTGCTGGGATTACAGGTGTGAGCCACCACACCCGGTTCATCCATTGTTATTTTATTTTTTTTAATTATACTTTAGGTTTTAGGGTACATGTGCACAATGTGTAGGTTAGTTACATATGTATACATGTGCCATGTTGGTGTGCTGCACCCAGTAACTGGTCATTTAACATCCTTTGTTATTTTGTATGGAAGGCTTGTTGTGATGGTCAGGTGTGGAGGAGGGGAAGCAGTCTGTCATCCTATGATTAAGTCTCAGTCTTTAAGTGGGCCTGTGTCACTAGTGTGATCTTCACAAGTGTTTCTCAGCTTCCCCTCTCATACCTAAACGCTTAGAGAAGGCTGAAGTTGTGTACTTTCTATTCCCCCACCTCAGATAACATTCTGGTAACGTCTTTTCTCTTGCTGAGCAGACCTTTATAACAAAGTATTATGGCCATATTTCAAAAGTTTTACTTCTTTCCTCCCCTGCCAGAAACATGAAGGTTTTTCATGGCTCTTCATCATGAGTACCTACAAGTAAAATCCACAAAAATGCAGGCTTCCCAGATGTTTCTCACTCTGAGACTAGACCATATTCAGCCTCTAGGGATGCATCAGTTAGTATTTTTAGTCTTCCTATCAGTTTAGGCCTCCAGTAGCTTCTGTTCCATTTAGGCTGTGACTCCCTGTGTTTACCTGTATTCACCTCCAGATTTCTGGCGGCAGTTTGCCTTGAGACCTCAATTATCTCATGGGTCCAAGAAATTCAATGATTTTCAATTTGTTCAGCTATTTCCTGTTGAAAGGTCAGGAATAAAAGTTTCCAACCTCTTTATGTGTCAAAGCTGAAAATAAAAGTCCCCTTGATTTATTTTTTAATGTTAAAACAATCTTGTATTTCAGAGATAAAGCCCACTTATTTATGATGCAGTATCATTTTTATATATTGCAGGATTGGATTTGTGAATAATTTTTCATTTATGTTCTTAACAGATACTAGTTTGTAGTTTCCTTTTCCTGTAGTGTTTCCTCTTGTCTTGATATCATGGTAATATGGCTTCATAGGTTTAGTTGAAAAGTATGATCTCTTCAGTTTTCTGAAGAGTTTATATGGAATCAGTACTATTTCCTCTTGAAATGTTTTGTAGAATTCACCAATGAAGCCATCTCAGTCTGGAGTTTTCTTTGTAGGAAGTGCTTAGCTAAAAAATTCAATTACTTTCATACATATAAGGCTATCCAAGTAATCTATTTCTTCATGAATATGCTTTCATAGTGTTTATCTTTCAGTAAAGTCCATTTCATTAAAGTTCTTGAACTTATTAGCATGAAGTTGTTCACAATCATTCATTATTATTGTAGAATCTTTACAAATATTAGCCTTTATTTTTTCATACTGGTAAATTTGTTCCCTGTCTCCCTCCTCTCTCTCTTTCATTTGTTTCCTGATATGTCTGGCTGGAGATTTATCATTATATTGAAATTCACAAAGAACCAGCTTTTGGTTTCATTGATTTTTATCTACTACTCTATTTTCTTTTTTTTGGCTATTTTTCATTTGATTTCTACTCTTTTATTATTTCTTTCTTTTGCATACATTGAGTTTAATTTTCTCTTTTTGTTTCTATTATCATTAGGTGAAAGCAGGAGCCATTGATTTGAGACCTTTCTCCTTTTCTATACAGGTAGTTAGTGCCATAAACTTCTGTTTTACTTTAGGTGTCTTGTAAACATTTTAATATAATACGTTGTCATTTTCTTTCAGTTCAAAATACTTTGTAAGTACTCTTTTGATTTCTTATTTGAAGTAGGAGATATTTACAAGTATTTAATATCATTTCCAAATAGCTTATATCACACAGACCTCTTTGATATTGATTTCTAACTTAATTCCTTTGTAGTCAGAGAATACAGTTTGTATGACTTGAATTATTTAAGTTTATTGAGACTTGTTTTATGACCCAGAACAAGGTTTATCTAGGTAAATTTTTAAAGTACACTGGAAAAAAATGTAAAGAAATAATTATTTGGCTGTCTTTTGTGGAATGTTCTATAATTTTTAATTATGTCTAATTGGTTGATGGTATTTTTAAGCCTTCTATATCCTTAATAATTTTCTGTCTACTTGTTCTATCAATCATTGAAAGATGAATGTTGTAATATTTTACTCTAATGGTGCCTGTTTCTCCTTGTCATGCTACCAGATTTTGTTTCACGCATTTTCAAGCTTTATTATTAGGTGCACATACATTTAGAATTATGTCTACTTGATGAATTGAACCCATTGTCTATGAAAATTCCCTCTTTATCCTCAGTAATATTGTTTTCTCTGAAATCTACTTTTCCAGGTGTTTTTTTTGTTTTGTTTTTTGTTTTTTGTTTTTGAGACAGAGTCTCGCTCTTTCGCCCAGGCTGGAGTGCAGTGGCACAATCTCGGCTCACTGCAAGCTCCGCCTTCTGGGTTGATGCAATTCTCCTGCCTCAGCCTCCCAAGTAGCTGGGACTACAGGCGCCTGCCACCATGCCCAGCTAATTTTTTTTGTATTTTTAGTAGAGATGGGGTTTCACCGTGTTAGCCAGGATAGTCTCGATCTCCTGACCTCATGCTCCACCCGCCTCAGCCTCCCAAAGTGCTTTGCCTGGTATTAATATAGTCATCCAAGTTTCCTTTTTATTAAAGTTAGCATGACCTATATTTATCAATCTTTTTTCTTTTAACCCATTTCTGTTTTAATATTTAAAGTTAGCTTTTTTTTTTTTTTGAGATGGAGTTTCACTCTTGTTGTCCAAGCTGGAGTGCAATGGCACTATCTTGGCTCACTGCAACCTCCACCTCCCAGGTTCAAGCAATTCTCCTGCCTCAGATTCCCAAGTAGCTGTGATTACAGGCACACGCCACCACACTCGGCTAATTTATTTTATTTTATTTTTTTTAGTAGAAACAGGGTTTCACCATGTTAGCCAGGCTGGTCTCAAACTCCTGACTTCAGGTGATCTGCCCACCTCAGCCTCCCGAAGTGCTGGGATTACTGGCGTGAGCCACCACACCCGACCTAAAGTTAGCTTCTTACTGGTAACATGTATTTTGGTCTTGATTTTTTGTTCAACCTAAAAATCCTTACCTTTTGTTTGGGTTAGGTTGTTTAGGCAATTTATTTAATATGATTATTGTGACGATGGTGTTTAAATCTACCCTCTTGCCATGTTATTGTTTTGTTTTTTTCCATTTGTTATTTGTTTCTCTTTTTTCCTTTTTTTTTTTTTTGACTTTTTTTGTCTCTGCCTTTTTAAGAGCTATAACTGTACTTTTGATTTTTGAGTCACTGCTTTAAGGTTTATAATACAAAATTTTAACTTATTATAGTCTATTCTCAAGTAATATGCCACTTTGCATATAGCAGTGTACTTTCATTTCTCCCTTCCTAGAATTTTGGCTATTGTGGTATCAAAAAACAAAATTTCAAAAATTGATTTTTGAAGATCTAATTGACTTTTATTAGCTATTCACGAACCAGGCAGCATCCTGTCTATAAGTAGACATAAGCCCCACCGGGAATGGCAGAACAGTAGATTTTTGTAAGGGACCTTGATCAGGAACAAGGAAACAATATAGGAGAAAAAGCAGATTGCTTAATATCAAGTTACTTCAGATTACTTTCCTAGTGTGGGGTAAGGCAGGAAGGGTTCCTAATCATGCTGGTTCAGGTTGCCTGGGTCCCTCTTGATTGGTTGCATGAATCTTTTGCCTTTTGGAAAACTGGCCTGTTTTTAAGTTCGATTTGGTTATGTGGTGCCTAGCACCAGTGACTCCATTCTGGTCTGCTGGAGCTTAGTGCAGGAGCTCGATCCAAAATAGTGGCCTCCCACAAATTTTATTTAGAGTTGAAACACATTTTATTTTTACATATATTATAAGCACCACAATACAATCCTATTGGTTTGCTTTAAATAGTCAACTACTTAATAAAGATGTTTTAAAATAATTTTTTAAATTTTGTATTTCCTCTCATATTTAGCATTTCTAGTGCTGTTCATTTCTTAATGTGAATCCAGATTCCATTTGATATCATTTTCCTTCCGCATGGAGAACTTCCTTTACTATTTCTTGTAGTGCATCTTGACTGGGGATAAATTCTTTTAGTTTTTTAATGTATGTAAACCTTTTATTTTATCTTCCTATCTCAAATATATTTTTGCTAGTTGTAGAATTCTAAGATCATCATTGCCTCCTCCCAATACTTTAACAGCTTTGATCCTTTGTCTCCTGGTTTGCTTTGTTTCTGACAAGAAGCCTCTTTTCATTTTTACCTGTATTCTTTTATACCCACTGTGCCTTTCTTATCTGGCTGCTTTTATGATTTTCTCTTTGTCACTTATTTGAAATAATTTGATTATGATGTGTCTTCATGTAATTTTATTCCAGCATCTTGTGCTTGGAGTTTGTTGAACTTCTTGTATCTGTAGACTTACAGTTTTCCTCAAATTTGGAAAATTGCGGATTATTATTTCTTCGAATTATTTTTTCCTCTCTTTCTTCTCTTTTGGGATTTCAGTTATACATAGAGTAAGCTGTCTGAAGTTATCCCACCACTCACCAGCATGCCATTCTGTCTTTCATTTTTGATACATTCTATCACTATGTCTTCAAGATACTCATCTAACCTTCTGCAATGCATAATCTGATAATCTCAGACAGTATATTTTTATTTCTAGAAATTGTATTTAGATCTTTTTAAAAACATCTATATATCTGCTTAACATGCTAAATCTTTATCCTCTTGACCATTTAAATGCCTTTACTACTAATTCTATTATCTGTGTCATTTCTGGGTCTTTTTATTAATTTCTTCATTCTGAATTGTAATTTCTTATTTGTATTCCTGTTAATTTTTTATTAAATGACACACATTATGAATTTTACTTTTTGAGTGCTGTATTTTTTAATTCATATATTCTCAAACTTTATTACGGGATACAGTTAAATTACTTGGAATTATTTATTTTCCTCTCCAATCTTGCTATTTAAGCTTTGTTTTGCTGTAACTAGAGCTTAAATACTCTGTACAATGCCTCGAGAATTATGATATTTTTCTTTCTGGCTATGAGGCATGTGAAATATTCCTGACCTTATGCAAGC
The DNA here is from genome assembly GCF_006542625.1 of Nomascus leucogenys. Lineage (NCBI taxonomy): Eukaryota > Metazoa > Chordata > Mammalia > Primates > Hylobatidae > Nomascus > Nomascus leucogenys. Next base: position 55,119,130 of record NC_044386.1, read on the forward strand.
TGCAAGGATTTTTTCCCTCTGCTTGTCTGATACAGCTTTGTTCTTGGCCTCAAGTAGTTTCCTCACATACATGTGCTGATCACTACTCAGCTAATGACTGAACAGGTGCCCTCTGCAGATTCATGGGACTCTCTCCACGTATCTATTTTCTCTTCCTTAACCTGACTTTTTAAAGTACAACTACTTTGGCCTCCTAGGAATCCCAGTTGCATTTTTTTATTCGAGAACACTGTTGGGTTCTGCCTATATTTTTCTTTTTTCTTTTTTTTTTTTGAGACGGAGTCTCGCTCTGTCGCCCAGGCTGGAGTGCTTGCAATCTCGGCTCACTGCAAGCTCCGCCTCCCGGATTCATGCCATTCTCCTGCCTCAGCCTCTCCGAGTAGCTGGGACTACAGGCGTCCGCCACCACGCCTGGCTAATTTTTTGTATTTTTAGTAGAGATGGGGTTTCACCGTGGTCTCGATCTCCTCACCTCGTGATCTGCCCGCCTCGGCCTCCCAAAGTGCTGGGATTACAAGTGTGAGCCACCGCGCCCGGCCTATATTTTTCTTTCTTAAGTTGCAGCCTGGAAACTCTCTCCAAGAAGTAAGTCAAGGATAATTTTAGGACTGACACTATTTATTTCTGCTCTCAGTAGCCATTATCCTGGCTGCTTAACATCCAATGCATAAATGTGGTCCCTTTTGCCCAACACATTTCTCTTTACCTCTTTATTCGTAAAGTAAGGGTCAGGTTGTTATAAAATCTATCTCATTTTTTAATGTTCTACAGCCTGGTAATGGATACAGCAGAACTTGGCTTAGAGAGATATTTTCCCATCTCACCTTCATTAGAATCCTACCACTACTCTTTGATATGGACAATTAATCTATTCCCCATCTCATTTAAATAACTAGCTAAAAGCAGTTCTGAGATAAAACTACCTCATAGCACTGCCCTACTACCTCTACTTTTCTCCCAACATCCTAACATTCCAACAAGATATTGTCCATGAGGTCCTCTCATATAAGAATTCTAGCACTTTCTCCTCCACCTTGTGTGGGAAACCTTCTTTAGTCCTGGGTAAGCCACCTGGATGATGTGATTTATATTTAAAGGTGTAAAGCAATTAGTTCAACCATTGTGAAAAGCAGTATGATGATTCCTCAGAGAGCTAAAAGCAGAGCTGTCACTCGACCCAGTAATCCCATTGCTGAGTATCTACCCAGAAAAATATAAAGCATTATACCATAAAGATACATGTGCACAGTACGTATTGCAGCACTATTCACAATAGCAAAGACATGGAGTCAATCTACATGCCTATCAGTGACAGATGGATAAAGAAAATGTGGTACATATATTCCATAGAATACTATAAAACCATAAAAGAGAACAAGATTATGTCTTTTGCAGGAACATGAATGGAGCCGGAGGCTATTATCCTTAGCAAACTAACACAGGAACAGAAAACCAAATGCTGCATGTTTTCACTTATAAGTGGGGGCAAAATGATTAGAACTAATGAACACAAAGAAGGAAATAACAGACACTGGGGTCTACTTGATGGGGGAGGGTGGGAGGAGGGAGAGGAGCAGAAAAGATAACTATTTGGTACTGGACTTAATACCGGAGTGATGAAATAATCTGTAAAACCCCCGTGATACAAGTTTACCTATGTAACAAACCTCCACATGTACCCTCGAACCTAAAATAAAAGTTAAAAAACAAACAAATAAAGTTGTAGAGCCAGTGCCAGTAGATTATCCATTGATCTTGGGTGTAGAGTGTTGCTAAGGGAAATGTAATCTGTTAACACCTCTCTTACATGAGCTGCTTGGAAAACAGTGAATTGAATGTAAAGAGATTCTTTGCAATTGTGTCAATAGCCTTATTTGATTTCTGTAGTGACGTGATTAACAAGTGCCTGCTTTAGGACTAGGTGGTTACTTTTGTTTTCCTTAGTATTCATTAACATAGAAAGAGGCTGAAACCTAAAGGACAGCAGAATGTCTTTTCACTTCAAGAATGACTTCCAAACAAAATACATAAATTGATTTTACCCTTGAGTCTTATTTCACGTGATATCATGAAAAAATTAACACCCAGACTTAGAAAATTGTAAACAAAGGAGCTATCTTTTAATTTTTCTAATTTAAAAAGAAGTAAGGAAGAAATTAGAGAAAAAGATTAAGGATGAGCAAGCTTCACTCTAGAGGAGTCATAAGCATCACAGGTGGTCATTATGCAGGGTTTCAGAGCATTTTGGGGTCCAGGTAATCATGCCATTGCTGGATTTGTATAGTCCACAATTTTCCCAAAAGAGAATGCTTGTGTCCTCATTTGCTTCAACTGTTTTCAAATAGGCGTATCCTCAGTGCTAATAAAGATACATTTCTGATTTTAGAAGTTCCTATTTGGATTTGAACCTGGATCCTACTGTCCAAGTTTCACCTACAACTTAACACTTTTCTTTCTAGGAGATAAAATGCTATCCGATTTCATGACTTAACTATATGCTCTTTGGAAACAGCTACCTTTCCTCATATACATCTTTGCTGCTTGCAGTGCCTACCAAGTCCTTTGCATATAGCTGAATTATTAGTATCCAAATGATTTTAAGTTTGAAATTACGTGACTTTAGCTTCAATTTTTGCTAATTTTTAAATATACGTGTTTGTGTTTTAACAGCAAAGTAGAATGTCTGTCTGTGTGTGTGTGTGTACTCAATAAATAAGCAGATGAAGAGTGTGTCATATATCTTCAATTTGATCCTATAGATCCACTTTCTACCCATCTCCAAAATGTTCTCCACCCGGTAGGGCAGCCTGTTTGGGTTCTATCACCAGGTTCCTCCTATGCCCCTCCGGCTTCTATGTGGGTTTGGCTAATGGGGCACATCAGCAGCAGACAGGAGAAAGGTTCCAGGCACCCACATGTGGAAAACTGAGGTAAAAATTGTATACGTGAGAGGGGAGAGTAGGTCCTATGGGTGCTATGAGAAAGAAGAAAACCCCTTACAGGTATTCTCTAGAATGCCCTACTTCATCACTAGGTATTACTGCAATATCTTGTGAAAATTTCAAAGTAACAGAGAGATTGTCTGCCTGAAGCATGCATGAGGATACATGTAAGACAGACCAGTCAAGCAATGGAAAAGTGACAATTTTCCATCTATTCTGGGTATCCTACCGTGATGAGCTTAAGTTCCAGGAAGGAAACTGAAGGAGACTCTTTCCTTTACCAAGCTTTGTTGGAGGGGTTTAATAAACTTGTTAAAGAAGCACTGTCCAACATTAAATATACTATCCAAAGACTTTCTCAAAACTAATCTATGTGTCATAATTGCATACTGTAGAGACATTTTCATTGTCAATCAAATAAAAATGTATTTCTTAGGTTACCTTTGGAGATCTCAGAATAAAAAGATTCTTGCGAACCCAACAGAGTATATATAACAACATGGAATAAAAACATTAAGGTCAAGGAAGACCATACGAACAACTCAGAAAAAAAGCTACATGATAACCTAAGTTACTTCAAGTATTCTCTAAGACGAATAAAAATGTGGGAGAGGAGCAAGGCTAATCAGAAACAGAAGTTTTGTGATGATGGTAACAAGGAAAATAGGTGAAGGTCTTCTGAATTGGTGGAGGACCCTTAATCCCTGAGACCCATGAGTCTGGATTAGGGGCAAAAGACTGGCCTAGAGATGCCCTACATCATTTCTTGCTGTGGAAAAGCAGAGAAAATCTGGATACCAGATACAAGTATCTGGAGAACCACCTCATCAGGAAACACACACACACACACACACACACACACACACACACACACACACGGGAGGAAATAGCCATAGCCAATTGTAACTGGGCATTCCCCATGGCTCTCATTTTAGACAGGACCAATTATGACAATCTAGTTTAGTCTCTAATAGCAGTGATGAATGCCAACTTTAAATAGTTATTAATGGCTACCTGGAAGGGGGACTTGATAACCAGAAAGCCTGTCCAGGCCAGTGGGAAGAGTGTCATTCTGAATTAGGGACACCTGCCAAGAATAAAAAGCAGGTCTTTGGTGGTGTTTTCCCTTAATAAACATGCTATAGTATTTTAATATATTAATTGCCAGGGAAAGGGGGAGAATTTCATTTAAATGTGTGGATATGTCATCACTTTGCTGTTGAAATTCATTTAGATAAGGTGGAATAGTTTTTGATAAACCTCTCCAAGCAATGGCTCTTGTACGGCAGCCCCTGTCCCACCAGGAGCTCTCTATGTGCCCACTTAGTAAGCATCTTCACTCTTACATATTGTTCCTTTCCCAGACTTGTGGTTTTATTTGACACCTAAATGGAATGAAAGAGGTAAAAGGAAGAGAAGGCGACTGCAAGGATGAGAAAGGAAGAAAGAAGGTTTGCAATACACATGTATATAAGATAAATGCTTTCACATAATATCTCATTATTTCTACTATATTTATGCAATATTATAGTGTTTTTCACTTCAAAAATGACAAAATTAAAGATCAGATAACTTATCTATCATTCCCAAGATCAACGGATTGACAAATGGGAGCTCAGGGACTAGAACTCATTTGTTGTGTTATTTTCCCCTATTACTCCACAGCCAACATTTTTTCTCCTGTCCTGTATTATATTGCCACATTTTTTATACTCAATATGACCTCCTTCTCTTTCTCACTCCTCATTTTACCCAAGCTCCACTTTTGCAAATTAAGGTGACATGAGAAAATGTTGGGCAAGCTTCAGATTGGAATTAAGACTGATATGGTTTGGCTGTGTCCCCACCCAAATCTCATCTTGAATTGTACTCCTGTAATTCCCATGTGCTGTGGGAGGGACCCAGTGGGAGATAATTGAATCATGGGGGCAGTTTCCCACATACTGTTCTCATGGTAGTGAATAAGTCTCACAAAATCTGATGGTTTTATAAGGGGTTTTCACTTTTGCTTTTTCTCATTCTCTCTTGCCTCTGCCATGTAAGAAGTGTCGTTTGCCTTCCGCCATGATTGTGAGGCCTCTCCAGCATGTGGAACTGTGAATCCATTAAACCTATTTTTCTTCCCAGTCTCGGGTATGTCTTTATCAGCAGCATGAAAATAGACTAATACAAAGACTTAGCTTGTAATTCAAGAGTGTACTATCTTATTCCCTTTATTCTTTCACCCTGATGGGAAGCATTAATGCTCAGATTCCATACAAGTATGTCTGAAGTATTGCAAAGCAGTATGAAAAAACATTATATGGAAATCCAACCAGATTCAATAATTAATAAAAATGGGGGCTCTATTAATAAAGGCAGAATATTTAAAATGGGAAAAAGAGTAAGTTCTACCTTCTTCCCTACAGGTCTGGCCATGCCTGAGAATGACGTTGTGTTAAGAATCTCTCTTTAAGATGAAAGGAGACAACTTAGCATCTAGTGAAAAATGACCAGGTGAGTTAAGACTTGGAAAACATTATAATAATAATAGCCTGGGGATTTTTAAGCTATAAGACAGATATCATAAAAATTAAAAATAAGTATCTTAAAGTATGTAAAAGGGCCTAATGCGGGAGAGGGAATTGACTTGTTATGTTAAACCAAAGTATACCATGAAATAATGGTGTGAGGACACAAACATACTAAGGTGTCTGAGAGGTTTAAAGATCCTTCATTAAGTAGAGAGCTCCCTGCCCCCACAGACAGTCATGTAGAGACTGAACTAACATTCAACCATTCTATTGAGGAAGGGAATTTAAGCATCAGAAGGTAGTTGCACTAGATAACCTGTAGATGTTTCTTTCAACACTGAGCTTCTAGGGGTCTTTATGGTCCTTACTACCATTATGATATGTTGTGGCAGGAATTCTTCCCAGCATAGGGTTGGAAAAAATGCTTATTTATATCCACTGCCAATTACTTAGGAGCATCCTGCACACAGTACTTGCCCAATAATTTTTTTTAAGTCAAAATGCTAAAGTTCCCTGCATGAGGCACAAATGTTCTATATAGAATATAGTACATAAACTTTCAGGGGAAAAAAATCAGTTAGTTACATGGCAGCAGAATGAGCTCTCCAATGGGACTCTCTCCAGCTGAGTTGTGACCACCTGCCAGTCATAGGTGAAAATGTGCTATTATTCACAAAAAGACCACAAACTTAGTGAGTTTCTCAGCATGCCAAGAACCTGGTAAATTAGTTCTGAATATTGAGGACGTGCATTTCCTTCATTTGCCTATCACTTAAACCTTCTTCTGTCATACTGTAAACCTAGGAGAAAAAAATACACTTTCTGCAGTATCTCAGTTCCCACTGGACTGAGATCAGAGAGAAAAGTGAATGGCAAGGTGAGGGGGAATGATACTTAAGACAGAAATCTGAATGTAGCAGGAGAAGGAAAAACCAGTTCATCCCAATTAAAAAATTTCTTTAACATGTAATTTCCTTCCTTTTACTTGCAGGCAGTTTTCTGAAGGTGCACATTTAGCTTTCAGGGTAAATGTAAAGCTTGAAGCTGCAGCTCTGCACTGAATCTACTGTTACTGTGGCATAAATTAAATAAGGGAAAAATGGAGATTGATTTGTTTTTCTCCTGGAGTAAGACCCCAGTGCTCCTCCAAGGTTGTGTAAAAGGCTGAGGAGTCTGTAGTACAAATACTTTAATTAGCTGACAGCATGTGGGATGAATTACATTTCATTTCTGTTTAAGATGCGTGTATAATAAAGGATTTGTTTCATTTTTTACAGTGTAATGGATGGATAGAGGAGGAGGATATCTTAGAAACTTGTTCATTTAAAGCAATAATTGCAATATTGTACTGCAAAGTTGAATACAACATGAAGAACATTGTAGAGAAAGTGCGTAGGAGCCTTCAGATTCTGTGGATTCTCTGTACCTTTGCCCTTCCGGCTGGTTATGAAGCTCACATCTCACCGTCTAACAGCTCGAGAACTTCTGGCCCCACCTTTGGCCCTTGCCATCTTTTGCCAGCAAGAATGTAACAGCCTCTTAATTGGTCTCTCCGCCTTAGGTTTTATGTTTCTACATCCTTCCTCCTTCCTTCACTCTATAGGCAGAGTGGTCCATCAATAATGATAAGACTGGGCTCTTCCCTATTTAAAAACTTTTCAGTACCACCCTATATGATAAACTTCAGGATCTTTCACATGGACTTGAAATGCCCTATCTGGATCTCCAGCCTCAGCCCACTTCACTCCTTTTCTTGCACATTAGGCTTCATTGGCACCTAACTACTGGAAATCAGATGAAATCATATTCTTTCTCTCTGAATTTGTCATGCCATCCATCTCCCTCCATGTGCCCTCCTGCCTCCTGTGTGGATAAGCTGCACTTCAACGATGCCTCCATATGACCCTGTCTGTACTCTACCAAAGTATTTCTACCATGTCATGAAAAGTGTACGTTTATGTGTTCACTCCCCATTAGATGGTGAGTTCCTTGAGGACAGGTTTCAATATGTAATCATCTTCGTGTTCCTAGTCGGTAGTACAGAACAGGTGCTTATCAAATGCTTATTCAAAGAGTACATGAAAATATATTTCCTTCTATTACTTCAACAGGATTATAGCAAAAGTAACGTTTTACCAAATATTCAAGTGAGGCAGGTGTAAAAAAATCCCATACTAAAATGTGGCAAATGTTTGCAAGATAAAATGTCACTAAGAATTAAATTGCTAAGTAAGAGACTTGGGTACTAATTATCCAATATAATCACATGTGCTTAACATTTCACTTAATTGTAGCTATCATCCAAAATGCTTCTTTGCCCTACCTATATGCTAATTTAGAGAAACTGACCATTTATCTATGAATATTCGAGGAGGAGGAGGTGCCTTGCACTACCAGATCTCACTCCAGCTTCCAGCCTCACAAACACCATCATGCATAGACACACCCTTGGGATCTCGTCAAAATGGAGATTCTGAGTCCGCAGTTCTGGTGCAGTATTTGGGATATTGTGAATCTAGCAAACTCCCTGGTGATGCTAACGCTGATGCTGCTGGTCCTTGGATCTTACTTTCAGTGGCAAGGATTGCAAGCACTTTAGCTCCATGCAGTGTAAGGTGGCTTCCAGGGAACTGAACACCAAAGTATCTACTGCTGTGCATATAACTATACTGACAGTTTCTTTCATCCTATGTGAGCATCTAAGTGGATTTAAGTTAATTTGTGTACTCATTATTTGATGATCAAGTTTTTTAATGATTAAATAAATTCTAAATATTGCAGGCAGGTTTTTTTTCGCATAAAAACTTCAGAAATTTTCATCTTGTTATTTTGTTTTTATTGTTTTATATTATTTTGCATTGTCATTTTTGGCACCAAGCCTAGCTTCCTGACCTGTGAACCACAAAAGAGGCCTCCCTAGAGTTAAAAGTCATATAGACCAACCACCAAAAACCAGTCCTGGCAACGTTTTGAGAAAAGTAATGTTCAATATAGAAACAAAAGAGGAAATGATCAAAAAATAATAATATGCAAGACAATAAAGAAAAAAATAATTCAAAAAGATTTTTAAAAACTTTGAAAAATCTAAACCAGATATAGATCAACAGAAAAAAAATATTGAAAAAGTCTAAGAAGTAAAATCGAAATGTTGTTTAGAAGGTTGGTGCTTTAAGAGAAAAAATACTCTAAATATGTGAGGACAGAGGCCCCCCAAAAATAAAAAACAAATTGAGTGAGCTAACCTCCAACTTTCTTAATGTCGTAACTTTTATGTTCAGGGGTACATGTGCATGTTTGTTACGTAGGTAAACTTATGTGTTACAGGGGTTTGTTGTCCAGATTATTTCATCATCCAGGTATTAAGTCATTAGTTATTTTTCTGATCTTCTCCCTCCTCCCACCTTCCTACCTCCAGTAGGCCCCAATTTCTGTATTTCCCCTCTCTGCGTCCATGTGTTCTCACCATTTAGATTCCACTTGTAAGTGAGAACGTGCAGTATTTGGTTTTCTGTTCTTGCATTAGTTCACTTATGATAATGGCCTCCAGCTCCACACACATTCCTGAAAAGGAAATGACCTCATTCTTTTTTTATGGCTGCATAATATTCCATGGTGTATATGTACCACATTTTCTTTATCCAGTCTACCATTGATGGGCATTTAAATTGATTCCATGTCTTTGCTATTATGAATAGTGCTGCAATGAACATACACGTGCCTGTGTCTTCATAATAGAACAATTTATATTCTGTTGGGTACACATTCAGTAATGGGATTGCTGGGTCAAATGGTAGTTCTGTTTTTAGGTCTTTGAGGAAAGGCCACACTGTTTTCCACAATGGTTGAACTAATTTACACTCCGACTAACAGTGTATAAGAATTCCTTTTTCTCCACCGCCTCGACAGCACCTATTATTTTTTTTGACTGTTTAACAGCCATTTGATTAGCATCAGATGGTATCTCATTGCAGTTTTGATTTGCACTTCTCTAATGAACAATGATGTTGAGTTTTTTTGTTGGCTGCATAAATGTCTTTTTTTGAAAAGTGTTTATCTCCTTTGCCCACTTTTTTGGTAACCCTCAACTCTCATAGATTTTAGAAACATAGAAAATAGTCCTGCACAATAGAAAAATAATAACAGTGGCTGCACACGTTGCATGACTACCATCAGGCACAGAAGCTTTTTTAAGTACATTACATACCTTATCTCACTTAATTCTCTTGACAACCTCATGGGGTAGGTACTATTACTAAGGCCAGGTGACCAGAAAGAAAGAAAATTAAAATGCTATTCAACAAGTTCTTAAAATCTCAAAGGAGTAAGAATCACTTTTTTCTTTAAATGGTCCTTTCTGGAATTCCGTAATGAAAATAAGAATCATTCATTTTATTAACATTTATTGAGCCAATAACCAGAAAGCACATTAATAAGGATATTACATGTATTATTTAATTTTCATAATAAGCCTATGAGTTAAAAATTACTATTATTTTTATTTTACTGATGAGGGAGCTGAGGTTTAGTGAGGTTGAGTACCTGTCCACTCAAATAGTAAGAGAGAACCAAGACTCAACATCCTCCTTATGTCAGTTAGTTTACAGTTTTATAATATATTTTTAAAGGCTATATTCTTTAAAAAATAGTGTACATCCTTTAAAAATTCGTGGATATCCTGGTGTGCAAAAGTTTCCTTAGGTATATAGTGTTAAGTGGTACTGACAGATCATAGGAAATACATATGTTCAACTTTACTATGAAATGCCAATCCACATCCTGCAGAAGTGTTACAATTTATACCCTCATCAAAAGTGAACGGGAGTTTCTGTGTCTCCACATTCTTGCCAGCACCTCATACATTCTAATAGTTCAATTTTCTCTAATTTTGTAGTTTTCTTTCCCCTGGTTAATGAGATTGAATATCTTTTGAAATATTAGTAGAACATTTTTGTTTTGTCATCTTTGAGGTTTATGCTCATTGATTTTTTTTCATTTTTCTACTGGGTTTTATTTTCCTTTTTCTTTTTTGATTCACAGAAGTATCTAGATATACTACACATTAATCCTTTGTTGTTTACATGTATTACAAATATCTCCTCCAAGTTTGTAGCATTTTTTATTCACTCTCTTTATGGTATCTTTTAGGAAAGAGAAATCTTTGGCTATTTTCCTTTATGTTCTGTGCTTTTTCTATCTATTTAAAGAAATCTTTCTCTACTAAAAGGTCCATCAGTTGCAAGGTTTTCTTCTAAACATATTATAATTTTTCCTTTCATCTTCCTGAATTTGGTTTGCATGTGGATGTGAAGTAGAGATCTGTGACATATATTTTCAGAGCCCCATCCATGCTCCTTAGGCCCTCCCAAATCTCTCCCAGAGCTCTCCCAGAACTTTAGCGAAGAAGAGTTCTATATTTGGTTTTCTACCTTAGGCATCTGATTGAGGGTATTCTCTGGCTACTGAAGCAGGCTTGGCCCATACACAGAACTGTCTGAAAAAGGACCAAAGTCCCAAGAGTAACCTTCAACCTAAGAAAGAAAAGTATCCCAACTTCTTCATATGTATGAAGGTCCCCACGATGACAACTTCCTTCACCACAATGATAACCAACTTTTAACATGCATTTCTTCACCCCCTGAATGGGACAACTGTAAGGTACTCTTTACAGTGTCTTTGAGACTCACGGTAGACTTGAGCCCTTGTTAATAAGTTGACAGCCAACTTATTAACATACATTTTATTATTTTTCCCTCCAATTGATTTCCTCACTCACTGACTTGCTTCCTGAGATCACCTCCCAAATAAATACTTTTATTTGAATCCTTGGTTCAATTTCAGTTATTGCAGTAACCCAAAATGTTCTAGAAAGCAAACCTTCAGCATGAGATACTATAACTAGGTTACTTACCAGTCAGATGGCAAAGGCTTTCCAATGCTATAATAAATGGGATAGTAATGAACACTTTTATTCTTCAGTATCACTTTACTGAGAATCTCACCTATGTGGACTGGGAGGAAGCACAGGTAAAAGAGGAAACACTGACATATACATATTTCCATATATATAAATACACTATATATATAAAATATATATATGCAGTCTACAAAAGTTCTGTCTGTGAGGATAGTGAGGTTGGCTGGGTTTTTTCAACTATATTGGAAGGATGAAAAAAGAAAAACAGGCTCATGTCACGCAAATATTAGCTTAGGGCCTGCTATGAAAGCAGGAGGCCTCTATTGTGTCTTTAAAGAGACCCTTATCTCCTGCAGCCAGAAGGCAGAATATGCTCAAAATCAGGATTAATATTTGATTGTAAGGATGGTAGGTGTTAAGAAGAAGCTGAATTAATAGCCATTGCAAGTCTTCTATGTCAAAAATAAAGTCTTGATAAGGCAAGTCTCAGAGGGAGATATCTGAGCTCCCAGACTGCTCTGAGCGCTATGGGTCAGCAGAAGAAGATACCTCTTCCTTGCTAGAGAAGAACAGATTCCATAACTTGAAAACCACAGAAAGCTGATGATTCACAAGATGAGTTTGTTCTCCTCAATGCAAACAATTAAATAAAATTCAATGATACAGTAAATTCAATGTCTCACCTTATTGATTATATCTAGGTTCTTGGAGCCAGTCCTGATACACAGCTAGAATGGCACCTTGCCACTTGGAAACAATGCTTCCACATCAGTACTCTCAAAGTGTGGTCTACAAATCTCTACAGATTTTACAAACCTTTCTGGGAGTCTACAAGCTCAAATGATTTTCAAACTAAGATGTTTTTTGCCTATTCTGTGCTTGGTTGACATTTCCACTGAGAGTACCAAGGCAATGGTGTATTAAATTTCTGGTGCCTTAGCAAAAAAAGCAGTGGCACCACACTGTACTAATATTCTTCACTGCCAATATTTAAAGTCAGTTTTTCTAGGGTTTTACTTGATGAAGCAGTCAAAATCATTATTAATTTTTAAAATTGATCCTTGGGAACATGTCTTTTTAATATTCAATGTGACAAAATAAGAAGTATGCATAGAGCTTTTACTGCATACCAAAGTATGAGAGTTATATCAAGGGAAGGCACTTCCGAAATTATTTCAAAATTGTTTCCATAAAGGGGCTGAATAAGCCCCTTTAATGGAACAACACTTTGCCTTGAAATAACAACTGACAGGCATGTAGTGGTTATTCAGACTTGGTTATTTGGCAGTCATTTTCCCAAAAATGAACGAATAAGCCTGTCAAGTCAAAGAAAACAACTGATAAATTGTTGCCAATGATGAAATTGGAGGCTTCAAGTAAAAATTAGAACTGTGGCAAGTTTCTATGTTACACCTTGAATTTGACCCACTTCCCAGTACTTAAAGACTTTTTAATGAGACTGGTGATTTTATTAAAGTGACTTTTAAAATATTGTATAATGGAATACATCAACATTTCGAAGGTCTGTGTAACTCAGTGAGCTAATATTTTCCAAATGATTAGTGTGTGATGTTACAAGACCATGCATAGCTAAAGAATTTATTTAAGGTGCGAGACAGGCCAGTGAATTTTAATCCAGCAGAAGATGAAAAGTTCATGGAAATTATTTCAGATTCCATATCAAAGCTGTACTTTAAGAAACTACTACTTGCCAAGTTTTTGTGTAGTATTGAAGAATATTCACAACTATCTGAAAAGGCTATTACAGTATTCTTCTCTTTTCCAACTACATATTTTGTGAAGCTTGATTTTCTACATATATGTCAGCCAAAACAGCATTTAAGTACAGACTGAATCCAAAAACAGAAAAATCTAGCTATCTTCTGTTGAGTTTCAAAAGACATGCAAAATGTAAATGAATGCCACTGTTCTCACTTCTATTTTATACTTTAAAAAATTCATAAAATATATTAGATATATTAAGCTGTAATTAACTTATTTTGTTATTTGAAAATGAATTAACACAAATATATTTTTAAATTTCTCAGTTTAATTTCTAATATGATAAAGTTTCTCAGTTTAATCTCTCAGTAAAATTTCTCAGTTTAATTTCTAATATGGTCGGGGGTGATGAGGGGAGGGAAGAGCATCAGGACAAATAGCTAATGCATGTGGGGCTTAAAACCTAGGTGACAGGTTAACAGGTTCAGCAAACCACCATGGCACATGTATACCTATGTAACAAACCTGCACATTCTGCACCTGTATTCCGGAACTTAAAGTAAAATAATGTTTTTAATTTGTAAAAATATATTAGATATGTTTACCTGTAATTGACTTATTTTGTCATTTTAAAATGAATTAAGACAAATGTATTTTAATATTTTTGTTTATTTTCCAATATGGTAAATATTGGTAGGCATAACCCACATAGGCAAAAACTATTCAGAGTTCTCAGACATTGTGAGAGTGTAAATGGGTCTCAAGACCAAATAGTTTTGAGAACTATTAGCCTATAGTAAATAAAGTGTAGCTGCTGAAATTTCCTTGTCAGTATACAAAAGAAGGAGTTAGAAAACTCAGAGAGGAGATATCCCTACTAAACTGGATTTGTTATATAAAATTAGAGAATCACCAGTTCACTATGTGTCCTGGGAGGGAGCAGAGGACACTAGAATTTATTAAAGCAATAAAAAATTGCACAAGTCGGGGAGGCACAGTCTGTCCCCTGCAGGCTTGAATGAATGACAGAAGACACCATTATCAACTAGGCTCCCTAGTGTCAATATGGATGATAGAATTCCAGAACAGCAGAGTGAAAATTATGCTACATAACAGTCAGAGGAAAGGTGGAGATGATTATGTTAATGGACAGCAAAAGAGAATGGCAACCATGGCTCCTAACCCATTGGGATCTTCACTATGGCTAAAATACCATGGTATTCACAGGAGTGAAACTGATGGAAAACAATTAGAATATTGCTTGACTTATGTGATTTTTAAAAATGCTTTGAGATGGAAAGCAGAAGGCTGATGTCAATTGATGCAATGTGAAAATCACAAGCTCTGTTTCTGGACTTGAGCCAGTTTTAGACACAGAGTCCATCAACTGAAGCAGAGGTCAGACACTCTTAAGGAAGGACCCTGCATCCCCACAGTAGTAGGTACAAAATATTTCCCCAATCCTTACCCAAAAGGACTTACATGCATTTACGCAGGTAACACTGGAAAAAAACAGGAATGTACAGATCTTTTGAGCGCTATTGAATACAGGGTTTGAGGTGACAGCAATACCAGAGTCCAAAAATGCCACCATTCTCTGTAATTAGACAGGGGCCAAATGGAGAATGTGATAAATGGAGTCCTGGACCAAATATATCTAAATCTACCACACACTGGGTCCAACTGGTCTGCAGACCACTCTTTGTTCACTTCCCCAGTGCCTGGATGAGATAAATATATTTAGGAGCTAATAGAACCCTCAACTTATTTTCCAACCTGTGGAGTAAGAGCCTTTTAATAGAAAAGGCCAAACTGAAGCAACTGAAACTACATTACCCTAGTCAAGACACTCAGTTGTAAACAATATCATAACCCAGCTAGGATTTCACAAAATAGTACAACCCTTGAAGATTTAAAGGAGGTAGGGTTGATAGTCTTCAACATATATCCCCATTTAATTCACTAGTATGGCCCTGCAAAAAACAGATGGATATGGCAGATGGTGACAGACTACAGTAAACTTAACAAATGGTAACCCCAATCGTACATGCTGTGCTAAAGATAGTATCTTTACTAGACCAGATAAACACAGCCTCTGGTTTCTGGTAGCAATTAATTTCCTCAATGTGTTCTTTTTAATATCCATCAGGACAGAGAATCAAAAAGTTTGCATATACCCTGCAGAGGCCCTGGTTCCCGCAGGTGTAACATTTCTATCAGAGTTATAGTAAGTATTCAAATAAACTTAAAACTATGACTGCCATCTGATCACTGTGGACTTCTTGTGTCATTGAACCAACAGGTAAAAGAAAAAGTAGTTATTATACTGGATATAGTAACCTAGCCAGTAAATATGAAGTAAATAGAAGCAGCAAGGATTTCTACTTTATATTAGACACAAAGAGAAATATGTCAAAAACTCTGAGGATTCTCTGGTGTATCTCTTGGTTCTTACATGCCTGGTGATAGTAGTAAATGAGGAACTGTAAAAAATGAGATTGACAAGGGCAAGGTAACTAGAGGTCAGACCCTGAAGGGATGCAGATCTCTTCTGCTCTATTCGACAACCAATGTGCAAAAGCAGAAATATTAGATGAGAATAAGGGAGAGGAGATACTGAATATTAATTTCACTCTCACAATTGACTCCATGAAAGTAACCACATATTGTCTCACTGCATTCCTGGGGATGTTTTTTTTTTTTTTTACGATTGTAAAAAATCAACACCTTGAAGAATCAGAGATAGAACGTAGTAGATTTAAAGTGAGGCACAAAGGGAACTGAATATTAAAATGATGCATTGCAGTGCTATAGGAGCCCTGCTCATACCCGTTTTTCCTACCCAAAAGGTCCCATGCAGCTTTATTGAACAATTTCTGTATACACCAACAATGGCATACCTCAAGTCTCTGCATCTCTATGTCTGAGATTTTTCTCTCACTGTGGAAACATATTCAGCCTGTGCACACAAGCAGGACAGAAATTTCAGAGAGGTCATGAATGACCTGATGTGGTTCTAAAGATGATCACAAATTCTTTAATACTCCTATCATCAAGATGTAGAGTCTATTCCCTTGTCCCTTGTATCTGAGCTGGCTTTGATGACGTATTTGAAGTGCAAGTGACAATGCATGACATCTGAGGCTAGGTTAGCAATGCCTATGCAGATTCCACCTTTTTGCTTGAGATTAGACTTCCAGGATAGGAAGCCATATGGAAAGATGACAAATGGGTGTTCTGGTTGCTAGTTTCCACTGACTCCAACCTCTGGTTTGCCCTCAGTCAAGTGGCAAATATGATGAAAGAAGCCTCCAGGTGATTCTGACCCCTTTTGTCGAGTCACCCTGAGTCATTTGAGTCCTCTTAGTTAAGTCTCCAGGCACTGTGAAACAGAGACAAGCTATCCCCACTATGCCCTGTCCAAATTCCTACTGATAGAGCCCATGAGTATAATAAAGAGAGCTTTTTATTTAATGCTACTAAATCTTAGGGTAGTTTGTTTTGAGCAATCAATAACCAGAGTCTACCCTTAGGAATAACACTTAACTAATGAAGGATAGGAGTTGGCCAATTAATATCTCAGCTTCTTTATCCTTTACATTTTGACATGTGTTCTATAAAGTGTCTCGGGGGCTTATCAGAACGATTGAGTCCCCATTGCTTTCAGAAGCAAATTACTCATAAACACACCCTTCATTTGCTTTCCTCTGTTCCCTGTCCTACTTTCCCAATCTCTAACTCTGCTTCTTCAGATTTATCTCTCAAATAAATAACTTGCACCCAAATCCTTGTCTCCAGGTCTGCTTTTGCATAAACCAAAACTAAGAGTGGATCCAATTTTTTGTTGTTTTCTGGTTGTGCTTCTGAATGGACTATAAAGGTACCCTATGCCATTTGTTAAAAACTCACTATCTCCCTTCTGACCAGTAGTATCACTTCGGTTCTGAAATCAACCACCTCTCTATAATTAAGTCTCCTTTTGTGATATCTGTTTTATTCCATTGATTTATCTATCTGTCACTGCACCAATATTAAACTTCCCTATCAGGGTTAGTCCTCTCATCTCTTCTTATTCAAGAGCATAAGCAAATATTAATATTTACATATAACTTTTACAATAAGTTAGTCAAGTTATACAAAAATACATATCGGGGCATCTATTGGGATGGCATTTGGAGGGAGGAGTTTTAAAAATGTACACATTTTAAAACCACCACATTGTCCTTTGCCAATCCAAAGACATAATATACCTCATATTTAGATTTTCTAAAATGTCAAAGATGTATAGTTTTTCTCATAAAACCTTAGAGGTTATTTTTAGGTTTATTCTGAGTACATTAAATGAGTTGGTGCTTTTTTGAAATGATATATTTTAAAGATTCTCTTTTCCTAATTGAATACCCTTTATTTCCTTCTCCTGCCTGATTGCTCTGTCCAGAACTATATAGAAAACCCCATCGTCTCAGCCCAAAATCTCCTTAAGCTGATTAGCAACTTCAGCAAAGTCTCAGGATACAAAATCAATGTACAAAAATGACAAGCATTCTTGTACACCAATCACAGACAAACAGAGAGCCAAATCATGAGTGAACTCCCATTCACAATTGCTTCAAAGAGAATAAACTACCTAGGAATCCAACTTACGAGGGATGTGAAGGACCTCTTCAAGGAGAACTACAAACCACTGCTCAATGAAATAAAAGAGGATACAAATAAATGGAAGAACATTCCATGCTCATGGGTTGGAAGAATCAATATCATGAAAATGGCCATACTGCCCAAGGTCATTTACAGATTCAATGCCATCCCCATCAAGCTACCAATGACTTTCTTCACAGAATTGGAAAAAACTACTTTAAAGTTCATATGGAACCAAAAAAGAGCCCGCATCGCCAAGTCAATCCTAAGCCAAAAGAACAAAGCTGGAGGCATCACGCTACCTGACTTCAAACTATACTACAAGGCTACAGTAACCAAAACAGCATGGTACTGGTACCACAACAGAGACATAGATCAATGGAACAGAACAGAACCCTCAGAAATGATGCCGCACATCTACAATTATCTGATCTTTGACAAACCTAACAAAAACAAGAAATGGGGAAAGGATTCCCTATTTAATAAATGGTGCTGGTAAAACTGGCTAGCCATATGTAGAAAGCTGAAACTGGATCCCTTCCTTACACCTTATACAAAAATTAATTCAAGATGGATTAAAGACTTACATGTTAGACCTAAAACCATTAAAATCCTACAAGAAAACCTAGGCAATACCATTCAGGACATAGGCGTGGGCAAGGACTTCATTTCTAAAACACCAAAGGCAATGGCAACAAAAGCCAAAATTGACAAATGGGATCTAATTAAACTAAAGAGCTTCTGCACAGCAAAAGAAACTACCATCAGAGTGAACAGGCAACATACAGAATGGGAGAAAATTTTTGCAACCTACTCATCTGACAAAGGGCTAATATCCAGAATCTTACAAGAAAAAAACAAACAACCCCATCAAAAAGTGGGCGAAGGACATGAACAGACACTTCTCAAAAGAAGACATTTATGCAGCCAAAAAACACATGAAAAAATGCTCATCATCACTGGCCATCAGAGAAATGCAAATCAAAACCACAGTGAGATATCATCTCATACCAGTTAGAATGGCCATCATTAAGAAGTCAGGAAACAACAGGTGCTGGAGAGGATGTGGAGAAATAGGAACACTTTTACACTGTTGGTGGGAATGTAAACTAGTTCAACCATTGTGGAAGTCAGTGTGGCGATTCCTCAGCGATCCAGAACTAGAAATACCATTTGACCCAGCCATCCCATTACTGGGTATATACCCAAAGGACTATAAATCATGCTGCTATAAAGACACATGCACACGTATGTTTATTGCGGCACTATTCACAATAGCAAAGAGTTGGAACCAACCCAAATGTCCAACAACGATAGACTGGATTAAGAAAATGTGGCACATATACACCATGGAATACTATGCAGCCATAAAAAATGATGAGTTCATGTCCTTTGTAGGGACATGGATGAAACTGGAAAACATCATTCTCAGGAAACTATTGCAAGGACAAAAAACCAAACACTGCATGTTCTCACTCATAGGTGGGAATTGAACAATGAGAACTCATGGACACAGGAAGGGGAACATCACACTCCGGGGACTGTTGTGGGGTGGGGGGAGGGGGGAGGGACAGCATTAGGAGATATACCTGATGCTAAATGACGAGTTAATGGGTGCAGCAAAACAACATGGCACATGGATACATATGTAACAAACCTGCACATTGTGCACATGTACCCTAAAACCTAAAGTATAATAATAAAAAAAAAAGCTTGCTCTCTATTGTTAAAACCAAAAAAAAATAAAGATTCTCATTTTCTATTTTTGTTTTTGGTATAGAAATATAACTTATTTTTGCATAACAAATGTTTGAAAACAATCTTGCTTTGTTGTCTCATTGGTAGCTTCTTTTGGACTTTCTAAGTATATAATCATGTCATTTGTGTGTTAATCAAGTTCTCAGCAGGAAGTAAATGGCACCCTAAGACTGGGTAATTGAGGAGAACTTTTGAAAAGTTTGCAAAGTGGGGCAAGGCTTAAGAAAAGCAAAAATTCATGATGCAAAAACCAGAGTTAGTAACCTAGGGACCTTGGTAGGTGGTTGATTTGGGAACAGAAATTGTACTACTGGTCCCCAAACCTGAAGGGGCAAAGAAGGGGACTAGTTACATAAATTTCAAAAAATAACTATGGGGAGGGCCACCTGGCAGGATTCATGGCCTTTGTTAGAGGGACAAAGGGAAGAAGCCAGGAAAACACATACCCCTACCTTCTCTCCCCACTAACCCTCTAATATCATACTGGTGTGTCATAGTGGCTAAATTCAAATAAGTGCCAGAAAATAAACACATTGATACAATTCATTCAGACTAGTCTTCTAAAGCACAGAGTAAAACAGAGTGGGTGGAATGAGGATGCAAAGGGGAAAATGGAAGGTAACCAGCCCAATCTGCAAAGATTGACAATTTTATTTCTCCTCTACCAGTCCTTGTCCTTCAGATGCTAATTGTTAGTTAATACACCTATTATGTTTTTTAGCTTTACTGAGGAATAACTGACCAATACAAATTGTATATACACAAAGTATGCAACATGATTTGATATATACATACACACTATGAAATGATTATCCCAATCATTAACATTAACACATCTGTCACCACCCTTGGTTATCATTGTGTATGTGTGTTGAGGGGGTGGTAAAGACACTTAAGGTCTTGGCAAATTTCAAGTACACGTACAGTATTATTCACTATACTCACCACGCTGTATGCTAGATCTCCAGAACTCATTCATTATATAACTGAAAATTTATACCCTTTGAGCAATATCTCCCCTACTCTCCCACCCCTACTTCCTGACAGCTATCATTCTATTCTGTTTCTATAAGTTTTTTTAGATTCTGCATGTGAATGAGATCATACACTATTTGTCTTTCTGCGTCTGGCTTGTTTCACTTAGCCTAATATCCTTCAGGTCCATTCATGTTGTTGCAAATGGCAAGATTTACTTCTTTTTAGGACTAAATAACATTCCTGTGTATGTGTGTGTATCACACTTTCTCTATCCATTCATCCATCTATGGACACTTAGGTTATTTCCATTTCTTGGCTATTGTGAATAATGCTATAATGAAAATAGAGAAACAGGATATCTCTGAGATGCTAATATCATTTCCATTGTATAAATACTCAGAAGCAGGGTTGCTGGATTATATAGTAGTTTTATTTTTTTTAGGAGCCTCCATACTGTTTTCCATAATGGCTAATGCAGTGCATGACAGTGTACTGTACAGGGTTCCCCTCTTCTCCTCACCTTTGCCAATACTTGTTATGTCTCATCTATTTGATAATAGCCATCCTAACAAGTGTGAGGCAGTATGTCATTGTGGTTTTGCTTTTCACATCCCTGACGATTAGAGATGTTGTGCACCTTTTCATATACCTGTTGGCCATTTGTATGTCTTTGCAAGAATGTCTATTCATGTCTTTTGCCCATTATTTAATCAAGCTATTTCTTTGTTTACTATCGAGTTTATGAGATGCCTAAGTTTTGATGGGAGGAATGATGTCAGCCAAAATGCATATTATATGCATATGTATGTGTGTGTATACACATATTTCTGTACATATATATTTACTAAAAACTTCCCAAATGTAATGTATTTAAATCAACTGAATCTGACATCATGTACCCTTAGATACTAAGAGAAAACTATAGGCCCCGTAGAAATCTTAGAAGTATTTCTAGGGAAGTTAACCCATAGAGTTAAGAAATGGTCAATTTAATATTAAAACTTGGAAAAAGACTAAAACAATTCAGCACACAATGATCTATCCTCAAAAGATTCAAAGATCATAAGTAGCAGTCATTTGGCAGTGTGAAGATTAAATCATGCCACTAACAATTGAGTTTCCATTTTTAGGAAACTTTGAGACCTCATAAAAAATATACAAGTTATACAAGTTTTCTGTTAAATTTTAGCCCCTTGTGACAATATCATAGGAAGGCTTGGAATATTCCAGGACTGTTAGGTAGTAAAATAGTTGATCTCCTTCCAAAATACCTAAAAGCTTAAGACTAATCTTAGAGGAAGTGTCACAGGTGGTCTACCAGGATTAAAATGATTCTCTATCTTTATCAATGACTTGGTAAAGACTTCGAAAAATATATTAATCTAATTGCTAATGTCCTTAAATTAAGAATTACTCAGGTATAAAAAGACTTAATACACTTTAACATGAAAAAATTGGGGAAAATATTTTTGAAAAAGCTGAAGTTTAATAGTTACAAACATAATATTGTCCACTCATAAATATATACACACACGTATATATACATATATATACACATACACACACATTCATGCATACACATATATAGAGATATAACACATGAGAAAAATGATGAGGCACAAGAATAGAAGGAAATTTCCAGGGGCTCAACTTATTTCTCTCCTATAATGCACAGTGTGGGTATAGTTGAATATATATTTTTATAAAGCATACGGAGAATCAGGATTAAAGAAAAAAGATATTGCTTATTAGAAAAAAGGCAACTGGAAAGATCATCAGGAAATTTTATGGAAAACTTTCAGATGGAAATAAGCAGGGTTTCTAGAAAGTACTACAGGAAGTCAGCTCAGAGAAGTGGACAGACTTGTAGACTCTAAAGTTCATCTGTCTTAATTCAAATAACATTTCCACTAGCACTGCCATCTCACCTCAGAAAGACTACTTATTTTCTTTAAGTTTCAGTTTCCTTATCTATAAAGTGGTGATAACAAATTTAGCTATAGTGCAACCCTGTTAAAAGGGAATGAATGGTATAAAAAGTGTAAAGAGCTTAGGACATTACCTGGCATCTAGAAAGAGCTATGCTAGAGGAAATTCTCCTAAGAGAGAAAGGCTGTGAAGCTGGACTGATACCAGAAGCTCAAAGACAGGCAGGTGAGAAATCTTAATCCCATGGGATTAGAGACAGAGAACCATAAATCTGTGGCTCCAGGGAACATTCTAAGTGTGCTCCTATGATGCATATTGTACCTAACAAGCAGTGGATTAAGTGGCTTCATTAGGAAGACATGGCCAATTCATAGGAGGCACTAACACATCTCTACTTGTCTTTGTAAGGAACATTTTGATAAATTGCTTAGGATGAGGGGCAAAGATAAATACTTCACTGCCCCCCAACCTCAAACAAAGGGTAGGCCCAAGGAACCACAGATGATAGATGACCAGTAACTTGCTATCAATGGATAGGTGGCAGGTCCACCTATCCATCAAGTGGCTATTTCACTGCATGGGCTGTGCCTCTTTGGAGAAGAATTGCTGAAGATGATAGAGAGGAGAAAGACTGAGATCAACCAGGGGCACCATCCTTTTCCTCTGTTTCATCATAAGTGCATGGCCTTTTCACTTAATAAATGCTGTTCAAACTTGCAAAGAAGATTTGCTTGATAAAATTCCAAATTACTACATTTTTTAGGATACTCTTATGTCTTGGTCTGGCTCTGACCACATAATAAATTTTCCTGGGGCTGAATGTTACCCCGTCATACTACCTAGTTCTGCTAGTTCTAGACTTGTTCATCCTTTATGAACTGAAGGACATTCTTGGAGAAGAAAGGTAGAAAAAGAAACACAAAGAAAACAAATCAGAATATTTAAAAGTTGCCTCCCTTAAAAGAAATATAGTAAGAGAAGAGAGGGAAAGAAATAATTCAAGTATTTAGGAACACAGTTTTCATGTGCAGGCTCTTTACTTTCTTATCAATGGAATCTTATTGTCCTCTTGGCTCCCTAAAAGTCAAGATCCAGAGTCTGGAAGGGGGTCTTGATAGTTCAATTTTTACCTTCAACGCTCTAAGTCAGAGAGCAGTGTCTGGCTAGAGAAAAAGTAACGGTCTTCCAGCCACCATTCAGACTCCACGAATAGGGTGATATCCTTCAGGAGCATGTAGCTGCTTCACCAAGAGGACATCATGAAGAGCTTCTTTGGAACAGAAGTTCAATCATTCTTTGCATTTGAGCTTTATTTATATTCCCTAATATTAGCCACTCTCCTGTCCTTGGTACTTTTTCATTAGTGGGAATACAATCTATGTCTAGGCTTATCATCAGTAAAGCGAAGACTTGGTTGTTATTGAACCAAAGCTTAAAACAAACTTCCCTGTGGCTACCCATTAAGCCTTTTTAATAGTGTTACTCCGAGGTACTAAGTCTACTATTACTAGAAAATTTTAAATCCACATAAAGCACCTTAACTTCAGCTTTCTTGTTTATAAAATTGAAATTCTGGAACACAATATAGATTTGTAAACTCCATTTTGCAAAATACCAAGGTTCCTTTTTAGGAGCTTCAATTACGACAGCACACAGATAGTCTCCCAGAACACTTCCCCCAAAGCAGCTCTGCCTGTGTCAAGTTTAAGATGGCATTTAATAACAGGATTCCACTGCTTAAAAATAAAGTTTGAAAATATTAGACTAGAAGATCCCTAAAGCTCCTTCCAGTTTAGGTATTCTTTTGTTCTATTAATTAATTGGGGACTTTTTAACCAGAGAACAGAAGGCTAAGATGTGACTTGATTCACATATTCAATAGTTCCCCCCATTTATGAAAGAGAAGCTTATTGGCTTTTTCAAGTGCACGGGGGGGCCAACATGAAATAAATAGGCTTAGATTAAAAGAGGTACATTTCCATTTGAATTTAAGGCAAAGATATGACCATCATGATGGTGAACAAGGAAAACAGAGAAGGTATCATCAGCCTGGAAGAATCAGAAAACTTTTCTTCAGCTGTGGAGTCAATTATTTTGAGAAGTACATCCTGGCCACATGATGAGAGAGGTCAATAACTTTTAAGAAACTGATAAAGGACAGAAATAGTTCATATTTGATTCAAGGACCAATCTAAAACCTAACTGCAGAGGCAGCTCACTGCAGTCTGATCTTTCTGTGGAGTTTATTAATATTGTCTGGATGCAAATAACATGGGCATGCTTGATTCATATGCAAAACAGATACAGAGGTAGTGGTTCTCAACCTTGGCTGCAAATCAAAATTACCTAGAGAGCTATAAAAAAAATACTTATGCCTGGGACCCACCCTAGACCACCCAAATGAGAATCTGGGTAGGGAGTAACTTTTTGTGGGGGCTACAGATCACAAAAGCATAGATTTTCATAACCAAGGAGAGAAGTTGCAGTCCAGGCTGGCTTTAGTATTTTGTATAAAAGACCAAGAAACCAGCTGGGGGACAATTTGCAGAGAATGGTGCTGAAAGTTGTGGAAGATATGTCTGTGTGCTGGGAGAAAAAAAAATGAAACAAGTGTTGATTTAGTTGATGATCAGGGACGAGCATGAGGGAAATGATAAGAAAATATAGGAAAGGACATCAAAAAAGATAGAAAAGAGTCCTTGGTAAAGTAATAAAACTATTGTGAAGAAGCTACTTCGTTAGAGGGTGGCAAAAGAGGGGCAGCCAGAACTTAGAGGGGAAAATGGGAGGAAAGTGGAAAGCAGCTTCGCCATGAAAGAGCCAGGCATGGAATGTTAAATGAGAAGACAGGTGAAGCAGAGGAAAAACTGAAGATGAGCCTTGCCTGGCCCAAAACCAGTGAAGGGAGTGAAAGCTGATGTAAGAGTGCTGCCCAGAGATCAGGTTGACCTCATGTGCTGGAGGCAAACAGGCTGCCTTGAGAGTAAGCCAGCAAGTTGGCAGACTTATTAAAGAAAAAGGGACAGGGACATGGATGAAGCTGGAAACCATCGTTCTCAAAAAACTAACACAGGAAGAGAAAACCAAACACCACATGTTCTCACTTATAAGTGGGAACTGAACAATGAGAAGACATGGGCACGGGGAGGGGAACATCGCACACTGGGGCCTGTCGGCAGGTGGAGGGCTGGGGGAGGGATAGCATTAGGAGAAATACCTACTGTAGACGACGGGTTGATGAGTGCAGCAAACCACCATGGCACATGTATACCTATGTAGCAAACCTGCACGTTCTGCACATACATCCCAGAACTTAAAGTATAATTAAAAAATTAACATTAAAAAAAAAAAGAAAGAAAAAGGGACAGAGTAAAATGTCCCCTTAGGAACCAAGAACCTGATGCCAAGGAAATAACTAAGGAATAACACCTATTGAGTCACTTGTGGGAAGAGATCCTAATAAGAAAAGACAGATGGTCTAGAAGTGCCAGCTGCTCTGAACTCACCAAGAGAGGAAAAAGGTGGGTGATTTTAAAAACTCCTTAAAGTCTAAGCCCAAGGAAGGAGCAGCATTCTCAAGCTTCTAATTTTGTTGAGAGATAAATGTGTCATTGGCAGTTCGTCAAGAAGTTCAAGCTTCTCCTGTAAGCTGGTCTTTGTGAATATGGAAAAATTGATTCATTGGCTCTATTTTCTAGGGAAGATGCTTACCCCATGGTAGCTGAAACCGCTTTTTAATAAAGGGCATTCATTATTCCTCCTGGAATTTTCTTACAAAACTGGAAATTTGTAGGTAGCTTCATGTGGTATGAAGTTATACTAAAGTGGGAATCAATGGACATTCTTAGCCCTGAATTGCCTTCTTTAAAGGGAATTTCCTGAGGCTTTCCTTTAGACACTAGGACATGGAAACAGTGTGGGCTTGGATTCAGTCTTGTCTCCTCTGGCCTTGGCTACCTCCTTTTCCTTCCATTTGCCCTGATAGGTACTTCCATCCATTTGCCCTGAAAGGTACCTCCTGTCACTAACGTGTCAGAGATCAGTGGTTCTTCACTAGTTATATCTATCTGTCTCTTAGCACGCTACTAGGGACAGATCTCCAGGAAGCAGATTTCTTATCCTGATCTCAAATAGACAAATTTCAGAGCATCCTATAAATCACAGTAGATGTGTACGTTAACACAAGCCCGTGCATATGCACCTTCTGGGAAAGGGATCCACAGCTTTCAAGACTCCAATGACAACTTTTGTAGTTATTGTTTCAAATGAGTAACAATATCTACAGTTGGCCTGAGAGTCATTCTAGATTCTATTTCATGAAAATTAATGAAGTTGAGCTCCCTCTTACAAAAAAAAAAAGGAAAAAACTGAAAGAAGAATGGGACCCATTGACTCTTTATGTGTCTAAGAAAAAGGCTCCAAGCTTCTGATAAACATGGTACAGGCTTCTTTATGACTTTTCTATATAGGCCTTCCTGAGCTTTTCCTTTCAGAGAATAAGTTCTTGCTGACCTGGTCACAAGACGTTGTCAAAAACATATTTATATTCTCCTGAAACTTGAACATGAAATACATAGTTTGCCTCTCTCTATTCAGGGGTTCCGATACTAAAAATAGGGACTGACAGACACAACTCTGAAGTATAATAGGTGAAGAAGAGTAAGTTGAATAGTTAAAACTTAAAAGCAGTAATTATCACTTAGAACAATGTTCTTCATCTTAGTCTTTCAGGGCCATTGTTAGGTAATGTTAAGTATAACTTTGTTTCCTATAATAAACTTTTAGATTTCAAATAGAGGTTCTTTTCCTCACAGCATTTTGTCCTCACTTTTCTATGACAGGACAGAGGGAGCTGCGGGAGCAGCGCTAGAAGTGAATGGGGTAGAGCCACCCATGAGTGTGTTAAGGAAGCTTTAAAACAGCACCAGCAAATTCAGACACTTAGGGCAATTCAAATGCTAGGTTACCTTTTTCGACTCCTGTCTGAGTCATTACTGTGGTCCAGCACAATCAGTGTTCTTAAGGGTCTGAGATCCCCAAAGTAAACCAAGTGGAATAGCCCTGTTATGGGAACACAGAGAAGAGACTCCTATCCCTAACTCTAAGAATATTCTGCATTAACTAACTTATGCAGATTTACTCCGAGTTCAATTTACTCATACCAGTAACCATGTGGAAGGTATTCTGGGTAGGTCCTATAACATGAGGCCCAGTCCATGCTTATTACCCTGATGGAAACTAGATACTAAATGTGATCAAACAGTATCTCTGCAAAGCTTTCCTTATCTTTTTGGTGACAGATGGTATGATAAAACTATCTTGGTATTCTTAGAACAAACCATACTTGGTCACTATGAATATAGTTGTCCCCCAGTATCTCCAAGAAATTGGGTCCAGAACTCCACAGGGATACCAAAATCTGAAGATGCTCAAGTCCCTCATGTGAAATGGAGTATTTGCATATAACCTACACACATCCTCTCACATGCTTTAAATAATCTCTACATTATTTATAATACCTAATACAATGTAAGTATTATGTAAATAGTGGTTACACTGTATGGTTTTTATCTGCATTATTTTTTGTTTTATTGCTGTTTTTATTGGGATTTTTTGTGACTATTTTTGATCCATGGTTGGTTGAATCCCCAGACGCAGAGCCCACAGAAACAGAGGGCTGACTGTACATTGGCCGGCAAACATACTCCATCTTGCCCTGCTGACTGGGTTGCTAATAATGTAAAGCTCCCCATTTACTTTTGGTCTACCTCAGTTTACCAACTTTTAACTTTTCCAAAGGGAGGAATTTAAAAGCAACATTTTTTAATGTTTTAAATTGTAATCTAGATGTGATATTTAGCATCTTCCTGATTTGGGGGTAAGAATCCAGGCTTACTATAAACCTGAGCGTGTCTCACATGAGCATTATTTTCCCTTTCTCTGTCTCTAATGCTAACTTCCCTTTTGTAATTTTCCATCTTTCTCCCTCAGGCCTCAACCTTTCTTAAGATTCTCCTCTCAGGATAAGAAACCTCTATCTTCAGTCTCTTCTTGAGTGCTAATAATTATGCTTTAGGCCACAGTCAATGAAGTTCGTGTCTCTGGTTTCTGCTTGTACTGCTGTGGTGGAAGTTTAAGGTTGGTCCCAGTAGATGTTTCAACTCCATTTCTACATCTCAATTATGGCTTCAGTAATTCCTACCTAATTTTTTTTAAAGGCAAATATGTTACTACTTTAATTTTGTCAACCATGCAATCTAGACTCAAATGTATAGTATTCTTACAAATAACTTTGGTTCTTCACCCTCAGGATGAAAGACTCACTTTGGGGACTAATTCTTGCTATAAAAGTCGTGCATTCACCGACATTATCTTTACCTGAGCCTTCTAGAATAAATAGGATGGCTCATGTAGTCTCTGACACCAAAGTGTACTCTTCCATAGCAGTGTGTAGGTAGTCTAGGAGAATATTTTACCTGCCAAAAGCAAGGGTAAGGCAGAGAACAGAAGAAGTAATTATGTCCTCACAACAATGAGCACCAGATCAATGAATAAATCTCTCATGGGCTTACCCTGTTCCTCATATCTGGCCAGCTTTCCTGTATTCTCACCTTCTCATCTCTCCAGACTCTTCTGTTTCAGAAGCCATATTCTTCCCTTATCTATTCTGTCTTTCCAAGTTATGATTTATAATGTATGCCAAAGGCTTGGAATCAAGCCAGAAGAGGACTAATGAATACATAAGAGCTGAACTCAACCTCCCAAGGAGTTGAAAATGGCTTTTTTTTTTTTTTGGCTCTTTTAAAAGGCTTTTTAAAAACTTTGCCTTGTGCATTTTTAACAAGGATTCAAATTTGGATCAAAATTCCATTCCACAAGCCTCTCAATGGGCATTGTTTTAATATGACATTTGTGTGCCTGTTTTTCTGTATAACTTGTCCCAAAATTGATCAAAACTGGCTGCTTATTACACAAGGTGCAATCTTCCACTCATATGTTTTATGCTTACTGAAGAGACACGAGCCATTCAGTAGAATTACATTCATAGTTTACAGATCCCAGAAATACATTTACCTGTCACTCATCTTCTTAGTATAGACTACTAAAAGAGAAAATAGATAAGGGACTTGAAGTTTATTCTTCTGCTTCTGTAGATTTTGCAGATGTCCACAGCTCTCTACCTGTTGCCCATCCTAAAATAGCAGTCAATGAGTACTCAGGGTTCTCACATAAGAATCTGAGTGGCACTGTGCACAGAGAGTAGAAAAGGTCTACATTGCCTTATCTTCTCTCTCAATCAAGGCACAACATTCCCAACATGTTCAACAATGTTCTGTTAAGTGGTTTTCCAATTGTGGATCCCCTTGTGAGTCATTAACAATGGTACTAGAATTTTATTTTTACTCATAAGGTATTATATAGAAACTGGCTGCCCCTTCATCTGAATGCATTCAATCTAGAAATGCATGTACTAATCTTTCTTCCCTCACCCCACTCCTCAAAAAAAATTACTTAGGTAATTTTTGAGGTGTGTCGGTCACTGGTTGGATCTGCCTAAGCCCAGTCAGTGAAGTAGTCTTTCACCAAGGACATGATTTGGATTCTAGACTATCTGTAAGACATAAAAACAACAGCTTCTATATAGAGATGCCAATTTGAGCTTGTCATTATCTGCCAATGTTGTCCAATGACTCTGTACTCCTCTGTCCTAATATCTGTTCCTATCCCAAATATCAAAAATTAAACACTCTTCTCATGCCCTTAGAATTTTGTGTTTTGTACAGAATCAGCGCTTCCCCCAGCTTGTTCAGAGCACTGCAAACCCCAGTATAGAACACTGCTTGAGATAAATCGTTCTGGTCTCAGTAGGGCCCTCCATATCTACTGGGAGAAAAGCACTCTATCTAACTGGATAGTGAACCTTTTCCCTCTGACTATCTTATGCAATTGGGAGTTTTCCCACTGAACTTTTCTCAGTCCTTTCTCCATCTAGAAAAGCAATGACTGACTTGGGGTTTCAGTTACCTGAAGCTTATTCTTTGTGTAGAACCGTGCCCTCAACTCCACTGAGGGGAAGAATTCTCATTCATCAAGTGAATCAGATACATTCCATACATAAAGAGCTTTGCTCTTCCAGAATCTTGCTGATCAAATTATGGTCCAAGTAAATTACACTTTGCAAATAATGTGATTCCATAAAGCCTAATTCCATTAGTCACTGGAAGGCTTTCTTCATATGTACTGTTCATGCTGAAAAAAGCTCTCTTGAACACATAAATGCTGTTTTATCTCTGCCAGCCATGGAGATATTATAACTGTTCCTTAATTTTAACACAGGGGCACTGAATGCTCCCTCTATGGTTTGAATACATCCCCCAAAGTTCATGTGATGGGAATTTGTCATTGTAACCATATTAAGAGGTAAAGCTTTAAGATGTGATTAGGCCATGAGAGGTCTATCCTCATGAAGGGATAAATGCTGTTATTGATGAAGTGGATTAGTTATCACGAAGCGGGCTTCTGATAAAAGGCAAAGTTCAGCTCAAATTCTCTCTGCCTCACATGTTTACGTGCCCTCTACAATGGGATAATGCAGAAAGAAGGTCCTTACAAGATTTAACACTTAATCTTAGGCTTCCCAACCTCCAGACACATGAACCAAATAAATCTATTTTATTAATTATTCATTCTGTGGTATTGTTATAGCAACAGAAAATGGACAAAGACATCTCCCCACTTTCATTACATGTTTAGATACTATTGATAGACATGTCACTCTGACCTGTGCTATCTGAACACGAAGGTGTGCTTATGAAGGTGTGCTATTTCAACAAGAGAGACAGTAGTGAATAGAGTTTTGAATCACCCATTGGTTGCCTGAAGTTCTGGGAAGAAATTATTTATTCCCTAATAGTGCTTGGATACTGCTTTGAAATATGTCAAATGTTTCTTTCCAAATAACGTATAAAAGTCTTGGTAATAGAGCAACAACTTACCAACAATTCACTTGGGAAATTCTGATCTTACTGAATTAATAATCATAGTTTCAACCTTAGGGTAATAAGCTTGAGTTTTCTCAGCTATTATCACTGAAAAGTCACTTGAAGAAAAATAACTTTTTAAAAATATTTGATGTTATGAATTAATGTTTATGTCTCATTAAAAGCAAAAAAATTTGAGTAGCTTTTCTTTTGGACAACCTGAAAATTTGGTTCAAACTGGTTCACACCATGCAAGTTACTGTACATTATATTTCAAGACATATTGAGTAGATGTGTTTCTAACTTTTACTTTCATTCAGTACTGCATCAAGATTTAGAAGAATTGCTGGCTAACAGCTGTTTCCTGTGAACAAAATAATATGCATTGGCTTTCAGAAGCAACCTCTTGCTCATCTAGCAATACCATCAAATGCTTCAGACCTGGCTAAAACTCGGTACTTATCTCTACACACCTTTCCAAATCTTCACTGTGGCTCACAATAGTTCAAACACATAGGAAAAGAAATCACAACTGTTTTCATATGACATGAGTTTTCAGTAATAAACAGAAGTCACTGAAGGGTTCTCTCCCCATAAAGCTTATTGATAGCTAATTTGTATTCTGAACCTCAGTGGTTTTTGTCTCACTATAAAGACATACCTGAAAGTACAAATGTTGCTTGATCACTTACCTTATCATTGATAAGAGATCTTTTGCTAGTAACTCATCCTGATATTTCTCTGAGCACAAATGTTTGCCACTAACTCACTATTGATCCTACAAAGTTCTTAGCAGTAGGGACACCCATCTGTTTTGCCTATGCAGGGTGTATGTAAGGGCCTCTGGTTTCAGATTTTCTACCTCTTTGGACAAAATTTAATAATTTTATGCTAGAAAACATTACTATTTTACCTAGAAAGAGTCAAATGGCCTACCAGAATGTTGTGCCTTAATTGAAAATGGTGTAAAAGCTTCTGAGACTATGCAAACTTCTTGACAAACAAGGAGCTTTGGGCAAACTGCCAATCCAACAAAACTCAATTCATATTTTTATTTCTTGCCACCTTTTTGGCTGCTTGAATTAAGTAATTACTCATTCACCTGCCTTAGCACATAAAAACTGACACACTTGCATTAAAGGCCTGTTAAATATTTCTTAATGATGTTCTAACTTGTAGGATTTCATTTTCATTATTATGAAAATGTCATAAAACATTCATGTATTTAATTGACAGTAACAATAACAAGCATACTTTAGTGGCAGCTGTGTGCTTGCATGTGTGGATGATGACGGTTTCCAAATGTCTTGATATGGTTTGGCTGTGTCCCCACCCAAATCTCATCTTGAATTGTAGTTCCCATAATCCCCACATTTTGTGAGGGGGACCTGGTGGGAGGTAATTGAATCATGAGAGCTGTTACCCCAATGCTGTTCTCATGATAATGAGTGAGTGCTCATGAGATCTGATGTTTTTACAAGGGGCTTTTCCCCCTTTGCTCAGCACTTCTCCTTCCTGCAACCATGTGAAGAAGGACATGTTTTAGATGTTTTTGGACATAGTGGTAGTAGAACTGCAGAGACTAAAGCAAGGCTTTTAATGATTTCTCAACAGTTCTATTCCTATGCAACCAAGAGGTTCTAGGGTCCTGATATTTGAGATCCATGCCTTCCTTGAGCATTCAAACTAGAAAAGTGATAAAATTAGGACAGAACATTTCTTAATTGATCATTGCCTTAAGGTCACAGATGTGGCAAAGCCATGACAACTTATTTCTCAAACAGGATTGGGAAGCAGATGCTCACACACAAGCCTTGTATGATTCCCCCATAAATTCCTGATTTCTTGCCCAGAAGAAAACAGAGAATATCCTCTACAGAATCAAAGCTGTTAGAGTGAGGCTTTCCATCAAAGACCTCTATCCTTAACTTTTTCAATGGATAGGAGACAGATTTGTGTCTTAGCTATCACAAATGATACATTCTTAGAGTATGGATAGTCTGTCAAATTAAGTAGGTATCCATCTTCAGAAGAACCATATAATACGGTAACAAAAAGGTATCTTTCTATAGGCTTTTTAAAAAAAAAATAGGATATATATACATATGTCATCCTTTTTTTATTTGAATAGGTTTTTGGGAAACAGGTGGTGTTTGGTTTAAGTTCTTTGGTGATTTCTGAGATTTTGGTGCACCCATCACTGAAGCAGTGTACACTGAACCCATGTGTAGTATATTATCCCTCATCCCCCCAACCCTTTCTTCCAAGTCCCCAAAGCCCATTGTTTCATTCTTATGTCTTTGCGTTCTCATAGCTTAGCTCCCTCATATCAGTGAGAACATACGATGTTTGCTTTTCCATGCCTGAGTTACTTCACTTAGAATAGTTGTCTCCAATTCCATCCAGGTTGCTGCAAATGCTATTATTTTGTTTCTTTTTATGGCTGAGTACTATTTCATGGTATATATATGCCACATTGTCTTTATCCACTCCTTGATTGATGGGCATTTGGGCTGGCTCCATATTTTTGCAATGGTGAATTGTGCTGCTATAAACATGAGTGTGCAAATATCTTTTTCATATAATGGCTTCCTTTCCTCTGGATAGATACCCAGGAGTGGGATTGCTAGATGAAATGGTGGATCTACCTCTAATTCTTTAAGGAATCTCCACACTGTTTTCCATAGTGGTTGTACTAGTTTACATTCTCATCAGCAGTGTAAAAGTGTTCCCTTCTCACCACATCCATGCCAAAATCTATCATGTTTTTTTTATTATGGCCATTCTTGCAGGAGTGAAGTGATATCACATTGTGGTTTTGATTTGCATTTCCCTGATAATTAGTAATGCTGAGCATCTTTTATATGTTTGTTGGCCATTTGTATTTCTTCTTTTGAAAATTGTTTATTCATGTCTTGTGCCCACTTTCTGATGGAATTGTTTGTTTTGTTGTTATTGATTAGTTTGAGTTCCTTGTAGATTCTGGATCTTAGTCCTGTGTCAGATGTGAAGATTTTCTCCCACTCTGTAGGTTGCCGGTTTATTCTGCTGATTATTTATTTTGCTGTGCCCAGGCTTTTTAGCTTAAGTCTCATCTATTTATCTTTGTTTTTGTTGAATTTGCTTTTGGGTTCTTGGTCATGAAGTCTTTGCCTAAGCCAATGTCTAGAAGAGTTTTTCCAGATTTCATATATAATTTGATTATGCATATGATGAATTATAATTTAATTATATATAATCTTATTTTCCCAATCATATATATATACACAATCCAATTGGAATTAAAATACTTGGAATATATATAATTAAATTGTATAATCACATATGCATGATCAATTTATATAATATCAAATTTATATATAATATATAATCAGATCATATATTATCTGTATATAATGTTAAGATTTTATACATTGCTAACATTCACTAATGATCTCACTTTAAATTGTTCTTAACTCACTTTAATATGGGGACATCACTAACTTCATAAAATAAATTAGGCCTCTAGATCCTTCCTACTATCACAGGCTTTACCCCCAGGTCAACAAACCAATGTGTAGATTCTGTCACGGCTAAATACAACCATTCCTGTAATACATAAATATTAGGGGAAAATAACCAAAATATAGGTCTACTGCAATTTGGACTTGGATCAAGACTCAATCAAATAACATGTACAAGCCTCCTCTTACAACAGTGGAATATGGTAACATTTTTTGTTTCAAAAAATCATTGTTCAATTATCCAATAACTAAACATCCTAGAATAACCGATATCTGTTGTACATTCAGTCTCTTTTGCAGCTCCAAAATTATTACTAGTGAATCATGAAACTGCTTTTGGCACATGGCCATCTTGTTGCAGGAGCAGATGAGGAAATAAGGCTCAACACACCTTGTGTTCAAAGCTGGCTGATAATAGTCTGTTTTTCTTATTTTTAGTGATCACGTCTAAGTAGGTTACAAAAAACAGCAAACTTCACAATCCTTATTATTACTGCCTCTCTGCCATTCAAGTAATAGGTTTGCTGTCACTTCCTCTTCTATCTATACATCATCGTAATCCACCCAAAGGTCAACTCTAAGTATTGGAATGCTGTTAGAAGAATTACTATTACTCTAATCAATTGGGGCTTCTTTTACTCTCTTATCAAATGATCTAATATCTGTACTCATTTCTGTGTTTCTGCTTTCTAATAACACTTCTGTATAAATTGATCTAATATGAGTAACCCCAAAGGTCTAGAAAGAGACGTTTTTGAATACAAGTATTTTATTTGAGAATTGATGCCAAAGATAATTGTGAAAGGAGAGAGAAAGTGATGAGAAAAAGCCAATGTAAGAATACGTTTTTAAAAAGATCAATCTGGCCAGCGAGGTGTCTTACTTGATCAGAATCTTCTGAGATTGATAGAGGATACATCCCAATACAGATTGACTACTGGGGACTAGAATATTGATCCACTGACTCCTGTCTCTAATTGGTCAAAATTTCACCCCAATGTTATTAACTTCATACTTCTGTGCTATATTTGCTTGAAGGCACATCAGGTTCACTTGGTGTTAGAAGGCCCAAGAGCAGAAAGTGGAAAGAAGCAGGGCATATAACTTGAAGTAATGGGTAATGTGCTCTTAACAAGAAATAAGTCTGAGTTTCCACAAATGTCTACTACAACTGAGGTCAAGGAACAAAAGAGATATGACAAGGAACACTAGGATTATCTGCACAAATGTGTAACTGAGTGGAGAGAGCTATCATGAATGTAAATGTGATAGTGGAGGGTCCCACGTATGTTAATGGCCTAAAAATATTACACAAGATTCTGCACTGGAGGTTTTTCTGAGGATTCTTAAGCACAACATTGCCCCTAAATTTATGAATGAACCCTTTAAGGCTGATGTAGTCCAAGTGTGAGGATAAGATCCATCACTTATAACACAGAGGCTCTAGCCTATTAAGATAAACAAGTGAATCAGGTTAACAACTTTTTAATTTATTAAATGTAAACACTGAATTTAAATATTATTTGGCTCATAGGATGTTTCAAGTTTTATAAAAATCAATTCATTATGGTCTACTGACATTTCGAAGCAGAAACAATAGTCAAGTTTAAAGTTGCCTACCCAAAAAGAGTCACACAAATAGCCAACATGTATATGAAAAGGTGTTCAACGTTACTAACCATCAGAGAAATGTAAATAAAAACTCAGCGAGCCATCACCTCACACCTCTTAGGATAGCTATTATCCAAAACAAAAACAAAAGATAACAAGTGTTGGCAAGGTTGTGGAGTAACTGGGACCTTTGTACGCTGCTGGTAGGAAGGTAAAATGTGCACCCACTATGGAAAACAGTATGGAAGTTTCTTTAAAAATTAAAAATAGAACTACTAAGTGATCTAGAAATCCCACTTCTGAGTACATACCACAAGAACTGAAATCAGGATCTTGAAAAAGATAGTTGCATTCCCATGTTCGTTGCCTCATTACCCACAATTGCCAAGATATAACCTAAGTGTCTATCAACAAATGAACGGATAAAGAAAATACCATAAAAATATATATATTACACATATACAACATATGTAATGTATATGTATGTATAAAAAATAAAATAGTATTCAGCCTTAAAAAAGAAAAAAATCCTGCTATTTACAACAACATGGATGAACCCGCGGGAAATTATGTCAAGTGAAATAAACCAGGCACAGAAAGACAAATTAATGCTCTCATCTATATATGGAATCTAAAGGAGTCAAACTCATAGAAACAGAGAGTAGTCCGGTAGCTGTCAGGGGCCAGGAGTGTGGAAGATGGGGATATGTTAGTCAAAGCATACAAACTTGCAATTATAAAATGAATAAGTTCTGGAGATCTAATATACAATATGGTGACTACACCTAATAAGGTATACTTGAAATTTGCTAAGAGTATTTGCTAAGAAAGATCATAACTATTCTCCCCTCACCACACACACATACCAC
Organism: Nomascus leucogenys; assembly: GCF_006542625.1. Taxonomy (NCBI): domain Eukaryota; kingdom Metazoa; phylum Chordata; class Mammalia; order Primates; family Hylobatidae; genus Nomascus; species Nomascus leucogenys. The sequence goes on from NC_044386.1 coordinate 55,156,488, forward strand.
AAGGTAATTATGTAAGGTGATGGATATATTAGCTTGATTTATTTCATAATGTATATGTATATCAAAACATGTTTACCTTGTATATATATATTTGTCAATTATACCTCAATAAAGATAAAAATTCAGACTCTGACTTTGTCTTTCGAAAGACCTTTGTCTTTCCATATGTCAGTTTATCTGACTGCATAATTACATGTGGCAATAACGCTGCAAATCTACATTTAAGGCCATTCATAATTGATGCACAAGCTAAAAGGACCCAGAAGGATGGTCTCTAGATGGAGTGGAAAAGGAATGAATGCCTTAGAGATAAAGCTGACTTTGATTAGCCAAGAGGAAGCTTTTTGGCAATGACTATGGTTAAGTTCAAGTTTACAACATAAAATTCCTCCCACTTCCTGACTTGTCATTCTCCTATATTCTACCCCACAAGAAATGTAGAGGTAATCTTTCAATACTTTGTCTACTCTTTCAGCTGAAAGTACTTAAATTTTCCAAACTTCTCGGTTAAAGAATCTTTACCAAACTCCAACTAAAATGGGTTTATCTTGATTCTGCTATTACTCCTGATTTTAGACCCCTTTGTTAGTCTCCTTTAGCCACCTTTATTTCATCCCATCTGTCTTCACTCTACCAATCTACAAGGTGATGTCATTTGAAGAGTAATAATATTAAACATATAATATTTACAACTTCTGAGTTAGTGAAACACAGATAGTCTTATATCATTATTTTTTCCAGGCAGCTCCACCTAAAAAAGATGTGGGAAGATGCTTTCATCAAATGGAACAGAATACTGTTATGTAAGTACGCGTACAAAAGCTCTTGAATGTCTTCCAGAGGCATAGCACAGAGATCAGTCCTGAAGTTTCCTATCCAAAAATAACACAACCTAAATTATTCTATATTTTCTGCCAAGATGACTCTTCTCATGAATGACAAGGGAAAGTAAGGAAGCTTATTTCCTTTTTATTTTACATTCTGATTAACAGTAATAAAAAGTAAATTTTTCCTCAAATACTTTCTAAAATACAAAAATACAAAAAGTGTCAGCAATTATTAAGAAGAATTTAAATAACTTTAGTGTAGGAAAAATCTTTGTAAACTACAGAAAAACTTACGGTGACAAACGGTATTACAGGACGTAAAAAGAAAATGAAGTTAAAAAATAATAAATCATATACTGAACCTATATACTAACCTAAGAAAAAACTTAAGTGAAATAAACCAAAATTAACTAAGTGAAATGAATTCAAACCAAAGAAAATAAATTTAATTTGAATGAACTAAATTTAATACAATTTAATTTTAATGGAACTAATGAATAACTATATAAACTTCATAAATTAAACTAGATTAAATTATAAGAGGAAAAAAAATCTTACCTACTTTGCAGATGCAAGGGAAGAAACTCTCCCATCTGGAGTTACCCAAGACAAGCGCTCACAGGTCTGGAGCAGAGTATAGTTACTTAAACCACAGAAGGAAAGATGCCCAGAGAGCAGTGAACTTGGAGCCAGATCTTATCTTGGCCTTGCCAAGAACCTTTGGAGCAGCCCCTCCAGGTCCCGGTCAGCACCTTTGTCTGCGGGAAAATCTGGGAGCATTCCTATTCTGCATCTCTGGCAGGGTTTAGGGCAGATGGGCCTCTTTGAGGTGGTCAAACAAGCTTTGTGGTAAGGCTGAGGTAGCGATGGCAAGGAGGAAGGTGCAGCCACAGTGCACCCCTGAACAGGAGAAACACAAGCATTAGGGCAGGGCTGGTGGTGGCAGTGACAGGAGCAAGAGCAGCAGGAGTGTCAAGACGCCAGAAAGGAGCCCAGAACACGGTTGCAGGAAGTTTGGAGCCCAGATGCAGGCCAGGGCCGATGCCCTCATGGGCCAGCAGGGTAGCCAGACTGAGCCCACCCTGTCGCTGTCCGAGAAGCAGAAGTGCAATTGTGTCCGGAGTTGGTTCCTTCTTGAGTTCGTGGTCTTGCTGACTTCAAGAGTGAAGCCGCGGACTTTCGCAGTGAGTATTACAGCTCTTAAAGGTGAGGCGGACCTAAAGAGTGAGCAGTAGCAAGATTTACTGCAAAGAACGAAAGAGGCCGGGCGCGGTGGCTCATGCCTGTAATCCCACCACTTTGGAAGACTGAGGCGAACGGATCATGAGGTCAGGAGATCGAGACCATCCTGGCTAACACAATGAAACCCTGTCTCTACCAAAAAAAAAAAAAAAAAAAAACCCCGAAAAAATTAGCCAGACATGGTAGTGGGTGCCTGTAGTCCCAGCTACACAGGAGGCTGAGGCAGGAGAATGGAGTGAACCCGAGAGGTGGAGCTTGCAGTGAGCAGAGATCATGCCACTGCACTCCAGCCTGGGACACAGCAAGACTCCGTCTCAAAAAAAAAAAAAAAGAGCTAAAGAACAATGCCACCACCTGTGGAAGGGGACCCGAGCAGGTTGCGCTGCTGGCTGGGGTGGACAGCTTTTATTCCCTTATTTGTCCCCACCCATGTCCTGCTGATTGGTCCGTTTTACAGAGTGCTGATTGGTCCATTTTTCAGAGCACTGATTGATCCATTTTACAAACCTTTAGCTAGCCACAGACAGCTGATTGGTGCATTTTTACAGAGTGCTGATTGGCACATTTTACAAACCTCTAGCTAGCCACAGAGTGCTGATTGGTGTGTTTTACAATCCCAGCTACAGAGTGCTCATTGGTGCATATTACAATCCTCTTCTAAGACAGAAAAGTTCTCCAAGTCCCCACCTGACTCAGAAGTCCAGCTGGCTTCACCTCTCACAATGATAGTCTCCAGGCTGCTGCCAGTTGCAAACCCAACCCAGGACATGGCCTGTCACTCCATAGGGAGGATACCTGCCTTTGGGGTAGCATCCCAGGCCAACTCTGAAGGTTGCTATTGGCATCCTGCAAGGAGACAGCTGTGGCAGGGCCACCTAGAATTGTTCCCATTTTGTGTCAGAGGACAGACTCCAGGCATTTGTGCCACATTTGTCCCTTGATATATTCTAGTAGCTGATTCAGCTTTTCATCTCACATCTCTCCCAAACATAAGGGATAATTTCCATGATGGCATGCTCAGCAGTAAAGCAATGTTGAGCTACTTCCTCCATCCTCCTTCAATCTATGTGTCATACCTCCTCAACCCGGTCTTCCTTTATCTACAGACTTCATCCTGCCTACTCAAATCTTCTGCAGTTGCATAGGAGCCTCTGACTAGGGGGAAAAAGATCTTTGACAGGAGACAAGTGTTCTTCAGCAGCACAAAAAGATATAGGATCACAGGCCTATGAACACTAGGATGACCTATTGGAGCACGAGGCCTGTGCATTACAGTTCTGGATAACAGCAGATCACATAAAAAATTTTGCAGGAGCTAGAAATAAAGTAACAACCTATTTTCATGTATTGTAGGACCTGTAGGAGCTCATGCTAATCATCATGATCTGCTGGCCTTTCTTAATTTGGGGACTCTTGGGGACCTGTGGCTTTTTCAGGTCCATGAGATCTCTTCCTTCAGCTTTCAAGTTCTGGGCCAGGAACATTACAGCTCTGCAGAAAAAGACACCAGTTTCTCCTATAGGTTACCCATTTCATAGTGGCTGGAAGTTGTGGAAAAGTGATATACTAACTTATCTTTACAATTCCTCTGCTGCATATTTACTTTTCAATTCCAACTGCCAGACCAGCCAACTTAGAGCATATTCAGGTGCAACATCACTTTCAGGGGCAACAGCCTGGTATAGAATTCTCCAGAGCTGCTATAATTGTACAAATTCTAATCCCTATGGTAAGTTCCTTCTGTATTGTTTTTACCAACTCTGCTTCTCCAATCAAATCTTGACTGAGACAAGAGACCACACAAAAACCAAAGCACAAGGGGCTCCACTGGGGTGGGAAGACTGAGGCTTTTTTTCAATTTTAGGGATAAGTCTGCTTCAGCCCTGGGTTTGGTCCTGTTTATGAGTTGGATGTGTGAATGAGCTTTCTGGCCTCCTTTGAAATTTTATAAGAAGGGTCCTTATTCCCACAAGAATCTCAGAGAGGACTTCTATGTGTATACTTCTCGGATGAGAAAATTTAGGGCTGACCTATCCCTTCTGCCAGGGGGAAAGCCAAGAATTTTCTACAGCCTATGAGAATGAGCAGCAGAATAGTTCTTCCCAGCTTGATTCAACCAACTTTTCACCTCTAGCTCAGGTAAAAAAAAAAAAAAATCTGTCTGAATTACATTAGGTTACATAACTTTTACTAACACAGAAGTGACATATAGTCTACACCTTTTTATGACTTCTCAAAAGTCAGCACCTTCTATATTGGTGGAGTGAAGATACATGGAATGTAGTAAAGGCAGCTCCAGGTAATTAAGCAAGTGGCCCAAGATCAGGGATAGTAGCAGAACCAAGATAAGAATACTTGGGTTAAATATTTTCCCACCAGAACATTTGCCTTATGACATTGAAAATTTTAATCACTTTAAGGTAGAAAAATTGAGGAGGCAAAGATTACCTTTCCAAATAGTTGTGGAATTAAATACATATTGACAGTGAGTTGCCTCCTGCTTATAGTACCCCAGCCAAGAAAGGATCATGTGTATGGAAGGGGAGGTGTTTCAGTTACTTAAGCTCAACCATGGTTGTAAACAAAAATCTTCCTCTTGACTATCAAAGGCAAATTTATTTATAAAGTAAGCCACTCCGACCCATCATCCTGGGGCCCTTTAGTCCTCATCACTATTTATGAGGGGCTCAAATACATATTTGAGCTGTTACTGCTAAGTGAAATTATGTAGTTGGAAATATTGATAGATTGAAGGACAAAGGTCATTAGAAAACTTTAACAATTATTATTTCTGATTTTTACTACTAGTGGACCATTGTGAATTTATTTATTTATTTATTTATTGAGACAGAGTCTTGTTGTATCACCCAGGCTGGAGTGCAGTGGTGCGATCTCAGCTCACTGCAACCTCCACCTCCTGGTTTCAAGTGATCCTCCTGCCTCAGCCACCCAAGCAGCTGGGATTAGAGGTGTGGGCCACCATGCCTGGCTAATTTTTGTATTTTCATTAGAGACAGGGTTTCACCATATTGGCCAGGCTGTCTTAAACTTCTGGCCTCAAGTGATCTGCCCACCTCAGCCTCCCAAAGTGCTGGGATTACAGGCATGAGCCACTGTGCCTGGCCAATTTTTATAAATACTGCAACTACTCTATGAGCCATATAAATAGTATTTTAATTATATATTTATATTTAACAAATTAAAATCTGTTTTAACTCATTTATTCATCTTTATTGTATGGAAGCCCTGTATTATGTATGATGAGCCTTATCTCCAAGCATAGACCGCACCAGCATTAAAAGACTCATCCACACATTTAAGGGCAATGTTGTTCTTAAGAAGCCTCAGAAAAAAAAAAAAAAAATTCCCTGTATGGAAACTTACATGGTATCTGTAGGCCCTTAACAGACATGAAATCCTCCATCATTTCTACACTTATGGTTGCCTTGTCTGCTCAGTTATCCATCTGTGCAGATAAGCCTGACATTCCTTGTCATGTTCCATCTGCCCACTTGATTTCAGCCTTCATGGACAGTTCATGGATGTGCACACTCATATCTTGCTAAGAGCACATTACCTCAAGGATCCACTGTGCGTATTTCCTGGACCTTCTAATGCCAAATAATCCTGCTGGGTACTTAGGTAAGTACGGCAGAGACATGCACAGTTAACAGCTTTGATGAAAACTTTTGACTCATTAGAGATAGAAGTCATGGATAAATGTTCCAGCCTCCAATAGACAAAGTATTTATATTGGAAGGTTGGAAGGTATCCCGTATGATTCAGAAGATCCTGCTGGGATTGAGCCCTTCATTACTCATATTGATCACCTTAAAACTACATTATTCCACTGGCTTTTACTCAACAGTTTCTGCTCCCTCAATCTTCTATACTTGTACCACCTCTCAAATAAAATAATTGTACTGATATCCCTGTCTCAGAGCACACTCTTGAGAGTTGCCTATACTACAGAAACCAGCAGCAGAAGTAGTGCTAGAAGGTAGACCTTGAGGATTACATTCAGACACTGGATCATTTGATGGTCATAGAGTAAGGGCCCCCTTGCCTGGAAATATATGTTTATAATAATCCTTAGCACTTTATAGCATTCTAGTACTTCTATTCTCATGGGTAGTGGATAAGAGTGGTCAAGAGGCAGAATTAGAAGTAACTACAAACCTACCACTTGAATGACATAGAAGTAATTATAATAAAGATTGTAGAGTTCACTGCTTTTCACTGACTTATAAGTCTTTTAAAAAAGAGAAAAGCTCTTGGCAGCCAGCTATGAACCCAGTGTGTGCTGTGCCACATGGTCTACATAGTTCTTCACCTCTGGCTGCCATAGGGCAAATGGACCAAAAGTAGGTCCAGAATTCACTAGTAAGTACAGTGTGGCTGCAAAAGTGACTGAATGCACACAGACAGTTCTACTTGTTAAAGGCAAAGTCAAAAGATGGAAAAAGGCCGAGGCGGGCGGATCACGAGGTCAGGAGATCGAGACCACGGTGAAACCCCGTCTCTACTAAAAATACAAAAAAAATTAGCCGGGCGTGGTGGCGGGCGCCTGTAGTCCCAGCTACTGGGAGAGGCTGAGGCAGGAGAATGGCGTGAACCCGGGAGGCGGAGCTTACAGTGAGCTGAGATTGCGCCACTGCACTCCAGCCTGGGTGACAGAGCAAGACTCCATCTCAAAAAAAAAAAAAAAAAAAAAGGTGGAAAAGATAGAACCATTATAAGTAGTATGGGGCTTTGAGCAGACAAACCTGAGAACCCTGAACCCCTATTTGTTCTGAAGCCTCTCCATATCAGGAGAGGAAGCAACAAATGTCAAGTCCATGTATGTAGCTCCTGGATCCTTTGCAAGAGAATATTTGTCCTCAAAACTAGTTTTGCCTTTCCTCTTCATCTCTAACTCATTAACTAGGATCAGGGTTTTTTGTTTTGTTTTGTTTTTTTGTTGTTTTTGATTTTTGAGATGGAGTCTCACTCCGTTGCCCGGGCTGGAGTGCAGTGGCGCAGTCTTGGCTGACTGCAAGCTCCGCCTTCTGGGTTGATGCCATTCTCCTGCCTCAGCCTCCTGAGTAGCTGGGACTACAGGCGCTTGCCACCACGCCCGGCTAATTTTTTTTGTATTTTCAGTAGAGACGGGGATTCACTGTGTTAGCCAGGATGGTCTCGATCTCCTGACCTCATGATCTGCCTGCCTCAGCCTCCCAAAGTGCTGGGATTACAGGTATGAGCCACCGTGCCTGGCCAGGATCAGGTTTTACCAAAGCTTCTGTAGGGAAAAAAGCCCCTTCTTTATGCTTCCAGCTCTCACCAAGATTTGGGAACATTACTTGCCTCTGGTCCCTGCAGTTCTGAGGATAATAACTTTTTCCTGACCTTGCTTGCCTGTGGGTATCTTAACATCTCATTCTGATTTAGTTGGCTGTGTTGTGTGGTGGCCCTTTCCATAAATTCTTTTCAGAATCTGCCTTCTCTTCCTAATCTAAATCCTTAGTGACCTAGAGTTTGATATTAGAAACAGCCTCAGCAAATAGGCCTTCAGCTGGGACTTGGGAATTGTGTTGGTTGTTATACTGAGGCATGGATAACCTTCTTCCAGGAAGACAGTGGGAAACCGGTAATCTGAAGCATTAAGTGGCATAATAATTCTTCAAAGCAGTACTTACTGATAAGTGTATATAAGAGAATGTCATTGTAGAAAAAGGAGTTAGGAAATCCTCATAGCCATTTGATTACAATGGAACAATGGTTAGTATGAAGATTATAGACTGCCTGCCTCTGAATGTATTTTAAAAATTTACTGAAGGATAACAGGCTAGAGGCTTGATCTTCATAACTAAAGTTACTGGTGGAGAATCTCAGAAAAATTTTTTATAAACCATAAAGAAATCTTATTATATGTTGCCACCAGCAAAACATGGTTGAACATCATGTCTAATACCTAATTGTATAGCACGTGGAGTTGTATAACTTTGTCAAATCCATGCCAATATTAGGTATTAGTTAAAATAAGTTGGTATCTTGAAACTTAGCATGCAAATATTTGATTAAACAGAGGAAGTTGGAACTATGGTTCTCTAAAATCCCTCTGAAACTTGTTTTCCAGGAAAACAACCCCTCCCCTATCTAAGGAAACCAGCCTTCATCTGATTAAAGAACTTTGAAAGACCTTATGCTAGGTCACAAACAAGTCTCAATACATTTAAAATATTTAAATCAGAAAAGGCATCTTCTCTAACTCTAATGGAATGAAACTAGAAATCAGTAACACAGAAAACTGGAAAATCCACAAAAACTGAAATTAGGTGGAAATGAAGTCAGCACTCCTAAGTAACCAGTGGGTCAAAGACAATGTTATGTGCGAAATTAGAAAATATTTTGAGATAAATTTTTCTAAAAGAACATGCACAACATACGAAAACCTAAAGAATGCAACAAAAGTGGTGTTCAGAGGGAAATTTACAGTGGTAAACGCTTATGTTTTTAAAATGAAGGAAAATTTTGAATCAATTACCTAACTTTATACCTGAAGGAATTAGAAAATAAAAAAAACAAAATTTTAAAGCTGGCAGAAGGGAGGAAATAATACAGATTGGAATGGAAATAAACAAAATAGAGAATCAAAAAACAAAAAGAAAAATCAACAGAACCAAAAGTTTGTTCTGTGAAAAAATTAACAAAATTGAAAGACTTTTAGCGAGATTGACCAAGAAAATAGAGATATGACTCAAATTACTAAAATTAAAAATGAAATTTGAGATATTACAATGGCTTTACAGAAATAAAAATATTATTTAAAAATATGAACAGGCCTAGAACAAGTAAGCAAATTGAATCCATAGTCACAAAGAAAAGCACAGGACAGATGTCACTTGTAAATTATGCTAAACATTTAAAGAAGAAATAACACCAGCGCTTCTCAAACCCTTCCAAAAATTAGAAGAGGAGAGAATAATTCTCTTTCTATAAGAGTAGCATAACCTGATACTAAAGTCATATAAAGTCATCTCAAGGAAAGAAAACTATAGCCCAATATCTCTTATGAATATCAATGCAAAATTCTCAACAAAATACTAGCAAAACAAATACAACAGCATGTTAAAAAGAATTATACAGAACAAGTGAGATTAATCCCAGGATTGCAAGAGTGACTAAATGTATGTAAACCAATCAATGTAAAACACTACATTAATAGAATAAAAGGGAGAAAATCGCACATGATCATCTCAATTGATACACCAAAAGCATTTAACAAAATCTAACACCTATTTATGATTTTTTTTAAAAAACTCAACAAACTAGGAATGGAGGGAACCTAGTCGTTTAAAGGGCACTTATTAAAATTACATAAGTTACACTAACATTCCTTTCAATGGTGAAAGACTGAAAGCTTTCATCCTGAGATCAGGAATAAGACAAAGACGTGCACTTTTGCCACTTCTATTCAACGGTGTACTGGAAGTTCTATCCAGAGCAATTAAGCAAGAAATGGATATAAATGGCATCCAAACTGGAAAGGAAAAGTAAGATTATCTCTGTTCACAGATGATATGATCCTATATATAGACAATTCTAAAGAATGCACGAAAAAACATTAGAGCTAATAATCAAATTCAGCAAAGTTGTAGATACAAGATAAAAACACCAAAAATTAGTTGCATTTGTATACACTAGCAATGAACAATTCAAATATGAAATAAAGAAAACAATTCCATTTACAACAGCATCAAAAGAAATAAAATACTTGATGAACAGATGTAACGACGGAGGTGCAAAACCTGTACAATAAAAACTATAAAACATTGCTGAGATAAATTTTTAAAAACCTAAATACATGGAAAGACATAGAAAGTCCACAGTGCACATCATAAAGTAAGACTTAATATTACTACCATGGCAATATTACCCAAAGCAATATATAGGTTTAATGCAATTCCTCTCAAAATCCCAATGACCATTTGGGTGAGAAATGGAAAAGTCTTTTCCAACATATTGGAATTGCAAGGGATCTCAAATAGACAAAATAATTTTGATAATGAAAAACCAAGTAAGAAGACTCACACCTTTTAATTTCAAACCTTACCACAGCCCAGAAAATAAATCCATACATACAGGGTCAACAGATTGTAGACAAGGGCACCAAGAAGACATGGTGGGGAAAGGATAGTCTGTTGAATAAATGATGCTGGGAAAACTAGATTTCCACATGGAAAAGAATAAAAGTGGACCATTACGTCACGCACAAAAGTCAACTCAAAATGGATAAAAGACCACACAATAAGACCTAAAATCATAAAACTCCTGGAAGAAAATATAGGAGAAAAGCTTCCTGACATTGGTTGCCTGTGGTATTTGGATATCACTCCGAAAGCTCAGGCTCAGGCTACAAAGGCAAAAACAAGTAAGTGGGGCTATGCCAAACTAAAAGTCTTCCTCACAGTAAAGGAAACAATTAACAAAAAGAACATGCAGCCTGACTGGGAGAAAATCTTGCAAACCATTTATCTGATAAGGGAAAAAATACTCAAAATGTATAGGTAACTCACACAACACAATTGCAGAAAAGTCACCCATTTTTTTTTTTAAAGAGTAAGGGCCTAAGTATATGTTTCTTCAAATAAAACTTAAAAACAGCAAAATTGCATGTGAAAAATTGCTCAGCATCATTAATCAGGTAAATGAAAATTAAAACCACAATGATATATCACTTCATACCTATTAGGATGGCCATTATCAAAAAGACAAAAGATAACAAATGTTGGAAAGGGTATAGAGAAAAGGGAACTCTTGTACACTGCTGGTGGGAACACAGATTGATGCAGGTGTTATAGGAAACAGTATGGAGGCTTCGAAAGAAATACAGAACTATCATATGACCCAATAATCTCACTTCTAGATATATACACAAAGAAAATGGAATCCCCATGTTGTAAATAATATCTGTATTATCATGTCCTTTGCGGCAAATCACAACAGCTGAGATAGGGAAACAGCCTAAGTGTGTGTTGATAGATGAATGAAACTGTATGTGTGTGTGCGTGCATGTGTGTGTAAGTAAAATACTATGTGACCTTAAAAAAGAGATTCTAACATTTGCCACAACATGGGTAAACCTGATGGACATTAGGGTAAGTGAAATAAGCCAGACACAGAAAGAAAAATACTGTATTATCTCACTTACATTTGGAATCTAAAAAGTCAAATTCACAGAAAGAGAGAGTAAAATGGTGGTTACAAGAGGCCAGGGGAAGGGGTATTGGGGAAATGTTAGTCAAAGGATGCAAAATTGCAACTGAGCAGGAGAAATAAGTTCAAGAGATCTTATAAGATCAAGAAATAAATTCAAGAGATCTAACATAGGCCGGGCGCGGTGGCTCACGCCTGTAATCCCAGCACTTTGGGAGGCCAAGGCAGGCAGATCACGAGGTCAGGAGATCGAGACCATCCTGGCTAACATGGTGAAACCCCGTCTCTACTAAAAATACAAAAAATTAGCCGGGCGAGGTGGCAGGTGCCTGTAGTCCCAGCTACGCGGGAGGCTGAGGCAGGAGAATGGTGTGAACCCCGGGGGGCGGAGCCTGCAGTGAGCCGAGATCGCGCCACTGCACTCCAGCCTGGGTGAATGAGAGAGACTCCATCTCAAAAAAAAAAAAAAAAAAAAAAAAAAAGAGATCTAGCATACATTATAGTAGGTATAGTTAATCTATTATATGCTTGAAAATTGCTGAGAGGGTAGATTTTAAGTTTTCTCACTACAAAAAAAATTGATATGTGATGTGACACATATGTTAGTTTGGTTTAGCTATTCCACAATGTATGCATATACCAAATGATAATGTAATCTCAATTGTCTATTTTTGTTTTGACTGCCTGTTTTTGAGGTTTTACACAAAAAAAATCTTTGCCCAGGCCAATGTCCTGGAACATTTTCCCAATGTTTCCTTCAGTAGTTTCATCATTTTAGGTCTTAGATTTAAGTCTTTAAGCCATTTTTATTAAATTTTTGTGTAGATGAGAGATAGGGGTCTACTTTTACTCTTCTGCATGTAGTTAACCCGTTTTCCCAGAACTATTTATTGAGAAGACTGTCCTTTCCCCCACTGTATGTTCTTGACAGCCTTGCCAAGATGAGTTGGTTGTAAATGCATGAATTTATATCAGCATACTCTATTATCTTCCACTAATCTGTTTGTTTTTATGCCAGTAGTGTACTTTTGGTTACTATAGTTTTGTAGTAAATTTTTGCACAGCAAAATAAACAATGAACAAAGTAAAGAGACAACACAGAGAATGGGAGAAAATAGTTTCAAACTATATATCTGACAAGAGATTAATAACCAGAATATAGAGGGAGCTCAAACAATTCAATAGCAAAATCATCATCATCATCATCATCATCTGATTTAAAAATGGGCTAAAATCTGAACATACATTTCTCAAAAGAAGACATACAAGTGGCCAACAGCTATACAAAAAAAGTTCGGCATCACTAATTATTAGAGAAACACAAAACAAAACCACAATAAGATATCATCTGACCCCAATCAAAATGGTTTATATCAAAAAGATAGGCAAAAACAGATGCTGGAGAGCATGTGGAGAGACAGGAACACTTGGACACAATTGGTGGAACTGTAAATTAGTATAGCCACTATGGAGAACAATATGAAGCTTCCCCCCCGCAAAAAAAAACCCTAAAAATAGACATACCATATCATCCAGTAATTCCACTGCTAGATATATACCTAAAAGAGAGAGAATCAATATATTAAAGTAATTCCTGCATTTCCATGTTTACTGTAACACTCTTCACAATAGCCAAAGCACGGGATCAACCTAAGTGTCCATCAACAGATGAATGGATAAATAAAATATGAGATATGTGCACTATTGGAATATGATTCAGCCATAAAAGGAATGAAATCTTGTCATTTTCAGCAAAATGAAAGGAACTGGAGGCCAATATATTAAATAAAATGAGCCAAACACAGAAAGCGAAATATTTCATGTTCTCACTTGTTTGTGGGACCTAAAAAAGTGGACCTCAAGAAGATATAGAGTAGATTGGTGGTAACTCAGGGCCAGGAAAGGAAAAGGAGCATAAAGGGGAAAAAATGTAACAAATATGTAATTTTTAGCACCTTTAACATTATTACGTATACAGTTTAATGGTAATAAACTGTATTATGGTAATAATAAACTGTACAATGGTAATAAACTTAATTATATATATATATTTTACCTCAGTAAAAATACCATCTTGTTGCACATCATAAATATATATAACTTTTACTTGTCAATTAAAAATAATTTTAAAGGAATTTTCTCTAAATTAGAAAATTTTAAACCAGTATGGTACTGGCATAAAGATAGGCATATAGATGAATGGAATAAAACATATAATAAAGAATAAATCTATACATCTAAGGTCAATCTATTTTTGACAAGGATGCTAAGATCATTTAATGGGGAAATAATTGTTTCCTCAACAAATAGTGCTAGGACAAAATGATATCCATGCAAAAGAATGAAGTTATACCCTTATATAAAATATATTTACTATTATACACAAACATACATAATGTACAGATGTAAAAATTAATTCAAAATGAATCAAAGATCTAAATTTTAGGGCTAAAACTAAAGCACACAGAAGAAAACATATGGGTAAATCTCCATGCCCTTGGACTTGACAACAGATTCTTACATATAACACCAAAAGCAAAAGTGACAAAAAAATAGATATAGCAGACTTCACCAAATTAAAAACTTTTGTTCACAAAAACACATTATCTAGATAGTAAAAATACAACCTATGGAAGAAAATACTTGCAAATCTTCTATTTGATGAGCCTAGTATAAGAATATATAAAGAACTCCTATAACTCATCAACAAAAGCACAAACAACCCAACTGAAAAATAGAAAAAGGACTTGAACAGACAGTTTTCTAAGAAGATACAGGGGAATCAGACAAGATAGCTGAATAGAAACACCTCCACTCTGCAGCTCCCACCAAGAAGGACAAAAATGACAAGTGACCTCTGCACCTTCAACTGAGGTACCAAGGTTCACTCTGCAGCTCCCACCAAGAAGGACAAAAATGACAAGTGACCTCTGCACCTTCAGTTGAGGTACCAAGGTTCTCTCACTGGGACTGACTAGGTGGTTGGCGTGACCCATAGAGAGCAAGAAAACCCAGAGTGGAGTGAGGGCCCACCCAGGAGCTGCACAGGGCAAAGGGAGCTCCCTTCCCCAGCCAACGGAGGTGGTGAGGGATTGTGCTACCCCTCGCTGAAAACCATGCTTTTCCCACTGATCCTTGTGACCCACGGATCAGAAGGTCCCCTCATTAGCCCATTCCACTAGGGCTTTGGGTTTCAAGCACAGAGCTGTGAAGACTCACAGCAGCTGCTCAGGTAAGTGACCATTTGAGCAGGCACTAAGACACAGGAGTATTTGAATACTCCAGCTCTGGGAATTCCTGTAAGGCAGGAAAACCATCCAGTCTTATGGGAAGGGAGCTGAAGCCAAGAAGCCAAGCAGCCTGGCTACCATGGAACCCCACAAGCTAAGACCCACTGGCTTATAATCCCTGCCACCCAGCGCAGCAGGCTGGAGACTGCCTGAGAAGACTGAGTTCCCAGTGGGGAGGGGTGGCTGACGTCACTGTGGTTCTAGTTGGCCATTTTTCCCTGCTACTGGTGCCAGTGAGACTGGGAAGTCTGGACCAGGAACAATTCCCCACAGCGTAGGACAGTGGCTAGATCAGTTCAGGGCCACACTGCTTCTTTAAGCCAAACCCCAGTCCACTTCTCCTCACTGAGTAGAGCCTCTCTGTGGGAATTTCAGCATCCCCAGCCAGGAGTTTATGGAAAAACTCTGATATCCCTGACAGGAGCTCCTAGCTCCTAGAAGAAAAGATGGCTGTGGTATCATGGATCAGTGGTCTTAGTCTTTTCTGCCTGCTGGCTATGGAGAGTCAGGAGAACCCAGACGAAGGAGATTCCCCACAGTGAAGCACACCTGCTCCACCAAGGGGCAGCCAAACTGCTTATTTAAGCAGGTTCTTGATCCTGCTCCTCCTGACTGGGTGAGAACTCCCAACAGGAGTCTCCAGACAACTCATACAGGAGCATTCTAGCTGGCACCAGGTCGATGCATCTGTGAGACAGAGCTCCCAAAGAAAGAAACAGGCTGCTGTCTTTGCTAGTCCACTGGTGATACCTCCAGGGGCAGGAGGGACTGAGACAAATAGGGTCTGGAGTGGACCCCCAGCAAACCACAGCAGCCCTACAGAAGAGGGGACTGACTGCTAAAAGAAAACGACAACAATATAAATGACAAAGACCCCACAAAAACCCCCTTTGAAAGTCAGCAGCTTCAAAGATCAAAGGCAGATAAGCCCATGAAGATGAGAAAGAATCAATGCAAAAATGCTGAAAACTCAAAAAGCCAGAGTGTCTCTTCTCCTCCAAATGATGATAATACATCTCCACCAATAGCACAGAACTGGGCTGTGCTGAGATGCATGAATTGACAGAAGTAGACTTCAGAAGATGGGTAATAATAAACTTCATTGAGCTAAAGGATTATGTTTTAACTCATTGCAAAGAAGCTAAGAACCGTGATAAAACATTACAGGAGGTATTAACCAGAATAACCAGTTTAGAGAGGAACATAAATGACCTAATGGAGCTGAAAAACACAAGAACTTTAAAATGCAAACACAAGAACTTTACTATGCAAACACAAGTATCAACAGCCGAATAGACCGAGCAGAAGAAAGAACGTCAGAGCTTGAAGACCATCTTGCTGAAATAAGGCAGGCAGACAAGATTAGAGAAAAGAGAGTAAAAAGGAATGAACAAAACCTCTGAGAACTATGGGATTATGTTAAAAGACCAAACCTCTGACTGATAGGGGTATTTGAAAGAGATGGGTAAAATGGAACTAAGTTTGAAAACACACTTCAGGATATCATCCAGGAGAACTTCCTCTACCTAGCCAAACAGGCCAATATTCAAATTCAGGAAACCCAGAAAACCCCAGTAAGATAGTCAATGAGAAGATAAATCCCAAGACACATGATCATCAGATTATCCAAGGTCGGAATGAAGGAAAAAACGTTAAGGGCATCCAGAGAGAAAGGCCAGGTCACCTATAAAGGGAAGTCCATCAGACTAACAGGAGACCTCTCAGCGGAAACTCCACAAACCAGAAGAGATTGGGAGCCAATATTCAACATTCTTAAAGAAAAGAATTTCTAATCTAGAATTTCATATCCAGCCAAACTAAGCTTTATAAGCAAAGAAGAAATAAAATTTGTTTCACACAAACAAATGCTGAAGGAATTCATCACCACCAGGCCTGCCTTGCAAGAGATCCTGAAGAAAGCACTAAATATGGAAAGGAAAAACCATTACCAGCCACTACAAAAACACACTGAAGTACACAGACGACTGACACTATAAAGCAACTACGTGAAAGAGTCTGCAAAATAAGCAGCAAGCACGATGATGACAGAATCAAATTCACAAACAACAATATTAACCTTAAATGTAAATGGAATAAACAACCTAATTAAAAGACACAGAATGGAAAGCTGGATAAAGGGTCAAGGTCCATCTGTGTGTTGTATTCAAAAGACCCATCTCACATGCAAAGACACATACAGACTCAAAAGAATGAAGGAAATGGAAAACAGAAAAGAACAGAGGTTGCAATCCTCCTAGTTTCTGACAAAACAGACTTTAAACCAACAAATATTTAAAAAGATAAAGAAAGGCATTATATCATGGCAAAGAGGTCAGTTCAACAACAATTTAGCATATATATGCTAAATATATATGCACCCAATACAGGAGCACCCGGATTCATAAAACAAGTTCTTAGAGACCTACAAAGAGACTTAGTCTCTCACACAATAATAGTGTGAGATTGTAACACCCCACTTTCAGTATTAGATCATCAAGAAAGAATATTAACAAAGATAATCAGGACTTAAACTCAGCTCTGTATCAAGAGGACCTGATAGGTAGCTACAGAATTCTCCACCCCAAAACAACAGAATATACATTCTTCTTGGTGCCACATGGCATCTACTCTAAAACTGATCACATAATTGGAAGTAAATCACTCCTCAGCAAATGCAAAAGAACTGAAATCATAGAAAGCAGAACATAATGCAATCAAATTAGAACTCAAGATTAAGAAACTCACTCAAAACCACACAACTACATGAAAACTGAACAACCTGCTCCTGAATTACTCCTCGGTAAATAATGAAATTAAGGCAGAAATCAAGAAGTTCTTTGAAACCAATAAGAAATAATAAACAATGTACCAGAATCTCTGGGATGCAACTACAGCAGTGTTATGAGGGAAATTTATAGCACTAAATGTCCACATCAAAAAGCCAGAAAGATCTTCAATTTACACCTTAGTATCACAACTAGTTCTAAAAGAACTAGAGAACCAAGAGCAAACAAACATCAGAGCTGACAGAAGACAAGAAATAACCAAGATCAGGGCAGAACTGAAGGAGACAGAGACATGAAAAACTGTTCAAAAAAATCAATGAATCCAGGAGCGGGTTTTTTGAAAAAAATTAGTAAAATAGACTGCTAGCTAGACACAGAAGAAAAAAGAGAAGAATCAAATAGATACAACAAAAAATGATAAAGGGATATAACCACTGACCCCACAGAAATACAGACAACCATCAGAGAATACTATAAACACCTCTATGCAAATAAACTAGAAAATCTAGAAAAAATGTATAAATTCCTGGACACATACACCCTCCCAAGACTGAGGCAGGAAGAAGTTGAATCCCTGAATAGACCAAAAACAAGTTCTGAAATTGGGGCAGTAATAAATAGTCTACCAACCAAAAACGGCCTAGGACCAGATGGATTTACAGCTGAATTCTACCAGAAATACAAAAAGGAGCTGATACTCTTTCTTCTGAAACTATTCCAAACAATTGAAAAGAAGGGACTCCTCCCTAACTCATTCTATGAAGCCGTCATCCTCCTGATACCAAAACCTGGCAGAGATACAACCAAAAAAGAAAGCTTCAGGCCAATATCCCTGATGAACGTCAGTGTAATAATTCTCAATAAAATACTGGCAAAAAAACAAATACAGCAGTACATCAAAAAGCTTATCCAACATGATCAAGTTGGCTTCATTGCTGGGATGTAAGGATGGTTCAATATATGCAAATCAATAAATGTAATTCATCATATAAACAGATCTAGATACAAAAATCACATGATTATCTCAATAAATATGCAGAGAAGTCCTTCGATAAAATTCAACATCCCTTCATGTTAAAAATTCTCAGTCGGACACAGTGGCTCATGCCTATAATCCCAGCACTTTGGGAAGCCAAGGCAGGAAGATCACCTGAGGTCAGGAGTTCGAGACCAGCCTGACCAATATGGTGAAACCCATCTCTAATAAAAATACAAAAATTAGCCAGGCATGGTGGTGGGTGCCTGTAGTCCCAGCTACTCAGGAGGCAGAAGTTGCAGTGAGCCAAGATCATGCATTTTCACTTCAGCCTGAGTGACAAAAGCAAAGACTCAATCTCAAAAAAAAAAAAAAACCTCTCAATAAACTATGTACTGAAGGCTGTCAATAAACTAGGTACCTCAAAATAATAAGGGCCATTTATGACAAACCCACAGCCAATATCATACTAAATAGGCAACAGCTGGAAGCATTTGCCTTGAAAACCAGCACAAGACAAAGATGCTCTCTCTCACCACTCCTATTCAACATAGTATTGGAAGTTCTGGCCAGGGCAATCAGGTAAAAAAAAGAAATAAAGGGTAATCAAATAGGAAGAGAGGAAGTCAAATTGTCTTTGCTGATTACATGATCCTATATCTAAAAAATCCCTTTATCTCAGCCCAAAAGCTTCTTAAGCTGATAAGCAACTTCAGCAAAGTCTCAGGATACAAAATCAATGTGCAGAAATCACAAGCATTTCTATACCCCAACAACAGTGAAGCTGAGAGCCAAATTGTGAATGAACTCTCATTCACAATTGCTACAAAGAGGATAAAATACATAGGAATACAGCTAACAAAGGAAGTGAAGGACCTCTTAAAGGAGAACTACAAATCACTTCTCAAAGAAATCAGAGAGGACACAAATAGAAAAATATTCCATACTAATGGATAGAAAGAATCATAGCATGAAAATGGCCGTATTCATTATTCAGGAAATACATTTCTTAAGGCTATAGCTGCCACAGATAATGATTCCTCCCATAGATAGGATCTGGAGGATCTGGGAAAAGTAAATTTAAAACTTTGTGGAGATGACTCATCATTCTAGATGCCATTAAGAACATTTGTGAGGCCGGAAGCAGTGGCTCACGCCTGTAATCCCAGCACTTTGGGAGGCTGAGGTGGGTGGATCACGAGGTCAGGAGATCGAGACCATCCTGGCTAACATGGTGAAACCCCGTCTCTACTAAAAATACAAAAAATTAGCCGGGTGCGGTGGCGGGCGCCTGTAGTCCCAGCTACTCTGGAGACTGAGGCAGGAGAATGGTGTGAACCCGGGAGGTGGGGCTTGCACTGAGCCGAGATTGTGCCACTGCACTCCAGCCTGGGCAACAGAGTGAGACTCCATCTCAAAAAAAAAAAAAAAAATTTGTGATTCATGGGAGGTGGTCAAAATATCAACATAAACAGGAGTTTGAAAGAAGTTGATTCCAACTCTCATGGATCACTGAGGGGTTGAAGATTTCAGTGTAGAAAGTGACAGCAGATATGGAAATAGCAAAAGAACTAGAATTAGAAGTGGAGCCTGAAGATATGGGTGAATTGCTGCAATCTCATGATAAAACTTGAACAGATGAGCAGCTACTTCTCATGAATAAGCAAAGAAAGGTTTTTTGAAATGGAATCTACTCCTGGTGAAGATTCTATGAACACTGTTGAAATGACAACAAAGAGTTTAGAATATTACGTAGACAAGTGTGGTGGCTTATACCTGTAATCCCAGCTATTTGGAATGCTGACGCGAGACGATCACTTCACGCCAGGAATTTGTGGCCAGCCTGGGAAATATGCAAGACCCCAACTCTACAAAATATAAAATAAATAAATAAGAATTTATAATATTACATCAATGTAGTTAATAAAGCAGCAGCTGAGTTTGAGAGGATTGACTCTGTTTTTTCTATTCTAATTTTGAAAGAAGTTTTACCATGAGTAAAATGTTATCAAATAGCATTGCATCCTGCAAAGAACTCTTTTATGAATGGAAGAGTCAATCCTATGTGGCGAACTTCATTGTTGTCCTATTTTTAGAAATTGTCATAACTACCACAATCTTGAGCAGTCTGATCAGTTAGTGACCCTCAGCATTGAAGCAAGACCCTTCCCCACAAATTGCTGAAGTCTCAGATGATGGTTTTTAAGCAATAAAGTATTTTAATTAATGTACATTGGTTTTTTTTTTTGACATAACGCTATTACATACTTAATAGACAACATAGTGCAAACGTAACTTTAATATGCTTTGGAACACCCAAAATAATTGTGTAAATTCTGTGTTAATTTTGGTATTACCAACCATTAGATTCACTTTATTGCAGCGGTCTACAACTGAACCTACAAGTCCAAGGTATGCCTGTATATAACTTGCCAACTAGCACACGAAAAGATGCTGAACTCCTGTAGTCATTAGGGAAATATAAATCAAAACCATAACGAGATACTGATTCACACTGTCAACCTACAAGAAAGAAACTGAGGCAAAATTAATATAAGTAGAGCGTTTGCTGGGGCAAAGCTTGCGCATTGCAACCTGTGAGCATAGATTCGAGTTGCCCTGAATAGACACTCCAATTAGCAGCAGTTACAAGTGAATTTTTAAACGTTTAAAAAAAAAACAGAGACAGGGAGTGGACTGACACAAAGTTGTTCACCAGGAATTCTCACTAGTTTACAGAAATAACATTGATTAGTGATTGGGTATATGTTAAGCTATATGATGTGGGTTATGGTGTCCAGTGTGGCATTATTAGGTTAATTTATAGCTACTCGCGGCAATAGCCTGCAGTTTCAACAGATGAATACATAGCTGAAAGCAAGAAGTAGAGCATAATTTTAATCTTATTTTAATGTATATGTGGACCTGATAAGTAAAATGACTTGCATTCTTCAGATAAAAATTTCTTTCTTTTCTTAATGCCCACTAGGACTGCTATTTTTTAAAGAGGAAAACAAGTGTTGGTATGTAAAGAAGTTGAAAACCTCATACGTGACTAGTGGAAATGGAAAATAGTGAAGCCCCTGGAAAACAGTTTAGCACTTCCTCAAAGTTAAACATAGAATTACCATGTGACCCAGCAATTCCACTCTTAGGTATGTACCCCCAAAGGACTGAAAACAGATATTCTAACAAGCTGCTATACACAAGTATTTATAGCAGCACTATTCACAAAACATAAAAGGCAGAAACAACCCAAATACCTATCAACTGATAAATGGATAAACAACTTGGTGTATATCCATATAATTGAATGTTGTTCAGCCATAAAAGAGAATAAAGGGCTAATACATGCCACAATATGGGTAAACACAGAAAACATTGTAAGTACCCACCATGGTTAGGGTTTCAGTTCTCTATTCTTGACCATATGAGTTTTAATAATCATGAGAACTTGGCCTACTGCATTGATGACTCTTTGCTGTAGCTCTTTTGGGGGTTATATAAACCTTTGGCTCAGCCAAGCCTAAGACATCCTCTCTAGGGGGTAAGCTATCATGCAATTGAATATGGAAGGCTATGGCATTCCTTGCCAGAATTATATATATATATATATATATATATATTTTTTTTTTTTTTTTTTTTTTGAGACGGAGTCTTGCTCTGTCGCCCAGGCTGGAGTGCAGTGGCGCAATCTCGGCTCACTGCAAGCTCTGCCTCCCGGGTTCACGCCATTCTCCTGCCTCAGCCTCCTGAGTAGCTGGGACTACAGGCGCCCGCCACCGCACCCGGCTAATTTTTTTTTTTTTTTTTTTTTTTTTTGAGATGGAGTCTCACTCTGTCACCCGGGCTGGAGTGCAGTGACGCGATCTCGGCTCACTGCAAGCTCCGCCTCCTGGGTTCACGCCATTCTCCTGCCTCAGCCTCTCCGAGTAGCTGGGACTACAGGTGCCCGCCACCACGCCCGGCTAATTTTTTTTTTGTATTTTTAGTAGAGTCGGGGTTTCACCGTGGTCTCGATCTCCTGACCTCGTGATCCGCCCACCTTGGCCTCCCAAAGTGCTGGGATTACAAGCGTGAGCCACCGCGCCCGGCCTGCACCCGGCTAATTTTTTGTATTTTTAGTAGAGATGGGGTTTCACTGTGTTAGCCAGGATGGTCTTGATCTCCTGACCTCGTGATCCACCCACCTCGGCCTCCCAAAGTGCTGGGATTACAGGTGTGAGCCACCGCGCCCAGCCCAGAATTATATTTTTTAAGTTAATAACCTGTATATAAAATCTAGGATTTCCAGGAGAAGGACCCATAATGTAAGAGTCATTCATGAGATAGAACAAATCCTGGGCCCTGCCAACTTACTTGGTGGGCAGGGACAAGAGCAGTGATTTCTTCATACAGATATTGTTAAATCTCCTGTCAGTTACCTTTCATGACTTTAACAATGCATTCTACATTTTAAGGTAAGATATATAAAATATTTTCTCATCCTACCCATCCTGGACCTTTTTCTCTACCCAGTATAAAGTTAGTACTTGCCTTAGCTCATTATGAGTTTTGAGGAGGGCATGCTGGAAGTGTACCACTTCCCATTCAGCATGGTCCTTTGTCCTTGGTAAGATCAGGTATTATAAGATGGACAATACCATGTGTTTGCTCCCTGGGTGGGTGTGGCATGGAGTGAATAACTGAAATAACCAAAGATAGTAGATTCTAGTAGAATACTGAAAGAAGCATGAAGTGAAGCTGTAGGCAAGCATCTTGTTTATGTAAGACCTACAATATCCCTTCTGACTCCAAGCTGAGTCAGTTTGTAACAGCGAGGTCTAATCCCATCATTGGTTTCCCTCAATGGTGTATGTGTATATTTTTTAAGTTCTTTGTCTTGCTGGGAAGAATCATGTTGTATTCCTCACATCATACTTCTATCTAATGATTACCAACCATGATAAACTTAGGAGAGAGACCATCAAGAAGGTAAAATCTTTGGCTGCAGTGGTGAGATCGCTGAAGATTGGTAAAGTAGAGAATCTTTGTATGTAGATAGCTCTATAGGACAAAAGGTGAAAGGCTACCTAACACTATCTGGAAAAGGCTCTGAGATACTCTGATCTGGAGGTGACCAAATATCTTAAGATGAAATAATTTATAAAGAGGCACTAATACCAAGAACACCCTATGTTTTACCATAGAAAGATCTGGTTTAAGAATTTTGTTTCAAAATGTGGTAGTATAATTTGGGACCATCCAGTTTAATCTCAGATAGATTTGTGAAAATACATAACAAAATTAACTATGCTGAACTAGCTATTTTTAAAGAGATTGTTTAGTCAAAGCATTTATAGCCCTGAATGTTTGTGTGGTAGAGATCAGAGCCTGGGGTCTCTAGCTTAATAACAAAACTGTACTTGTACCATTTAAATTTATACCAAAAAAGGAATAAACATTGCCCCACCTACTGAATAGATTAACTTGCTAGGTGGCTAAATTTTTCCACTAAACCTCATTATATACCTGAGAGGACACATGTCTATTTCGGATAAAGCTAAAACTGTGTCACTAAGTGATTTACCAGAAGTCACTAAGTAGTAATGATAAGATTAAATGCAAATGCTTTCAATTATACCATTATTATGTGCAAGTATACAGTCAGCTTTTTGTTCATGCCACTGAAGGCTTTTCAGTAGATTTGAGACATTGTGTCAACACTGGAAGCCAAACTGCTTGACTGGTGGCCAAATTATCAAATGCTGGTCTGCAAAGTGTAATGGAAACAATTGAAAAGCAGAGAAAGGTTCCCTACAAATCTTGGTAAAAGAAGAATTAGACTACTGTTGTTACACCAAGAGAAGGATCAGTTAGAGGTGGTCATCATTGACAAGGCAAAGAGGCTGGTATCAGTGAGAGAAGAGATGGTTGACAATCTATTTGGAAGGTAATGAACAAGTCTAGGTCTCTTCATCTGTGTGATACTGATGTTACTCTCATACATAAATAATAAACTCACTATCTAGTCCTAAAACTAAAGCATTGCTAATTAATTACATATACACATTTTCTTACCAAATCCCATTTTCCTGACTCTTCTCACCATAATCACTCTCATGACCTTCATTGTACCCTTTTTCTTTTGGTTTCATAACATATGCCTAGGCAATATTTAGTTTTGTTAGTTTTAATGTTATCAATAAACGATATGCTATGCAATAGTTATGGATTTGTTTCTATTAACTTCCAAGTTACGTGTAGCTTTACTTCAATTATTTTTATTGCTGTATAATATCCCTTAGGTTTTGTATTTATTAAAAATTTAGTATTTTCTTTCATCAAACTTTCTGTTCCTACAAGGAATGTGAAAAAATAAACTCTACATTTAGTCCTAGGGAAAAAAAGTCCTAGATCATGACAAAGTGCCCATTTAACCTGATATCTACACAGACACAAACATACCTGATGGAGCCAGTGGCATTTTCTCATAGTTCTCAGTTTGAGATAGGAAGCTTAGTTAACCTGTTGGTTATTTGGAGCTCATTTTGGAAGGATATAACCCCAATCCTATACTGTTCTCTAGTTTTGACACATTCAGAGGTTTACATTGATCTCAGCATGTATTCCTGTCTCATGGGTTGCTTACTATAGGGGATGCAAGTTTACTAAATTAGGTGGATATATTAGTTCATTCTCACATTATTATAAATAAATACCTGAAACTGGGTAATTTATAAAGAAAAGAGGTATGATTGGCTCATGGTTTCACAGGCTGTGCAGGAAACATGATGCTGGCATCTGCTTGGCTTCTGGAGAGACCTCAGGAAACTTTTAATATTGAAAGGTGAAGGGGAAGCAGGCACGTCTTACATGACTGGAGAAGGAGGAAAAACATGAGTTTTCAAATGATATCCCTTTAAATCTGACATGTAATTAAGCTAATTTATAGCATCTAGGGAAATGAATGTCCTCATAAACTCAACCTTAGATGTGGGCGATTGGAAGACTGGCTCAGTCAGTTGTGCTAAAGACCCTATAATCTACATGATTTTATACCTAACATTAATATACCAAAAAAACCCTTCCACCCCAGTCAATACTGGCAGGTCTATGATAAAAGTTAAATTAATCTCCCTTTCCATCTACCCGAGTATTTTTTTTTACTGGGACTCAGTTCTGAAGATTCACTTCTACCATCCATATGCCAGAACCCACGCAAATTTTTATTATGATAGTTCAGTTTAGGAGTTCACTGTAGCCTTTTAAAGTTCAGCAGTTACCAAGAATATCCTGTTTTTCTTGTACTTCCCTAGGCATTCTTTTAAAAATCCTTACAAATAAACCTCATTGGTAGATGATATCTTGATTTTATTAAGGAGGAAGCTGAAGTTCTGTTACTAAGTGATCTACCCAAAATTACTCCACCCTTTAGATCTTCCCTACCTATATGCTTCTGGGCTAGAATCTATCATTTATTTCAGGAAATATTAGAGTTCAGGAGATATGAGTTCATCTGCTCTGCTATTTAGCACTGGCCTTGAGAACTTAGACAATGAATTGTGGCACAGGATCTATCACCCCACAAGAAAAATTACATCACTACATCATCCTAATTTTCCAAGTCTTTGGGGAGGCAAGAGGCAGAGTTGCCTGTTCAGATTGCAATGTTGTGCCAAAATGATACAACCTTGACATTTCATTGAGGTAAACAACTTGGCAAGGGGATCAAAATGAGTGCAAAACTGACCTTGAAGGAAGTAACCATGTCTGAACAAGCATCTTGGTACAATCCTTTGAGCAAGTCCCAAGTGAGTTCTTAAGAATAAACTGTGCTTCGTTTCTAAGAGAAAAAAGTGCTTCTAACGACAGAAATCCCTCTCTACAGAGAGAATCAGCCAGGGGCAAAGACTCAGATACTGACAGACACCAGGTATTTGAAAGCTCATGGCACCACAAAAATAAAAAAAAATTCAAAAGTATTCCAAAGCCTAAGGCCGATTTTAAAGGTTAGTGTCTTAAATGTAAACATTAAATTGCATTATAATTGTATTAAATCGTATAGTTTATAAAAGATTTACAGGATTTGCAAAGGAAATACTGTTACTAAAGGCAGTGGGGTCCATAATGGGTATTATGTTTAAAGTGGGTTAGTGACTTTTAATTTCCATCTGTAGGTATTTTTCTGACTTGACAATTTATTGCCAGTATCTTTATGCCAGCATAAAATCTCTATTTGAAGTTCTTCTGTTATGTGAGGTTGAAAGAACCAGTGCTTGTAGGGCGTCACAGCCTCTACCTTAGTTTATGTATCCCAGGAACAAAGCCTAAGACAGGTCATGATTCCATATTGTTTCCTGGGAGGGCCTTCCGAGGAAACAGGGGTGAGGGAGGTGGGCCAGTGAGGCAGGACAGGAAGAAAATCTAAGAAGGGCCAAATGCGCTTGCCTTATTTGTCTTCGCCGTCATCTGGAACACTCCCTTTTCCAATGAACCGACAGCCTCTTTGATTCTATACGGCCTTTGGTGCTACCATAGACATTGACCAGAAGGCAGAGATTTAATGAAAGAAAAGGAACACCCTTTACCATACTGTAGATATCCAGGGTTCCATTCCTCTGGTGACCCTTAGAGGAACCATGTGGAACACACCTCAGATCCTTTCCACTGAGGGACAAGGATATTAAAGCATTTATCAACCTATTCCCATAACTCATTGGTTGATGCTCCTGACCTTTCAGACTGTAACTATAAGTAGACTGAGAAGACTTCTATGGCTTCGGAGAAAGCCCTGAAGCAAGAAAGCAGAGTGCAACTAATAAGCATGTGCAGTAAGTTCAATAAGTATAAAAGTTTGCACCAAAGCTGTACTTAAATAAAGGGATTGAGGGATCAGGGATCAATTCACCACAATATTCTGCTATAAACCTGCAGAACAAATGTGAAAGAGGGAATCTGTCTTTAACATATGTTTGTTAGCTGGGAATATCTAGGCTCTTGGGGGCTGCCAGTAATTATTAGAAATGCAGGAAAAATTTCTCATGTGATTTAGGCAAATGGAGCTCTGGATCATTGCCTTTTCTCCTCTGTGATGTAGCCAACATGCTTTACAACTAGCCCAAGCAGGATTAGGCTTTTGAGAGGAGACAGGGCCATGGCACTCATGGTATGGATCTATTTGTTGAGCAGGTAATGACAAGAGAAATTCCCCTGCAGGTTGTTAATAAAGTTGTCTGTTTAAACTGAGTTCCTTTTCTATATTTAAATTCAACAATAATTACTAAACACCTGCTATGTGTCAGGCCCCATATTAAGTTCTATATGCATATTATAAAGGCTAGGTTATTTCAAAAGTAGATGCCAGCTACATTTTAAAGAGGAAGAGGCTGCAGCTGTGTCCTCAGGTAATTTATCCTATGTGACACAGATTATCATAGTTTTAGCACTTTTAAGTTATAAAGCCACCCTTGTTTCACAGACTCTAAGAATGTAATGTCTTAATATGTAATTATTATGTAGTCTTCAACATAATTTTGCTTTAATAGTTAAACCTAAATAAATCAAAGGACTTTGTTTTAAAAAAAAAAAAAAAAGCTGTAAACAGCAAAATAGGTTTCAAGCTATTTTAAGGTTTGTACAACAAATCTTCAGGGGACTATAACTTGCTTCCCTACTATGTAACAGATGAATTTTTTTCTATATATTTATGAAGAAAGTGACTCAAACTTAGAATCTGAACTCCAGCAAGTCTATGTCTCCTGCTCAGGAGACTATTGGCCTAATCCTTGATTACCTAGGATGAAATGCATTTATAGGCCCAACAGTGAGTGGGGTGAAATGGGAAGATGGTAGGCAAGGGAGAAAACATCTTTCTTGGCAGCTTGCTGATAGAATGTTCTCATAAATCATAAACTCTGCCTATGTGTAGACATGTGTGATACAATGCTGGCTGCCAAGTATAAATTTGAATGTAATGGCAGAGGAGAATTGAGTACTTGCTTCCCAAAATGGAAGGCCCAGGAGACACAAAAGAGCAATTCTCCACAAAAAACATCTTAAGCATGGTGGTAGTTGACTGAAGATGAACCTCTGGATATAAACTTCCTACATGGAGATCATATGAAATGTGAACAGGTAGAAAGGGGGAAAATATATGATCACAAGCTTGGCCCTGATTTTTAGAGATGTGCATCCCCTCAAGCTATGATGTTCTAGTGGCAGGTACTCAGGTAAAAGAAGCCAGAGTTTCCTCCTTTTTCATAAAACAAGCAGAATTGCCAGCTGACAACAAACTTACTCATCTTAGAAAGCTGTGATTGGACCTCAATCTTGATGCATCAATTACTCCTAGTTCAAGCTGCATATTGAGCATTATAGCATGATGTGGAGGCTTGAAGATGGCACCGTGGCTAATACCATGAGCAGCTTTCCAAGCTCTATGGGAACTTTGAACAGAACGATGTTACATTTCATTCCAATTTGGAGTAGGGGAAAGTGCCGACACTTAACAGCAGAACTTCTGACACTCTGGGAAGTTGGCAGTAACAATAGGTACTTATTTATAAGTAAGGACCTCATGTCTCAGAATGATTATGTTTACCTCCAGTAACAGAGCTCTGATATTCCTTAACGCAGCTTTTAGTGCTCTAGAAATGGACTGTAGATCCTCTATTATCCTTGGTATTGGTCACTCCTACAGGGTATTAAGCACTATTTGGGGTCTTGATCCTATCTAAATGCATGCCTTCACATAGTTCCAAAAGGGAACAATAAGGAGTGACATCAGCAAGATAGCAAAACACGACCTTCCAGCACTCATTCTCTCACAGAAAAATTAATTGAAACAACTATCCACACACAAAAATACCTTCAGAAGAGCTGAGGAATCAAGATAAGAGATTAGAGCACTGGGGTGAAGCAGAGAAACAAGAGAAGATACATTAAAGAAGGTAAGAATAATAGTTTTATATTACCATGTAAACCTCCCCCTGCCATAAGCCCAGGCAGCACAGCCCAGAGAGAGATACCCACTGAGTATAGGGATAAGAATGAAGTAAACACTAGACTTTGCTGTTGAACCCAGCACCAGGCCTGCCCCAGTGAAACCCAGAACCAGGCCAACCCCACAACCCCAGGCCCGAGAAACAGAGATCAAGATTCCAGGCATAACTTAATGATGCTAGGCCAGCTCTTGCCACTTCAGGCTCTAGGCAGCTTCCTGCAGCCTCAGGTTTCAGGCCAGCCCACATGGCCCCAGAATGCATGCCACTGTCAACCAACCATTGCCAGCTGACAACAAACTTATTCATCTTAGAAAGCTGTGATTGGACCTCAATCTTGATGCATCAATTACTCCTAGTTCAAGCTGCATATTGAGCATTATAGCATGATGCGGAGGCTTGAAGATGGCACAGTGGCTAATACCATGAGCAGCTTTCCAAGCTCTATGGGAACTTTGAACAGAACAATGTTACATTTCATTCCAATTTGGAGTAGGTACCAGGCCAGCACCTGCAGCTCACCAGGCCAGCAGCCATGGACCCAGGAACCAGGCCTGCCACAGGGAACCCAAGTTCCAGTCTTGCTCTGGTGGATCCAGGTACTAGGCCATCCTCTAAGGACCCAGGTGCCAGACCAGCCTACCTGCTGATCCAGTGGCCAAGACAGCCTGCTGAAGGGCTGCAGCCAAAACCCGACCTGCAGATCCTACCAGATGCCCTTCCCGGAATCTCTGGACAGTGAGTGGAGAAGGGCTTTCCCTGCCAAAACCAGGATGTAAACTGGAATAGATGCCTACTTCTTCAAATGCACAGACACCAATGCAAAGCCACACAGATTATGAATAAACTGGGAAACATACTGCCAAAGGAAAAAAAAAAAGATAAAGAATCAGTACTTAGCCCTAAAGAAATGGAGATCTACAAACTGCCTGACAAATAATTTAAATTACCTTAAAGAAACTCAGTGAGCTACAGGAAAGCACATGTAGAAAACTAAACAAAATGTATAGTTCACAAGAAAAAATAAGAAATTCAACAAACAATTAAAAAAAAAACAAAGTTCAGGAGCTAAAGAACACAGTGAACAAACTAAAAAATTTCATTGAGAGCTTCAACAGAAGACCTGATAAAGCAGAAAAAAGAATCTGTCAGCTTGAATACAGGTCACTTGAAATTACCCAATGAGACCAAGAGAAGAAAGAATGAAAGAGTAAACTAAGCTTACAGGGCTACAGTACACCATCAAACCAGCCAACGCATACATTATATCCCAAAGGGGCAGATATAGGGGCAAAAAGCTTATGTAAAGAAATAGTGACAGAAAACTTCCCAAATCTAGGGAGATGAATATACAAATGGATCCATGAAGCCCAAAGAACCTTAAATATAAAAAAATCTTTACTGAGACATCATAAAATTGTCAAAGACAAAGAATCTTGAAAGCAGTAAGAGAAAAGTAACTCATCACACACAAAGGAACTTTCATGAGACCATCAGCAGATTTTCAGTGGAAACCATCCAGGCCAGGAGGAAGTGGGAAGATATGTTCCAACCATGAAAGAAAACAACTGTCAACTAAGAATACTATACACAGAAGGCTGTCCTTCCAAAATGAAGGCAAGATAAGGACTTCCTTAGACAAACACAAGCTATGGCATTTCACCATCACTAAATCTGCCTTATAAGAAATGCCAAAGGGAGTTTTTCCAGGTTAAACAAAAGGATGATACCAACACAAAAACAGATTAAAATATAAAACTCAATGTAAAAATAGGAGTATTATCAAATTCAGATTACTCTGATACTGTAATACTTATGTATGGTATTAATCACTTTTATTGTATTATAAAAGCTAAAAAACAAAAATAATTCTAGGCACAATAACTGTGGTAATGGATAGAGTGTATAAAAAGATGTAAATTGTGAAATACAAACATAAAAAGTGACGGGAGGAGAAGTTAAAATATAGAGTTTTTGTACATAGTCAAAGTTAAGTTGCTTATCAGTTTAAAATATGGTTACCCAATGCTATAAGATATTTCTGTGAGCTTTAGGGTAACCACAAAGAAAAACTAAAGCAGATATGCAAAAGATAAAGAAATCAAAGAAAGCCACTAGAAATAAACAAATTACAAAGTAAGACACTGATACAGTTTGGATATTTGTCCCCTCCAAATCTCATGTTGAAATTTGATCCCTAATGTTGGAAGTAAGGCCTAGTGAAAGGTGTTTAAGTCAGAAGGGCACATCCTTCATGAATGATTTAGCGTTGTCCTTGCAATAATGAGTGAGTTCCCACTCTATGAGTTCAAGGAAGAGCTGGTTGTTTTTAAAAGCCTGGCACACCCTTCCCCCTCTCCCTTGCTCCCTCTCTTTCCATGTGACACACTGGTTCTCTTCACCTCTCAATATGACTGGAAGCTCCCAAAAGCCCTTACCAGGAGCAGATGCTGCTCGTGGCATGCATCTTATACCATCTTCTGAACTATGGGGAAAACAAACCTGTTTTCTTTATAAATTACCCAGCTTCTGTTATTCTTTCACAGCAGCACAAAACAGAATAACAGACATCAAGAGAGGAAGAATGGAACAAAGGAACTACAAAACATTAAAAAAAATAATGGAATAGGATAAGTTATTTCCCACCAAAAATTACATTAAATTTAAACAAATTACCCAATCAAAAGAATCAAAGAGCTATCCAGGAGTTAAAGAACACAATGAGTAAGCAAAAGTGATTTATGCCACACATAAGTTACCCAATCAAAAATTACCCATTCATACAGTAGCTAAATGAATCTTTAAAAAAGATCCAGCTATATGCTGCCTATAAGATAGTCATTTTTAGGTTTAAGAACAAATATAGGCTGAAAGTAAATAGATAGAAGGAGATATTCTATGCAAATCATAACCAAAAGAGAGCATGGGTAGCTATATTAATATCAGACAATATAAAAGTGAAGTCCAAAACTGTCACAAGAAACAAATAAGGGCATTATATAGCAATAAAAGTGTCAGTTTATCAAAAGGATGTAACAATTTCAAACATATGTCACCCAACATTGGAGCACTTAATTTATAAAGCAAATATTAATATAACTGAGGGGAGAAATAGACAGCAATACGATAATAGTAGGGTACTTCAATACCTCACTGTTAGCAATGGACAGATCATCCAGAAAGAAAATCAATAAAAAAAACAGCAGACTTAAACAACAGTATAGACCAAATGGCCCTAATAGATACATACAGAACATTCCATCAAACAGCAACAGAAAAAATTCTTTCCAAGTGCACATGAAACATTCTCCAGGTTAGATCATATGTTAGGCAACAAAAATGTCTTAACAAATTTAAGAAGATTGAAATTACATCAAGTATTCTTTCCAACTATAGTGGCATGAAACTAGAAATCAATACTTGGAAGAAGATTGGAAATTCACAAATACATGGAATTAAAAATATACTCCTGAACAATCAATGGGTCAAAAAAAAAGAAATAAAAAATATATTAAGACAAATAAAATAGAAAACACTATATCCAAACGTTTGGTATTTAGCAAAAGCAGTTCAGAAGGAAGTTTGTATAAATGCTTGTATTAAAGAAGAAAGAAAAATCTCAAAGAAACAACCTAAATTTAACCTTAAGAACTATAAAAAAGACCAAACTATGACCAAAGTCAGCAGAAGGAAGGAAATAATAAAGATCAGAGCAGAAATAAGACACTAGAAAAATAATGCGAAAAAAATCAATGAAACTGAGTTTTTTTAAAAATAAAATTGACAAACCTTTAGCTAGACTAAATAGGTAAACAAAGAAAGAAGACTCAAGTAAAATTATAAAAGAGGAGATGTCACAACTATTATCACAGAAATACAAAGAATCATAAGAGACTACTATGAGCAATTATATGCCACCAAATTGAATGACATAGATGAAATGCAAAATTTCTTAGAAACATACGACCTACCAAGATATTATGAAGAAAAGGACAATCTGAAAAGACCAAAAATGAGTGGGGAGAGTGAATCCATAATCAAAAACCCCCCAACAAAGAAACTCTCAGGACCTGAGGACTTCACTCGCAAATTTTATCAAACACTCAAATAATTAATGCTGATCCTTCTCAAACTGTTCCCCAAACATGATGACTGGAAATACTTTCAAATTCATTTTAGAAGGCCAGCATTATCCTGATACTAAAGCCAGACAAGGACACTACAGAAAAAAAAGAGTCATAAGCCACTATCCATGATGAGTATACACACAAAAATCCTCAACAGAATACTAGCAAAATGAATTAAACAGGACATTATAACGATCATAGTATATGATCAAGTGGGAGTTATCCCTGGAATGCGATGATGTTTTAACATACACAAATCAATAAATGCAATACACCACTTTAACAAAATGAAGTATAAAATTTATATGATCATCTAATAGATAAAGAAAAAGCATTTGACAAAATTCAACATCATTTATGATATAAATTCTCAACAAATTAGGTATAGAAGGACTTGTACCTCAACATAATAAAGGCCATATATGACAAACTCAGCACTAGCATAATATTTAACAGTGAAAAGCTGAAAGTATTTCCCCTAAAATCAGGAACAAGACAAGGATCCCCACTCTCACCACTTCTGTTCAATGTATTACTAGAAGTCCTGGCATGAGCAATTAGGTAAGAAAAAGAAAAAAAAAAAGGCTTCCAAATTGGAAAGGGAGAATTAAAATCATCTGTTTGCAGATGACATCTTATATATAGAAAACCCTGAAGACCTCACCAAAAACCGTTAG
The DNA here is from genome assembly GCF_006542625.1 of Nomascus leucogenys. Classification (NCBI taxonomy): domain Eukaryota; kingdom Metazoa; phylum Chordata; class Mammalia; order Primates; family Hylobatidae; genus Nomascus; species Nomascus leucogenys. The sequence continues at coordinate 55,190,593 of NC_044386.1, forward strand.
AACAAATGAACAAATTCAGTAAAGTTGCAGGATACAAAATCAACATGCAAAAATCAGTAGTGTTTCTATATGCTAACAGTGAATAAATTAAGAAAACAATCTCATTTACAATAACATCAAAAATAAAATTTAATTCTTAGGAGTAAATTTAACCAAGGAAGTGAAAGATCTGTATACTGAACACAATAAATATTAATAAAAGAAATTAAAGACACAAAAAATGAAAAGCTATTCCATGTTCAAGGATTGAATGAATATTGTTAAAATGGTCATACTACCCCAAAGCAATCTAACCCCTATCAAAATTCTAATGAAAATTTTCACAGAAATACGAAAAAATATTCTTAAAATTTGCAATGTTGGGACACTTGCCTCTTCTGACTTTGAAATTTCTGTAACGCACCTCAGGATTATTAGGAGCTTATAAGCTGCTTTACAACGTTAACAGCTGCCATAGTCGAAGCAAATGTTTGATGCACTGGTTATAAGGTAAAATCTAGGGCCTGATTTCCCCATCCCCATCAAGCGACATCATGCAGTTTCATTCCAGAAATAATGGTTTTCCTTGCAGAGTTCAAAGAATTATTACAGTAAAACCCTACAGTTTTGTTGCCATAAGATAAATTTTGTCTAGCTTCACTAGAGTATTTTGTAGCTCTCCAACAAAGTGATCCTGTCGAATAGCACTGCTTCCTTAGGAACTGACATTCCTGAATCTATAACAGATTCATCAACTGGCAATGCTGTCAAGCTACACTGAGTGTAGAGGCCAATATGTAGTGGGCAAATAATCCACTAAACTAATTCCTTTGGCAAAAGACTCATTAGCTAAGAAACCAAAATTAAAAGGCTATAGCAGTCATAATATTTGGAGATAAAATAGCTATAGACAAGGAATTACACATGAAGTCCAGGCAGATCAAAGCTGGTGCAAGTCCACTTCCTAACAGAAAGTTTGGGGAGTAGAGGCGGGGTGGGGTACAGCTCTGGAATGGCTTAGTAGAATATTGCTAGGCTTTAAGGGGGTAAATTTTATAAAAAAAAAAACCTATAATTGATTTCTTTTGTCAAACTTCTGTTCAGGCTCTTTTCTGTGACTCAACATTAAATGTTGGTTTGAAATTGTAAAACATAAACCAGGCTGCTAGAGCTAAAAATTAATCCAAAAAGAAAACAAAGCATCTATACAGAACACGCAAAAACTAACCAAGACCTGGCTCAATTCTATTAAGTCTTCATCCCTTAATTTCTCATTGAGAAATCAGCGCATTGAGAGGTTGTAAGTAGAAATGGAGATGGTCTTGTTTCAGTGGCATTGAAAGACAAGCCTGGAAGAGGAATTTTGGTGCAAGTAGTAATTTCAGAGGTAATACCAAGATGCTCGAGTAAGAAAGCAGGGAGAGTGAAACAGAGAGGGAAAGACAATGAAGTGTTTGAGAAATTGGCAATTCACTTTTTCAGCCACTATACCCCTTCTCCAAGATTCTTCCATGCCTGCAAGATGGTTTTCAATTCCCTGGTAGAAAGTAGCATCCTACTCTAACCTTCCTTGAGGTAAGCAAAGTATTCCTGCTTTCTCACTTACACTGACCTTGGTGCTGAAACAGAGTTCTAAGCAGAGGAAAGGAAGGGTTCTCTAGGAACTCACTTCTGCACAATTGATACTGTATGCTCTCTTCTGTCCCCAAAGAATAGGAACAGTTCCTCTGGGTTCTGTCACTCACTACTCAGAGCAAGCAGCAAATACCTGCCCTGAAAGTTCTGTGATATTAAAATGTCACCCCCTTAAATTTCACTGAGGTACTTAACTGAGCATGAGGGTCAACGTGAGAGAGACTGACTTGGAGAATAAGGCTCAAATGTGACACAGGTTCTAACCTGGAATCTAAATGAGGCCTCTTCTTCAGACATGAGAGTGTCATTCAATTCATAAAGTTCCTAATGTTGGTATGGTCTAGTCCAGGGCCAAGGTCCTTAGGCATTGATGGAAGCCAGGGTCTCTTAATGTTTTTGAAGTTCTAACTATCTCGAACACAATACAACAAAACCTAGACCTCATTTTGTAATCCTGTTTCTTCATTCCTTTATTCTAAGTGTTTATATTTAATGATGCTATTTAACAGTATAGTTCATACTATACTGAATATATGCAACTCAATCTTGAGTCTTAATCCCGATTATAGTTGCTTAACAGTATTACAATATAAACTAAATCTCTTGAGGTGTTATCTCAGAATCTGCTAAAGCTTGAAGTCCCAGAGCAGGCAGTCAGGAAGGGAAGACAGATTTGAAATCGGAGAAATCAAGAACAAGCTGAACTCACAAGCACAAGCTGGAACCCCACAAGGACAGACGAAAATCCATGTCAGTTCTTGTTGCCTCTGACCTTGGTGATGAGGATGTCCTGCAGAATCCAGGGTCCTTCCCAGAATTAAATACACATACCTAACCCAGGACTTACAGAAGCCAAAGAGGAAACCAGGGAAAGGTAAAGGAGTCACAAGCCCAGCTGCTGCTTTATGCCAAGGAAGAATGTCAGCAGATAAGCAACGACATGTGTAAATTACACAGTGGTGGCTGGTTCCTCTCTGCCCTCTAAATATCCCAAGATTCTCCCTTGTGGCCCATTTTTTTTTAACTGGAAACACACAGGAATAAATTATGGGAAATATAGCCTAGCCAAACACACACTACAAAGCCATCACATAACTAAACATATTTAATTCACTTTTTAAACACCTTTAATTTAGGGTTTCTTTTCTAGATCCAGTGACATTAATGTCTTTTAGTTACAGATTTATCTGATCTAGGGGTAGGTTTTTTGTTTTGTTTTGTTTTCTTCAAACAAGGGTTAAACTATTCTGCCTCCAGTTCATATAATTGCCTGAAAGAGAAAGTTATTCCTTGAATTCAAAGCTCATCCATTCCTTCTGTTGGGAATCTCCCAAAGATATGCTCATCCTTCCCTCAGATCGGAACCCTATTGATGTATTGAGGATGTGTCTTTCTTATTACAATTAACCCTGTTCCCCACCAAGACCTTCCAAAATTAATCTTTCAACACACCAGCAGAATGTAACACATACTCCCCTATTCAGAAATGAAGTGACTCTGTATCTGAGTTAGGAAAAAATCCCAAGACTTCCCCCTCCACTGGAGCTTGGTCCTTGTGACTTTGTCTTCTCGTGATACCCTCGATATTTCCTACTCCAAAGGTACACTCATAAAACTGCCCAATGACCTAGGCGTCACTCAAAAGTGCTGTCCTCAGAGCAGTTTATTCATTAATCAGTTTCCATGGTCTACTTCTGCTCTAATGTGTGGCTTTTGCAGTACTACAAAATACTGCAGTGGTTAGTTACTAAGGCCCTAAAAGGCCATCCTAGTGTCATCTATTAGGATTGGTGGCCCTATTTCTCCTTGTTCTACTGAATATTGGTACTTGATGCTTCTCAACTTTCTGATGTTTCTATTTCTTTATATGATCTGTGATTCTGATGCATCAGAAGAGGAGATAACTATAAAGGATGAGGTCTATTGCTAAACATGGTGTGTATGTTTCAGGTCTGTGGAGCACTGAAAGCAATTTCAGTAGCAAGGCAATGTTGAGCTAACTCTGCCACCTGTCTTTCCTGAATTAGTCTATCCAGTATGAAGAAGGTATGTGATAGAAATGTGAACCAGCTCTTTCAGTGCTTCAGAGGTTCATGTGAATTGAGGAATCTGTCTTAGGCAGAATTGTGTCTGTCATTTGGAATAACCTTGACTTTAGTGGCTTAACCACTAATTACTCAGAACGATTTAACCATAGGAGCTCTAAACACTGAGCAATGCAGATACGATAACGAAAGCTTCCATTAACTTTTCATTACATAAATTTTCATGGAGCCAATATGCTCACATATAGAAACGGAAGTGGATGTTGATCTCAAGCAAGTTGTTCTTCCAATATTATGTATGCTACCCATACATTAAGGCATAGCAATACCTAGGAGAGGCAAACAGTTTCCACTTGTCTACTGTCTGAGCTTAGCTTAGCTTTCCTCAGAAGCAGATTGTGAGACAAGGTCTCAGGTACAAGTGGTTTACTTGGGACATGTTCTCAGGAAATACTAGGGTAAAGATACAAGAAAGGAAAGGAAGGAAACTACTAATGGCATATATCACATAAGTTACCACTGGGGAATTCTGTGAGTTAAAGAAATCCAAGGTGGGTCAAGCAGGCATGGCCTACCTTGAGTGCCTCTACTGTGCTCACTCAATGGCTAGGAGGAGCCCTGGGGAAGACTGGGCGTGGCATGGATACCACCATACATCCGAAGCTGTGGAGTGCATGCCCCGCCACTACCAGCAAGTATCAAAGGCACGTCTGAGAAAAACACCTCCATGGCATCTGTTCCTCATTTAATTATTGAAGATATGGCAATTCATGATATGGCAAAGAATGTGTTCAAGATCTAGGTGACATTCAAGTATCAGCAGTTATTTTATTACCTTTAGATCTTCAGAGAACAAATCTCTGCTTTGAGGGTGTGATGTCTATCCAAAGGTCCATCGGACTTGACTATCTCAAGACCTTAGCCCTAACTATTCCTCTCCACCCACCTTCCTAAATCCAAATTGACCCACTATCTGCTATGCAGTGGCCCCAGTATTGCATCATCTTTTGTGATTAATGTCAATTTCCTCATACTTTCTGAGAATATAAATGGTGAAAAATTCTGGGAACAAAATTGAACTTTGAACTTCTTCAATCTATCCCATAAAAGCATTAAGCTATTGTTCCCTGAAGAGCAGTCATCTTGAGCTGTTCTCTCATAAACATGTGAAGACTTGAGCTAACAACTTGGTGGGTTTTTCTCCGTCAACCATTCTCTGGCACTCTTTTTCAGTGTTTTTAAATAAATATGAGATGGCATTAATTTTTAAAGAATAGCTGTTTTACCAAGATTTGAATGGATGGCAAAAAAAAAAAAAATCCTCTCTGGTAAATTTCAGAAAGCACTGATGAATTTGGAAGTTACTTTATAATGTATGAATCTCCATTCCCACTCCACCACTCAAATTGGAGGAGGGATACATAAAAGTAACCGCCAGAAGTAAATTTTCCTTGAACTTAGCCACACATATTTTGATAGTTTCCGCTCCAAAATTTTTATTCTGAAACCCAAGTAACATAGGACATCAGAAAGACAAAATCTAAAAGTACGGAAGAACATATTATTGGTGGCATAGAAAGTTTTTACCCCACTTTATTTCTCCTCCTAGCAGTTTGTATTTTAACATCTCAGGCCTCTCTGCAGTGTGAAGTTGATCAATTTCTGTCATTCATTTAGTTGAATAAAACCCTCTGGGTGTTATCTATCATCAAATAAATACTTCTTTATAACTGGATCATCCTGACCCAGGAGAGAATTGCAGGTTGAAATCCCCATGGCCTCTCTCTGACTCATTTTAATAAATGGAAAGGACCATTTCCCCTGTCCCCACCCTGTCAAGCTCCATCCATGTTTTAACACCTGCTTGAACAAAGCAAAGCCCGGGACAAAAGGAGATAGAAGTGTCTGAAGATCATCTCTATTTCTTGCTTCACTCTCTATCCTGATTTAAATTGTGTTTGATTTTACACAGGTTTATTGAACACTTGAGATCATAGGGAGAGTTCTGTAAACATGCTATAAATTTTCTTTGATCCCCTCCCTGAAAATCAACACAAATAACATAATACCTGTGACAAGATCATTATAGAGATTACAATTATAGTTTTTGCTGGAAGATTGGAGATCAAATATCATAATTCTATATAGTTCAGTATAGGACTGTTTCATGTATGTAAAAGGAATGAATAAAACAGAAGAGATGATCATACAGGTAGGAAATTAAAGACAGATTCTCTAGTCTGGTAGACAGAAACACCATTTAAAAATGTAAAATCATTTCTCTCCTTGGGGAGCAGACATAGTTCTAAGAGGTGACTGCGGGACTTTTGATGGGGTGGAGGAGGCTCAACTAAAACTACCCTTCAAAGATACTTAACTAGAAGTGCATTTTCTCTGCAAATACAGCTCCACTAAAAAGTCACCTATCCTCTCTTACTGCAAACCAAGTTGCCATCCCAAACCCTCGGTATCCTTGGTGCAATTGTAGAGTACCCATACTTTCTAAAATAACAGTGAAATAGCTGTGGCCTGAAGAAGCATTCTAATTTCAGTGTACAGTAGCTTTCGGTGTGCCACATCAGCCGTTACCTGAAGGTAGCTTGTTGAATATCCTTCAGAACATTTTCCTCAGTGAACTTCTCATTAAGCAATAGCTGTGATGATCTCAGAAATAAGAAGGAACCAATGAGGTCAATTTAGTTGCATAGAAAAATTATATTTTTAATAATGTCTTTAGTTCATTTTTGGTTCTTTTACTTAGACACCGTCCTTCACAGACAACAACTTGTATACAAAGGAATATGAATTAGTCCTCTCAATCAGAGTCATTAGAAATTTCACCTCAGCCCTAAAGAATTAATTTCTCCATTTTAAAGGAAAAAGTTAGGCCAGTTGATGAGGCTTTTGGCCCAGTCATGCTGCCTTCCTCAGTCCTGTAGGCCACGTGATCCAAGGGAGCTCACCTTGCTATGTGGGATGTAGATAGAGAGGCTGTGAAATTTCATGGCAAATTAAGGAGAGACAGAAATATCACAAACACTGCCTCTAAGAATTTTGTATAAGTTGTTGCCTGTAGTTGTGATTCGTTTTAGGTCGGTGTGATTGATGCCATGTGCATTCCTTGAAAGCCCAATGACTGAGTCCTGATGGCCTTAACTCAGTATTGGGTCATCTCAATGTAGGGATCATAAAAGGTGGTACTAAGTGTTCTCTATCATTGGTATTGCCTATTTCATTCAGGGGTAAAGCACTGGTTTCAGGCATGGTCCTATTTAATTCCTTGACAGATTTTTCTTCTAAAGCAATAAAAAGTTTTCCTTGATTTTTCTGACAGGAAATTACTATTCATGGTGCCTTAGGAAGGCACTTACAGGTTGGAAGTGGACTTATAAAAGTGGGCTTAGGACCCTGACACCTCTCTATTTCTAGATATTTAGTAACAAACCTCAAGATTTTCAGATACCTTGTGTGCTGTGAGAAATGCAAAAAAAACTCCCAGCACAAACAATTCTGTCCAATCTCCCACACCAAAAGACTTGGCCAAACTGTAGCATGGCCTCTGCTAGCCTAAGGTCATATGCATAAGAGGAATAAGGCTCCCTTGAGTTCCTGCCTGGAAGAGGTCAAGACTGCCAAAAAAAATTTTTTTACTGTTTGTTTCAGCCAACACCTAGAGATAGATAGGCTTCTAATCTCTCTTAGGCAATTTACTTTTGAAAACACACAATTATAAATCCTGTCTCTGTCTCTTTGACATGTATATGTACAGTCTACAACCCAGGAATGGCTTTCTCAAGAACGAGGGAGCCATTCTTCTGAAATGAAGTCATCAAAAAGAATAGGGCTTCTGGTCTCCTTGTCTCTGTGGAAGGATAAGAGCTTAACTTCACTAAGCACCAGTTTGCAGACACAGATACAGACAGACTAATCACGTTTCTTAAAGTCTTTCAGTACTTTTCCTTTAGCACACTCTACATTTAAAAAGCCTCCTGCCTTTTGCTTCTTAGGATTGAGGAATTAAGCTCAGGTTACACAACAGTACTGGATAAAATCTGTCTTACAGTGGCTGGCTTTGTTTCTGTTGGACAGCTGATTCACTGTATTAAAACAAGTAATCTAAGTGTTTATTTGCCTTGACTGTGCTATTATTAGCGTATGCTTCCATGGATAATAAAAACTAAGACAAATATTGATATCATGTTATTTATATGGAAAGAAGAAAGACAGTGCTAGGGAAGTGGGAAGGTAATCGAGTGAAAATAACTATAAAGGGCCCAATCATCCACTGTGATACTGGCTAAAAACCACAGTTTAATAGTATAGGGGAGTTATGGGAGATGCTATGCCACATTTCTCATGTCTCAATTATTCAAGCAAAGAAGTGAGAGAGCTGAGCTATTTGTATCTCCTGCCTGTCAAAAGTTAAAGGCTGCATGTACCCAAACAGATGTTACTTCCCATGAATAGCGCAGGTGATATGTTCCAAGATCCCCAGTGGATGCCTGAAACTGCAGATACTACTGAGCCCTACATATACTACATTTTTTCCTATACAGACATACTAATAAGGTTTAATTTATAAATTAGGCACAGTGAGAGATTAACAAAAATAAAATAGAACAATTACAACAATATACTGTAATAAAAGTTATATAGTCTCTTTCCCTCTCTCTCTCTCAAAATATCTTATTGTACTCTACTCACCCTTCTTGTGATCTGTCAATCTAATAACTGCGATGGCTACTGAATGACTAATGGGTGGGTAATGTACACAGCATGGATATGCTGGACAAAGGGATGATTCATGTCCTGGGTGGAACAGAGTGAGACGGCATGGAATTTTATCCTGCTACACCAAACAGCATACAATTTAAAACTTGTGAACTGTTTATTTCTGGAATTTTGTATTTAATATTTTCAAACTATAATTAACCATGTGTAACTGAAACCAAGGAAAGTGAAACCATGGATAAGCGGGTACTACTATAATTCCTACCTTCTGGTCATGTAGGAAAATTTGTTCTTGATGGCACAAGGACAGCATTCTGAGAATACAGCGGGTCCTGGCCATTGGAAATCAGGCTGGTATGCATAGAAAAGTCAATGTGATCAAAGAGGTGTAGGCAAAATATCTGCTACACTGGTTATGAACAGAAACCTAAATATTGAGATGCTTCCCTACCTGCCCCCATGAATATCCTGCAGCTTCATCAAAAAATGTGGGAAACTAGAAATTTATGCACGTTACTCTAGAAACTCCTGCATGTTACTCTAGAAACTCTAGGGCAATGTTGAGTCACTATATCTAATATCAACAGATCCATCACAGGCATCCTAGCTAAATAAGAACTATTTAAAACTACATAAAAAAAATTAAACTAAAAATTCCACACACAAAAAAAAAACTATTAGAACTGATAGACAAATTCAGCAGAGTTGCAGGATACAATATTAATACATTAGTTACATCTCTATACAAAATCAGTGACATCTCTATACAGTAACAATAAAGACTCCAAATAAGGGATTAAAAAGCAATTTCATTTATAATAGCATTAAAAAGAATAAAATACTTAGTAATTAACTAAGAAATCAAATGACTCTTACACTGAAAACTACGATTGCTGAAAGAAATTAAAGGAGATACAAATAAATGGAAAGATAATCCATGTTCACAGATTATGAAATTTAATATTCTTAAGACACCAATACTACCCAAAGTGATCTACAAATTCAATGCAATCCCAATGATTTTTCTTTTTTTTTTGCAAAAGAAAAATTTATCCTAAAATTCCCATGAAATCTCAAGGGACCATAAGCAGCAAAAATATAGTGAAAGAAGAAACAAAATCAGAGGATTCACATTTCCTGATATCCAAACTTACTACAAAGTCAGTAATCAGTGTGGTTCTGGCATAAAGACATATAGACCAATCAAATAAGTTGAAAGAGTCCAGAAATAAACCCTTGCATACATGGCCAAATGATTTTTGACAAGGGTGCAAGATCATTCAGTGGGAAAATAACAGTTCTTTCACCAAATTATGCTTGGAAAACTGGATATGCACAGGCAAAAGAATGAAGCTGGACTCTTACATTACAACATATACAAACATCCATAACATAAGAGTTCGAAGTATAAACTTTTTTTTTGGAGATGGAGTCTCACTCTTGTTATCCAGACTGGAGTGCAGTGGCACGATCTCGGCTCACTGCAACCTCCACCTTCTGGATTCAAGAGATTCTTCTGCCTCAGCCTCCTGAGTAGCTGGGACTACAGGTGCCTGCCATCATGCCCAGCTAATTTTTTGTACTTTTAGTAGAGACAGGGTTTCACCATGTTGGCCAGGCTGGTTTTGAACTCCTGGCCTCAAGCAATCCATCTGTCTCAGCCTCCAAAAGTGCTGGGATTACAGGAGTGAGCCACTACACCCAGACAAAAGTACAAAACTCTTATTAGAAAACAGGGGAAAAGGATCATGACGTTCGGCTTCGCAATTATTTCTTGGATATAACGTCAAAAGCACAGGCAACAACAACAAAAAATAGATAAAATTAAACTTAATCAAAACTGAAAACATTGTGTACCAAATGATACTATCAACAGAGTTAAAAGGCAACTAACACTGGAGATAAAATATTTTCAAACCATAGACCTGATGAGATTAATATCCAGAATATATAAAGAACTCCTACATCTCAACAACAACAAAAAGTAACAGCCCAATTCAAAAAATGGGCAAAGGACTGGAATAGGCCATTTCTCCAATGAAAATATACAAATGACCAACAAACACATGAAAAATGCTTGTGTTTCATTAATGATAATGATAATTCATTAATCATTAGGGAAATACAAATCAAAACCACAATGAGATACTGCACTTCAGACCCTTTAGAAGGGCTAATGGAAAAAGTAAAAGAAAAAAGTAGTATTGGCAAGGATGTCGAGAAATTAGAACTCTTGTGCACTGCTGATGGGAATGTAAAATGGTGCAGCCATTATGAAAACTGGTAGGGTGGTTCTTTAAGAAATTAAACATAGAATTGCCACATGATTCAGCAATCCCACTTATGGGTATATTCAAAAAATTGAAAGCAAATATTTAAACTAACGTGTGTGTATCTGTATTCACAGCAGGTTTATTCACAATAGCAAAGAGATAGAAGCAACCCAAGTGTCCATCAATGGATTAATGGATAAATAAAATGTGGTGTACACATACAATATAATATTATTCAGCCCCGAAAAGGAAATTCTGACACGTTACAACCTGGAGGAAACTTGAAAACATTACAGCAAGTGAAATAAGCCAGAAGAACAAATAGTGTATGATTCCACTTACATGAGGCACCCAGATCAGTCAAATTCATAGAGGTAGAAGTAGAATAGTGGCTACTAGGTGCTGGAAGGAGGGGAAATGAGGAATCCTTGTTTAATGAGTACAGAGTATCACTTTGGGAAGATGAAAAAGTTCTGGAGACAGAAGTGATGGATGCACAACAATGTAAATGTACTCAATGCCACTAAGCTGTACACTGAAAAATAGTTACAACATTAAGTTTTATGTTATGTATATTGTATCACACACAAATACACACTAGGTATATATGTGTACTCTAGTATATGTAGAGTGTGTGTGTATATATATGTGTATATAGGTATGTATATATGTATATATACGTATATATGTGTATACACGTATATGTGTATATAGGTATGTATATATGTATACATGTGTATATATGTATATATATGTATGTGTATATATGTACATATGTATGTGTATATATGTATATATGTATATACATATGTACACACACTCTATATGTATATATGTATACATATATAAACAGAAATACACATATACATATATGTATACATATATTACCAACTTAGTAGTATTCAATCAACTTAGTATTATGTGTATATAATATATATGTGTATTTCTGTTGGGTGGCACACATTTCACCAATGAATTCCTTAACTCTCCAGGATGCTGAGACAATCAACTTAGTAGTATTCTCTAGGAAGATGACAATAGTCTGGCCCATCAGCATCAGTGCCATTAACTGCACTAGGTGTAAAGTTCCAGTTGTAGGTAGCAAAGGAGTGGGCCATGCCAAAGATTAATTAACCAATAATCCAAAACAAAGGAAATGATTGGAGAGAAAGTGAGAGATAGGTGTGAAACAAGAAGTTACTAAATTGCAAGTGAATCAAGGGCTGGTTGTGCCTGGTGGCTTGTTAAGGTACTGCTAGGTTGTAAAAACAGGGATCCTTTAAATCCAGAGAGATATTCAGTTAATTATACATCTTTATTCATAACAAAGCATTTTCTCAGAACCTTATGTATGGTCCAATATTAATTTTGGCTTGAACTGGTAAAACAAAAACTGAGCTCCAAACACAAAGATTGAACTTGGGTAGTCAGGAAGCCAGTGGGAAAACCAAGTAGCAGCACATAATATACAAAGTGCAAGGAAAACCTGGATTAATGTATTGGTTCTTCATCAGGTAATTTCTCAGAAAGCCAAGATACTTACAGGCTGTAGAAGGGAAATAAAGACTATGTGACTAAATTGGGAGGCATTGAAAAGGACACCTGAGACAGACAACTGAACGCAGGTAATTGTCTTGGGAGGTGATCCCAGGATGCCACAGGGGTGGCAGCAGGGAGAATAATACAGGGAAGAAGAGACAACGAAGACTGGCTCCATGAGCAAAGTTCAAAGTCCCTGGGAACTTTCAATGTTAAGGACATTAGGATCCACTGACCAGTCTTGTGTTGAAGGACAAACAGATTCAAGTGTCAGGCAAGCTCATCCAAGTGGACCATGGCATAACAAATATTCTATCAACTATAAGTTAATTCATCATTCTTAAATATCTTAAAATGTTTCATTGTCTCCTAAGAAGAGATTTAGTGGGTCAATATTTATTATCTGCTTCTAATTTCTAATTTCTACCTCAACCTTCCATATGAGTATCATAATGACAAGGCTCATCTTGTGTAACATCGTTGGAAAAGGAGTAAGCCTATATCTTAGCCCTATCTCTACACACAATAGGAGGCAGTGTTCTACAAAATTGTCAGTTTGTTACCTGTTTTGCTTAGAAAGACTCATGGCCACTTAAGATGTAATTGTTTGTCCCAGCAAAACCTGACCTTTAGGACGGTGACCTTAAACAGCATTTTCAAAAAAATCTAAAAGTTGCTAATCAATTTCTCTTAAAAATAATAGTTATCCCAACAAACTTGTTTTTCCCCAGGCCCACTATTTTCTTGACCAAAGTCCACTCTCCAGCTGAAATATTTCTTTTAATATCTTCTTCCTGTTTGGTGAAAACACCTAAAAACTTAAGTACCACCATAAGAATTGTATGGGAAACCTAAAAAATCATGTTGCCTACTCCTGGTCTCTCCATTCTTGTCCATCTATCTTCCCTTTGTCCATCCTTCAGCATAGTTCTCACTTCCTATTCTACATACTGTACTTATTTTGGGCAGCATTTGGGAACTCCTAGTCTCAGTACTGTTACCGTCTTAACATGTTAAAATTGGAAGAGTAGGTGAAAATGGAAGTAAAATTAAAGGAAGATACTCTAGTCTGGGTAATTAGGAACACTATTTTAAGATATAAAATAATTCCTCTGATTCCCATACAATGGCAGCTCCAAACAGTAACTATGCAATTCGTCATGTGGTAGAAGAATCTTACCTGAAACTATCCTTCTAATAAACCAAATGTGTTCTTGCTCTACAAATACAACTTCCTGAAAAGCCACCTAGTCACTTTGGCTGTACACCAAGTTACCAGTCCAAATCCCCAGTGCCCTTTATGCAATTATGGAGCAATTATACCTGCCAGAATAACCATGGGATAGCTGTGGTATGAGAAATTACTCTGAGCACAATGTGTGGCATCTTCCAATATTATATAGCATCTGTGACCTGAAGATTATTCTAGCTGTTCAAATATCTTTCAGGACGTTTCCCTTCCTAAATCTCTTATTAACCAATAGCTGTGATAACCTCAGAAATTGGAAAGTATAAATGAAGTCAATCTACTTGCATAGAAATTATATTTTTATTCATGGTTTTTATGTTTTGAGCTCATTAGACCACCAATCTTCAATTTGAACACAAAGGGTTACCAGTATGTTTGAACTATTCTCTGTTTTCTATGGAATGTATTTAATAGAAAGTTATCCTAGTGCATGGAATGTACTGAATGTCTGTAGAGCTGTCTTGTTATTTGAGGCATTCATAGCTACATAGGTGGCTCTGTAAACTAAACCATCCAGATACTCTTGAGTCATGGGATAACTTTTTTTTCATTTATATATACAGTTTTTATTTGAAGTCTGCAAGTATGGGCAATATAAGGCAAAAAGTTACTGAAAAATCAATGTCAGCATCATCTGAACTCTTTCCCCCTAATGTAATCAGGGCATTTGGATAACACGTTTCCAAGCTCATCAGTGGTTCTTAAATGTCAAGTGCACCCTACTTAATCAGTACCTAACCCTTTCCTTGGCTCAATGAACTGCTAATATGTACCTTTACATATTAAAAATCTGTCTCTCAATATACATACTAACTGGATCTTTTAATTTTAATTTTTAATTTTTGTGGGTACATGTTAGATATATATATTTATGGGGTACGTGAGATGTTTTTAAACAGGTATGCAATGTGAAATAAGCAGACCATGGAGAACGGGTTTCATTCCTCTAAAGCATTTATCCTTTGAGTTATAAACAATCCAATTACATACTCTACATTATTTTCAAATATACAGTTAAATTACTATTGACTGGCCGAGCATGGTGGCTCACGCCTGTAATCCCAGTACTTTGGGAGGCCCAGGCAGGTGGATCACCTGAGGTCAGGAGTTCGAGACCAGCTTGGCCAATGTAGTGAAACCCCATCTCTACTAAAAATACAAAATGCAAAAGTTAGTGATGGGCACCTGTAATCCCCGCTAACAGGGAAGCTGAAGCATGAGAATTGCTTGAACTCGGGAGGCGGAAGTTGCAGTGAGCAGAGATTGTGCCACTGTACTCCAGCCTGAGCGACAGAGATTCTGTCTAAAAAAATAATAATAATATATTTATATATATGACTATAGTTACCCTGTTGTGCTATCAAATAGTAGGTCTTATTCATTCTTTTTAACTATCTTTTTGTACACATAAGCCATTCCCACTTCTCCCCTGCCCCTCACTACCTTCCCAGTCTCTAGTAATCATCCTTATACTCTCTATGTCCATGAGGTCAATTGCTTTTATTTTTAGATCCCACAAATAAGTGAGAATATTTGATGTTCGTGTTTCTGTGCCTAGTTTATTTTGGTTAACATAATTATCTCCAGTTCCATCTATGTTGTTGCAAATGACAGGATCTCATTCTATTTTATGGCTGAATAGTACTCCATTGTGTATAAGCACCACAATTCTTTATCCATTTATCTATTGATGGACACAGGTTGCTTCCAAATCAGTATTATATAAACAGTACTGCAACAAACATAGGTGTGCCAATATCTTTTTGGTTTACTGATTTCCTTTCTTTGGGGTATATACCAGGGATGGGATGTCTGAATCATATAGGCAGCTCAATTTCTAGTTTTTTGAAGAAACTTCAAACTGTGGTGTATTAATTTACATTCCCACTGACAGTGTATGAGGGTTCCCTTTTCTCCACATCCTCACCAGCCTGTCTTTTGATTATGAGCCATTTTAACTGGGGCGAGATGATATCTCATTGTAGTTTCGATCTGCATTTATCTGATGATCAACGATGTTGAGCACGTTTTCATATGCCTGTTTGCCATTTGTATGTCTTCTTTTGAAAAATGTCTATTCAAATCTTTTGCCCATTTTTATATCAGATTATTAAATTTTTTACTATACAGTAGTTTGAGCACCACGTATTCTGGTTATTAATCCCTTGTCAGATGGGTAGTTTGCAAAAATTTTCTCCCATTATGCGGGTTGTTTTTTCACTTTGTTGATTGCTTCCTTTGATGTGCAGAAGCTTTTTAACTTGATGGGAACCCATTTGCCCATTTTTGCTTTGGTTGCCTGTGCTTATGGGGTATTGCTCAAGAAATGTTTGCCCAGACCTCTGTCCTAGAGAATTTCCCCAACTTTTTCTTGTAGTAGTTTCATAGTTTGAAGTCTTAGATTTAAGTCCTCAATCCATTTTGATGTTTGTATGTAGTGAGAGATAAACATCTAGTTTCATTCTGCACGTGGCTATCCAGTTTTCCCAGCACTGTTTATTGAAGAGACTTTCTTTTCCCCAGTGCATATTCTTGGCACCTTTGTTGAAAATGAGTTCACCATAGGTGTGTGAATTTGTTTCTGGATTCTTTATTCTGTTCCATTGGTCTGTGTGTCTGTTTTTATGCCAGTACCATGCTGTTTTGGTTACTATAGCTCTGTAGTATAATTTGAAGTCAGGTAAAGTGATTCTTCCAGTCTTGTTCTTTTTGCTTTGGATAGCTTTGGCTATTCTGGTTTCTTTGTGGTTCCACGTAAATTTTAGGATGGTTTTCTCTATTTCTGTGAAGAATGTCATTGGTATTGTGATAGGGATTACATTGAACCTACAGATTGCTCGTGGTAATATGGACATTTTAACAATATTGATTCTTCCAATCCATGAACATGGAAAATTTTTCCAGTTTTTGGTGTCCTCTTCAATTGATTATTTCAGTGTTTTACAGTTTTCATTGTAGAAATCTTTCACTTTGGTTAAGTTAATCCCTAGATATTCCATTTTATGTGTGGCTATTGTAAATGAGATTACTTTTTAAATTCCTTTTTCACATTGTTCACTGTTGGCAGGTAATAAATGCTACTGATTTTTGTTAATTTTGTATCCTGCAAGTTTTCTAAATTTATCAGTTCTAATCGTTTTCTTATGGAGTCTTTAGTTTTCATCAAATATCTTATTTGCAACCCAGATGATTTGACTTCTTCCTTTCCAGTTTGGATGCCTTTATATCTTTCTCTCGTCTGATTGCTCTAGCTAGGAGTTCAAGTTCTATGTTGAATAACAGTGGTGACAGTGAGCATCCTTGTTTTCTTCCAGATCTGAGATGAAAGGCTTTCAGTTTTTCCCCATTCAGTATGATACTACCTGTGGGTCTGTCATATATGGCTTTTATTATGTTTTATTATGTTCCTTCTATCCCCAGTTTTATGAGGGTTTATTGTCATGAAACGACTGTGGATTTTGTCAACTTCTTTTCCAGCATCAATTGAAATGATCATATGGGTTTTGTCCTTATCACATTGATTTGCATATGGTGAACGAAACTTGCATCCCAGGGATATATCCTACTTGGTCATGATGATCTTTCTAATGTATTGTGACATTTGGTTTGCTAGTACTTTGTTGAAGATTTTTGCATCTACATTCAATACATCAAAATGTAGTGGGTTTTTTCTATGTGTCTTTGGTTTTGGTATCAGTAATAGTGGTCTAGTAGAGTAAGTGTGGAAGTACTCTCTCCTCCTTTATTTTTTGGAATTGTTTGAATAAGATTGGTATTAGTTTTCCTTCAAATGTTTGATAGAATTCACCAGTGAAGCCATCAGGTCCTGAGCTTTTCTTTATGGGATACTTTTTATTATGGTTTTGATTGTGTACTATTTATTGGTCTGTTCAGGTTTTGGATTTTTTCATGGTTCAATCTTGGTAGGTTTTACCTGTCTAGGAATTTGTCCCTTTCTTCTACATTTTCTAATTTATTGGTGTGAGTTGCTCATAATAGCCACTAACAATCCTTTGAATTTCTGCAGTATCAGTTGTACTGATAACTTTTTTACTTCTGATTTAACATTTTCTCTGTTTTTTCTTAGCCTGGTGAAAGTTTTATCAATGTTGTTTAACTTTTCAAAACAACAACTTTTTGTTTCATTGGTCTTTTTTATTGTTTTTTCATAGCAATTTCATTAATTTCTGCTCTGATCTTTATTTCTTTTCTTCTACTAATTTTGGGTTTGTTTGCTTTTGGTTTTTCTATTTCTTTAAGATGCATTATTAGATTGTTCATTTGAAGCTTTTTCTCTTTTTCAGATGTAGGCTTTTATAACTGTAACCTTCCTTCTTAGTAGTGCTTTTGCTGTACCCTATAGATTTCAGTATATTGTGAAATTATTCAATTTCCTTCTCAATTTTATTAACCTGCTGGCCATTAAGGAGCATATTATTTAATTTCCATGTATTTGTATAGTTTCCAAAATTCCTCGTTAATTTCTAGTTTTACTCCATTGTGGTCAGAGAAGATGCTTGATATAATTTCAGTTTTTTTAATATTTTCAACTGGATTTGTGACCTAAGGTATGGCCTATCCATGTGCTGAGGAAAAGAATGTGTATTCTGTGGCTCTTGGATGAAATTTTTTATAGATCGCTATTAGATCTATTTTGTCTATAGTACATTGGGGCTTATGTCTCTGTTTAGCTCTAATAAGATTTTATTTATATATCTGGGTACTATCTTCTTGCTGAATTGACCCCTTTGTCATTATATAGTGACCTTCTTTGTCTCAGAGTTTTTATCTTGACATGTATTTTCTCTGATATAATTATAGTGACTCCTGCTTTTTTGATTTCCATTGGCATGAAATATCTTTTTCTATCCCTTTATTTTCAGCCTATGTGTCTTTATAAGTGAAGTATGTTTCATGTAGGCAACAGATCAATGGGGCTTGTTTTTTCATCCATCCAGCTAGTCTATGTCTTGTGATTACAGAGTTTAGTCCATTTACATTCAACATTATTGATAAGTAAGGACTTAACTCCTGCCACTTCGTTATTTGTTTTCTGGTCTTCTCTTTTGTCTTTCTTTCCTTCCTGTCTTTATTTAGTGAAGGTGATTTTCTCTGGTGATAAGATTTAGTTTCTTGCATTTTATTTTTTTGTATCTACATTGCATGTTCTTTGGTTTAAGGTTACCACGAGGTTTGCAAATACTATCTTACAACTCATTATTTTAACCTGATAAGTTAACACTGTTTACATAATCAATCAAGAAGAAAACTAATAAAAACTCTACACTTTAACTTTGTCATCACACTTTTTAACTTTTTGTTGTTTCTATTTATCTTATTGTACTATGTCTTCAAAAGTTGTTGTACTTATTATTTGTATTTGGTTCACTGTTTAGTCTTTCTAATTAGGATAATAGTTTACATACCACAGTTACAGTGTTATAACTAAAACGGTGTTTTTCTGTGTGTTACTATAACCAGTGAGTTTTGTGCCTTCAGATGATTATTTGTTGCTCATTAACATCCTTTTCTTTCTGAGTGAAGAACTCCCTCCTTTAGCATTTCTTGTAGCACAGGTCTGGTATTGATGAAATCCTTCAACTTTTCTTTGTCTGGGAAAGTGTTTATTTCTTCTTCATGTTTGAAGGATATTTTTACCAGATATACTATTCTAGAGTAAAAGTTTTTTCTTTCAGTACTTTAAATATAACATGCCACTCTCTCCTGGCCTGTAACATTTCTAATGGAAAGTCTGTTGCCAAAAGTGTAGGAGTTCTATTGTATATCATTTGTTCCTTTTTTCTTGCTGCTTTTAGGATCCTTCCTTGACCTTTGGGAGTTTGATGATTAAATGCCTTGAGGTAGTCTTCTTTTGTTTCAGTCTGCTTGGTGTTCCTCAACTTTCTTGTATTTGGATATTAATATCTTTCTCTAGGTTTGGAAAGTTCTCTATTATCCCTTTGAATAAACTTTATACTCCTATTTTCCTTCTCTACCTCCTCTTTAAGGCAAATAACTCTTAGATTTGTTCTTTGGAGGCTATTTTATAGATACTGCAAGCATGCTTCATTTTTTAATTTTGTCTCCTCTGTGTATTTTCAACTAGCCTGTCTTCAAGCTCACTAATTCTTCTGCTTGATCAGTTCTGCTATTAAAAGACTCTGATGCATTTTTTGGTATGCCAATTGCATTTATCAGCTCCAGAATTTCTGCTTGATTCTTACTTCGATCTGTTAAATTTATAGGATAGGATTCTGAATTTCTTGTGTAATCTTGAATGTATTTGAGTTTCCTCAACACAGCTATTTTGAATTCTCTCTCTGAAAGTTCACGTATCTGTTTCTCCAGGATTGTTCCCTGGTGCCTTACCTAGTTTATTTGCTGAGGTCGTTTTTCTGAATGGTCTTCGTGCTAGTAGATGTTCTTCAATGTCTGGGCATTGAAAAGTTAGGTATTTACTGTAGTCTTCGCTGTCTGGGCTTATTTGCACCTGTCCTTCCTGGGAAGGCTTTCCAGATATTTAAAAGGACTTGGGTGTTGTGATCTAAGCTCTATCTGCTTTAGGGGGCACCCCAAGCCCCAGTAACATTGTTGTTCTTGCAGACTCATAGAGGTACCACCTTAATGGTCTTGGACAACATCTGAGAGAATTCTCTTGATTACCAGAGAGAGAATGTTTCCTTTCCTCTTTCTCTTTTTCTCTTTGTTCTGAGCCACGTAAAGCTGGAGAAGGCATAACAAGCATCCCTGTTGCCATGACCACTATGACTGCACTGAGTCAGACCTGAAATCAGTAAGGCACTGAGTCTGGTCAAGATCTGCTGTAACAATTCCCTGGCTAATACCTACGTTCACTCAAGGACCTGGGGCTCTACAATGAGCAGATGGCAAAGTCAGCCAGTCTTGTGTCCTACCCTTCAGGAAGGTGAGGTCCCCCAGGCTCTAGGTAGGTTCAGAGGTATCATCTAAGAGTCAGGGACTAGAGTCAAAAACCCTGGAAGTCTGCCTAACATTCTATTGTACTGTGGCTAACCTGGCACTCAAACCACAAGAGAGTCCTTCCCACTCTCTCCTCCTCTTTCCAATGGAAGAGGGGCCTCACCCAGTAGCCACCACTACTGCAGGCCAGGAGGAGTACTGCCAGACTACCAATGATGTTCCCTCAAGGCCCAATGGCTCTAAAGACAGCTTGTGGTGAATGCTACCTAGGACTCATCTTTCAGGTCAGTGGGCTCCCATCTGGCCCAGGACAGGTCCAGAAATGTCATCCAAGAGTCAAATCCTTGAATTAGGGACCATAAGAGCCCACTTTGTACTCTATCCCTCTTGGCCATGCTGGCATCTAAGGTGCAAGACAAAATCCCTTATACTTTTTCCTTTGCTTTTCTCAAGCAAAAGGAGTTTTGCCCCATAGCCACCACAGCTGGTAATGTGCTAAGTCTCACCTGAAACCAGTAAGTCTCAGAGGCTCACCAAAGGCCCTCAATGTAGTACCTGGGTGTCTCTGCTGGTTGTTCAGGGCCAAAGGGCTCTGCAATTAGCAGATGAGAAATGCTGCCGGGACTGGGTCCTTTCCTTCAAAGCACCAGCTTCCCTTCTGGCCCAGAGTGTGCTTAAAATGTCTGGGAGCTAGGGCCTGAAACTGGGACCTCATTACTCTGACTGGTGCCCTATCCTGCTGTTGCTGAGCTGGTATTCAAGATGCAAGACAAACGCCTCTCCCCTCTTCCCTCTTCTCTCAAGAGGAAGGAAGGGGTCTCTTTTGGAGCTTCAAGTTCTGTAGCCTGGGGTTAAGGAAAGGGTGAGGCCAGCACTCCCTTGGCTGCCCCAGCTGGTGTCTCAGTGTGTCACATGTGGAGCCATTGGCTTTAAGGGAACTTTTCACTCCTCCACTGTCTCTGAGCCTAGTACAGCACTAGGACTCACCTAAGAGTTGCAGTCGTTATGATCTAGACTGCCTTTCAAGTTTACTTGGAGACAGACAGCACTATATCACTTGGTGGCAAGGACTGTGGGAACTCAAGTCCTGACCGCGGGGATCAGTGGCCAGGGCTAGTTTAAATGACCGCTCTGGGTAGTATTGGTGTAAATGCTCCCTCCATGGGAGGGCATCAGCTGTGTTTGGTCTGGTTTTCCTTTTCGCTCTAAAAGGACAGCAGTGAGATCAGTGCATCACAGTTGCTGTGTTCTCCCTCCCCAATGCCCAGAGATGCTCTCCATGCCATGCAGCTGCTACTAAGGGATGAAGGAGGGGTGGTGTCCATGATTCACGACTGCTACTCTCAGTGCCTCTGATATAAGAGTTAAGAAGAAATTACTTAGGCAGATAGTAAAGAAGAAATGAAGTCTTCAGTAAGGTTTTCCTCTAATGAAAAGCAGCCCCCAAATCATTTTCTTTTCTAACAAAGAGCAGCCTATAAAATCAAGCTACAGACACAGACAAATAAGCTGGAAGATTCACGGGTGAATGCTGGCAGTTGTGTCAATAGGAAACGGCTACCTGGGAATAGCCATGTTTGAGATGGTGGCTCCATCTTCCCTTTTTCTTTCCAACCACCTGTGCAGTAGGGAGAAGATAATGTGGTGCTGGCCAAGTGGAAAGCCCAATTGCATAATAAAATTGGGGTTGGGCGGCCAGCTTCCCTGCAGGCTGTGTAAATGTCACACCTGGTCCAAACAATCTGTGGACCCTATGTAAATCAGACACCACCCCCTGAAGCCTGTCTATAAAATCCGGTGCACCCCACTGTGGGCTGGAAGTCCCATTCAGGTACCTCTCTCTTTCACAGGAGAGACAGCTGTTTTCTTTTTTCTTCTACCTATTAAACCTGCACTCCTAAACCCACTTCTTACGTCCACATCCTTGATTCCCTTGGCGTGAGATGATGAACCCCAGGTATTTATCCCAGAAAAAAATGCCACTGCACTTCTTTCAGTGATATGAAGTTAAAACCAGGTACTATGAGTGTCACCTGAACTTTGGTTCTTATGAAAGTATATTTTCTGTGTAGATAGTTGTTAAATTGCTGTCCTTGTGTGGGGGACAATCAGTGGAGCCTTCTATTCTTTCATCTTGCTCCACCTCTTCTAATAGACTTATCAAATGTATTAGGTATTGAAATCTAAGAAAAGAAATACAGCAGTGAAAAGAGGCAAAAATGGGAGCTCAGGATGTTTCCGAATCATTGGGAGTACCTGAGCAGAACAAGTTGGTAAGTAAGGAAAGAAATAATGAATGATGTTGTAGGGATCCTCATATATTCTAGGATGTAAGTATTATAGGGAATTATTAGATTTAGTGTTCTTTGAACTGATTAGCAGCCAAATTGCTGCCACGTCTCTAATCTATTAATTCAGGTCACTTTGGAATCTATCACAGTCGTGGACTCTAGGTGATACTGAATTCGAAATATTCCATTATAAAATCTTACTTTTTTCATAGGAACCTGGGACAAAGGATGTATCTAATACACCCTTTTTGCTTCATAAAAATACCAAAACACATGTAATTTTCCTGTATAAAAATGCCAAGGCAAACACTCAAATCTAAGGAAAAATTTAATGTTACTGTGGGGCTAGTAGTCTATAATCAGAGGGTTAACTTTTACTCAGTTGTATTATGCCTTCAGCATGAAAGCCACATGCACCCAGGTAAATGGTATCTCTTTTAGAGGCAGTCATAGAGGTTTCCATCAATTTCTGTAAGAACCAGACATTGATGCTTGCAAAGAATACAAGGATAAGTTCTAAAATAAGACAGTTAACGCTACATAAAAATGTTTCTTCAGATGGGTCCTATCATATACATCATAAGTTCTGTTCTGCAGTGAAGTAAGGCTACCTTTATTTCGTAGACAAGGGGGAAAATGAATAAATAGAAGTTAACAATGAACTAACCTGGAAAAGCTGACAGTGTTTACAGTACAGGCAGTAGTTGACTAAAAAGGTTAAGATTAAGTGAGTTTGTAGTTAGATCAGAATAGTTTTCAGACCATTTCCTCCCCAAGTTGCCCTACCCAGGACTTTGTGTGTGTAGCTTTGGCAAGATACTGAAAGACTGTAGAGGAAGATGAAATTTCTTTAAAGGAACAAGAGTATACTTCAGGTGGTAATGTAATAGGGTGAAAACCATAGGCACAGGTGAACACACAGATGAATACGCTGGATGCAATAAAAGGTCCATGTGGATAAAGTATTGCCTGAGTGTACTGCAGTCACAGTGAGGATTAAATCTGTTGTGGCAATTCCCAGTTGTCATTTTACATAGTGTTAGAATGTCTAGAAAGTGTAAAATGTGGAATTGATATTGAAAAGGGAGACTTTGAAGCTGTATGTCATAACATGTAGGAGAATCCCAATGTGACCTAATTGGCAAGCAGTGTATAGGCAAAACCACTTGTATTAGATACAAAGGCTACAATCTTAGATTTTCTTATATATAAAAAAGCATACATTACAAAATCCAAGGAGCCAAATTTTTCAATCCAGCACTTTGAGAATCCTGAATAATTTACATGTGTTCCTTCCATAGTCCATCTTTCTCCCTACATCCTGAACTGTATTGTTCACTTATATTTGAAGGAAATATAATTCTTTAAAATGAATTTTAGACATCTTTGTTCGGTGTACAATTTCTATCTACTCTTAAAAATTGAACAATCAGATAGGCCGGGCGCGGTGGCTCACACTTGTAATCCCAGCACTTTGGGAGGCCAAGGCGGGCGGATCACGAGGTCAGGAGATCGAGACCACGGTGAAACCCCGTCTCTACTAAAAATACAAAAAATTAGCCAGGCGTGGTGGCGGGAGCCTGTAGTCCCAGCTACTCGGAGAGGCTGAGGCAGAAGAATGGCGTGAACCCAGGAGGCGGAGCTTGCAGTGAGCCGAGATTGCGCCACTGCACTCCAGCCTGGGCGACAGAGCAAGACTCTGTCTCAAAAAAAAAAAAAAAAAAAAAATTGAACAATTGGGCCGGGTGTGAAGGCTCATGCCTGTAATCGCAGCACTTTGGGAGTCCAAGGCGGGTGGATCATCTGAGGTCAGGAGTTCAAGACCAGCCTGGCCAACATGGTGAAACTCCATCTCTACAAAAATACAAAAATTAGCCAGGCATGATGGCGAGAGCCTATAATTCTAGCTACTTGGGAGGCTGAGGTGGGAGAATCGCTTGAACCCGGGAGGCAGAGGTTGCAGTGAGCCGAGATTGTGCCATTGCACTCCAGCATGGGCAATAAAGGGAGATGCCATCTCCAAAAACAAACAAACACTGAAGAATGGAATATTGAACAATTTTTTAAAAAGGTTATTTTATTCCATGATATATAAAGCTGTAGTACAGTTATTTTAATCGTTTGTAATATTCTATAGCTGTGTGTCTTCTACTATGTTCTTCAGTGAAGTTTCTCATCTCCACAAGAAGTCACAGGGCATATGCTCTACCACTGTTCACAAATGCAAAGCAAATATTGATAATTGATGTTGTTCTAAATCTTGAACTGAAATATACATGTGTGTATATACAACAGATATATTCACTTATTCCTGAAGGGAAATAGAAGCATTTTTTTTTCTCATAGAAATCTATCTCCTACATGAGTAGTTATTTTAGGAAATACTTCCAGCTCACCTGGAAGTGTATACTTTAAATTCCATACAGGGCTCTACTCTTGCAGAACTACAGGTTGAAACTGATCTTACCATCCACTCTTACTCATTTTTTTCTTAAGGAAATGTAGTAGAGATTAATCAGTCAGTTCCTTATTTGCAACCAGGCTCCCAGGGAGAAGGCCATGGGATTAATTGGTAAATTTTGCTGAATGCAACCTTAAAGTTTTGTGCTGTCTCTAAGCAGTGCCAGAAGACGTGGTGCTGGTATTCATATCTGGTCATCTCTGTGCCCTCTTCTCCATCACCTTTGGTCTTGACAATAACCTCAAGAAAAGAACTTCAGCTTTCTTCACAATAAATTACAGGTGCCACCTACTACCAAAGAACTTGCTTTCAACTGCTTGGAAATAGGGGTACACTCTAGAGGTGTGTGAGTTGGGGAGAGACTGCAGGGTGGTGGAAATCCAGAAGAACAGAGGATATTACAATTAACTTGCTCTGATACTTGGGGCTGTTCTTGGGCCTGAGAACCTGCTTAAAAAGATGAAAGTTAAACCACAGGACTATTAATGCTGTATCCTCAATCTCTCCTCAAAAAAGGATCATTGCTTTAAGATTTGTCTCATTCCAGATCTGTTTATATGCATCTTACTGAGGCTGTTCATTAGAATCCAGGAATATAACATGAAAAAAGCAAAAGGATGATTTGAAATTCTGAGGGTTATTTTATTATTTTTTCTTTTTATAGTTTGTTTTTATTGATACATAATTGATGTACATATTTTCAGGATATGTGTGATAATAATCTATCATTTGTATACATATTATATGAATGAATCTGAGGCTTATTTTAAAATTTAAGCACTTACTATCTAGAAATTAACACACATACAATTTAATAATTCTATGGCTTGTAGAATATATGTAAGTTATTTTAAAAAAGACAATGGGATCATAGTGATAAACAAGCTTAATGTTGCCTTAACAAACTGTCTTCTACCTACTTGTGAGTATATTGTAATGATGTAAAACCATTTCGAAATAATGTCTAAATTGGGAAGGTTCATTTACATGGTAAAAAGGTAAGCAAATATTTGCTGTGTATCAAAAATCAGGAAATGGATATTAAATGGCATCCCAGTTTAGTTAAATACTATAATCTCTTGGGTGGCAAAAAAAAATTTCACTGGGGGAGTTCCTTAGCTGTCTAGCATACTAAGCCTTATCTAAGACAACTCTGTTCAACTCAGTTAATTGTTGGAAAGATTTTTTTTTAAGTGGTATGTCACCAGCAATGCCATCAACTGCTCTGGATGTAGAATTTCAGTTGTATGAAGGAAAGAAGTGGGCCTATGCAAAATATGAGTAAACGCAGAAAACAAAATGAGAAGAGCAGAGAAGATTACAAAAATAAAGATGAAATGAGAGGCAGATGTGAGACAAGCTGTGATTGAATTGCAAGTGAATCATGGACTAATCCTCTCTAGTGGCTTCTTAGGGTACTGATGGTCAGGAAAGACAAGTTAACCTAAAACCAAGATCATCTTCCAGTTGACAATTTATCTTTATTCCTCATACTGCTTTTGTTCAGAAACTTATCTGTGGCCTAACACTAAATTTTGACTTGAACTTGTACAATTAAATTGAGTTGCCAAAACTGAAAATGGGCAGAGCAGTCAGCCAGAAGAAAGAAGCTATACAAAATAGTCACATATGAAACAAGGCCTGGTTTAATTTTATTGACTCATTCTTAGGTAATTATCAGGGAGATAGAACAGTTACAGGCACTATAAATGGAATAGAGGCTAATTTGGGTGGCACTGAAAAGCATGCCTGAGAAAGGGACCTGGATGCAAGTAATTGTTTGGAAAGCAATCCCAACATTTAAAAGGGAGAAACAGTGAGTATGACTCAGAGATAGAGACAAGAAAGAGTGGCTAAGCGAGTAACAAGAACTCAATCTCCCTGGAAATCTTCAGTGTTGAGAACATTAGGACCCGCTGGTCAATCTTGTTTTGAAGAACACAAAGCTTCAAGTGGCAGGCAAGCTCATTTCAATCAACCATGGGGTCATGAATATCCTATCAGCACCAAGTTAACTCATTATAGTTAAATACCCTAAACTTGCTCAGCACTTCTTTTTGTGTTTTAATTTTTGTAGAGACAGGGTCTCACTAGGCTGCCCTTGAACTCTTGGGCTTAAGTCATTATCCTGCCTCAGCCTCCCAAAGTGCTGGGATTACAGGCATAAACCACCACACCCGCCTTCAGTGCCTCTTACAACAGCCTTTTAAGGCAAAGTCCATTCTGGTTTTTGCTTTTTGTTTTGATTTTGGTTTTTCTTTTTGTTTTGTTCTTTTTTCCTGAAAAGAGATTTAGTTGGTCTGTATTTACTTATCTTTTTTCTAATTGCTACTTTAACTTTCTGTTTGCATACAAGAATAGCAAGCTGCTTATGTGTAACATCTTGGAAAATAAATCCATTATTTTGGCTTAATCTTTACATACGCAATGATGCAGTGTTTTGCAAAACAGTAGGTCTTTAACCTGTTTAAATTATAAAAACAGATTTTCAGTTGTGTTCAGTTGTTTGTTACAGCCAAACCTGGTCTTTCACGTGGCATTTTTAAACAACTGTTTCTCATAATGTAAAGGCAACCTGAAAATGAACATAGTTCTCCCAGTGAACTCTCAGGATTCTTCCTCAGGTCCATTATTCAGCTGAAATGTACAGGGGCTACATAAATATTAACTTCCAAGATGACAGAGTGAGAACTTTGGTGAACATCCTCAAAAAACCATGAAAATAATGGCAAAACTACTAATTAACCACTTCAGAATTCTGGAAATTAAGCAAAACTACAGATTTGAACTGAAAATCATCTACCCCAGAGCAACTACTAAATGTTGATAAAACAATGGTGTCTGCTTTTAAAATTTTTTATCTTTTCACAATTTTTAATTTGGGGCTATTCCATTTCCTTCTCTACCCACTTTATTGATGCAGTAGTAATAAAAGCCAGCAGCCTCACATTTAATGGAGGGTACTTATCTCTTTTGAAGCTGCTTGGATGAATTACCCAGAGAGAACAATGTTTTGTTCCAGCCAGAAGTTTCCAAGGAAATCTCTATTCCCAGGTTATTGTTTCTATGTTATTTTTCTCAGAGCTCATCTCAAGGGGGAAAAAAAATAAGTCCTAACCTTAAGGCATTTACCAAAAATAATAGCAATATGCTGCCAATACCACAGCTGCCTAAGGCTGTGATTTCAGTTGCAGTAAAATAAGAGCCTGTCCAGGAAAGAGTAAATCCAGGAAAACTAGATGGCAACAGGAAACTTTTAAAAGCTTAGAAATATTCCTGAGAATATGAATAGTGCCTGGGAAAGGAGAATTTACTCAGCTCTCCTCCAGCTCATGTTAAGATTCTGTGCAAGGAGAAGATAAAAAACTTTAGGTTGAAGACATGCCTTCTCACATAGAAACTGTGTAATAACAAGTCAATACATCAGGAAGATAAAATAATTATAAACATATATATATCTAAAAACAGTATCAAAATAAATATAAAAATTGACAGAAATAAAAGGAGAAAAGTCAGTATTTGGAAACTTCAAGATCTCAATTTCAAAATGCATAGAACAATTTTGCAGATCAACCAAAACAAAGAACGCTTGAGCAACACTATAAAATAACTCAACATACCAGACATTTATAGAACACTCCACCCAATAAGAGCAGAATACACATTCCTTAACCACAAATGAAACATTTTCTCAAATATTCCATATGCTAAGCCATAAAACAAGCCTTAACAAATGTAAAAGACTTGAAATCATACAAGCACAATCTCTGAACATAATGAAGTTGAATTAGAAATCAACAGCAGAAAGAAATTGACTAAATTCATAAATATGGACAAAATAAACAGCACATGAATACATGATTCAAAGAAGAAATCATAGTGGAAATTATAGATACTTTCAGATAAATAAAAATAAAAACACAACATAAAAGAAACCATACGCCAGCAACAAATCAGATAATGTACAGGAAGTGAAAAATTTAGAAAGATACAAACTACAAAAACTGATCAATAAGAAATCATCTGAATAGCCACAAAATTGTCTATACTAAAAAAGAAATATTTCAAATTAATAACATAACATTTCACCTTAAGAAATGAGAAATGGAGGGGTAAACTAAACCAAAATGCACAGAAAGAAGGAAATAAAGAATAGTGTGGAAATAAATGAAGTAGAGGGAAATAAATGAAGTAGAGCATAATAAAAGAGTAAAGAATATCAACGAAATTCAAAGATGTTCCTTTTAAAAGAACAAAAAAGAATACCAAGCTTTAGCTAGATTTCAAAAAAAAAAAAAAAGAGATGAGTTAAATTACCAAAATCAAAAGTGAAAGAAGGAATATCGCTACCAATTTTGCATAAATAAAAAATCATGAGAGTTCTACAAGCAGCTGTATGCCAACAAATTAGATAAATTAGATGCAGTGGAAAAACAGATAATTTAAATAGACCTATAGCAAGTAAAAATATTTAGTAATCAAAAAATTTTCCATAAAGAAAAGCCTAGACCCAGATTGCTTCACTGTTGAATTCTACCAAACATTTAAGGCAGAATTAATATGTATCTTTCAAAAACTCTTCCAGAAAGTATAAGCAGAGGAAATACTCCCGATTCATTCTACAAGGTCAGTATTACCTTGATACCAAAACCAGAAAAAAACAAACATCACATGAAAAGAAAATGACTTGTCAATATCGCTAATAAATATGAATACAAAATCCTAAACAAAACACTAGCAAACCAAATATAGTAATGTATAAAGAGGATTAGACACCATAACCAGTGTGATTTATCCAAGGAATGCAAGATTTATTTAACATCTGAAAAACCAATAAATTATATTATACAACATTAACAGAATAAAGGACAAAAACTACATGAGCATCTCAAAAAATACCAAAAAAAAAAAAAAAAAAAAAGCGTTTGACAAACCCAATACCCTTTCATGACAAAGATACTCAACAAAGCAGAAATAGGACACTTCCTCAACCTGATTAAAGGAATCTATGAAAAACTCGCAACTAACATTATACTGAATGGTGAAAGACAAAAGCTTTCTCCCTAATCAGAAGCAAGACAAGGATGTCTGCTGTCATTGCTTCTATTCAACAATGTACTAGACATTGCAGAGATGGCAATTAGGCAAGCAAAAGAAATAAAAAGCCTCCATGTTGGAAAGAAAGATGATTATTTCTATCTATAGATGACACTGTATTCTGTTTGTAAATGACATTGTCTTGTAAGAAGAAAATCCTAAGTAATACGATAAAGCACTACTAGAACTAATAAACAAGTTGAGCACAGTCGCAGAATACAAAATCAGTATGACCCAGCAATTCCACTTCTAGTTGCATATGGAAGATAAATGAAAATATATGTCCACACAAAAACTTGCAGATAAATGTTCACATTATTCACTATAACCAAAAAGTGGAAATAACCCAATGTCCATCCAATGAAGAACAGATAAACAAAGTGGTGTATGCATACAATGGAATATTATATAGCAATAAAAAGAATGAAGTAATGATACATGCTACAACAGGAATGAACCTCAGAAACATTATACTGGCCAGACACGGTGGCTCATACCTGATATCCCAGCACTTTGGGAGGCCGAGGCAGGATCACCTGAAGTCAGGAGTTTGAAACCAGCCTGGCCAACATGGTGAAACCCCACCTCTACTAAAAATACAAAAATTAGCCGGGTGTGGTGGCAGGTGCCCATAATCCCAGCTACTTGGGAGGCTGAGACGGAGAATCGCTTGAACTCGGGAGGCAGAGGTTGCAGTGATCTGAGATTGCGCCACTGCACTCCAGCCTGGGCAACAAAGAGTGAAACTCTGTCAAAAAATAAATATATACATATATATATATATATATATATATATATGTACATACACACACACACACACACAAAGTTAAAAAGCTAGTCACATGGGCCTGCATATAATTCCACATATATAAAATGTCCAGAATAGGAAAATCTATAGAGACAGAATAGTGATTAGTGGTTGACTTAGACTGATGGAAAGAAGAAATGAGGAATGATTACTAATAGGGTGAGGATTTCCACCTTTTTTTTTTTTTTTTTTTTGAGATGGAGTCTCACTCTGTCACCCAGGCTAGAATGCAATGGCATGGTCTCAGCTCACTGCAACCTCCACCTCCCGGGTTCAAGTGATTTTCCCACCTCAGCCCCCTGAGTAGCTGGGACTGCAGGCATGTGCCACCACACCCAGCTAATTTTTGCATTTTTAGTAGAGACGGAGTTTCACTATGTTGGCCAAGCTGGTCTCAAACTCCTGACCCTGTGATCCACCCACCTCGGCCTCCCAACATGCTGGGATTACAGGTGTCAGCCACCATGCCCAGTGAATTATTTTCTAAATTTAGATAGTGGTTATGGTTGCAAACTATGTAACAATATTAAAAAGAATTAACTGGAGATCCTTTAAAAGAAGCAGCACACCACTGTAAATTCTGTGAAATGTCACAGGATACTTGGGATGTCATTTCATCAGCTGGAAACCTCTGTGGCCAGTGGTGCCTTTGCCCAAGTTTTGCTGGGGCTTGCTGGGCTCTTTTGGCCCACTTGGCCTGGCAGGCTGCACTACCTGCTGCTACCAGCCTGGATCCCATGCCTGCCAAGGGCAAGCCAGGCATGGAGCAGTGAGGGGTGGGTGAGCAAGCAAGCGAGCTCAGAGTCCAGCCACTGCATATAGCCAGGCATGCCTGCTGCTGTGGGGTGAGCAGTTCCAGGTGCTGGCCCCCTGGGAGGCTGCAGATCAACCAGGTATACCACAAGCAGTTTCTACAGCTGGCACTAGGGAATGCAGTGGTGCCCAGAGGCTTGGAGATGCCAGGAACCACAGAGCCCCAGAAAGAGTGTTACAGCCCTGGCTTGGGAAGTTCATAAGTCTGGGCTCCCAAGGGGGCCACAGCTCTTCTCTCCCTCTTCTCTCCCTCTCATTGTCCACAATGTGGCAAGTAAGGGGCATGTTTCAGCTCTGTTTCTGTTACAGCTCTTTAAGCCCTGTCATTCAGCAGGTCCCAAGTTCTTCTCTAGCATCCAGGAAAAATGAGGTAGTGGACAAGTGGAGGGAGAACAAGGGGAAGCGGTGCTTTATTGAGCTACAAAACAGCTCAAGGGAGACCTGCATTGGGTATCTCCTCTCTGCAGGTAGATCGTCCTGTCATCTGCTCAGCTCTCAGCAGAGAGGAGACCCACAGTGGGTAGCTCTTCTCTGCAGGCAGATCATCATATCATCTGCCTGTATCTGGCTGAGTCTGGGGTTTTTATGGGCTTCAGAGGGGAGGAAGAGCGTGCTAATTGGTTCATGGGCAACCATGGGTGGACCTGAAAAAATAACTGTAAGTTCTCACTCTGGTCCATGGAACTGGCAGCACAGCCCC
This sequence comes from Nomascus leucogenys, assembly GCF_006542625.1. Lineage (NCBI taxonomy): Eukaryota > Metazoa > Chordata > Mammalia > Primates > Hylobatidae > Nomascus > Nomascus leucogenys. The sequence continues at coordinate 55,223,153 of NC_044386.1, forward strand.
CAGGCCTGAGGCCAACTCTGGCCTGAAGGTGAGGTTTCACTGGGGACCTGCCCCTTTTTGCCCAGGAGCCTGTCTGCCTCCTGCTGCCATTAACCTGTCATCTACAGTGCCCATGGCACCCAGGCTGTTTGTGCTGAGGAGTGCTGGTAGGCCCATGCCAAGCTGCCCTCAGCCCCCACCTCAACCTCCCTGCCATGCTTGTCAGCACCCAATATCTGGAGCAGTCCATGGTGTCAGGGGACTGGTATGTCAGCACTGCACTGAGTGTGCACACACCTGGCCAGGTTGTGACAGCACCCAGGCTCAGCCACTTTACTCCAAAATCAGAGTTGGTGCCAGGAGTTGGGAGAGGCCAGGCAGCAGGAACAGACATTTCTGAGCCTGTGGTGACAAGGGGACTTCCCAGGCTCCCAAGAGTGCAGAGATGCCCGAGTCTACAGCTGCGGCTGGGCAGCTGCAGCTGTGTCCTGGAGGGCAGGGCTCTTGCTCCTCCAACTCAGAAGGGGATGGGGCTTCTGCTTGTTCCCAGCTCCTGCTGGCTCCATGGAGTGTGCAGCCCCAGCCACGCCTCCCTGACTGCAGCTGGCATCATGGCAGCAGCCACTCCAGATGGGCCACTGCTGCCATTAATCCCTCCTCTGAGAAGATACATCTAACTGCCATTAGGATAGGGATGATGACTGCTCTTAACTGCTTTATGCTGACAAGGGGGCATTGTTTTGTTGGGGGAAAATATCAGTCAGATCTTCCCTCAGAGGCCTATCTACAGGTCTCCGGTAAAAGGGAGCCATTGTATGAGGTACCATTTGCAAGACCATTTGGAGTTTGATGGTCTGAAGGCAAGAAGAAACAAACCAAGTTATTAGAAGACACGGATCAAAATGAAACAAGGGGGTAAGGACAGCTCAAAAATCCTGAAGCTGCCAACATGCCCAGAATCAGAATATTGATCCAGATTTTGACATTACCCATCCCTTTGTCTCTTCTGAGCTTCAGTCAGAAATCACTGTTGGTTCACAGGAATAAGCAGGGTTAGTCTAAAATGCAGTCTAAAACATAAAAACTAATGAGCACCTGTCAAAATTCTATAGCTGATTATAAACTATGTTTTGAAGGGGATCAAAACAAGACAACAATTGTCTGTGAATGACAAAATGTCTTAGGTAGTCACAGTCAAAAATATGATTCACAAAGAAATTCAGTTATTTCTGTGGTTTACAACAACATAATAACCCTAATTATGATTGATAGCATATACTGACATTTGAATTTTAGAAGTCTCATACAATTTTGGAATATATAGATATTATTCACTAAAATATAGCCTGAAGATTAAGCCTTTTTTGACAATCCCATGAAACTAAACATGTCAAATAATCCTGTTTACCTCTCTTTTGGATGCTCCAGGGGCCCTCTGTAGCATCCCAAAGTTAGGGGTCAAAAAGACAATTTTGAGGCTGAAATATGGTTTTAGGAAGCCTATCAAATATGTTAAAGGTTTAAAACACTTGGTATTATTAAATAACAGATCAGTGACGTAAGAAACCCTTGCTGTACTTTTATTCCAATGTTTAATTTATGGAAAAACCAAATAATACCCTTTTGAATTTAGTTAATATGTTCACACACAGTATTTTTTTTTAACAAGACTAATTTTTACAAGCCTTCCGCTACTTGTTTAAACTTTTGACTTTATCTTATCTAATTTAAGACAATTCTTTAACCCTCTAAACTAAGCAAAAATTTTCTTATAATGTTTTATTAAAGACACATTTACTTTCCTTACACACCTTACAGGTCAATCTATTTTCAGTTATCTCAATTACATGTTATAATGGTAACTCTTAGCAATTTTTAATTTTAGTGTAAAACCTGATAAGGTATTTTAGTTAGGTACTAGGTGTGGATAAGGTCTGATTCTTTTCAGCACAGCTAGGGGCGTGGTGAACTCCTACATCCCTAGGACTTGCCAAACTGTAAAGCAGGCAAGTCAATTTTCAAAAGCTAAAGAAGCAGTTTATGATCTTAAGGCATTTAACAAACCTAGTTTTTGACCTGTGTAATTTAGACTACATCTACATTTTGAAAACATTTTTATTTTATCAATAATCTTTGAAGCTGTTTTTATTTCTCAAAGATTGAAGTCATATAAACTAAAAGGCATTACAGCTTTTTCTTCAAAAATATTTGATCTAAGTGCTTACTTTTCTTTAAGCCAATCAATTAGAGGTCTCTTTTTATATAAAGACCACACACACAACATGTATATAACTACACAGACAGGCAGAATGAGATCAGTACTTGTAAGTTTTTTCATTTGCCAATCTCTTAATTGGATTACCGGCCTCAGAGTAGAGCCCCTCAAGAAATAGGCTAGGAAAACATGCAGTTTCTATGGCCTAATAAGCAGGCACAGCTGGAAGACAAAAACAGATTTTGAGAGGGATCCATTGCCCCTAATTCTTGGGGTTCCATGAGGAAAACAGGTTTTTCCCCAAATGGAGTCAGTGGTGCCTTCTGTTTTTCCCAAGGAGTCCCAGGCCATGAGAAGTTATCATGGGGCCTTCTCATGTGTGCATCAAGAGTGGCAAGACAAAATGGAGAAAAATAATTCAGTCAACTGAGAAGAAAGATACCAGAAAAACAAGACATAAATGCCTTTTAAATATACCTATAGCTTGGGTATTTACCTTTAATTAAGCTGACTTTTAATCATAGCACTCCTTTTTTAAGGAGTCCTTTTAAATCTCTTGCTACCCAACCTTAGCCATGCCAAATGGCCAATACTTCTGGCTTTTGAACTTATGAAGGGGCAGAGAACACAGTGAATTTTTACCATTCCTACAACCAGTTTGCACAGAGAGAGAGAAGCCAGAAGTCCGACTGGGAAAAACTTTTCATGTCAGGCTTCTGGGTTCCCTTCCGCTGAGCTATGGAGCCCCACTGACCCTGGAGTACTGGAGTGCTGTGAAGGAGTAACAGACAAAGAAAAGTCCTTCCTCAAGAAATTGGGTATGTCTGATGGTCAAAAAAGTTCCAGTGATTCAGGATGCACTCAAGAGGATTGCAGAAGGAGGATGATTGGTTACCCGTCTGGAAAGACGGCAAAAGGCAACCCTTTGTTTCTTTCTCTTTCCAGTGAATACCTGGGGGTACATGAAAGAGAGAAAAAAAGGTGGCCCCTTCTTTCTTCTGACCTTATATCCCCAAGTACTGGCAACCTTTGCAGGGAGTTTCTCTTCATAGCCACCACAGCTGTGAATACGCTGAGTTACACTGAGGCCAGCCCACCTCAGAGTCTCACCCAAGGTCCATAGCATGTTTTATCTGGTTATTGCTGCTGATTATACTAACTGTAAAATTAAGGCAAAGACTCAGACAAAATTGGAGGACTTCCTACCAAGAATGAAGTGGGCAAAGGATACAAACAGACACTTCTCAAAAGAGACATGTATATTATGCAGCCAACAAACATAGGAAAAAATGCTCATCACTGGTCATCAGAGAAATGCAAATCAAAATCACAATGAGATACCATCTCATGCCAGTTAGAATGGCAATCATTAAAAAGTCAGGAAACAACGGATGCTGGAGAAGATGTGGAGAAATAGGAACGCTTTTACACTGTTGGTGGAGTGTAAATTAGTTCAACCATTGTGGAAGACAGTGTGGCAATTCCTCAAGGGTCTAGAACTAGAAATACCATTTGACCCAGTGATCCCATTACTGGGTATATACCCAAAGGATTATAAATCATTCTGCTATAAAGACCCATGCACACGTATGGTTACTGCGGCACTATTCACAATAGCAAAGACTTGGAACCAACCCAAATGTCCATCAATAATAGACTGGATAAAGAAAATGTGGCACATATACACTATGGAATACTATGCAGCCATAAAAAAGGATGAGTTCATGTCCTTTGCAGGGCATAGATGAAGCTGGAAACCATCATTCTCAGCAAACTATCACAAGGACAGAAAACCAAATACCACATGTTCTCATTCATAAGTGGGAGTTGAACAATGAACACATGGACACAGGGAGGGGAACATCCCACACCGAGGCCTGTTGGGGGGTGGGAGACTGAGGGAGGGATAGCATTAGGAGAAATACCTAATGTAAATGATGACTTGATGGGTGCAGCAAACCAACATGGCACACGTATACCTATGTAACAAACCTGCATGTTGTGCACATGTACCCCAGAACTTAAAGTATAATAAAAAATAAAAAAAGAATGAATAGGCATATTATTTCTCTCCAAATAGATTTGAAGTAAAAGGTAAACAAGATTTATTGGGTTATCTCCTGGCTTGATGTGTTGCCAAGAATAAGGTAAATTTAATTATGAGAAACAGTCTTCATATGATACATATTGTTATGTCACATCCTTGGAATAGTTACAAAACTCAATCTCATTTCTATGTCTTTACCGTATTCCAGATCTGTTCCATTATGAGATATATAAGGAGGTCTTCTACTACATTCATATCAACATCTTCCGTTTCTAATAATTCTTTGCTTTATATGTATACATGTTTAAAATATGGACTTATGACTTCATAACCATACTATAACTTAATGTATTTTGTCTTAGGGACTGCTATTATAATATTGACAACCCTACTTTTTAACAGCTTCCTCAAGTTATAATAGACAAATAAAAATTGTATATAAAGTATACAATGTGGCAGAATGTATATATATAGCTTGATTATGGCAATCATTTCACTAATTAACATTTCTATCACCACACATACTTTTTTGCAGTAGGAAATTTTAGTTCTACTCTCTTAGCAAATTTCAAGTACACAATAGATTATTATTACCTGTAACTGCTATACTGTACATTAGATTTCCAGGACTTATTTATTCTGCATAACTGAAACTTTTTACCATTTGATCAATATCTCCTCATTTTCCCACCACCAGCCCCTGTCAACCACCATTCCACTCTCTGCTTCTATGAGTTTGATTTTTATGTATTTCACATATAAGGAAAATTATTATTTGTCTTCCTGTGTCTGGCTTATTTCACTTAGTATAATATCCTCCCTGTTTATCCATGTTGTCACAAATGACATGATTTCCTTTTTTAAAACTTAAAAATATTCAACATGTGATATATATGTATATGTGTGTGCGCCTGTGTGTTTTTATATAGATATAGATATATACATACATAAATCACATTTCCTTGACCATTCATCCATCATTGGACACTTAAGTTGATTCTATATCTTGGCTATTGTGAAAAATGCTGCAGCAAACACTGCTTTATTTTTAGTTAATCTCTTTGCCCATACCTTTATTTTTAACCTTTATCACTTGGTTTAAGTTTTTTTTTTTTTTTTTTTTTTTTGAGACAGAGTCTTGCTCTGTTGCCCAGGCTGGAGTGCGGTGACATGATCTTGGCTCACTGCAAGCTGTGCCTCCTGGGTTCAGGCCGTTCTCCTGCCTCAGCCTCCCAAGTAGCTGGGACTACAGGCACCCACCATCACGCCCGGCTAATTTTTCGTATTTTTAGTAGAGACGGGGTTTCACCGTGTTAGCCAGGTTTAAGTCTTTCTTTTAAAAGATGTGTAACTGGGCTTCATTTTCTTAAGCCAGTCTGGCAGTCTATCTTTGAAAAAGAAAACATATATTCAGTCTGGCATATTTAATGTAATGACAATTTTTTCAACTTTGTATTCTTTATATTATTTTTCCTAATATCCTTCTAGTTTTATCAATGTGCTATTCATTACATACTTTTCTAATTCATTAATACTTAGCATTTATTTTTCCCCCGCAACCAGTTGTTTATATGAATATGAAGTAACAGAGCAAATAGTTATTACCTAAACCCAGTAAGACCCACAGAATTCTTTTTATTTCCCTTACCCTTTTTTTGCTGCTGCCTCTTCTCATGAGAATTTTCAATGTTTTTACTTTACCTTTTTATTATAGCCATCTCCCTCAACCCCCCATGACAACTTTTAGATTTTGCTAAAACAGTTTAGTAATTTCATATCTATGGTTATACTTAAGTTTGTCCTTATTTTGCATTTATATTATATATTCCCAGATATTCTATTCTCTATTTAGATTTAATTATATTGCAAATTATATTATTTGCCACTGTTTCCCCTATGCATTTTCCCCATCTATGTCTCTGATTCTGCTCAGTGGTTTGGAGATTCTTCTCAAAGATTTTTCTCAGATCTATTAAATGTATGCCCAAATTCCAAGATTATATCTTCCTTTGATTCTCTGAATTAAAAGAACTGCAAAACAGGGCTCCTATGTGAAGCCAAGATATTCTGTTATTAGTCTGGAAGCTAGGAGAAAGTGATATTGCATCTACAATATTACCATTTGTTTCTTTTCTCTTTGTGAGTTACTTGGTTTTTCTACATAGAACCTTTTGAGACTTTTTACTGGAGTTCAAAAAAGTTTTATTAAAATGTGCATAAGTGGATTATTTTATCATGAATCTATCCTGGAATTTAATGAGTCCTTTTAATCTTTGAACTTAGTTCAGTCTTTATTTCATAGAAAATTTTTTATTCAATAATTGCCCTGATATTACTTTTTTATTCACATATCCATGTTAATGGTACGTATGTGTCTACCTCTAATTGGAACTTTTATTACTTATAAGTTAGTTTCATATATATATATATATTGATAGACAAACACACACATATATGTGTTTGTGTATGAGGTGTATGTATATATGTGCATATATATATTTTTGAAGTCTTATTTTCTTTCATTTCTAGCTATACACATATATGTATATATACATATATAAGGTATAATGAAAGAGATAATGAGAAAATAAAGGTAGTTAACAAAGTCTAAATATGAGAGCAGGAGGATGCTTTCTCTAATTTTTTCCTGCAGTGACAGAGTAGGCACAGCAGATAAACTAAATATTTGATAGTTAGGGTGGCTGACCTTCAAAGATGAGTCAACTCTTAGCCAAGGCAGGTCTGTTAAGGGTAGTTCCCTGGTTGGGAAAACCTAGAAATGTGACACATAGGATACATGTATCTGGGTAGATGCCCCTGAAAATTGTGGCCCTGCAGACTTCCCTAAACCCTCAGGGCCTTCAGAGTCAGTGCAACTCACCCTATGGAGCTTGTCTACACCCACATGCCCACTTTGGTCAAGTACTGTATAATCCTCCTCCACACATGCTATAGCAGCTCCCATCAGAAACTTTCCGGAAGCATATGATTAGTATTATCGCATTTTAACATGGTTGGGAATACCAGCAACACAGGAAAGAAAGAGATTACCATACAGAATGGTAAGAATCAGCCAGCATGTGCTGGCCAAGGAAGTTCCTGTAGGATTGGATTTTGAAAGTTCTTGATCAAGAAAACTGGAATATAATACTAGATAAACATAATTGATTTGGGTGCACGGGATTCAGCACTTTTCCAACTCTCCCAGGGAATAGGGAAAACTCATTGCTAAAATGGCATTTACATTAGAGCAGATGATGACCTACGCTGAGTAAAGTTGAAATGCCTGAGTTGCCATGGTAGATTATGGAGTGCCTCATTATATCCTGGCAAGAATGACTGTATAATACTACTGCAAACTTAGCCAAGTAGAAACCATAATTGTGGCTGCTGTGCTGGAGATAGTATCTACATCAGATTAATGGGTAAATTATGTGCAGCCATTGATTACATGAATGTGTTTTTTCCCTAATTCATGAAAGAATATAAAAACAGCTCTTAGCAAAACTTCATTCACATGAGGTGAACAATAAAATACATTTATAAATTATAATAACTCTCCCTGTCATAATCCAATCAGAAGATAGCTGGGCCACATAAACATGTGAAGAACATCGCATTGATTCATTATAATCATGCCAACAAGCTGATGAGGGAAGATATGTAAGAGGTGGCACACTGAAGGCCTTGGTAAGAACTATGTTCTCTGGAAAGCAAGAGAGGAACCCTTCCAGGATTTATCACTTTGTTATTTTAATAAAGTATCTAGGTGGTATACAGTGGTCAACGATGTTCCTGGATTATCTCCAGAGCAAAACATAAGTTGCTGCATCTTGCATGAGCTGTTACAAAGAAGGGAGCAACAATGTCTGGTCTGCCTCTTTGGGTTTGGAGGGTAGCATATATCTCCAGGGATATTTGTCTGGCCTATAAACTGGTGACAAAAAGCCTGCCAGTTTTAAGTGGGACCTACAACAGAAATGTGCTCTTTTGCAGGTCTAGACTGTGATGTAAGCAGCTTTACCCCTTCAGTCAGAGAATTCAGCAGATCTGATGGTGTCAATGTTATTATAATAAAGGTTTATTTTAGAGTTCGTGGAAAGACCTGGGCTTCCGAAGCAAGGTCATATTATCTGCAAAAGAGAATTATATGCCTTCAAAAAATGGTTTCTGGTCTTTTACTGGGGCCTGGTACAGATGGAAGGCATTATTATCACAGAATTCCAAGTGACTATTTGTCACTGTCAGATTAGTTATGAGCTGGGTTATATCTTGCCCATTAAGTCACAATGGACGATTGCTCATCCTGTCTAACCTTACAAAATGGACATGGTATATTCTGAATTGGGCTCACGAAGGAGGGGTACTAATACAACTTATTTTTGCTCTCTCGTTCTGACCTATACCAAATGTTAGCAAGTATATGGAGCAAACTTTTCTCTCATGCACTGCCCATGGGAAGACAAAATTGCACAATCGCTTTGGTAAACAATTTGGCAGTTTCACACAAAAAGTTAAACATACACTTACTACATAATTCAGTCTTTCCAAACACAGGTATTTATCTAAGATAAATGAGAGCATATGTCCATACAAAGACTTGTACATGAATGTTCATATCCACTTTATTTATAGGCAAAACTAGGAACCAACCCAAATACTTATCAAGAGGTAAGTAGATAAACCAATTATAGTATATCCATACAGTGAATACTATTTAGCAATATGAGGAAATAATTCACAGCAACATGGATAAATCTCAATATAATTATGCTAAATGATAGAAGACAGTTTTTTAAAAGTGTATATACTGTATGATTCTATTCTCGAAAATGCAAGTTAATACATACTGACAAAGTAAATCAGTGTGCAAGAGGGTAATATGATTTTCTGTGTCTCCACCCAAATCTCATCTTAAATTGTAGTTTCTATAATCCCCACTTGTTGTGGGAGGGACCCACTGGGAGGTAATTAAATCATGGGGGTGGTTAACCTCATGCTATTCTCATGATAGTGAGTTATCGTGAGACCTGATGGTTTTATAAGGGGCTTTTCCCTCTTTGCTTGGCACTTCTCCTTCCTGCCACCATGTGGAGAAGGACTTGTTTGCTTCCCCTTCCACCATGATTATAAGTTTCCTGAGGCATCCCCAGCCCTGCAGAACTGTGAGTCAATTAAGCCTCTTTTCTTTATAAATTACTCAGTCTTGGGCAGTTCTTTATAGCAGTATGAGAATGAGCTAATATAGACAGATTGCAAAGTGACACAAGGAAGCTTTTAGCAATGAAGAATATGTTTATGATCTTCATTGTGGTGATAGGTTCACTGGTATATATATTTGTCAAAACTTACTAAATCACATACACAAAATATATAAAGTTTGTTTATTGTATAATGAGGTCTTAATAAGCTGTTTTTAAAAATTAAATATAGCAGAAATTTAGAAAATGGTCATTAGTAGCATACCAGGAAAAGCTGTTTCTTTGCTTAAATTTAAGTCAAGTGATGTCACACCGACCAAATTTGAAGATAATGACCATGTTCAGGTAGTTTTTCTTATGAGACCTATCAAGAATGAGATGAATAACCAGTAATTAAACAAACGAAATGAGGCTGTTTCATTTATTCTGGCACTCCATGCCAGACTATGTCAAAATACCTCTTTGACATACTAAGGCCCTCTACAGTTCTTAAATCATTCCTCCATCTCATCATGAGAATATGCATAGAAGCTAAGACAGAAAGGAAATAAGCTATGACCCAGATAGTTCCACTAGTGATCCTAGAAATGATGGAGAAACCAAGATCAAAACCTGAGCAAGCACTCCAATGACAGGCTGGTCCCAGAAGAGGTTGACCCCACAGACCCCAACCTTCAGGCCCACTCCAGCATCCACATGTTCTAGACCTATACGCACATACCAAGGTACCAGGCCCACCCCAGTGATCCTCCATGAACCCAGATACAAGGGTCACCTGATCATAGAAATAATTACCATGCTTTCCTTCCCAAAACAAGCCTGACCAGGGTCCCAATCTTCTAGTGCACCCAAAATCTCTGGGCAGGCTGACTGGTTAAGGGATTTCCCTCCCAAAGCCAGTCTAAAGACTAGAAGAGGTGACTACTTCTTCAAATGCATGGACAGCAATGCAAGGCCACAAGGATCAAAAATAAGCAGGAATACTTGATATCACCAAAGGAAAAAAAATTAAGCACTAGTAATTGATCTTAAAACATGGAGATCTACAGATTGTCCTATAAAGAATTCAAAATAATAATCTTGAACTTGTGAGCTACAAGAGGATATACATAGACAACAAAACAAAATCAGGAAAACAAAAAGAAAACTTCAACAAAGAGAAAGAAACCATAAAAAGGAACCAAACAAAAATTTTGAAGCTGAGGAACAAAAGGACTAAACTGAAAAATTCCATGAGCTTTAACAGACTTGATCAAGCAGAATAAAAGTCAATGAACTTAAAGACATTTGAAATTACCCAGTCAGAAGAACTAAAAGAAAAAAGAATGAAAAAGAGTGAAGAAAGACTATAAAACCCATAAGACATCATCAAGGAAACAAACATATGCATTATGCTTTGTTGCCAGATGAAACAAAGCAAGAACAAGATAGCTTATTTAAGGAAAGAATGGCAGAAAACTTCCCTCATTTAAAAATGGAAATGAACATCCAGGTCCATGAAGTCAAAAGAACTACAAATACATTGAACACAGAGTCTGCACAAAGACTTTGTAAATAAATTGTGAAAAAAGGCAATAATTAAATTCTGAAAAGCCAATGATGAACAATTTTGAAAGCACCAAGAGAAAAGCAGTTCATCACAAACAAGGGACCACCCATAAGACTATCATCAGATTTGTCAGCAGAAAGCTCACAGGCCAGGAAAGCCTAGGACGACATATTCCTCATGCTAAAAGAAAACACAAAAACTGTAAACCAAAAACACTTTATCTAGTAAGTCTTTCCTTCAGAAATAAAGATTTTCTCAGAAAAACAAAGGTATATCAATAGCATTTAATTTTTCTTACAAGAAATGCTAAAGATTGTCAAACTGAAACAAAAGAATGTTAATTAGCAATGTGAAAAGCAAATTTTAAAAGCAACAAAAAAAAAAAGAAAAACAAAAGAGCCAATAAAGTTAAAAAAAAGTAAATTATAAAACTCGCTGGTAATGGCAGGGGTATAGACAAATCCAGAATACTCTTATACTACAATGGCAATGTGTAAATAACTTTTAATATTAGTTTAAAATATTTTTAAAGCATTAAAAATAACTACAGCTATAATAATTTGTTAATGTATACCTGATATATAAAAGATATAACTTGTGACATGAATAACATAAAACATGCTGGAGATAAGAATAGAATTTTTGTGAGTGATCAAAAATTAAATTATTATCAGCTTAAAATAGACTGTTGCAACTATAATTTGTTTTATGTAAGCCTCACATTAATCACAAAGGAAAAACCTGTAATAGATGTACAAAAAAAAAATGGAAATCAAAGCATACCACTAAAAAAAAAAATCATTGAATAACAAAAAAAGACCACAAAAGCAAAAGAAAAGAACAACAAATTAGCCACAAAACAATGAGCAAAATGGCAATAATCCTAGGCCAGGAAAGCCTAGGATGACATATTCCTCATGCTAAAAGAAAACACAAAAACTGTAAACCAAAAACACTTTATAAATCTTTCCTTCAGAAATAAAGATTTTCTCAGAAAAACAAAGGTATATCAATAGCATTTAATTTTTCTTACAAGAAATGCTAAAGATTGCCAAACTGAAACAAAAGAATGTTAATTAGCAATGTGAAAAGCAAATTTTAAAATTTATAAAACTTTTACCTATTAATAGTTTCTTTATTATTAATAGGTAAATTAATATTTACCTATTAATATTTCTTTAAATGTAAATGGTTAAATTCTCTAATACAAGTCATAGAGTGGCTGAAAAAATAGAAAAAACAAGATCTAATAATCTGCTGTCTCCAAGAGACTCATTTTAGCTTTAAGAAATGCATAGTCTGAATGAATGGAAAGAGATATTCCATGCAAATAACCAAAAGGGAGCAGAGATGATTGTACTTACATCAGACAAAATAGATATTAAGTCCAAAATTGTCATAAGACACAAAGAAGGTCATTAGATAACAATAAAAAAGTTAATTCATCAAGAGGATATAACAATTCTAAATATATATGCACCCAACATTGGAGCACCTAATTTATAAAGCAAATATTGACAGTTTTAACTGAAGGGAGAAACAGATAGCAATACAATAATAGTAGGATAATTTCACTTTCAGCAACAGATAAATCATCCAGACAGAAAATAAGGAAACATCAGACTTGAACAACCCTATACATGAAACTAACCTAGAAGACATACACAGAATATTCCATCCAACAGCAGAAGAATAGACATTTTGCTCAAATGCACACAGAACATTCTTCAAGATAGATATACGTTGGGCCACAAACCAAGTCTTACTACATTTAACAAGAATAATTATATATCAAGTATATGTTCTGACCACAGCAATATAAAACTAGAAATCAGTAACAGGATGATAATTCAAAAATTCACAAATACAGGCCAGGTGTGGTGGCTCACGCCTGTAATCCCAGCCCTTTGGGAGGCCAAAGCAGGTGGATCCCCTGAGGTCAGGAGTTTAAGACCAGCCTGGCCAATGTGTTGAAACCCCACCTCTACTAAAAATACAAAAATTAGCCAGGTGTGGTGGCAGATGCCTGTAATCCCAGCTGCTTGGGAGGCTGAGGCAGGAGACTCACTTGAACCCGGGAGGCGGAGGTTGCAGCGAGCCAAGATCACACCATTGCACTCCAGCCTGGGCAACAGGAGTGAAATTCCATCTCAAAAAAAAAAAAAATAGACAAATATGCAGAAATTAAACAACACATTCCTGAACAACCAATAGGTCAATGAAGAAATGAAAAGGAAAATCAGAAAGTATCTTGAGATAAACTAAAATGAACACATAACCTACCCAAACTTATAGAATGCAACAAAAGTAGTTCTAAGAGGGAAGGTTATAATGTAGAAATAGATGCCTACATTAAGAAGAAAAGTCTCCGAATAAACAACCTAATGGTACACTTAAAAGAACTAGAAAAAGGGCCAGGCACAGTGGCTCCTGCCTGCAATTCCAGCATTTTGGGAGGCCAAGGCATGTGACTCACTTGAGCGCAGAAGTCAAGACCATCCTGGACAATAAGACAAAACCCTTTCTCCAAAAGTAAAAATAAAAAATTAGCCAGGCTTGGTGGTGCACACCTGTAGTCTCAGCCACTAGGGAGGCTGAGGTGAGAGGATCACTTGTGCCCAGGGGGCAGGGGTTGCAGTGAGCTAAGACCATGCCACTGCACTCCAACCTGGGTAACAATGTGAGACCCTGTCTCAAGAAGAAAAAAAAAAAAAAAAAGAACAAAGGAAGCCCCAAATCAGCAAAAGGAGGACAATAATAAAGAAAAGGACAAATGCCCCAAGGCTCACCACACTTCTCTAGGTGGCTTTGGCCTTTGTTGACTGTCAAATCTGGACACAGCAGGGCAGTCCTGCCCCTGGGATGGGGCCAGTCTGACCTGAGCATCACCCTGTGTGCCAGCCTCTCCCGGGGTCCCCGCCTGGCCATTCTGCTTCCAGTGCAGCCTTGGACACCCAACCAGGGTACTGTTTGGATGCCACAGCCATAGCTCCTTCACAGGCATACCACACCTGACCTTCAGGGAGCTCCAGCTGACAGGCTTCTACCACTTTACCAACACACATGAACACATAGGCGGACCTCACCACTGCTCCACTGGAACATGTGTGTGCACACCCCACCATGCCATTGCTGTCAGCATGAGCGCTCGTGTACAGATGCCACCAACCAATCCCCACTGGCACAGAGGCACCCTGCTGCCCTTCCCCCTCCAATGGGAATACCTTGCTGCCAGCACATGCCTGCATACAGACATTGCTGTCTCATTCACACATGGAAACCTCAACCCAACCACATCTGTGCCCTGCCCCAGCTAACACACAAGTGCTCCACCATGCTGCTACTACTTCTGGCACACTCGCACATGCAGATGTCACTTCACCTCAATGCAGACGCCACCACCATATCCCCTCAGGAGAACACATGCTGCCCGCTCTCCCACTGCACAGACTGGTGCACATGTGCATGCAACATCATCCCCACCCTGCCCCCATCAATGCCCTGCCCCTGCCAACATGCATGCATTCCACCACACAGTGCCACTGCTGGCATGTGCAAGCACAGACCCCATGGCCACTGCCCCACCAAAGCACTTTTGCTGGCACCCCTCATCGAACTGTTGTCAGCAGAACAGGAACAGCTCGTGCCTTCCAGTGTGGCAGCTGGTTAACTTGAGGGGTCTGAGAACAAAGCCATGGGCCTGGTACCAGCCCCTCAAGTTAAAGCATGCAGACCACAAATGTTGACATGAGCCTTAGCCCCCTGAAATCTTCCAGAAAGGGTCAGTTGATTGAACCTGTATTTTCCCAGTTAAACCCTCAAGGGCATCAAAGACTACAAGCAAAAAAACCCACACAAAGGACAGAAACTTCAAACATTCAAGGAACATAGCCCACAGAGAAAGAACCAGCACAAGAACTCTGGCAACCCAAAGACTGTCTTTGTACCTTCAAATAAGTGCACTAGCGCCCCAGCAATGGTTCTTAACCAGGCTGAAATGCCTGAAAAAAAAAAAGACATAGAATTCAGAATCTGGATAGGCATGAAGATCATTGAAATTTAGGAGAATGTTAAAACCCAATCCAAAGATTCAAAATAATCCACTAAAATGATAAAAGAGCTGAAAGAAGAAATAGCTATTTTAAAAAAGAACCGAACCAAATTCATAGAGCTGAAAAACACACTACAAGAATTTCATAATACAATCAGAAGTATTAACAGCAGAGAAGACCAAGCTGACATAAGAATCTCAGAGCTTGAAAACAGGTTCTTCAAATCAACTCAGTAAGACAAAAGTAAAAAAAAAAAGAAATGAAACGAACTATAACCTCTGAGAAATATGGGATTATGCTATAACCTCTGAGAAATATGGGATTATGTAGAGACCAAACATATGACTTATTTCTGTCCCAGAAAGAGAAAGCAACTTAGAAGTCATATTTGAGGATACTGTACAGGAAAATCTCCTCTACCTCACAAGAAAGATTGACATTCAAATTCAGGAAATGCAGAGAACCTCTATGAAATACTATACAAGACAACTTTCCCTGATACACAGTCATCAGATTCTCCAAGGACAACATGAAACAAAAGCTATTAAAGACAGGTACAGGGAAGGGGCAGGTCATCTACAAAGAAAATCCCATCAGGCTAACAACAAAGCTTTCAAAAGAAACTTTGCATGCTAGAAGAGATTGGGGGCCTATATTCAGCATTTAAAAAAAAGAAAGAAAGAAAAGAAAGAAAGAAAAGAAAAGAAAGAAACTCCAACCAGGAGTTTCACATTCAGCCAAACTAAGCTTGATAAGTGAAGGAGAAGTCAGATCCTTTTCGGACAAGCAAATGCTAAGGGAATTTGTGACCACTAGACTTGCCTTATAAGAAGTCCTTAAGGGAGTGCTAAACATACAAATGAAAGAGCATTACCAGCCACCACAAAAACACACTTAAATACATAACCATTGACAATGTAATGCAGCTACACAATCAAGTCTGCTTAATAATCAGCTAACAATATGATGACAGGACTAAATCCACAGATATCCATATTAATCTTGAATATAAATGGGCTAAACACCCCACTTAAAAGACATCGAGTGGCATAGAATCTTTGCCCAAAAGCTCCTAGATCTGATAAACAACTTCAGCAAAGTTTCAGGACACAAAATCAATGTACAAAAATCAGTAGCATTTTACATCCAAGCTGACAGCCAAGTCAAGAACACAATGGCATTCAAAATATTCACAAAAAAATTAAAATACCTAGGGATACAGCTAACCAGGAAGGTGAAAGGTCTCTACAATAAGATGAGAAAACAGTGCTGAAGTAAGTCAGAGATGACACAAACAAATGGAAAAATATTCTATGCTCATGGTTAGCATGAATCAATATTAAATGGCCATACTGCCAAAAGAAATTTACAGATTCAATGCTATTCCTATCAAACTACCAATGACATTCATCACAGAATTATAAAAAACTATACTACAATTTATGTGGAACCAAAAAAATAAAGCCCAAATGGCTAAAGCCATCTTAAGCAAAAAGAATGAACCCAGAGTTATCACACGATCCAATTCAACTATACCATAAGGCTACAATAGCCAAAACAGCATGGTACTGGTACAAAAACAGACACATAGACTAATGGAACAGGTTAGAGAACCCAGAAATAAAACCACACACCTACAACCATCTGATCTTCAACAAAGTCAACAAAAAAGCAATGGCGAAAGGACTCCCTATTCAATAAATAGTTCTGGGATAACTAGCTAACCATATGCAAAAGATTGAAAGTAGATGTTTACCTTTCACCACATATAAAAATCAACTCAAAATAGATTAAAGACTTAAGTGTAAAACCTAAAACTATAAAAACCTCTAGAAGATAACATAGGAAATGCCATTCTGATTATAAGGCTTGGCAAAGATTTCAGGACAAATACACCAAAAGCAATTGCAGCAAAAACAAAAGTTGACAAGTGGGACCTAATTAAACTAAAGAGCTTGTGCACAGCAAAAGAGTAAACAGAAACTACAGAATGGGAGAAAATATTTGCAAAGTATATATCTAGCAAAGGTCTCATATCTAGAATCTATAAGGAATTTAAACAAATCAACAAGCAAAAACTAAAACGCCCCATTAAAAAATGGGCAAAGGACATGAACAAACACTTCTCAAAAGAAGACATATGTACAACCACTGAGCATATGAAAAAATGTTCAACATCAGTAATCATTAGGGAAATGCAAATTAAAACCACAATGAGATACCATTTCATACCAGTCAGAAGGGCTATTATTAAAAAATAAATAAAAACCCATGCTAGTGAGGTTTCAGAGAAAAAAGAATGCTTATACACTGCTGGTGGGAATGTAAACCAGTTCAGTCACTAAAGAAAACTGGAGATTTCTCAAAGAGCTTAAAACAGAACTACGATTTGACCCAGCAATCTCATTACTAGGTATATACCCAAAGGAATGTGAGTCATTCTACCATAGAGACACATGTACATGTATGTTTATCACAGCACTACTCAAAGTAGCAAAGACATAAAATAAACCTAAATGCCCATCAGTGGTGAACTGGATAACTAAAATGTGACACATATACATCCAGTATTCTGGATAAAGAATACTACACAGCTGTAAAAAAGAATGAGATCATATTCTTCGCAGCAACATTGGTGGAGCTGGAGGCCATTATCCTAAGCAAATCAACACAGGAACAGAAAACCAGATACTGAATGTTCTCATTTACAAACGGGAGCTAAACATAGTACACATACACATACAGAAGTGAACAATAGGCACCAGGGCCTATTTGAGGGTGGAGGGTGAGAGAGGATGAGAATCAAAAAACTACCTATTGGGTACTATACTTATTACCTGGGTGACAAAATAATATGTATACCAAACCCCTGCAACACATGATTTACCCATATAACAAACCCACATATCTACCCCTTGAACCTAAAATAAAAGTTGAAAAAAATAAGATGCATTTCCGTAAATACTTTTCACATTATGGAAAGAAGTATTAACTATTCTACCTCATTTGTTTCAAAATTGTGTGAACATTCTTATGATATATCTTATTAATACTAGCATTTCACGACATTAAAATAAAATTCTAAAACATAAAAAGGAAAGAAAATGGGAGAAATAAATAAAATAGAGAGACTAGAAAAAACAATAGAAATAATAAATGGAAATAAGACTGGGATTTTTAAAAAAGATAAAGTTGACAATTTTTAGCAAGACTAAGAAAAAGGAGAAAAGATTCAAATAAGTGAAACTGTAAATAAAAGAGGGGACATTACGATTGACATCACAGAAATACAAAGGATCAAAGAGACTACTATGAACAATTGTATGTCAACAAATTAGATAACCTAGAGGAAATGGATAACTTCCTAGGAACATACAACCTATCAAGATATCATAAAGAAACAGAAAATCTGAACAGACCAATAACTAATTAGAAAATTCAATCAGCAATCAAAAGCCTCTCAATAAATAAAATTCCAGGGCCTGAGGGTTTCACAGGTAAATTATACCAAATATTAAAGAAAGATGTAATGCCAATCCTTCTCAAACTCATACAAAAAAAAATTAAGAGGAGGTAAAAAATTCAAATTCATTTTATAAGGCCAGCATGATTCTGATACAAAACCCAGACAAGGACAATACAAAGAAAATTATCACTGATGAATATAGATGCAAAAATTCTCAACAAGATACTAGAAATCAAATGCAACAGTACATTAAAGGGGGCATACACCATGATCAAGTGGGACTTGTCCTTGCAACATAATCATGATTCAATGTACAGGCATACCTCAGAGATACTGCAGTTCAGACCACAACGATAAAGCAAGTATCACAATCAAGCCAAGTCACACAAAGTTTTTGGTTTTCCAGTGCATACAAAAGTTATATTTACACTATACTGTGGTCTATTAAGTGTGCAATAGCAACATATTTTAAAATGTGCATACCTTTTAAAAGATACTTTATTGCTAAAAAATGCTAACAACCATCTGAGCTTCCAGTGAGTCACAGTCTTTTGCTGATGGAGGGTCTTGCCTCAATGTTAATGGCTGCTGACTAATCAGAACAACAGTTGCTGAAAATTGGGGTGACTGAAGCAATATTCTAGTTTTAATTCTCTAGAGATATGGTCTTGATCTGTTACTCAGGCTGGAGTATAGTGGTGTGATCATAGCTCACTGTAACCTCAAACTCCTGGGCTCAAGTAATCCTCCCACCTCGGCCTGCCAAGTACCTGGAACTGCAGGAGCATGCCACCATGCCCTGATTTTTTTAAAATTATTTTTCATAGACATGGGGCTCCCTACGATGACCAGGCTTGTCTAAAACTCCTAGCTTCAAGTGATCTTCCTTCCTCAGTCTCTCGAAGTGTTGGGATTATAGGCCTGAGCCACCATGCCCAGCCCTGTAGCAACTTCTTAAAATAGAACAACAATAAAGCTTGCCACAGTGATTGACTCTTTCATCTGTGAGATTTCTCTGTGGCTTGCAATGCTATTTGATAATATTAATATTTTACCCATAGAAGAATTTCTTTCAAAATTGGGGTCAGCCCTCTCAAACACCACTACTGCTATATCAGCTAAGTTTAGGTAATATCCTAAATTCTTTGTTGTCATTTAAAGACTGAACACATCATCTTCACCAAGAGTAAATTCCATTTCAAAAAACCACTTTGTTCATTCAACTTCTCATCTTTTCATGAGATTACAACCCAGTAATAGCTTCAAGCTCCACTTCTAATTTTAGTTTTCTTGCTATTTCCACCACATCACCAGTCACTTCCTCCACTAAAGAGACTTAAACCCTTCAAAGTCTTCCATGAGGGTTGGAGTCAACTTCTTGTTGACTCCATGAAGCATGAATGTCTTTTTTTTTCTTTTTCTGAGACTGTCTCATCTGTCACCCAGGCTGCAGTGCAATGGCATAAACATGGCTCTCTGTAGCTTCGACTTCCCAGACTCAAATCAACCTCCCACCTCAGCCTCCCAAGTAGCTGGCTCTACAGGCACACACCACCACACCGAACTAATTTTTTTTAATTTTTTTTTTTTTTTTGAGATGAAGTCTCGCTCTGTCACCCACACTGGAGTAGAGTGGTGCAATCTTGGCTCACTGCAACCTCTTTTACCTGGGTTTAAACAATTCTCATGCCTCATCCTCCCCAGTAGTTGAGATTACAAGTGCATGCCTCCAAGCCTGGCTAATTTTTGTATTTTTAGTAGATACAGGGTTTCACCACGTTGGCCAGGCTGTTCTCGAACTCCTGAGCTCAAGTGATCCTCCCCCATCTCAGCCTCCCAAAGTGCTGGGATTACAGTTGTGAGCCACCACACTCAGCCTGTTTTTTAATTTTTTTGTAGAGATGGGGTCCCACTATGTTACCTAAGTTGGTCTCAAACTTCTGGACTCAAGTGGTCTTCCCACCTTGGCCTCCCAAAGTGCTCAAATTGCAGGAATGAGCCACTGTGCCTGGTCATAAACATTCTTAATAGCACCTAGAATAGTGAATCCTTTCCAAAAGGTTTTTAATTTACTTTGCCCAGATTGATCAGAAATATCACTATCTATGCCAGTTATAGCCTTAAGGCATGTATCTCTTAAATAACAAGACTTGAATGTCAAAATTAATCCTTGATCCATGCAATGAAGAATGGATGTTGTGTTAGCAAGTATGAAAACATTAATCTTTTTGTACATCTCAAGCAGAGTTGTTGGCTGACTAGTTACATTACCAATGAGTAGTAATATTTTGAAAGGTATCTTTTATCTGAACAGTAAATCTCAACATTGGGCTTAAAAGATTCAGTATACCATGCTGTAAACAGATGAGCCGTCATCTAGGCTTTGTTGTTCCATTGGGTACTATGTTCACTATTTAGGTGATGGGTATCTAGAATTGCAAACCTCACCATTATGCAATGTATCCATTAAAAAACCCTGCACATGTGCCCCCTGAATATAAAATATTTTTTGAATTAAAAAAGACAGTTACAGCTTTGCTCAGGATTAGGTTTTTTCTTAATGGTTTGTACTATCCAAACCATTAAAACTTTTTTCATATCAGCAGTAATGCTGTTTTACTTTCTTATTATTCATGTATTCACTGGAGGAGCGCTTTCAATTTCTTTATTATAACTTTTAGGTTCAGGGGTACATGTGCACTTTTGTTATATAGATCAACTTGTATCATTAGTGTTCTGTGTATAGATTATTTCATCACCCTGGTAATAAGCATAGTACCCAACAGGTATTTTTTTCTGATCCTATCCCTCCTCCCGCCTTCCATCCTGAGGTAGGTCCCAGTGTCTGTTGCTTCCCTCTTTGTGTCCATGTGTTCTCATTGGTTAGCTCCCACTGATAAGTGAGAATATGCAGTATTTGGTTTTCTGTTCCTGCATTAGCTTGCTTAGGATAATGGCCTCCATCTCCACCCATGTTGCTGCAAAGGACATTATCTCATTCTTTTTTATGGCTGCACAGTATTGTGATGTATATGCACATTTGTGATGTATATGCACATATTGTATGTATATGCACATACATGCACATATGCGATGTATATGCACATTTTGTGATGTATATGCACATTTTCTTTATCTAGTCTACCATGGATAAGAAATTAAGTTGATTCCCTGTCTTTGCTAATGTGAACCGTGCTGTAATAAACACACATGTGTATGTGTCTTTATGATAGAGTGATTTATATTCTTTTGAGTATATACCCAATAATAGGATTACTGGGTTGAATGGGAATTATGTTTTAACTTCTTTGAGGAATCACCACATTGCTTTTCACATGAAAGAAATTGAAATTTACTTTAATTAAATTTAAAAAAAAATAGAAATTAAAAAAATTTTAAAAAATTAAACATTTTTAATTTAAATTAAAATTAAAAGTAAATTTTAATTTCTTTCAAGAAATTTTCCTTTGCATTCACAACTTAGCTAACTGTTTGAAACAAGAGGCCTAGCTTTTGGCCTGTCTTGGTTTTCAACATGCCTTCTTCACTAAGCTTAATAATTTCTAGCTTTTAAAGTGAAAGATGTATAACTCTTCCTTTCACTAGAACACTTAGAGGCTATTGTAAGGTTTTTAATTAGACCAATTTCAATATTTTTGTGTCTCAGGGAATAAAGAGAAGAGAGACAGGGGAACACCTGGTCAGTGTAACATTTAGAACACATACAACACTTACCAATTAAGTTTGCTGTCCTATATGGGCATTATGGGTGTGATTCATGCCACATCAAAACTATTATAATAGTAATATCAAGATCACTGATAACAGATGTAATAATAATGAAAAAGTTTGAATTATGAAAATTCCCAAAATATGGCTGAGAGATACAAAGTGAGCACAAGCTATTAGAAAAAACGGTGCTAATAGACTTGCTTGATGCAAGATTTCCACAAACCTTCAATATGCAAAAAAAAAAAAAAGGGAAAGAAAAAATCAGCAAACTGCAATAAAGCAAAGCATAATAAAATAAGGTATGACTGTACATAAATTAAAAAATGTAATACATTAAAAGAATGAAGGATAAAAATTATATGATCATCTCAATAGATGCAGGAAAAGTATTTGACAAAATCCAATATCCTCTCGTGGTAAATGCTCAACAAATCCAGTATCGATGGAATATACCTCAAGATAATAAAGGCCATATATGACAAGCCTACAACTTACATCATATTCAACAGTGAAATGCTAAAAGCTTTCCGCCTAAGATCAAAAATAAGACAAATATGTCTACTCACCACTTATGTTCAACATAGTACGAAAAGTACTAGCCACGGCAGTTAGGCAAGAAAAATAAAAGTCATCCAAATTAGAAAGAAAGAATTCAATAGTCTCTGTTTGCAGATGACATGATCCTGCATATAGAAAACTTTAAAGACTTCATCAAAAACTGTTAGAGCAATAACAACAAAACCAAATATAGATACAAGATAAAAATCAACATAAAATATTAGTAGCATTTGTATATAATAACCACAAACTATTCGAAAAATAAATTAAGAGAACATCCTCATTTCCAATATCATAAAAAATATATAGGAACAAATTTAGCCAAGGAGGTGAAAGATCTGTGTACTGAAAAGTATTTGACTTTTTTTTAATTAAAGGAGAGACAAATAAATAGAAAGCTAGCCAGTGTTCATTGATTTTAAGAATTATTATTGTTAAAGTGTTCATACAATCCAAAGTGATCTACCAACTGAATGCAACCCTTAGAAAAAGGATAGAAAAAAAGAATCCTAAAATTCATGGGGAACCTCAAAACATCCCAGAATAGCTAAGGCCATTTTGAGCAAGAAAAGAAAGCTGGAAACATTATACTATCTGATTTCAAAATATACTACAAAGCTCTAGTAATCAAAACTGTATGGTATTTGCGTAGAAACAGACACACAAACCAACGGAACAGAATAGACAGCACAGAAATCAATTCACATATCTACAGTCAATTGATCTTCAACAAAAGTGCCAAGAACACACAATGGGAAATTAATAGTTTCTTCAATAAATGATGTTAGGAAAGCTGGATATCTGCACCCAGATGAAAAAAGTTGGACATTTATCTTATACTATATACAAAACTCAACTCAAGATAGGTTAAAAACTTTAAAGTAAGATCTAAAACTGTGAAACTCATAAAAAAAAATAGAAGGAAAGTTTCTTGACATCGGTCTGAGCAATGGTTTTTTTAATATGACTCCAAAAGCACAGGCAACAAAAGTAAAAAAAGAGAAATGAATCGCATCCAACCAGAAGCTTCTTCACAACAAAGGAAACAATTAGTAAAGAGAATATCAACAGAGTGAAAGAAAATATTGACAAACCATACATTTCATAAGGGGTTAATACCCAAAAAATATGGAAATTCTGTAACTCAATGGCAAAAAAACAAAATAACCCCATTTTAAATAAGGACAAAAAAAATCTGAATAGACATTATTTCTAAGGAGACATACAAATGGCCAACAGATTTATGAGAAAAAAAAAAGTTCAACATCTCTAATCATCAGAGAATTGCAAATTGAAACCACAATGAGGTATCAGCTCATACCTGTTGAGATGGCTATTATCAAAAAACAAAAGACAAATGTTGGCAAGGATGTGGAGAAAAAGGAATTTTGTACACTGTTGGTGGGAATGTAAATTAGTATAGCCACTATGAAAACAGTATGGAGGTTCCTCAAAAAACTAAAAACAGAACAACCCTATGATCCATCAGTTCCACTTCTGTCTATTTATCCAAATGAAGTAAGATCAGGATCTCAAAGAGGCAAAGTGATACCTGCAGTCCCTTGTTGATTGCAGCATTATACACAATAGCCAAGATGTGGGAACAATCTAAATATTAATCTGCAAATGAATGAAGAAAATGTGTGTATTAGTCAGGGTTCTCCCAAGAAACAGAATAGACTATATACAGATATAAGAGAGAATTTATTATGGGAATTGGCCCACACAGTTTTAGAAGTCAAGAAATCCCTGCTATGTCATCTGCAAGGGGCAGAACCAGGAAAGCCAGTGGTATAGATCCGTCCATGTTTGAAGGGCTGAGAGCCAGGGGAGCCAGTGGTGTAACTCTCAGTTCAAAGCCAAAAGGAGGCATTGGTATAACTCATGGAGTCTGAAGGCCTGAGAACCATGGGAGTTTTAAGAGAAAATGAATGTCTCAGCTCCAGAAAAGAGAGCAAATCTGTCTTTCCTTATTGGATGATGCCTGCCTCCATTGGTAAGGCCAGACCCTTTTAACTCAGTCTGCTGATTCAAATGCTAATCACAGACACAGCAAAAACATCCTCAAAGACAAACCCAGAAATAGTATTTTACCAGCTCTCTGGGTATTCCTTAACCACCCAGTCATATAAAAGTAAATACGTATATAATGGAATGTTACCCAGACTTTAAAAAGAAAGAAATCTTGCCATTTGCCTCAATATGGATGGACCTGGAGGACATTATGCTCAGTGAAATAAGCCTGATACAGAAAGACAAATACCGTATGTGAAATCTAAAATAGCTAAACTCATAGAGGCACAGAATGAATGGTGATTGCCAATGACTGGGGGAGAAAAAGATATGGAGGTGATTGTCAAAGAATACAAAGTTTTAATTATGCAAGATAAATACATTCTGGAGACCTACTATACAGCATGGTGTCTATAGCTAACAATACTATATCGCATACTTAAAATTTTCTGAAAAGGTAGCTCTCATGTTAAGTGTTCATACCAAACCACACACTTAACTCTCAAAATAAAAACAATGGGGTCAGGAGGAAACTTTGGGGTAACAGATCTATGGCCTTGATGATAGTGACAGTTTCACCATCATTAAAATTTATTCCAAAATCCATCATTAAATAAGCATTTGTATATATTAAATAAGAAAATTTTTTCCATGTCAATCATACTTCAGTACACTGGTTAAAAAAAATTGGGCCTGGCATGACTTCAAGGTCTATGAACTTTTGCTATGCCAGGCTGTCCAGTGTTTAAAAGAATACTGCCTTCCAAGCCATGTTGGAGAAGTCAATTCCATAAGTGTTATAACACTGTGGCAGCACTCTAGAAATGAGTCTCCAATATGACATCTATATATACAAAGAGTATGACTTAATATTCCGAGGTCCAAATAAGGTAATGAGTTCACTGAAAATTCAACTTCTTAAAAATACGGACCCCCTTGAAATTGACCCTGAAGGCCAGATGAGGAGGAGTGGAAATGAATCTCAGACTAGTTTCTGCTTTATGAAAATAGCAATAGTAAACTAATTAGTTTCAGATTTTTCTTTTTTATTATTATTATTATACTTTAGGTTTTAGGGTACATGTGCACAATGTGCAGGTTTGTTACATATGTATCCATGTGCCATGTTGACTTAAATGTTAGACCTAAAACCATTAAAATCCTACAAGAAAACCTAGGCAATACCATTCAGGACATAGGCGTGGGCAAGGACTTCATGTCTAAAACACCAAAAGCAATGGCAACAAAAGCCAAAATTGACAAATGGGATCTCATTAAACTAAAGAGATTCTGCACAGCAAAAGAAACTACCATCAGAGTGAACAGGCAACCTACAGAATGGGAGAAAATTTTTGCAACCTACTCATCTGACAAAGGGCTAATATCCAGAATCTACAAGGAACTCAAACAAATTTACAAGAAACAAACAAACAATCCCATGAAAAAGTGGGTGAAGGACATGAACAGACACTTCTCAAAAGAAGATATTTATGCAGCCGAAAAACACATGAAGAAATGCTTATCATCACTGGCCATCAGAGAAATGCAAATCAAAAACACAGTGAGATACCATCTCACACCAGTTAGAATGGCCATCATTAAAAAGTCAGGAAACAACAGGTGCTGGAGAGGATGTGGAGAGATAGGAACAGTCTTACACTGTTGGTGGGACTGTAAACTAGTTCAACCATTGTGGAAGTCAGTGTGGCGATTCCTCAGGGATCTAGAACTAGAAATACCATTTGACCCAGCCATCCCATTACTGGGTATATACCCAAAGGACTATAAATCATGCTGCTATAAAAACACATGCACACATATGTTTATTGCGGCACTACTCACAATAGCAAAGAGTTGGAACCAACCCAAATGTCCAACAACGATAGACTGGATTAAGAAAATGTGGCACATATACACCATGGAATACTATGCAGCCATAAAAAATGATGAGTTCATGTCCTTTGTAGGGACATGGATGTTCTCAGTTTCAGATTTTTCTAACCCAGTTGAATAGAAGAGGATGTCATAGGACAGATGAACCATGTTTTAATTTCAATGCCAGCCCAGAGGGAGGAAAAGTTGTTTATCTAAGACTACTGGAATAAGACCAACAGTCCAGTTTGGCCCTTTCCATCCACTATTTCAAAGGATACATACATGAACAACCCACATGTAAAGCCATAAGCCCTGTGGCCACCTGGAGAGACCCACCACCCATATACAAGAGACTCTATCAGTGCTGCCCACAAGTGTGTTTGGAAACTACAAAACCTAGGAATTTAGATTTCTAGAGAATTCTGTGGTATAATTTTGCAGGAGTCTAGAGGTGTTTTGGTGACAGGTTCTGAAGTGAGATCAATTCATCCTGTGATATACCCCTTTCCCAATGCTATAGGACAATGGGACTCAGCCTCACCTCAGATGCACTGGTTCCTCATTGGGATTTTAAATGTAAACAGGTAGACACATCAGTTAGACACATCACCTGCTTGGGTATCCATAAGCTCATCTCAGGAGCCTGATCAATCCCTGCTGGAACTAGACAGAAAAGCTGCTGCTTTCTATGCCTAGCTGCAAGCCATGGGCCATAGCTGCAGAAACCCATGAGACAGCATCATGGAGATAAGAATATTGAAAGGATTTGTAGACTGACAGAAGAGCTTTGCCTGGTTCTTAACTACTCACTTCTTACATACATGGCAAATAAATGATAATAAAGGAGAGAAATCTGGATGAAATACAGACACGAGGGACACAACAAATGTTCCAGAAGATATCATAATAAGGGAATAGAAGTAGTAAGCAAACAGACATACCTTACTCTATGACAGCATAAAAATTAAGAGCCTGGGAGTAAGACTCCCTTTTTTCCTCTTTCCCCAAGCCACCAAGAAGAATCCTGTAAATGTTTCCCTAAAGAGGGGAGTGGGGGGAGGAAGTTTAGAGAGATGTTTATTATTTATTAGTAGAGATTAAGTAGGCCTTTCCCCCACCCCCGCCAAAAAAATTGCAGGCCAAAGACAGAGGAGAGGGGAATAAAAGCCCTGGTAGTGAACAGAAGGAAATAGAGAAAGGAGCCAGAGAGATGGACAGCTGGAGGAAGCAGATTTCAGTATGGACCATGGCTTTCCACTTAAGGTATTTCAAGAGTAATTACAAAGAATAAAATTCATTGCTTTTGCTTCTAGAATTGTGCCTCTTTAATATGTAACTATCTTAAGATTTGAGCCATGTTAGTCTCCAACTTAATTCAGGTTTCCTATCATCTGTCCCTTCCTCAGTCTCTTCAATCTGAAAGAGCTTTCCAAGAATGGCCTTCATGTTCATTTTACTTTATTATTTCTGACAATTTTTCAAATGTACAGGTTTATTTTCTTCTCCCCTAAATTTAGCCATTTTATAAACCATCTTTCTTCTCTTACTGTGGCATAAGGTTCATGTTTTCTCAAAAGTGTAATATTGAGTAAGAATCATAGAAAATAGATGTTTCAAATGTTTAAAGTGGCACCAGGTATATGCCATCTATGTTCCAGTCTAGAGAGACATTACATATTCCCTGACTTAATGGTTTTTAGTGTCTATTAAGTAAAATGAGAAGCAATTACTAAGTACAGAAATGAGAGATATGAGTGATATTAAAGGACGCATGGAACACTATGGGAAGACACAGAGGGGATTTAATCTAGCCTAGGGAGACATTCCTCATCTCCCTGGGAAGGCCTTCAATGAGTTGAGGGAGTAAATGAGTTAGAGTGCTTTATTCTCAAACTAGTACTTTCTTTCGGGAGAATGTCTCTTTTCACATCTCCTTATCTTCGCTGAATCTAACTTTTGCCTGCTAAAGCCTAAATCAAGGAAAAAAGATAAAACCATTTGTTAACCACAGCTCTTATTTGTAAAAAAAAGATTTTAATTTAAGGGTTAAGGGAGGCATAAGAAAAGAACTCTGAAGAAAGTCTAGTTTTGTATAATAAATAGGTGACGTGAATCTTCCTGGATGAAATAAGACTAAGTCCTGATATGTTCCAGCATTTTAAAACTTTCCCACATTCTTCTGTGCTATTAGACTAGTTGACATTTCTATTAGCACTCCAGCCTGAGGGAAGCAAGTGTACAAACTGCTTTTGACTACATGGCTTTCACTATTTGAAGATTCTGTGTCAAAGGTGACTGGTTTTCCTAATCCAATTTGTTAAACCCTCAAATGACATCCACAGTTTTCCTCCTTCCAAGTGCCCATCCGTATCAGGAAAAGCCATCACTGGTTTGAACTCAAAAGACTGAGCTCCCCTTTCCCTAAGTAGCCATTGCTATTTTTTTAATTTAAATTGTTATTATACATTAAGGAGTACATGTGCAGGCTTGGTACATGGCTAAATTGCATGATGTTGAAGCTTGGGGTCCCAACAATTCTGTCACTCAGGCCATAAGCCTAACACTCCATAGGTGGTTCTTCAGCTCATGGCCTCCCCCCACCTCCCCTGTATAGTGATCCCCAGGGTCTATTGTTCTCCTCTTTATGATCATGTGTATTTAATATTTAGCTCCCGCTTGTAAGTGAGAACATCTGGTATTTGGTTTTCTCTTCGTGCGTTAGTTTGCGTAGGATAATGGCCTCCAGCTCCATCCATGCAAAGGGCATTATTTTGTTCTCTCTTATGGATGCATAGCGTATATGTACCATTCTGATGGCTAATATTGAGTGTCAACTTGATTGAAGGATGCAAAGTATTGTTCCTGGGTATGTCTGTGAGGGTGTTGCCAAAGGAGATTAACATTTGAGTCAGTGGACCACAGAGAGGCAGACCTATCCTCTATATGGGTGGACACCATCTAATCAGCTGCTAGTGTGGCTAGTATAAAGCAGGCAGAAGAAAGTGGAAAGAGTGGACTTGCTGAGTCTTCTGGCCTTCATCTTTCTCCCATGCTGGATGCTTCCTACCCTCGAACATTAGACTGGAAGTCTTTCAGCTTTTGGACTCTTGGACTTAACACCAGTGGTTTGCCAGGGGCTCTTGGGCCTTTGGCCACAGACTAAAGGCTGCAGTGTCAGCTTCCCAACTTTTGAGATTTTGGGACTTGGACTGGCTTCCTTCCTCCTCAGCTTGCAGACAGCCTATTGTGGGACTTCACCTTGTGATTGTGTGAGTCAGTACTCCTTAATAAACTCCCCTTCATGCATGTATCTATCCCTATTAGTGCTGTTGCTCTAGAGAACTCTAATACAACCACAGTGTATATGCATCACATTTTCTTTATCCAATCCATATTGATGAGTACTTAGATTGATTTCATGGCCTTGCTATTGTGAATAGTGTGGTGATAACATATCTGTGCATGTGTCTTTTTGACATAATGACCTATTTTTCTTTGGGTAAATATTCAGTAGTGGGATTTCTGGGTCAAATATTAATTCTATTTTAAGTTCCTTGAGAAATCTCTAAACTGCTTTTCACAGTTGAACTATATTACATTCCTACCAACAGTCTATAAGCATTCCCTTTTCTCTGCAGCCTTGCCAACATCTGTTGTTGTTTAATGCTTTAATAATCACCATTCTGACTGGTGTGAGATGGTAACTCATTGTGATTTTGACTTACATTTATCTGATGATGATTAGTGATGTTAAGCATTTTTCATGTTATTGGCTGCTTGTAGGTCTTCTTTTGAGTAGTGTCTGTTCATGTCCTTTGCCCATTTTTTAATTAGTTTTTGCTTAAGTTCCTTGTAGAGTTGGATATTAGACCTTTGCTAGACACATAATTTGCAAATATTTTCTCTAATTCTGTAGGTTATCTGTTTACACTGTTGGTGATTCATTTTGCTGTGCAGAAGCTCTTTAATTAGATTCCACTTGTAAATTTTTGTTTTTGTTGCAATTGCCTTTGGGGATCTACCCATAAATTATTTGCCAAAGCCTATGTTGAGAGACATATTGCCTAGATCATCTTCTAGGATTTTTTGAGGTCTTACATTTAAGTCTTTAATCCATCTGGAGTTAATTTTTGTGTATGGTGAGAGATAGGGTCCAGTTTCATTCTTCTGCATGTGGCTAGCCAGTTATCACAGCACCATTTATTGAATAGGAAAGCCTTTTGTCATTGCTTATTTTTGTTGATTTTATTGAAGATCAGATAGTTGTAGGTGTGTGGGTTTATTTCTGGGTTCTTTACTCATTTCCGCTGGTATATGTGCCTGTTTTTTTATCAGTACCATACTGTTTTGATAATTAAAACCTTATAGTATAAAGTCAGCATTGCGATGCTAGGATTGCTTTGGCTATTTGGGCTCTTTCTTGGTTCCAAATGGATTTTATAATAGATTTTTCTAATTTTGTGAAAAATAATGTTGGTATTTTGATAGAAATAGCATTGAATCTATAAATTGCTTTGGGAAATATAGCCATTTTAACTATATTGATTCTTCCAATCCATGAGCATGAAATATTTCTCATTTGTGTCGTCTCTCATTTCTTTCAACAGTGTTTTATAGTCTTCTTGTAGAGACCTTTCACTTCCTTGTTTAGATGAATTCCTAGGTACTTTATTTTCTTTGTGGCTATTGTAAATAACATTGTGTTCTTGATTTGGTTCTCAGAATGTTATTGGTGTATAAAATGCTAGTGGTTTTTGAACATTGATTCTGTACCCTAAAGTTGACTGAATTAATTTCTCAGTTCCAGAAGACTTTTCACAGAGTCTTTAGGGTTTTCTAGTTATAGAATTGTATTGTCAGCAAAGAGGAATAGTTTGATTTCATCTTTTCCTATTTGGTTGTCTTTTATTTGTTTCTCTTGCCTGATTGCCCTGGCTAGCCTAGGACTTCCAGTACTATGTTGAATAAGAGTGGTAAGAGTGAACATCTTTGTCTTGTTCCAGTTCTCAAGGGGAATGGTTTCAGTTTTTGCCCATTCAGTATGATGTTGGCTGTGGGTTTTTCATAAGTGGCTCTTGTTATTTTGAGGTATACTTATTTTATGGGTATATTCCTGTTATTATTTTGAGGTATACTTATTTTATAGGTATATTCCTACTGATATTAATCTGCAACAAGGCAGTGGATACTCTTGACTTCTTTCTCATCTCACTTGTTACATGGTATCAACAACTTCAAGGAATGTACTAGATGTTGCAGTATTCTTTTTACCTTCTAATGCTAATACAGGATTTTTTCTTATTTTCATCTCTGGTCACTTAAGTGAGGTTTTGTTAGGGGTGGGGATGGCATTTCGTTCCTGAGTTCAAGTCATCTGAGAACCCAAGAGCCTCAGTGGGCTAGTTTAGGATGAATTTACAAGTCAAGTTCTGTTTTCCATGTTCTCTTTCTTCTGTTTTGTACATGCCTGCTGGGTCCTTTTTCAGAACTTTGAGCAAATTCAACCATTTATCTATACAAAAGGACAAAAGATCAGTTCTCCTCTTTACCATGCACAGTGGGGTAGTAAGGGAAGCAGAGAATGCACTTAACCCCATCTAGACTGATGGACCCCCACTCTGTGAGCACGCTTTTCAAATATTACTATACTGCCCTTGCTCTCCAAGCCCATAGTCTGCTAGGGCAATCAATTTCTAGGAACATGATTGACCCATTTTTCCCTGCTAGTCAGGTAAGCAGGCATAGCCTTGGCATATAAGTTCTCTATCAAAGAATTCAGAAACTTTACAATGGCTTGGTTAATTGTAAAACGGGGATAAATCTTCCTTAAGAATTGTCAAATGGGGAAGGGAGACATGGATATTACCACTATGTGACCAGAAACATAATGGGAACTAATTTCTTATTTGTATCTTACAGGCTCAAATCTAGTATTCTCCAGGTCACACTGCATTCCTAGATTCAAATTCAGGTTATGCCTCCCTTTTGTCTCCCTGTGTCCTACTTCATAAGATAAGAGGGTTGCATTTTTGTAAGAGAAGGTAATAACTGAAGCAAAAGGGTAACATCGCAGCGTTCATTGCATTTCTTTTTGGGAATCCAACCTGCAGCAGATTCTGAGATGGAAATTAGCAGACAGAGGTTTATTAGGGAGTACCTTTGGGATGCTCAAGTGTGGAAGGGAAGCAACTGGGACTAAGCAGAAGGAGAAGTCAAGCTGCAATGCCATCTGGGTGCAATATCTCAGCCAGCCCTGTGGGAAGATCTAAAGATAAAATTATTCTGCAAAGCTGCCCAGAGCTGGAACAAGAGGGTTGGGCCTTTTTATATTCCTGGGACATTAATTTACTGGATGCAGTCTATCCAGGAAAGAGGCATGACTTTGAATAAGGCACGACTCTGCCTCTGTGGGATTCCTCAAGAAGGCTGACAGCAGAGGACTCTACACCCACAGCAATCTCCACAGCTTGAGAAGTTGGTCTTTCATTACTGGAGGAGGACCTGAGCAACATATCACAGTACTCACCACACTGCTCAATATATATCTGAGAGTAATTTATTTTCAAGTTTCCAAAAATTTGAACTTGTAGCCTGAGACAGGTATGTCATGTCTGTATGCAAGCTAAAATATATGTGATCTTCTTAACTGAAAAGAAATTATCTCTTAATCCTGATTGGGACTGTAATCTTTATATATTCATATGCACTCTTTATGAAACCGACAGATATTCATTCTTATCCATGCATCTCTATTCAAAATGGAAAATTATTAGGTGATTTTTTTTTTTTTTTGAGACGGAGTCTCGCTCTTTCGCCCAAGCTGGAGTGCAGTGGCGCTATCTCAACTCACTGCAAGCTCCGCCTCCCAGGTTCACCCATTCTCCTGCCTCAGCCTCCCAAGTAGCTGGGACCACAGGCACCCGCCACCACACCTGATTAATTTTTTGTATTTTTAGTACAGATGGGGTTTCACCGTGTTAGCCAGGATGGTCTTGATCTCCTGACCTCATGATCCACCCACCTAGCCCTCCCAAAGTGCTGGGATTACAGGCGTAAGCCACCGTGCCGGGCCAGTGATTCTTTAAAACCGTCTTCTGAGGAACTCATTGGTGTTCAGGCATGATCTTTTTAAAGCTGTACATAATTGAAGGAGAGCTGGTAAGGAGAAACATTGCTTCCCTATGCCATAGTAATGAAGTTAGATGTTTCCTAACTAGTATAGAGTAGTGAGGGCAAAAGATCAATATAGACCTACTTAACTATTAGCAATATTGAATTGTAAAATACGCAGTGGAGGCTACTTTTATTTAGTTTTAGAATAAAGAGAAATCACTGCAGACGATTTTAGGAAAGACTTTGGAAGCAGGACCCTTGAAAAGGCTGTGGGAAATGTATAGCATTCATTTAGAGGCAGGTAGGGTGATATTATAAGTGAAGGCAAAGCTGAAAATTACTCAAGAGTATTCTGAGAATAAATACAGCTACTTGGTGGATACAGCTACCTGGTAGTAACTGTTTGTGGAGTATAAGCAGGAAGAGGCTGGGACCAGATGATCATCTCTTCTATCCCCAAAACAAGAGACCAAAGGTTTAAGAAGATGATAGCATTGATAAAAGGAGTATCTTATCAAATTTAACACAACATAGCATAGAATAACTTAGATATGGGAGTGAGACAGATTAATAAGTATATAATGTCCAGGCATGAGACATCGGCCACAATAATATCAGTGAAGATTAGAATGGAAAGATACAAGATGACCTATGAGGAAATGTAAGGCCACTTTATCCCCATTTAGTCCTTTAGAATCTAAACTAAAAGAATCTATGAATTATATCATTTAGTATGATACAGCCTATGGTGCTAGCACAGTTAGTAATAATGAATCTTTCATAGTGCTATTAGCTTATTGGAGCCTTTTGGCCTATTTCTTAAGAGCTCTAGCTTCTGTATCTATAGTAGAGTCATGCAGGTTAGGCAGAATTTTTCACCAGTACCCCCAGCATACCTTGCCACAAAACCAGCAGAATAGAAAGATCTAGCCATCCATATCCTACATTTCTATAATTTCATATAGTGTGGAAAATTATTTTCTGAATGTAAAAATGTTGGCTGTATTATAATACAAACTTATTAAAGATTATTAGTACACATGAACTGATTGAACCATTGTACAGTTTAGTCCATATATATTAATAGTGATGACATTCCAAAGAGCCCTGAAATCTAACAAGGTCTTATGTCATCTCATAATAATTGATCTCTGGGAATTCCAAAATTGAATGTGCCAGAATATTGGTTTTCTACAAATCCCAGTCAGCTAAGGATGTCACTAAAAACAAGATTATAAGAGGAATTTTTAAAATTATTACTGACTAGTAGGATCAATTTCCTCATATATTCAATTCCTGGCTTAGCTCTACTCATGTGATATAAAAGTAAAGGTTCTAGCCTCTGAGACAGAACACTCTACTTTTCCATTCTCCCACACTGTCTTCACTAGATATATCCTAAAACAAGCTGACCAAACTTTCTAGACTTTAATAATCTCATCTATAATAATGAGGACAATATCTGTAGTAATTTGAGCAAGACAAATTTATAAATTAATTTTTATTAGACCAGCTATAATCTGAAGTAGCAGTTTGTATGATAAAATCACTAAACAGGCATGTATCTTAGATTCCATTTTCCTGAAGGCAGAGTCTAAAAGGCGAGAAAATAGTAACTTTACAGTGGAGAAACCTGATAAACAAGATCTCAGCCAGGTAATCAAGATCAACATCAATAATGATAATGAAGCAGGATATTTCCCTGACCCCACTGCGGAACTCACAAACGAAGTGCCTCATTTACTCAGCCCGCAGCTCTCAACTCCTTGTGGGAGGGAACATGCAAGCAAATGAAGCAGGAACTGGAGTGCACAGGCACAGGAACTAGCCAGCCACTTTGGCACTGACAGAGGTGAACTCCACTCACTGGGACCTGCTGTGCTCCACCCCTTGCAGGAGGGGCATGCAGGTGCAGGAGCTGGGACAAGCACTTTTGGGTGCTGGCAGCAGCAAACTCTGTGCAGCCCCTGCAGCAGTGTCTGGGGGAAAGGGGGTTGCCCACAACCCCTGAAGCCCCAGAGGGAGTGTTACATAGTGCTCTTTTAGCTCTACTATCCATGGATGGCTTAAATGTTAACAGCTCAGTGGATCCTCTACCTTTTTGCATAAGGCAGCTGCCTTCTGCCAGTAAGGGGAAAGGGTCAGTGTGACAGCCTTTTGTACCCGCACTCATGGTTCCCGAGTTCTTATCTGGCACCCAGGAGAAATGAGGTTGCGTGAACAAATTGAAGGATGAAAATGTGGGGAATTTTATTGCTGATGGAGAGGGCTCTCAGTGGGAAAGGGAGCTGAAAAGGGGATGAGGCAGGAAGGCATTCTTCCCCTGAAGTCTGGCCATCTCCAGCCAGATTCTTCTCCAAAGTTGTCAAGCTATCCCTCTGAAGTCAAGGTGCTTCTCTTTGACATCCGCCCTTAGTCATCTCAATGTCCAGCTGCTTCTCCTCTCTCTGCCAGCTGAGCCTGGGGTTTTTATAGGCACAGGATGGTGGGGCAGGGTTGGGCCATGGGTGGTTGTGGAAAAGGCAACATTTAAGCAGGGAAACAGGGATGTAAGTTCTCACTTCAGGCCATGGTCTGAGGCTTTTTGTCTTGAGGATGGGGCTCAAGGGGCCCACTCTTTTCTGCCTAGAATTTCTCTGCCTCCTATCCCTATCAATAAGTCATGTTGATAGTATATGCTTTTTATATGATGTGATGAAAATGGCACTTTACCTCTCTTGTCTTCTTCCCCAAACTCCTTAACCTCAGTCTAATCATCAGCTAAACATCAGACAAATCTCAATTAAAGGACACACTATAAAACATCTGACCAGTACTCCTCAAAACTGTCAAGGTCATCGAAAACAAGAAAATTCTAAGCAACTGTTTTAGCCAAGAGAAATCTAAGAACACACAGAAATAAAATGTAATGTGGTATCCTTGATGGAATCTAGGGCAGGGGGAGAGTGGAAAACATTAGGTTAAAAACTATGAAAATCTAAATAAAGTAATAACTTTAATTAATAGATCAATTTTAGCTCATGAATTACAACATACATACCATACTTATCACATGTAATATATTAATAGTAAGGGAAACTGGGTACAAGATATATGAGAACACTTTGTAATATCTCTACAAATCTCCCACAATTCTAAAACTGTTCCACAAAATAATTTTTTTTTTTTGAGACAGAGTTTCACTCTTGTTGCCCAGGCTGGAGTGCAATGGCACAATCTCGGCTCACTGCAACTTCCGTCTCCTGGGTTCAAGCGGTTCTCCTGCCTCAGTCTCCCTAATAGATGGGATTACAGGCAGATGCCACGATGCCCAGCTAATTTTTATATTTTTAGTAGAGACGGGGTTTCACCATGTTGGTCAGACTGCTTTCGAACTCCTGACCTCAGGTGCTCTGCCCACCTCAGCCTCCCAAAGTGCTGGGATTACAGGCATGAGCCACCACGCCTGGCCAAAATAACTTATTTTAAAACAAATTTAATTCCTCACACTAAAGCTCAAACTCTTGGTTTAGGACTCTACAAAATATCTTAGGAAGAAAATCCCTATTATGTGGAGCACCTCTCCTACATCACTTCAGATCCTTTAGAATTCTTTCAGCCTCACCTCTCACTCTAGCCCCTACTACCACTTCCATATGGGCTTCTCCCACTTTTGCACAAGTGCACGTTTACTGCATCTCATGGTGTTCTTTCCTGCCTTACATTTCTTGGACATCATTGAATGAAACATCCAAGGGAACCAACATAAAAGGAAACTTAAAGGAGTCATTCAAACAGACTCTTAAGACTAGCTGCATGTGTCCTTGCCAGTACATTGACTTCTAAGCCACAAATGAGAGACTCTGGGTCCATAAATTCTCCCTTATTGAGCCTGTTCTTCCCTGTGTTTATCAACCAGGTATCCATTCTGCTTTAGGCATCCTTGTAGGATATGCCTTAATTGTCCACCAAAGGTATAGGAAAGCTTCTGTGTTTATCCACCCACTCCCATTTCTCATTGATGAAGGTTATCCCAGGAGCATTTAGCACCAGCATTTCTTGGCTGCTCTGCACATGGGTTTAAACAAACTTCAGAGGTACTAAAGAAACCCTTCAGGCAGAGAAGAAAAGAGATACAGGTACTGAAATGGTAAGCTGTCACTGTACATAGAAACTTCACCACAGTTCTAGCTGAATTTAGAGGTGCATCTGAAGTTATGAAGTGGGACTTTAACAAGGTCTGCTAGTCCAGGGTTTTAATCTTCCTAGGCTCATTGATCCCAGAGTCCTCATCTCAGATCTCAGGGACCTAAGCTTTACCTATTAAGGAGCTTAAGATAGGTGACTCAGATGCTACTATTTTATGGGAAGGATGATCCTAGAGAGCAAGAATGAGTGACAAAGGGAATGAAGCAGAAAAGGAGAGAAAGACCAATATAAGCACATGACTGATGGCTGAAGCCCATAAGACTTTTCCTAAAGTGCCATGTGAAATGTGTCCAGGGATATTGCATGGGTGGAGGAATAAAGGGGAGCCAGTGGGTAAATGTCTGACCAGTGGGAATGGGCAAAAGTTTGCCCTGCAGAGTGTTAACTCTCTGCTCTCCCAGCATGAATATGTGAGGGCTCCAAGAAGGTCCCAGGATGGAAGGCAAGATGTTAATGAAGAGCTAGTTGCTATAGCTACAGTTGACAGAAGACAGGTGACTCAGAGAGGATGAAACTGGTGTATGACATAAGAGGTGTATGACCAGGAGTCCAAGCAATATAGAACTACAATATCAGCAAGAACATGGAAGATGAAGGCTGAGATATATTAGACTTTTTTTCTTTCTCTTCTTCCTGAAGAATGCAAAGTCTAAGATCAATTTTCCTCTAGGTCAATACTCATGTAAACACATCAAGGTGAGCACTAAAATACTACATATAGAATCAATAAATTCCAAACTAGAAAAGGGAAAAAGAGAATAGAGATCCAATCAATCCAAGAAGTCAAGAAAAGAATTAGGAGAGATAAAAGGTCTTAAAATCCATAAAACAGTAGAATCACTAAATGCAATGACTAAACACACCTTTAAAAGACAGATAATCTGACTGGCACTTTAAAAGAAATTGTTATAAGCTGATTCAGAAGAGATACACCTAGCAAATACTAAATTTAAAAATGCCAATGTCAAATATTCACATAAGATTGAGTAGTTGTATATCAATCAATATGCAGTGTTTATCTCCAACAATGCATTTTTACTAAAGGAAAATGTACCATGAATTTGTGTGCATATAACAAAACCTCAGTATTAAGCAAACACTGGCAGAAGATGTCATTATGACTGTACATTTGTCAATTTTTCTTTAGATTTACAGTTCTCCTAAATAAATTGGTAAGTACAGGATTTGAACTATTAACAAGTTTATTCCAATAAAAGCATCTAGAACATTGCAACTAAGAATAATTTGATTTATACATATATATGTATTATTTTTATTTACATATATAAGACATTTTTGGTTTTCAAGTTGATATATAGACCATGGTCTGACTGCAATGCAATTAAATAAGTCAATGCAATTTTCCACAATTTCAAAAATCTGATATTATTTTGCCTCCTTTTATGTTTAATGAACCCCCATGTACTTATTTGCACAGCCTCATTTACTAATTCAGACAATTTTGTCTCATCTATACCCCACTTACTTCCCTAGTCCAATATTATTTTGAAGCAAATCTAATAAATCAACCCTCAGAAGCACACACTGAAATATTTATGAATAAAATAAGTGCTCTAACCTATAGGGTGTTTAAAATTCTGGTATCCTACAAGTTTGCTTTTGTAATTTTTTTGTTCTTTGCAAAGACTTTGAAATAAATACGGATGGCCAACAAAGAAAAACTCATTCAACTGATTTCTGCTTCTTTTTGTTTTTATTTCTTACTTTCTTCTAATTTATGCAGGTAGGGTTTTTGTAGTCTGAGATTTTTTAAATATTTTCAAATACTTAAAAGTGAACTTGTTTATTTTCAAAATTAAAACTTAGATGTAATGCATTTAAAATGTAAGAAACTACTAAGAAACATTAAGAACCAATTTACAAATGGTTTTATTACTTGTGCCTTCGCTTTGTTTTTAAAGTGACCAACTTCTAGCTAAATGAAAATGAAAAAGGATAACACGACTGAGATGATGCTCCATCATGAAAATAGAGCGAACAAGTCTGTCCCTGTCATCTATGTTTTCAGATCTACTGGTATAATTTATTCCCATGTCTTGATAATTTTCTGGTATGTAGAAAAATGGAACTTACCAATAATAAATATTAATGTATATATTTGAGAGTCTTATATGCTAGGCACTCTTTTAGGCATGAGAAACCAGCAATAAACAACCAAGACTCTGCTTTTTGGTTATAGGAGGCATGTTGGTATGGGGTGGGGTAGAGGTAGGATCATAGCAAGCAAACAATATCCCACTAGGTTCAAATAGTTTGATAGGTAACTTTTACCACCAAATCTTTACATTCAGTCTTCATATCAAGTTCATACTCATTTGAAAGACATGGTTCTGTTACTTAAATTTGAGTAGCATCCCTTCCTTTGTAGTCTTTCAAACTTCAGATCTATAAAATATTTCTATAAATATATACACAAAAAATCTTAGATTGTTACTAGTATTTATGATAGATAAAATAATACATCAAAACTGAATAAAGTTTACTGTGAATATGCAAAGAAAGTTAGGTATCAGATAATATGCAGAAGTACATTAGACTAAGATTTAAAGAGAACCATACTCTTATTTCAATAGAGTCACAAAAGTCTCGAAGAAAATATAATCCACACTCAGTACTATTCTATTAATAGAAGGGAACACAACCTAATAAAAGGTATCTACCACACAGCATCTCATGATTAATGGTGACACTAGTTTAGAAGCAATTCTACTGAAGTGAGGAGCAAGGCATAACTCCTAGTGGTCAACATTGTACTAGAGCTTCTATTTAACTCATTAAGACAAAAGAAATTAGGTACAAAGAATAAAAAGAAACAAGGCTCTTTTCTGGAGCTGGGACGTTCATCTTCTCCTGCCTTCCAACATCAGAACTCCAAGTTCTCCAGCCTTTGGACTCAAGAACAAGCTCCTCCTCTGGTTCTCAAGCCTTTGGTCTAGAAGTGGGAGTCACACCATTAGCTCCTCTAGTCCTCAGGCCTTTGGACTCAAACTGATGTTAGATAATGCAGGTGGGAGTTACACCATCAGCTTCCCTGGTCCTCCAGCTTGCAGACAGCATGACATGGGACATCTTGGCCTCCAAAATCACATTCGCAAGGTTCATCATCATTCAGGAGACAATTATTAGATGGGTCCTCACTCATTCAGACACAAAAGCAGGAGGGAAGAGTCCACTGATATGAATTGGATATCTCCTTGAGGCAGTGATGTGCCAAGCCTAAAGAATCATTACTATCTATCCATGGCAAAAGTCTATTCCATGACTATTGAGTCTCCCACCCCAGGGGTTATAAATATTATCAGCACAGCCCAAGAAAACATCCAAGTCATGGTAACAGAAGCCTTGGATAGGGTTTAAGAAATTTGGCAGATCACAGAAACGTCCTCTTCATAGCTGACTACTAAAGATGAAGACCCTGAAAACCAGTGATCTTTCTAGAGGTCTGATGACTGATGCCTTGGGAAGGTTTTCAGGAAATGAGTATGAGTTTACTATGAATATGCACCAGAGTTGCAGTCACCTTGTGATGCCAGTAACCATCTATATCAGTCCATTCTCACACTGCTATACAGAAATACCTGAGACTGGGTAACTTATAAAGAAAAGAAGTTTAATTGCCTCACAGTTCTGCA
The DNA here is from genome assembly GCF_006542625.1 of Nomascus leucogenys. NCBI lineage: Eukaryota > Metazoa > Chordata > Mammalia > Primates > Hylobatidae > Nomascus > Nomascus leucogenys. The sequence continues at coordinate 55,264,794 of NC_044386.1, forward strand.
GGCTGTACAGGAAGCATGATGTTGTTATCTGCTTGGCTTCTGGGAAGGCCTCAAGAAACTCTCAATCATGGCAGAAGTTAAAGGGAAAGCAGGCATGTCTTACGTGGCCAGAGCAGGAGGAAGAGAACAAGAGGGCAGGTGCCACATACTTTTAAACAACCAGATCTCGTGAGAACTCTAAAACAAGGACAGCACTGGGGGTTGATGCTAAACCATTAGAAACTGCCCCCATGATCCAATCACCTCCCATCAGGCCCCACCTCCAACATTGGGGATTACAATTGAACATGAGACTTGGTTGGGGACACAGAGCCAAACCATATCACCATCAATGATGATTTCCTTTATATTGCTTAATTACTTGATAATAAAGAGAGCTGGGATTTCAACATCTTTAAATTGGAGGGTGTTACACATAAAAGGCCATTGGTTGACCTGGGCTTAAAGGCCTTTTTCTGGTTTGGAGTATGTGAATTTTAAAACTCTTCTGAAACCCCTCTTCAGGCCTAGCTCCAAGTGATTGACGCCAACCACCACTTGTCCAAAGTCTACCATAACTCCACCATGCTGCAGACATCCTGCATGCCGCTGCTTTCCTCCTTGGAAAGGAAATAATTTGGGTAGAATTTTGATATCATGATCTAGTTACCTGCCTGGATTCGAGATCTAATAATTCAATCTTAGTAAATACATCAGACAAACAGCTATTTTACAACCAATTTAACAGAGCTTTTTGAGCTACCAAATTGGTTATTTTGGTATTGTAAAGACATGGCCCTTTTTCTTACTCTCCACTCCCTCAAATAGCTAAAATAATAATTTATGGCATGGTTAAAAAAAAGAAAGAATAAAGAAACAAGATGAGTGAATGCAAATGTTATAATTACCACAAAGAACCAAGAACTCCTATGAGTTCTACAGGTTTGTCTCTAAACTTTATTAAAATCAAATATTTCTATATTTTTGCAAAAACAAAGTAGAAAAATAAAAAAGAATAAAAAAATACCCTAAAAAATTTAACATTAGCTTTGCTCCTAAGAATTTTAAGGGAAGAATTATATTGCTTTTTTGTTAACCTTATTAAAACTTTAAAGGGAGAGAGGATTTTGAGTCTTCTCATCCATTACTATGAAACCTAATGGTCAATTTTCTCCCACAAATCATATTAAATTCTATGCGATTTAGTTCTAAGAGGATTTTTCATAGAACTAAACATGCTACTTATAAAATTCACATAAACAAATTAAAATAGCATGTTCACTTTCAAAAAATAAGGATGGCATTTGCCATACCTCATAGAAGATTTAAAATAAAGCCAGAGTAATTTAACTGGTATGGTCTGTGTATGCTGCAGTAGAAAGGGCTTGGAGGTGGTGATAACCAGACCAATAGCACCAAACAAAGCACAAAAAAGGCTTAAATGTATGGTATCTGACAGAGGTGGAAACACTAATTAATGGAGGAGAACTACTCAGTAAATCTCAGATCCTTACCTCCCATCATAAAAACAATTATTGAGATGGACTAAATTGTTTTTTTTTCAAAGAATTTTCCAGGAGGCCTAAGTCTGAAAAAAATTAAAAACAAAGAAAATATAGGCAAATATCTTGATTAACACACAGTAGGAAAGGGCTTCCTAGATAAACCAAAGTTAATTAAGGAAATGTGTTTAAACTATTTGCTTTTTTATGTAATATATGCAATTACTGTAAAATGTAAAATGTACAAGCCACAGATCAAGGGAAACATAATTGGAACAAGAACACTAAAGGATCAAATTCGTATAATTAAAGAATTCCTAGAAACTGATAAGAAAAGGCAACCAGTAGAAAAATCGGCAGAAATGATGAGAAAAATTAATAAGAAAACATCAAAATGGCCAGTGGGCATAAAAGACCTTCAATCCAAGTAATGATCGAAGTAATACAAAATAAATTTACCTTGAGATACAGAGAGACATTCATCAGATTGACAAAACTGAGAGTTGTAATTTTCAGATTTGTTACCAAACTACTAATAGGACTATAAATTGGCACAGCGTTTTAGGACATATTGCCAAATTGCTTTCTCAAAATTTGCTTCTGGATCATGGAATACATGTATTTTTGCTTCTAGAAACACTTTCCAGAGAATCTCATGGGTGTGTGTACAGGATATATACAACGACATTTATCACAGTAAAATGTACAATAGTGAAAAATAGGAATCCACCTGGATGTCAATTTTAAAAAATTGATAAATTGGGCTATAATCAATTTCTCAGTAGATATGTTTGTGTGTATAGACACACCTATTTGTATATTTACATATATATTTATATATACACAAATATACATGATAGGTATATAAACATGGATAAGGTAGCTCTTTAAAAACTAAATGGGAGAAAGTAGGCAGGAGGAAGTAAGTGCCAGAAGATACACAGTATGAGAACATTGATGTATTTTTACAAAAGCCAAGTATACTGTTTAGTCCTTATTTTTATAGATTTACTATATAGATAATCATAAATATAGGATTCTTCTCTGCAAAAAAAAAATCACTGTGACCAAGAAAACCATCTGGAAAACCATAGAGAAAATGTGTTTAAACTATTTTCAACAAGCTTATGCAAAGATTTGCTTCCATGAGATATGTTTCCATGTAAAAATACCAAGACTTCCCACACCAAGCTACAAGTACTTATTTATATACCCCAGAAAGTTGTAATTCTAGAATTGATGATCACCAAAGAAAGCTGCTTGGCTTCGGGCCCTGACAAATTGCAAAAACATCAAGAGGAAACCACTACATATAGGGTTCTAGGTGTCAGAGTTTGAGGAAGTATAAGAAGAGGGGAATGGAAAGCAACTTCTTTCCTTTCTATGAAACTTTAGAGCTGAAAAAGTATTGACAATGGAACGTATGGATTCCCAGGCACAGGCTGACAGTTTTTATTTCTTATAGAGCACTTCATGTGAAGTAACCTGACAGCATTTGCAAGATGGTTTCAGGGCTGATCCAACTAGCATTTTTGTACTCACTCCTTCAACCATTAAAGGAGAAAGAGACATTGTCTTGGAAAAAGTTGTAGAACTAGGGTGCAGTCAAGCCAGAACTATACTTAATCTCACTAAATTTAGAGATAGTACCCCACCATACCACATCGAGGAAGAAAATCCCTTCCTCTTCAAACACTTCCCTTTACCATGTGACCCCTGCCATTAACTTCTCAAAAGTAAATGCTGGCACAAAAAGTACAGTTTCCTCACTGCAACCTGGGCAGCAAGTCCTTCCTCGAAGCAGGGAGCAGGAGGGAGTTTTCCCATGTCTACCAATCACAATAGATAATGCGAACAGCCTCTGGCTGTCAGCTCCTTCAAAGTCTGCCTTGGCTGCAAAGAGCTGCCCTGCCCAAGGTCATTCTCTTCCCCAGAGAGCTCACACCTGGAAATTTGGTAAAAAAGTATAAAAGAGGTAATTCCTTCCTGACTTATGACAACTCTGATGCGCAGTTATTGCAGCAGAGCTCTCTGCAAGGTTAGCTAAAGCTCTGTTGGGCCTGCCTCTCATTTTTATTTCTTCCTCTGCCCAATCTTGCCTCCTTCACTTTTCTTTCACAGGTATTGATTCCTAATAAATATAACATACCCCAAACTTCATCTCAGTATTTGCTTTCAGAAAACCAAAACTAAGAGTTGGTATTGAGAACAGTCTGAGAGAGTGCGTGATAAGATGGGGCATTGGAGCTAAAGCACTGCCTGGCTCACAATGAGGACCCCATCACTAGCAGTAGATGGAACACAAAGACAGCCTCTAGAACAAGATGGCAGTCAGTTGTCAAAGCTGACAGCATAGCCCAAGGATATACTTGGTTGAAGAGGGAAGAAAGAGACTATGCCACAAAGGACCTGCAAAGTATAGCCAGAATGCATGGGCAGAAATCAAGGGAGTACACATGAGGCTGAATTATAACGGTGCTTGTTTAAGGGGGCCAGAATACCCCCAAGTCAATAAACTCTTCACTCCATCTCCAGGGAGTTAAAATTGGGTACGAAATATATTGACATTGGAGAGATACACAGTTTAACATCTTAGCAAGAATTCCAGGAAATAGTATGAACTTGTTACTACCATGATTCCTATAAACATGACGAAAAAATGGCTTATGCTGGAGAAGCAAAATCCTAGCATTTACATGGAAGATGGTTGAGGAATGGATTAAAATGCTTAGGAAAGGCAGCATGGTAGAATGGCCATACTATATTCACTTGAAGACCTGCCAGGTGATTATACTCCAGAAGAAAGCTCATTGCAGACACCATTTACTAATACCAGAAAAAAAAATGCTATTGAGAAGGGCGCCAGCCTCATTAAGATGTTAAATAATAGCTTTACACTATACATCAGGCATGATGTTTGGAAAGGTTGTTATGGAACTTGGGTTAGTTATGGTAAAGGGGATAAGACCCCAAAAAATAGAAGCCAAGCAAAAAGGCCACAATTATCATGGTGAGTGGCAAGACTGGAGTGGCAATCAAAGGGACTTAACTCACAAAAAAGCGTGTTGATGGTTGATGGAACATAGCAACCATCCTAGGAGCAAAACAGGCGGGCAGCCAACAAGGATACTACTCAACTTCTACCAACAAAGGAAATAAATGATGGATGTCAAGGAGTCTGAGGGCACCCCATTAAAAAGTCATAATTCATTATGCAATTTCTAGATGTGAACCAGTTTTCAGACCCAGTCTCCAGTATGAAAATTCCTACAAAGTCTTAGGTAGTATACATGATAATATTTGATTCTTTTCCCCAAAGGGTCTTTTGGCCATTTACTCAAGGAAACTAAACATTGAGGAAAAAGAATTCCCAAACATTTTAAGAATTGTTGGAAAATGGGTATGAATTGACAATGAAACCTGGAAGCCCAAAGCAATATGATGGCTCTCTGTTAGAGTTGAGGCACATAAGCGCCAGATAATAAATGGCTAATGTCCACTTTACAATGGATCAGCTTGATCTGCAGACCTATATGGTGATCATCTCCATACTTCCAGGATATATGATTGAACTTAGCATGTTTGACAATTGGTGAAACTCCTGTATTAGGGTTGCTGCTTTCCCCTATGAGATCTTTAACCCTACGGGCCTAAGTGGAAGCTTCTAAAACTGCCCCACCAATAGCCAAAGGGGTAAAGCAAAAACAATATTATGTCTTCAGGAGGGGGATAGTGCAAAGTTGCAGGAGGGAAAGGTCCTGATGCCCAAAGTGCTAACACTTTCATACAAAACATAGCAAGTATCTCATTGAATGGTAAGCTATAGTTGGCTCAAGGGCACTTTGGCCTACTTGTATCCAGGAATTGGAAAGTAAGAAAAAAGTCACAATCTTGGTAGAGGAACTTGACCCTGATCATCAGGAGGAGGTAGGACTGCTTTTACACAGGTGACCCACTTGGGTACTTCTTGGAACTGAGTTGCCCAGTTATCACTATAAATGGAAAAGTTCCTACAACCCTAGCCAGAGAAGGGCATGGTAATCATGGGCTCAGTCACTCCAGGGGAAAATCTCTGAAGAGCTTAATAGTTACCCCAGACTTAAATTGTTGCTTGATATGGTTTCCATATATTCTAGAACCTAGAACATGATATTGTATTGACTTCTTTTTGCTGACTTTTAGATTGGTTCCTGGGTATCTTTATTTTCCATGACTTAATGGTTAAAGTAGAAACATGACTTTATTTGAAAAATTATGACTTTCCACAATACCGCACCTCATACGTAAAGGTAGCTGGTAGGATTATTTATTTATTTATTTATTTTTGAGACGGAGTTTCGCTCTTGTTGCCCAGGCTGGACTGCAATGGCTCAATGTCAGCTCAAGGCAACTTCTGCCTCCCGGGAGTGATTCTCCTGCCTCAGCCTCCCGAGTAGCTGGGATTATTGGCGTGCGCCACCATGCCCGGCTAATTTTTTGTATTTTTAGTAGAGACGGGGTTTCTCCATGTTGGTCAGGCTGGTCTCGAACCCCCGACCTCAGCTGATTTCCCCACCCCCCCTTCCCCCACCCACCTCAGCCTCCCAAAGTGCTGGGATTATAGGCATGAGCCACCGCGCCCGGTCACCTGTAGGATTTTGTTATTCAGAAATACAGTCCCTCTTAAGTAGGGAGAACCACAAAAGCAAGCCCACATTCTCGCTTATTTCTGTCTCCTCTCTTTGAAAGGTCACTATAAGATGCAACTGGAAACTCAGACCATGACATCTGTATAAACATTGACCAGGAATTTATCTTTCTAGGATCAGAATGGGGAGGCAGCACAGCTTGAGGAAGAAGGGCCTTTAGATAAACAACACACATTCAACTGAGGCCCCCTAGTGGCTGAGGAAATGTTAATCAAATACTTTTCCAGACTAATTTCTACCAATTTCGATAAAAGTTTGGTGCAAACGCTGCTGTCTCCACCCCATATTTAGTTCCATGGATCCTTACCATTTGCTTTTGTTCCCGTTTCTACCCTTCCAGCGCAGATCTGCACATCCCTGGGGCATCCTAAACATGTCTTAAGACCTACTGAATATTGAGTCTAGGATCATCTCCCCTTGGTACTGGAAGCAACACAGATAGTGTTATCTCCACATTTATTTCCCCAGGCTCTTTCTATAGGTTTAATAGACAAGGATGATATACACATTTAATACTATTTGAAAATCACCTCCTGACCACATTTTTACATACTTGAAAATGGATTCTCAACTTCTTTTGCGTGATTTCTATCTAACTTTGTCATTTTGGGCTTCAATACACTCCATACATTCACTAAAGCATTATAACACAGTAATTTTATCTTTACTGTACTGTTGTAGACTTTAATAGCTAAATTTCTAGTTCAAGCAAGGATTCAACAGAACCTGTGGTTCAAGTTGAATGGAGTTTGACTGAACACCCCTAATTCGCCATGCGGAAAAAATACTGAATGCTATAGCTTCAAATGGTAACATATTCAGACGATGAGATTTCTTGTGCAAATGGTTTGTCTCCAAAACTTTACCAAATTCCACTTAAGGGCAAAGTTCAAGGGAGAAAGTAATTTTTAAGATATTGATCTTTAAGAAACGTTTCCTATATTTTAAACCAAGCAAATATATAGCCTAAACATCTAAAGATGTATGTCCTATGAATACTAAGTTACAGCATGATTAAAGACACATTCATTGTCAGTGATTTCTGTATTTTGCAATAGCAGAGGGAGCCATAAAAGGGGAATGGAGCAATATAGACTCCTATATTCTAATACTTCTCAGACTTCTGCCAGGCAGTGATCAACAATAAGGATACCATGATAATGTTACCATGACAACCCTAGGAACAGACAGAATGGAAATGAAAGAGACTCTAGACACTGATAACAGGACATCTACTACTCCCACAAGTCCTGCCTGATCAGTAAACCAGTAACCTCATGTCATTTCCAAATTTTTAGCTTAGTGGTTAGTACAGGTAAACATTAGTGAGTTATGATCCTTCTAAGTATTCTTCAACCAACTAAGAGCAACACTACAATACTTCAAAGTTACATGTGTTTTCTAGACTAAGCTAAAATGTAAGGATGATGTAGGTTCTCTGAGAATTCACATTTTACTCTTACTATAAATGACTATCCTATAAGTGTTTAATGCCCTTTCCCTACCATTGCAAGAAAATATCTGAATTCTTATTAGCATATGTAGGTGAGTGGTTAATAGTACATAAAAAAGAACTTACTTTATTCACAATTTGTTAATGAATCCAAATCATTTTGAGCATCAATGGGCAAATCAGTATCTTTCAAAATCCATCTCAAAACTTCCCAGCCTGCCATAGCCCCTGGGGATTTATGCCCTCCCTAAACCATCACTTATGTGTCATGACAGGGTACACATTACAACTAAAGCTCCTTGTGGATCCCGGCATCTAAACTGCAAAGAACAAATGTCTAAGTGAAATTTGTCACTTGAAATTTTTGGACTCACATCATCACATAGTGTTAAACCTGAGTGGATCTGAGGTCCTCTAGTTTACTTACCCTCTTCACATACAGCTTCTTTATATGTAAAGTAAGTGACTTTCCTGGGGTCAAAAGATCATTGCCGGGCACGGTGGCTCACGCTTGTATCCAGCACTTGGGAGGCGAGGGGCGAATCACGAGTCAGGAGATCGAGACAGGTGAACCCGTCTTACTAAAAAATATAAAAATTAGCCGGGGTGGGGGGCCTGTAGTCCAGCTATCGGAGGCTGAGGCAGGAGAATGGCGTGAACCGGAGGGGAGCTGCAGTGAGCGAGATCGCGCACTGAAATCCAGCTGGCGACAGAGCGAGACACTGTCTCAAAAAAAAAAAAAAAAAGATCATTGCACAGCAAATGTATGCAGAAATATAGACTCTTGGCCCTGAATACATGGCAAATACTTTGTTGTTTCTGGATCAGATCTTATGGAATCCTCCAAGAAGCAGCCCTCTGTGTTACCTGATGATTTTTGTAATCCATGACTATGTCACATGCTACGGAGATGAGAAACAAATTTGCTTTGATTTTATACACTATTTGTGGCACAGAGATTGGTCACCTGCTTTTCCCAGCCCAGTCTGTAATGCCAGATTTATGGCATTTTTAAATTCTGCCTAATTCCTTGCTACTCCGCTTTTCCAAATCAAATTCAGTCAGACTTATCTAGCTCTGTCTGAATGTGTCCCTTGATTGAGTGATGTTAGTTCAAGAAAAAACACTCAAATCAATTTAATGCAAATTCCCATTCACAGCCTGGTTGACCCATCAGGATACTGACAATAATAGATTGGAGTACTTAATTCCTAAAGGCATGTGACTCATTGAAGGCTTAGTAATCAATTTCCATTGCTGCGACTGCATAATTCATCTTTGGTGCTCTTAAGCTCTGGAATAGCAAGTGTCTGTTCATTTTTTTAAGGCATACACATTCCTTCCGAATAGCAAAGCCCTTTTCGTGTCTCTGCAATCATTTCCTTATCTAAATTTCCATATGCCACCCTGGCAAGGTGTCCCACCTATGAAGGCTTTAGATCAATAAAAATAATTGGCATGTTTTCCCTCCAGTTGCAGATGCCTGAAATAGACTACACGCTGCTCTGGCAGACAACAGGAAGATGAAATGGAGGCTGGTCACTGCCTCTATCCACTTTAGCTATTAACTCTCTATAGGACAGCCAGTAGGGATTCTTACAGTTTGAATCCTGTTTCCCAAGATCCCCAATCTGTTTTATTCTCTAAGCATTAAAGTGAATGGGAAGCATATACAAATAGGCAACAAGCAGACGTCCCTTCCATTTCAAGAAAGGCATGCTGTGTTCCATCCAGACTGTACCTGCATTTGTCATTTTTTTTGTCTCTTTTCCTGTGACAAAAGCCTTATGTTGAGATCAGATTATGCCCTGGGAATTTTCTTTGGCAACTAGGTAAGGTTTTGTCTCAATTCTTAACTCTACAGGCAAGAAAATTATTAAAAAGTCAAATAAATCTGCAGAAGAGAAGACGTTGTACTAACTTTTGTCTGCAGGAGCCAGGTGCTTACCCATAACTTTGTTTTTACTGAGATAGGAAACTAAATTAGTCATGTTTCCTCTGTGTACTTGTATTCCCCAGCTACGGAAGACTATATGCGCCACCGAGTCATTCATGGGAGCTGTGGTAGACATTCCAATTCAGGATTATGTTTCTGTCACTTTCTGAGCAAATAACAAAAGTATTACAGGAGCTAATCATCCCTCTGAAAACATAGTATTTCCCTTGGCCTTATCTCTTCTGATATAAGTCTGTGTCCTCGCATTTTATAGAATTAAAAATCATTTATAAGAAAATAATGCCTAAAAATAATTAGAAGATAAGGACGTTAGTGAATCTGTAAGCTTACGCTCTATTCTGAGTCAGTCGCAAGAATGTGAGAAGTTGGAAAAAAGTACTTGTAAAAGTATAAGGAATGAGAGTACTTCTCAAAGTTGGGTGGATGCCATTACCAGGAAATGTTCTTGCAGTAGTAACCCAGCAGTAATAAATATATATATATTTATAATTATATAATAATTTATATATATTTACATATATTTTATATGTTATATGTTTATAAATAAACATATTTATATTTACACACATATGTATATGACTATATTACATATTATATGTATATGTGTAATATATACAGTTGTTTAATATATGTAACACATACATGTAATTTATATACACATATGTATATTATATACACATATGTATATTATATACACGCGTATATTATATACACACGTATATTATATACACGTGTATATTATATACACACGTATATTATATACACGTGTATATTATATACACACGTATATTATATACACACGTATATTATATACACATATATACATATGTGTGTAAACAAATATACACGTTTATATATTTACATATATACACATTTATATATTCACATACATCTATATGTAAATATGTTTTATGTGTTAAGTGATATATATACATAAAGCTTACAATATAATTGAGTATTCAGTGATAAAGCAGTCTGCTATACATACACATTTGTATATCCTATATGGACATTATTAATTACATTAAAATGTTTTCACTTGCCTTTTTGGTTCTTTGGAATTGAGTATGATAGACCCTTTTTTCCATTTTTAAAGAAAAATAACAATGCATTTATTTTAATATTACCTAAGGGATACATTGTACACTCGTGCTTTAAAACATCACAAGTTTGTACATATAAACTTGTGGGGTAAACTTGTAAATATGGGGTTGAACCAACATGTTTGTTTGAATATGAGTGTGGTATTGACTGTATACACAGGTTCATTCTTTTGTGCATTAAAACTGATATTCCATTCTGAAGATGTCAGTCTTTAATCTTAGTAAGGAAAAAACGAACATAGTCAACTACCCTTTAAAATCATGTAAAAGCCTAAAACTACAAAAGAGTCAAAGTTATGTTACTAAACAACAGAGACTATATAAGACCCTAAAATTTTCCAGAGGGGAGAAATAAGTCACAAAAGAAGAAATGAGAATCAGAATGTCTTTGGAACTCTTATCATCACCACTACATATCTGAAGGCAACAGCACAATATCGTCAAAATTCTGACCCAAAAAATGGTGCTCTACCCTCACACTTGATTGGTGGTTTACATAGGCAGAGGAATCCAGGTTGAAAAAGACATTTTCAGACCTGGAAGTAAAATATACCTCTTATGCACTTTGTCTCAGGTACTAATGAAGGATGCATTCCATCAAACCAAGGTTGTAAACAATGATGACAATAACAACAATAAGATATATGATTCAGGAAAGAGGAGCTTGAACATTGGAGAGCAGAGAAATAAAGTCTCAGATGAGTAATAAGTCATGCCCAGAGAATAATCAATCCTGACAGTGCTAGAGAATAGAAGGCTGCAAGGGGGAAGTTATCTAGGAAATAAAAGGCACACTAGATTTGAATTTTTGATTTAGAAAAAACAGTTGGTATTTGACAGCTCATTTGAACTTTTTAGAAAATAGATACATGGGAAACTAAATATTGAACACTAAGAGAATCTTAATTGTAGTATACTACCTGGTTCAGCAGAGAGCAATATTTCTGTAGTCATACTGTAAATGCCAACTTAATTTGACAAAAAATGTATGATAATGATCTTGAGAAAGTTACAAGATTGTATAGACTAATGTCAGGGATAGGCAGTTGGACTAATTCATCAACATCCACAATAGGATGTAATATCCTAACTAATAAATCAAGAAATAAAAGAAAACACGTATTATTTACCCACACAGAGGTGAATTTCAGATGCAATGCCAAGAGTTGGAAATGGTTCCCTCTAGGGTGCACTAATAAAGTGGGAGAGACTGGGTAGAGAAAAGGATCATTGTTCTTTTTTTTTCTTGAATCTTTTAGCACTACTTGACTTTTTAACTCCACGAATGTATTGCTTTGATTAATGCTGTATTAATTAATTTTAAGACATTTTGATTGAAAGGATCCCCCAAGTACTGAGCAGGAAGAACAAAATTTGACTCATACCTAAACACATTGAAAACTTTATCTTATTTGGATTTCTAAATTATACCAACTTTCAGGAAGAAATTTCTTTATAAGTAATAATCCTACTTGGTGTCAGGTTTTTAGCAACAACGTTTGTCCATTGTGTCTTGTCTTGTTGCTGTCTTTCCATTCAGTGCATCGAAGTTCTGAGTGAAATTTTTGGACTGATGATACCTTCACATGTGAGTGACAGTTTGGCTGTGTGCGTGTGTGTGTGTGTGTGTATCCCCTCAAACATTTATTGAGTTACAAACAATCCAATTAAACTCTAAGTTATTCTAAAATGTTCAATTAAGTTATTATTGACTATAGTCACCCTATTGTGCTATCAAACAGTAGGTCCTATTCATTCTTTCTATTTTTTGTGCCCATTTATATTCCTACCTTCCCCCACCCCACCCTCCACTACCCTTCCCAGCCTTATGGTAATTATCCTTCTATTCTTTATGTAGTCTGGCTGTGTACAGATTTAAAAGTTAAGGTACTAATAAGAAGCTGGCACACTCAATGAGATATTTTACGAACAATCCCCTTTATTGGACTTTCCTCAAAATATGAATGGGTGTAAGGGGAAAAATGCAGGGGGCGGGGCATGCAGTAGTCTCTGGATTTAACAACAGAGGGAAACATTCCACCCCCAGACACAAAGCATCATAGAAGAAGATCATTATGAGTACCCAGAAAAGTTAGGCAGAAGAAAATTAATAGGCTATATTAGACCTTAACACCTGGAAAATTCTCCTTTGAAGCAGCAATGTTTCAATAATCTAGGATTGTCTGCTTCTGTAAGAATCCATTCATATTAATTGGTTTTAAAAGAACATTTACATAATATGATAAATGTCATTCATTATCTATGGGTTGAATCTATAAACCAAAGCATGGAAGACTTAGTTATAATTTATTTTTAAATCAAGTTTTGACATTTACAATCTTTTCTGTAACTATAATTAACAGATTTGGTAGAAGAGGTAAGAGGTTGGGTAAATTTAGTAAATTCTTCATTTTTTCAAGCAGGGACAATACGTTGTCTAAATTCTCACTCTTTTATTTCTTGACTTAGCAGCTTTAAAGTTATGATGCAAACATAAAATCAGTATTACATTATTGCCTCTTGGTAGTAGGTCCGGAGCTGGGGAAGTCTTGAAATTCATATTTTGTATCTTTCTGTAGTGTTTGAATAGTAAACCAATGTATAAAACACAGTAACAACAGTGTGGAAAGACCAGTAAGGACAGCATTGCTGTTGTCCAGGAAAAAGCTGTAGGAGGCAGAGGAGTACCATAGAGCAAGCCAGGCACAACTTCATCTGATGTCTCCAAGCACTGCTAGGTTTTTAAAGTTTTCTTAGTACCCTGGGTCATCAGTGTAAGAAGCATCAGGGAGCAGGAGTAGAAAGAAGATAAAAATCCTGGATTAATCCTTGTTTAAGCCTGAAATGATCGACTTATTCAATGATTTGAAGTGTTTAGAATATTTTATATTCATACTTAATGGGGACTTAAGAGTTCAGTTCTAAACACACACACACACACACATACACACACACACACACATATATATGACTGCATGTTTTCAATTTGTTGTGGCCTGTGAAATTCATCCCTGTTACACTTAGGAAAGGTGACTAGATACAGGGTAGATGAATCAGAATGAAAGAAGAACAAAGTGGACAATGTAAAGAACCAGGAAGAACACAAATGCCTGAGCTTCTCAAAGAAGCAACATAGTATAATAATGCACAGACTAGTGCAACCTGGTAAGCATGAGCACATCATCTTTTCTTATCCTATAAGCCCCAACAAGCCTGTGAAGCCACCGTAAGGAGTAGCCTTTCCATTTTAATGAAGTATATATAAGTTTCTTCATATACATCTTATGAATGCAGACCCTCTGAGAGCCTGAGAAATAAAAATAGTACAGATGCATGTTTAGACGAAGTTCAGTTGCTGTCTGCTCACATTCAGCCATGGTAGAAGGCACTGGATTCCGGTTCTAAAAACACGCGCTGGTAATGGAGAATAAATTGTGGCCTGAGACTGCGAATGCCTATCAGCTACTATATTCCCTAGAAATGCTTCCTGCTACAAGAAAATCCAATGTGGAGGTGACTTTTAAAATAGAGGTTTATTTTTCTCACACAATAAAAATTCTAGAGCTTAGCTCAACATTGATGTTATGACCCAGGAATTTTACTCATCCATCTTTAAAATGTTGGATTTTGTCCACAGGCTTTTCAATTTGGCCTCTAAGCATCCCATTTGAGTTCCAGACAGAGGAATGGGGAAGGAGCAAAAGACCTATTGCTCCTAAGGCTTTGCCGAGGATGGCTTCTCTTTCTGAAAGAAAAGACCAGTGTCTCCCTATAAATCATGATTTATCAGCTGGGGTAAGAGCCTAACCTCCCCAAAATCATAGATGAACCCCTACCTGCTCCCCAAAAACTAGGAGTTCCTTAGGAGTCAAAAAGACATTTGTAGGGAAGCAATATATCCTCTATGCCTATCTTTTCTAACTCAAGCCTGATGAACAAATATTTCATATTCTATTAAGGTGACTTAAATTTATATGTAGGATTTTCCCCATTCAGTTTTCTTTTCCAGTTAAGAACCCCAAAACGAATCTCTAATCGTAATTCATCTTATTTATTGAAACAGTGACATTTGAGACAGCCAGTAGTGTGGTTGACAGCTAGCTAAGAGTGATGTGGGTTCCTGGAGTGAGCTGAGAGGGTCTGAGGCAGAAAATTACAGGAAGGGGAGTTAGTGGAATCAATATAGGTAGATGCCAGGGAATCTTCTTTCTGAAAGGGAGTGAACAGCTATTATACCCTATCAATATTGCTTTATATCTCCTGCAGGAGGGAGGGGTAATTGTTACACCATGTAAATTACTGGAAAATAGTATTGCTTTGGCATCATTACACATTTTTTTAAAAAAAAAAGGCAAATATGGCTATTGGCATAACCTCCTCGTATATCTATAGCTAAACCAATAGCATTTTGCTGACAGTGAATCTCTTTCGAAAATCTAATAGCCACCTGCTATAACTTTATACACAAAGTCAATGAGTTTCAGGATTTGAATTGTGAGCTTTCAGAAACCCCGTATGTAATATTTTTCATTACATTAAGTTGAATGCAGAGAGATATAGGGGGGTTTTTATAATGCTGTGTAAGTGCAGTCTTGCTTTTTGATGGAGTTTCAACAATAGAACTAGTTTATTACACCCTTGAGCTACATCCCTATTTGATATGGCACAGTAATGAGATTTTTAATAGTTATTAACCTCATGAATTTTGCAAACTGATAAAATTGAAGAAAGGAACATCTATTGCATCGCTGACACTTTATTCAATGAGTCTGTCTCTAATGTTAATATTACTGTTATCTCCTTTTGAAAGATAATTTTGAGCTATTCTTGATTTTTTGACACAAATCCTTCTGACCATAAAGAATCATTATTTGCATTCAACTTGGATACAAGTCTTTAAACAAAACCTTACTTCTTTAAGCTAAAAAATACACCTTTTTTCATGACTAACAAATTCTTAGCTGGCGCCAAATTTTTAAAAAGTATTTTATATAAAATATTTTGCATAAAATATTAACTTGATCTTCTCCTTGCATATCCCAATAAAAACTTTTACAATTAAACAAGACAGACTAGATAACATCCAATGTTTAGGCACTTATGATGTACCAGTCATAAGGGACTTACATAAACAAAATGTTCACAATGATCCTAAGATGCAGATATATTTTGACTCTTAAGCCTCAGTTTCAGTATCTGTAAAATGAAGAGGTAATTTTACAATATCACATGGCACAATAAATGACAGAGCCTTGTTCAAAGGCTCAGCTTTCCTAGACTCACCAATCGCTTTGTGCTCATACTATGGAAAGAAGACCCCTCCCTCCATCTGTTAAAGGCTTAAAAATGGAACTTTGCTTCTTAGGTTTCAGAGTTACATCCAGGAAACCAAAAAATCTGTAAGCCACAGGAACCAGTACAAATTAATTTGTCCTGGGATAATCAAGAAAGGAGTCACAGAGTGTACTACACTAAAAGAGCTTTAAAAGTGAGTATGGGTACAAGTTAGTCTGAAATATTCTCCATACTACTGTGCTACTGAAAGTGTGGCTGTTAAGAACTACTTATAATTTTTGTTCAAACAAGTGTGAATTCTCTAGAGCAGCACTATGTAACAGAACTTTCTGCAATAATGGAAATGCTCTATATTTGTGCTGTCCAAAATGGTAGCCACTAGCCACATATGGATATTAAGTACTAGAAATGTGGCTACTGTGACTGAGGAATTTTTAATTTTACTTAATTTTAATTAATTTAAACATAAATACCCATATGTGGCTAGTGCTTCCCATGTTGGGCAGCACATATCTAGAGTTATTCAAATATGGCCTGTTTTAATGCCTTGGACCTTAGACTAAAGGTGGGAAAGACAGAGGGATACCTAGGTGGAAAGTAATGGGTATGAAGGGAGAGGCTTAAACAAGAAGATATTACATGCTTGCTAATGATTCATAATCATTACCCTGAAGGCAGTAATGGCTAGTGAAGAATATTTAACATTATTCCTTTTGAGATTCCTTTAGAAACTTTCTGAGTATTATATGTGTGGATAGACACATGACAGATAGGTATGATAGACAGATTGATTAGATAGATAGATAGATAGATAGATAGATAGATAGATAGATAGATAGATAGATAGAACTTAGTTTAAGCAATATGTTATATTGGGAAGATGTTTTATTTATTCAACATTTTTATCAGAAGAGAGCATTCCTGTATCTATTCTTGCCAAATATTAACAAAAAAATTACTGACACTTGTTTAAACAGTACTATTGCAATAGGTGTCCAGACTACCACAATAGAAGGGAAAAACTGGGCTCAATCTGAATATAGTAGACAACTGAAAATTTATAGCCACGAAGCTGGGGGAAAGGGAGGCACAGGATGGAAAATGAGATGTCAAGGATGAGAAGATTCTTGTTAAACCAACTTAACAAGATTCTTGCTGAAGGTAGGCCAGGGTGATCAACTATCACCTAGGGGATGCTGGGAGCTGAGGAATTTGATCAGATATCAAGGGTGATCAGCATCCTACTCCTCCCTCAATGACTGATTGCCAGCTTGCTGATCATTGTGTCACTAGAGCACCTAGCACATAGTGCTAATGAAAAATGCTGTGAGTGGTGAAAAGCTTATTTTTACAAAAAGCTGAAAGAAAGAAGCTGTGATTCTCCACCCATGCAGCTTTGACATACCTACCTTTTAGGGTTGCCTTGTGAATAAGAAGCATTTTAAGGATGACTATCAGAGACCTGCCCCCTTTTGCCCCAGCCTCTGAGCAAACTGTTTTTTGTTTTGTTTTGTTTTTTTCTTTTGGTGAGACAGTGTCTCACTGTCACCCAGGCTGGAGTGCAGTAGTGCCATCTCGGCTCACTGCAACCTCTACCGCCTCGGTTCAAGCAGTTCTCCTGCCTCAGCCTCCCAAGTAGCTGGGATTACAGGCACCCCGCTATTTTTTGTATTTTTAGTAGAGACAGGATTTCGCCATTTTGGCCAGGCCGGTCTCGAACTCCTGACCTCAGGTGATCCACACACTTCTGCTTCCCAAAGTGCTGGGATGACAGGCATGAGCCATCACGCCTGGCCAAACCTCCCACTTTTGATTTCTCCTCCTGTTACCAGCTCAGCAACTGTTGACTTTATTAATGACAGCTCATCTCAGCTGCTTCATTGTCTCTAATATTAAGTTCCTAAAAACTTCCTGGCCACTAGGATTGGCTGATTTTAAAGAAGGAAACAGGCTATTTTGTTTTACATTCCTTTGTAGAACCAGCTTAGTGTACAAGGTTAGAAATTAATGGATGAAATGGCCATCAGAGAAATGCAAATCAAAACCACAGTGAGATACCATCTCACACCAGTTAGAATGGCCATCATTAAAAAGTCAGGAAACAACAGGTGCTGGAGAGGATGTGGAGAAATAGGAACACTTTTACACTGTTGGTGGAACTGTAAACTAGTTCAACCATTGTGGAAGTCAGTGTGGCAATTCCTCAGGGATCTAGAACTAGAAATACCATTTGACCCAGCCATCCCATTACTGGGTATATACCCAAAGGACTATAAATCATGCTGCTATAAAGACACATGCACACGTATGTTTATTGCGGCACTATTCACAATAGCAAAGAGTTGGAACCAACCCAAATGTCCAACAACGATAGACTGGATTAAGAAAATGTGGCACATATACACCATGGAATACTATGCAGCCATAAAAAATGATGAGTTCATGTCCTTTGTAGGGACATGGATGAAACTGGAAAACATTCTCAGTAAACTATCACAGGGACAAAAAACCAAACACCACATGTTCTCACTCATAGGTGGGAATTGAACAATGAGAACTCATGGACACAGGAAGGGGAACATCACACTCCAGGGACTGTTATGGGGTGGGGGGAGGTGGGAGGGACAGCATTAGGAGATATACCTAATGCTAAATGACGAGTTAATGGGTGCAGCAAAACAACATGGCACATGGATACATATGTAACAAACCTGCACATTGTGCACATGTACCCTAAAACCTAAAGTACAATAAAAAAATAAATTAATTAATTAATGGATGAAATATTCATTTTCTATAGCAGATATTCGTAAACATGAACTCTGATAGGATACACAGGGCTTTTCAGAAAGCTGTTTAGAACACTTTGTGGTAACTAGTTTACACCAAAGCCAAGCTGGTGAGGATAAATAAAATATTTGAGGCTACATTAAAACCTAAAATCTTTAGAGGGTGATACGTAAACTTACAGTGGATTAAAAAAATAGTTTGCTTTAATTGTGAATAATGGCTTGGTACTGTTGTAATCTGGAGTAGGGGAGGAAACGGCTGTAGTTTAGAACCAGACATAAAATGAAATATCTCTGTATCCTCGTTTTGCTCAAACACTAAAACATGTGGTCAGAAAAAAATGCAGAAGCTCTGAGCAAGATAATGGGATTTCTCTTAATTTGATTTGCTACAGAGAATGCTGGCCTATTTAATAGATCCATGTGGAGTTGCTGTTTATATTTTGGTTTCTAATTAGCATAGTCATTCTGAAGCCTCTAGCTGACTTCCCCTTCCATCTAAATCTAATTTGGCCTTGAGGAGGGTTATTAGAGCAGCACAAGGAGCACAAACAAAGGAAAATGTCTGCCAAACAGCAGGCAGGCTTAATGCACCCGGGGCTAGCGCCGAGGCCAGCACACAGACTGGTGTGCGGCGCTGCAAATAGCAGGAGGGGTCTTGCCTGGACAACAAATCAATCACCAGTCTCTCTCCTACCCAACCAAGCCTGCCTCACCCCAGCCTGTGCTGCCTGGCCAAGGCAATTTCATAATGAAAAAGGGATGATCTTGAGGGATGTGAAAGCTATAAAGAAAAGATTTAAAATTGATTTTGAAAGTTTCTAAACTAGGCCATAGAATGGATGGTCTGTACTGAAGTAAATGCTTAGTCTCCCTCCTAAAACTCCTTGTAAAGAGTGACATTTCAATTTTCCCTGGCTTTGGGGAGCTTGATTTTTTTTTACAGCTCTACAAGTCAGCCTTTGAGAAGCACCTTCTAGCAGTGATAATAAAGTATACTGAGTGGGAATATGGACAACATTGATAAAGAGGCACTAATCCTTATTCTCTGTGAAAAATAGACTGAAAGCAGATTCTATCCCAAAGGGGAAGAAAGAAGAATGCTAAACATGGCTAGCAGTGACCTATTTTTCACCAAGCAATTGGAGCTCACGAACATTTTGACTAAAATGTTGTTCATCGAAAAGAGCAAAGGACTTCAACTCTTTATAAAGGGCATTGAAGTACAAACTTAGTTTTGTGACGACTCTAAAGAAGAGAGATAATAAGGTTATTTGGAGAAGATTTAGGGGGTCTAATGGCATTGATCTGGCAGGTCTCCTATAGGATCTACATTTGTAGTTAGTGATTTGTCTTAACTGCTTTCTACAACCTTTATAAAGTTAGTAGACATAGCGTTTAAGGGCTCCGACAGCCTTGTTCGTAAAGGTCTACGGGAACACTGATGAGCATAACTTACTGCAAAACTTTCCCCTACTGTGAGGAACAGAATGCTAATGATCTGAATCTGTTCTTTAGCCAGAACAGTGAGAATTATAGCTCCCCCTAGAACACAGGGAAAAGTCTCTAGAATTAAAGTTTGAAAAATGCACTTCTGTCACATTCTGCGTATTGTTTAAATACATGTCCATCAACAACTTATTGTATTCTGACACTGTTAAGAGTTGTAGATACATGAACTTCACATATCCCTGAGTAAAAGAGAAATCAGATAATTTTTTAATTAAAAGAAGGTTTGCAACTCATAAGAAATTTTTGCAGTCAGAGTGCAGAGGGGAGGTTAGTGAAGAAAAAAGAGATGGAAGCATCTTTTCTAGACAATTATAAATGAAGGAGGACATAGATTTCAGATGGAAGGTGAAAACATTCAAGATCCTTTGTCCACAGAAATAGTGGTAATATGAACTAAGCACTCTACTGAAAGCTCAAAAACCTTTCCTAATTTTGAACTATTTACTCTTTCTACTCTCCCCTGCTTAAAAAAGAGTTTGCTTCAATCTCACAACCCAGCTGCCCGTAAGATAAGGTCAGTTTCCTCACTCCCCTCCACACCTGTTTCTTCATTAGTCAAAAATTGATTGAATGAATCTCTAAGTGAGGAGGGCCATCTTATGGTAATTTCTCTTTTCCTCTTGATCTCTGTTACAAGTTAAAATGTCTCAAGAGTCAGACCTGTGCTCTCATTTGCTTGCTTCTCACACATTTCCTTAGAAGATCTCTCCAGCAAGTTCAAATACCATCTACTGGCTATGTACTAAGCTTTGAGATGCCTGTAACTGTGAGTAGAAATGCCAAGCAGGTGATTAGATAAATAGGTCTGTCAGAAGACATCTCTATACCTGAAGAAAATATATCTAAAATGGAAACCATAATCTGCTCTGCCGTCCCCAAGGGTCAATACCCATAACCTACTCACTCCTCTAGATTCCCAGGCTCAGCAAGACAGCAGCAGCCACTGTTGCTTATGTCAGGAATCTCCACTTAACTCTCTCAGAGAAAGTCTTGACAATTTCCCCAAGCATCTCTGACCTCTGACCACTACCTTCCCCCACCCCACCTCACCAGTCCTAGCTACATCACCTCCCATCCAGACCACTGCACTGGGCTCTAAAATTGCCATTTCCCAGCTCATTCTCTACACAAAATCAGAGAGGCCTGTGCGGTATGTACATGAATTCTCACTCGTCTGTTTTAAAACTTTCAGTGGCTCTTGGGGATTTGAACATTTATCCTACTTTGTCCTCGATAACCCACCTGATTTCGTCCTGCCAACCTCTCTTCTTCCTTTTCTATCGTCCCTTGGCTCTGTATGCTTCCTTCACAGTGGCCTCCTTCCAACTCCTCCAACAAGCAAAGGTCTTTTCCACATTGTTCAGTTGTCTGTCTCTAAGGATCTTCCCAATCCCCCCGCATCCTTCCACCTTTCATTAATGCAACAATTAGTGCCCAGTATATAATAGTTACTCATAAAAGCTGTTTTAGAGGTTTTTAATAAATTCAAGTCCTTACTGTCATTGCACTTATAATAATAAAGTAACTAAAAGCTTCATCAGACGCTGATTAGTTCTACATAAAAAATTAACACAGAGAGACAAGGAATGACAGAGAGAAAGTGTTGTCATTTTACACTGGGTGATCAGAAAAGGCCTCGCAAAGAAGGTCTCTGACAGAGACGTGGAAAGCATGACAGTGAGCCAATCAGCCATTTTGGTAAAGCATTCCAGACAGAGGGAACAGGAAATATAAAGATTTGCAGTGGATATACAACACAGCAAGGAGGCCACTGTGGCTGGAACAGAGTGAGAGGCAGAGGGCAGTAGGAGACAAGGTCAGCAAGGTGGCTTATTGATCAAGTCGGGAACACTGATAGCTGCATAACTCTGAAAGGCAGATCCTCTTGCCTCAAAAGTTAGGGCAAACCCTGAGGAATAATTTATATTCCAGTCACTTATACTAAGCAGAACACCTTATAGGGAACAGGAAGTAAACTCCCAGGCACTTCTGGCTTTCTACACCTGCATTCTGAGCATCAGCAAATAGCTGTTTCTGAATAAGAATTTCAGGCAGAGCCTGCTGGAAATAAGAGCACACCAAAGCCAGGCAAAGGGCACACAGAAACAGCAAAATATAGCAAAATGAATCCAAGGGGAACTGGGTGGAGCACTAACAGTTTCCACTACAGACATGGTTTCCTTGCTTTCTGGTGTGACAAGAGGTTTCTCACTTAAAGAGAGAAATGGCTGAATTCATTTCTTTGGCAGAAATTCAAGCTTTTCTTGGGGTATGAAAATGGACCTGAAATACTTAGATGCCATTATCTAGACAGTGGGGATGCTTATGATTACTGGATTGTCAATGTGTAGAGCTTTTAGAGGTAGGGAACAATTTTTTTAAGAGAGAATACAGTCTGTTTCCAATTCAACTACTAGGAGAGACAGACCATCACATCTAAAATGGCAAGGCACATCTAGTCTGCCATCCCATATCAAAGTCTGCCCATCTCCCTCAGTGAAACTGCTTTTTCACCTCCTCTCTTTTCTAGGCCCTCAAACAAAAAAGAGCCAATTACCCACTCTCTTCTCCACAAGTAAATAGAACTTAATTGTATATCAACGGCCTGGATCCCCATAAAGGGAAAGGCCTTCCATGCCTCAAAGCTTACTCATCCTCCCGACTGAGATGACCCTGGCGTCCTCTCATGATCTCAAGGTGAAGTAGTCACAGGTGGATTAGGACCTCAAAGATGATGAAGTCTGCTTTGCTGAGAGGAAGTATTTAAGATTTAGCATTGGGCTTAAATGCACAATAGTCACAAAATCCAGGTCAAGGGGGAAAAGACTAATTAAACTATTCATAGCTAGTTTGTCCCGGAGTTTCCCTCAGGAGAGAAGCTCTTACAAAAAGAGTTACATGTTGTCTTTGTGGATGTGTGCCAGCACACAACTTCATTTAGTAAAGATGGGCTTGAAGCTAAAAGATCTCAACCTGTTCTCTACTTATGGTCAGTATGAAGCTGGATTTTCTTCCTGCTTCAGTGTGGGTTGAAACCTGGGGACAAAAACGGGTATTCACAAGCTTTGAAAGTTTAAGGAGAAAAGAGTTTCATATAAGCAGCATTTGAACATGAATGAGATTGTCCTGAGAAATGTGTCAGTTCCATTCCTAGGAAATGAATGTTAGCCTTTTTCCCTTAGCTAGTCAAAGGGCAACTAGACCCACAGAGGAAGAAAAACTATTCCACACTCACACTGCCTTCCCTGGAATTAGCCGACTCACTCTGAGCAAGCTTGCATGTTGGAAAAGATGACAATCCTAAAGGTTATCTTGCAGAGGGGCCCCAGTTTTCCAAATTAGACTCAGAATTATATGTCACCTTATAGTCTGCTTCCCAGGGAATGTGACCTGCCACAAAGATTAGCAGGCAGCAGGCCTATTATTGAGTGCTGTTGGGATCCATGCCCATGGGAAGAAATAAATGGGCTAAAGTAGAAGTTGACCAGCAATGCCAGCAAAATGAAGCCTGGCCTAAAACTGTGGGGCTTTCTGAAACTGGGATGATATTTCAAAGATTTCCTGAATTGGACAGAGAAGTCCAGGCCTTTATAGCCCTATATAGGTCAACCGTTGAATACAGACAACTTCAGGAAGAGGGAATGAGCTTCAATAAAGAGGCTGTCTTCAGCTGAGAAAATCCTGACGGGGCTGACAGCTGAAGGCTGTGTCCTCACAACACTTCCAGCAGCTGGAAGTTTTTTGTTCCTACAGGGGAATTTGGATCCCATCGTCCACCTTATTAGCTAGTCGCATAACCATGGCTGGTCTCCAGGACAAACAGCCTCTGGCTTATGGGAATAATTTAGGTAAGAGGTGTAAACAAACCAGAGCATCTTAAGTCCTACATCATGTCTAGCCCTTTCAGCTTGAGTCTTAACGTGACAAATCCTTCCTCTAAATATGTGGATGTAAATTGTGTAGATGACCAGACAGAAAAACTGTCATTCTCATCGTGCTGATATCTGCTATACTCTGCTTCCCCACTTCTCATTCTGCTCTTTGTCCCTTCCTCAGATCCCCTTCTAGAACCTTCTGCCTGCATAAAGAAACTCAGTAAACCTGAAAAATTTGCAAGGAGTAAATATAATTCTCAAAAGTAGCCTAATCCCTCATTTAATTCGAGAAGTTTAGGAAGGATATTTCTGTTATTCTGAACTACTCTCTAACAAAGCCACGATAATGAGAAATTAGCAGATTCAAGGTAGGTGGGAAGAACACTAAATCCTGTTGAATTTTATTAGTCAGATAACCAACGATGAGACACAGAATAAAAGGGAGAGGCCCTCAGCACATTTCTCCAACCTCCCTGCTACTCTTAGATCAACTATTGCAGTTTGTTGTCATGTCCTCCTGGGTTCTTGGTTCACTGTAGTGATAATTTGTTTACATCCTAAGAGGATGGCTTCCAGAATCTGGCTAAGTAATTGGATATGACACTCCAGCAGTGTCACATGGAAAAGTAGACTTAAGTACTTATCTTTTCAAACTTAATTAGGTGTCCTTAAGGGATCTCAAGGAGAACGAGAACCTCCATGGGCCAGAGAGCAAAGGTCAAGACTTGCAAAGTTTATAATTTTTTAGCTTCATTAAGGTTTACTTGAATAAAAATTGTATATATTTATAGTGTACAAGGTAATGTTTTGGTATATGTATATATTGAGCAACAATTAAATCAAGCTAATCAACATACCATCATTTCACATATTTATTTTTTATGGTGAGAATGTTAAAGACATATTCTCTTTGCAGTTTTCAAGTATATATTATTATTAACTATAGTCACCATGCTGTACAACAGATCTGCAGAACTTATCCTGTCTAACTGAAACTTACATCCTTTGGTCAACATCTCCCCATTTCTCTCTCCCGCTCTCCAGCCCTGGTATCCACCATTCTATTTTCTGCTTCTATGAATTGAGCTTTTTTGGATTCCTCATATAAGTGGGATCATGCAGTATCTTCCTTGCTGTGTCTCACTTATTTTACTTAGCATAATGTCCTTTAGGTTCATCTATGTTATTGTAAATTACAGGATTTGCTTCTTTTTTACGGCTGATTAGTATTCTATTCTATTCTAATAGTATATATACAATATGTATAATGCAAAGTACATATATAAACTAAACTAAATTTGGCCTGAGGATGCCTTCATACTCAAATCCTTACAAAACAAACTGCAACCTTAGGACATTAATAAACTGAAAACCTGACACAGAAGTATACTTTTATAACAAATATCTTAATGTCAGTCACAGCAGCCAGACATCAGTCAATCACAGGTGGCCAACTGATTTAAATAAAGCAAAATGCCAAGCCATAACCAGTTAAGCTGTCTCTGTATCTCACTTCTGTTTTCTTCCCGTAAATGCTGCTTAATTATGTTGCAGGCCAGAATTCTTAGAAGCTTGTTCTGGTTATAAGGGCTTCCCAATTCACTAGTCAGTCTTTGCTCAATTAAACTGTTTAATTTAACCTGTCTAAGCCTTCTTTTAACAGATTGGCAACCCAGAGAAGACCCAAATCAAAACTCCAGTGACCTCCAGGAGCAACCAGTGACCCAGTGAAGGTACCCCACTGGGGCCCGTTGTGTTCATTTACCTTTTGCAGCAACTGGTGGTCATGGGTGAGTTTTCTCTTGGATTTTGGGCTCTACTAGTTTGTGTTTTGAGCTCTATTTTTTTCTTACTTCACTGGACAGGGTCTAGGATTGTAATGAATTTGATAATTAACTTGATTCGATCTAGTTAGGAGGCCTTAGGTAGGTGTTTTTGATAATGGGTTTGTCACAATCCAAGGAGTCTGGGACTCCACCTTCTGGGACTTCAGCTAATTATATATATAAGTTATGAGCCCAGAATCTGGGCTCATCATTTTTTTAATTGTTTTTTTTAATAAATGGGCTAGCCTTACTAAGAATGACTTAGAATTACAGTGGCCACAGTGGTAAAGTCTTAATTTGGATAAAATTGTTTACTTGTGGGGCACATTAGAAAGCATCAGAAACCTTGACAAAAATAGTATGCATTTCTTAATTGGTGAGCAGAGGCATCTAAAAAAATTACATAATTCAAAAACTGCCTCCCTAAAGGTTTTCTCACAGAAAGCCAATGAAAAGCTTAATCAGCAAACTGAGAACATGGCAAAAGAGGATTGTACCCTGACTAAATTAACCCCAACTGCTCTGTACTGCAATATCCTAAAGTCCACAACATTTTGCTCAATTACCCTTTTACCTTGAAAATGACAAAGGAGGGGTTAGACAAGTGCTTTACAAAGTGAAACCTTCTTATCAACCAGGCCTGCATGCTGTAACCACTTCTACCCCATGGTCTAAAGCTGAGCTAAGAATCATCAGAAGAGATATTCCTAATCCAAAAGAAAATCCTTAAAAATTTACTGAGGAATTTATAATCCTCATAGGAGCTCATGATCAAGAACTCTCTGACCTTTATTATTCATAATACCTCTTTATTCACAGATACTGGGACTCGGTGAAGCTCAAAAATAGATGCCAGCAGCAGAACAGAAAGAACCTGAGGATATTAAAGACCCTTTCAGAACCTCAAGAGACAGCCCAGGGCTGGACATGGTGGCTGATACCTGTAATCCCAGCACTTTGGGAGGCCAGTGGATCACCTAAGGTCAGGATTTCGAGACCAACATAGCGAAAACTCGTCTCTACTAAAAACAAAAATACAAAAATTAGCCAGGCATGGTGGTGCATGCCTGTAATCCCAGCTACTCAGGAGGCTGAGGCACAAGAATTGCTTGAGCCCAGAGGTTGCAGTGAGCCGGGATTGCACTGCTACACTCCAGCCTGGGTGACAAAGCAAGACTGTCTCAAAAAAAAAAAAAGAGAGAGACACCAAAAGCAGCTAGAAGACTTACTGAAAAGCTTTTAAATTCAATCCCTAAGGCTAAGGCTTATCTACAAAAAAAAAAAAAAAAAAAAAAAAAAAAAAAAAAACCCCACACCAAACAAACGACCTGATTGTTCCATCATACAATCTGGCAGACAAAAAAAAAGAAAAAGAAGAAAAAACAAAAAAAGGATAAACCACTTACTAAAAAAAATTTAACAGTACATCTGGATTACAACACTAAGGGGTTTATTGAAGCCCCTTATTATTTTCCCCAGGTATTACGTCAGGACTTGACAACCCTGCAAGTACCCATAAATTCTACCCTTATTCAGTATGTAGAGGATCTGTTGCTATGCTGTCCCACTAAAGAATGTTCTGAAATTGACTTCTTACAGCAACTCACACATAAAGCTCACAAAGTTTTGAGAGAAAAAATCTATCATTTTTAAAGGAAATAGTCCACTGTTTAGGATATGATCTGCCTGCTGAAGGAATTTTTCTCTCACCTGAGAGAATACCTACACCTAAAAGAGTTTAAGAGGTTTTATCAGACTTGCAGGATACTGCCTGTCTTAAGTCCCAAATTATTCCCTAATAGCCTCACCATTGCATGAGCTAGAGGCTTTATCTTGGGAAGATAGTAGAAGACTTTTGACCAAATGAAACTGGGCGTACAATAGCTCCAAATTTTAAGACTTCTAAGTTATACTAAATCTTTCACCTTGATCATGAGTATACCGATCAGGCATTAGGAGTTCTTACCCAAGAATGTTGGGGGGGAAACACAGACCTATCACACATCATAGCCTGCAATTAGACCCAGTAGCTAAGGCATATTCCAACAGTTTAAGAGCAGCAGT
Organism: Nomascus leucogenys; assembly: GCF_006542625.1. Classification (NCBI taxonomy): domain Eukaryota; kingdom Metazoa; phylum Chordata; class Mammalia; order Primates; family Hylobatidae; genus Nomascus; species Nomascus leucogenys. Next base: position 55,292,837 of record NC_044386.1, read on the forward strand.
ACAGCCATATTGGTAGAGATCTCATCTGAGCTGGTTTTAAGGGGAATGAACTTTCTTCACAAGTTCCACATGCTGTGGAAAGTTTATTTAATTCCAGTCAAACTGAACATCTTTTAGCAAGTGGGCTAACATCTCACGAAATTCTCTTTTGTCTCCTGATCATCATCTAAAATGCTGCAACTTACTTACTCCTGCTACTCTACTACCTCTACCCAAAGACAAGACCACAATAATGTGAGTGATATAGTATCAGAATTAATGACTCTTCATATTTATTTATAAAATTCTTCATTAGATAATCCTACAGTAATACTTTTTGTTGGGTCTTCTGCCAAAAATTCAGAAGAAAAATATAAGGCAGGTTATGCTGTTTACAACCCAAAATGAGTTAATAGTTAAAAGAACTCCTCTCCAATTTAAATCAGCTCAACTTGCAGAGCTTTTTGCACTTATACAACCTTATCACATAATTAGTAAATGTTTATACAGATGGCATATATACTTTTGAAGTAGTTCATGATTTTAGCGTGTTATGGAAAAACAGAGGGTTTTTCCACTTACAATGGGACCCCACACACACACAAAACGGACTCTAAAAAGATGAACTCCTTTTGCTATCCTGTTTCCATCACAAATTGCCATTATTAAGATTAAAGCCCATACCTATAAAATCAAACCTGAGTATCAAGGGAATGCCCTAACAGATTTTTGTGCTAAATCATCTAGTGCTGAAATGTTTAAGATGTACAACTTGAATGAACTTCATAAGACTGATCCAAGTCAACTCCCTTATGATGACTTATTTAATAAACAATGCCATGCATCAGATTTGGAAAAATAAAATTGGTAACTCAAAGGAGGCAAATTCAATGTTAAATGTGAACTCACAGATGGCCCAGATGGTTGGTCCTCCCTGAGTCCCTAAAGCTTTCATTGTTAAGAGCTTTGCACTCCACAACTAATCATGGATCAGGCAAGATGACCCAAATTATTAAAAAATATTGATGTGGTGATTATTCTAAAATAGCAAAATGGTTTATAACCAATGTTTGGTTCGCCAAACCCATAATCCTGGGAAGACAATAAAAACTTCAGATGGTATATTTCTAGCACCTGATGAATGATTTAAACATTTACAGATAATTTTCATTCAATTGCCACCCAGAATGGGAAAGCAGTATGTTATTATAATAACTTGCACATTTCTGGATAGATGCTTTCCTGTGTAGGAAAGCTGATACTATGACAGTAGCTAAGAACTTATTAGAAAATTAGAACATGTTTCCTTTACGGGAATCCCTAAAGAAACCTCCAGCACCAGAATAACCCATTTTTATTGGGTAAATTATGAAGCAATTAAACAAAATATTGTGAACACAATAGCATTACTATTGTCCCTATCATCCTTAGACTTCTAGAAAGACCAAAAGTACAAACGGCATTTTAAAATGGAAACTGACAAAGTTAACAATCAATTCAGTTGCCTTGGCCAAAGGTACTACCATTGATTTTAATAGCAATCAGATCTACTCCCACTTGGAAACATAGATTGACCCCATATGAAATAAGGTGTTAGATATAGTAAGTTCCTCTTCAAAGGTTTAATTTCCAACTTCCTTGTCCTTTGTTCTTGAGAGCAACTTCCTTGTCCCTTCTAAGCCACCTGCTCTGTAAACAACTTCTCCCACCAGTCCCAGTCTGTAATTCAGATATCTTCCTTATTTGAAAAGAGTCCTCTTTTATTCCTGGCTGCTCATTCTGTAAACTGTCCCTCCTGCCACAACAGCTCTTGCTGCCAAAACTACCCTTCCCACCTTTGTTGCACCATGACATGCCCAAACATGCCTTGTACCATAATGAACAGCCTCTCCCTTGCAGCCTAATTAGCCATGTTCAATTTTAAACAATAGCCAATCGGGTCAGTTTAGATTGTGTGGTCCAAGTCCAGCCAATGGGGGCAGGACACAGAGGCAGGGGCTAACCACATGAGGGATGAAAAACCCCTTCCCTCCTTTGTTCGGTGTGCTCTCACAGCAGCCAGAAGTGCGAGCAGCACCCTTCTGTACAGAAGAAGTAAATTTGCCTTGCTGAGAAATCCTTTGAGTGCTCATTTTCCTCATGACTCCAAGCTCTTGTTTCTAACAAAGGGAAGGCCTATGTTCATAATAGAACCTCATATGTCTCCTGCTCTCCTAAATTCTTGGATGACTAAATACTGAATGGCTTTAATGCATTATGTCAAAGAGTATTTTCACCAGGTAAAACACTATTCCAAGTATTATACCGTACTACATCAGGTAACCTAATACAGTAATATACTACACCAGGTAATATACTATACTTCCATGATGCACTAAGAACAATCAAATCCTTAATATAGAACCTGGAGGCTTTGTCTTCTAGAAATAACATCAGAGAAAGACTGACCTTGAAAGGGTCATACCACCACCCACACTGAGGTAAAGCTTTAGGGCCTCAAAATGTGGGTTCACACCTCATAACTCAAAAGGATCCCTCCAGACTCTTTGAACTGTATACCACCTATTGGACACTTTAAAGTAGAGCTGACCAGAGGAGTTTTTCCCTGGAAGCAGACAACGCCATGCACACAGACAGCTTTCCCAAGATCTCAGATCAAGACTTTTTCTGCCATCATGAAGACAATTTTTTTTCTCCCTTTTTCCTATTTTCTGCTATTCTAATCCTTTTCCTCTCCTCAAAGGAAAATTCACAGAAGCGTAATCCATGGATGGCTTAGCAAAGGCTTATACTCTAGCAAGAAACTAGAGCAATTGTTGGGTTTGTATGCTAATGCAAAAAAGCAGTCAACAGTTCCATTAATACCAATGCCTCTCTGTGTTTCCAATGAGCCACCCTGAAACCCTGAAGAGTAGAAGGCTATTCACGATACTGTAAACCTCAATACTATTTGCTTTCCTACATTTACTAGAAGCAGTACCCTGACCTTCCTGATTAATTATTTCATCACAGTAACAAAAACTCTTAAAAGAATGCCATGCAGCTTTAAATTTCTTCTTTGCCCAAGCTGGGATCTTGTGTATGGTGCTAAACAAGAGTCAAGGTTTCACTTATCTTTTCCTTTTACTACAAAAATAGTTTAATTAAAGAGATAGCTGATACTGTTCTTCCTCTAGACACTGCCACCAAAGAAAGTAAGAAAAAGAACACACAATATGTTTATGAAAACTGATAGTGGTTGGTTCGTGGGCATTCCAAATGGTGATCCTAGCTCTTCCAGACTTTTATTTGAGATGGAGTCTCGCTCTGTCACCCAGGCTGGAGTGCAGTGGTGGGATCTCAGCTCACTGCAAGCTCCACCTCCCAGTTTCATGCCATTCTCCTGCCTCAGCCTCCTGAGTAGCTGGGACTACAGGTGCCTGCCACCACGCCTGGCTAATTTTTTTGTATCTTTAGTAGAGACCAGGTTTCACTGTGTTAGCCAGGATGGTCTCGATCTCCTGACCTCGTGATCCACCCACTTTGGCCTACCAAAGTGTCTAATTTCTATGTTTCTTTTAGTGGGTCCAAGGTTACCATGACTTGTGGTACCAGGCTATGAAAATGAATACCTCTTTAAATCAGACTGCTTTCCAGCAAACTATGGTCCTAAGTCACCACAATAACCTCAGCAAAGACTATGACAGTAGGACTCAAATACTGTTGAACTGTCTATATTGTCTGAAATTTGATTTTATAAATTTTGATTGGTTCAGTTCATAGGGACTCCTATTAAGAAGTACACATCAGTCTTTTTATCATCCTCTTGACAGTTATAATAGTACCCCTGGTACACTGTATCCTCTCAAGTCTTTAAAGTTTGTATGCAGCCATTCATATAGTGTTGAATGGTATCACTTTGATTAGATCAGCAAGAACATAAATATTCAACTGATGCACATCATGACTTTTAGATTCCACACTAAGGCTAAATAAGTGTCTGTAATGAAGGCAGAGAGTGGTATTAATGTCTGAGGTTTTAGACAATCTCTCAAAATTGAGGGGTGGACCAAAAGTGGGGAATTGTTGAACTAAATTTGGCCTGAGGATGCCTCTGTACTCAAGTTCTTACATAGAAACTGCAATCTAATTTAGTACAGAAATTAGCTGAAGCCTAATGTAGGAGTATACTCTTGTAACAAAGTTGAATCTTAGTCAATAACAGCAGCTGAGCTTCAGTCGATCACAGGCATCCAACTAATCTAAATAATGCAAAATGCTGAGCTATAACCAACTAAGCTGTCACTGTACCTCATTTCTGTTTTCTGTCCATAATTGCCATCTAGCCATGTTGGAGGCTGGAGTTCTTAGAACCTGTTCTGGTTCTGAGTGCTGCCCAATTCACAAATCATTCTTTGTTCAATTAAACTGTAAAATTTAACTCATCTAAAGTTTTTCCTTTTAAATCTATTATGTATGTGTAGGTATGTGTGTATATATACACATACACATGTTTTATATATATAATATTTTCTTTTTCCATTTACTGGTTGATAGATATTTAAGTTTATTCTATATCTTGGTCATTGTGAATAATGCTGCAATGAACATAGGAGTGCAAATATCTCTGACATATTAACATTTCCATTGGATATATTCCCAGAAGAAGAATTGCTAAATTATATAGTAGTTCCGTTTTTAATTTTTCAAAGAATCTTCTTGCTGGTTTCCTTAATGGCTATACTAATTTACATTCCCACCAGCAGTGTAAAAAGGTTCCCTTTTCTCCACATTCTTGCCAATACTTGTTAACTTTTATCTATTTGATAATAGCGATTCTGACAAGTGTGAGGTCATATACCAATGTGATTTTACTTTGCACTTCCCTGATGATTAGTGATGTTGAGTATTATTTCATATACCTGTTGGTCATTTATATGTCTTTTTCTTTTTTTTTTTTTTTTTTTTTTGAGACGGAGTCTCGCTCTGTCACCCAGGCTGGAGTGCAGTGCAGTGGCGCAATCTCGGCTCACTGCAAGCTCCGCCTGCCGGGTTCACACCATTCTCCTGCCTCAGCCTCTCTGAGTAGCTGGGACTACAGGCCCCATCACCACGTCCAGCTATTTTTTGTATTTTTTTTTTTTTTTTTTTTTTTTTTTTAGCAGAGACGGGGTTTCACCGTGGTCTCGATCTCCTGACCTCGTGATCTGCCTACCTCAGCCTCCCAAAGTGCTGGGATTACAAGCGTGAGCCACCGCGCCCAGCCTATATGTCTCTTTCTTTGAGCAATGTCCCTTCATGCTCTTTGTCTATTTCTAATTAGATTGTTTTCTTGCTATTGAGTTGGAGTTTCTTATATATTTTGGATATTGACCCCTTATCTGATGTATGGTTTCCAAATATTTTCTCCTATCCCCTAGGTTGTCTCTTCACTAGGTTTTTTCCTTCACTGTACAGAAGCCTTTTAGTTTAATGCAATCCCATTTGTCTATTTTTGCTTTTGTTGCCTGTGCTTTTGGAATCATATTCAAAAAGTCTATGCCAAGTAGAAAGTTAAGTTTTTTTTTTTTGTTATCTTCTAGTAGTTTTACAGTTTTGGGTCTTAAGTTTTAAAGCCATTTTTCTATGTCTCATATATGCAAAAAGATATGAGATACCCATTTTTGTATGTCTCATACCTCTTTGTATATATGAGACATACAAAAATGCCTCATAGTGAGAAATGTACAATTTTTTTCTCCATGTGGATATCTAGTTTTCCCAGCCTTATTTATTGAAGAGACTGTCCTTTTCCAATTGTGTGTTCTTGGCACCTTTGTCAAAGATCAGTTGGCTGTAATTACATGAATTTATTTGTGAGCTCTCTATTCTGTTCTAGTAGTGTATATGTGTTTTATGTCAATGCCGTGCTGTTTAATTACTATAGCTCTGTGGTATATTTTGAAATCAGGTAGTGTGATGCCCGCAACTTTGGGGTTTTTGCTCAATATTGCTTTGGGTATTCAAGGTCTTTTATAGTTAGTTACAAATTTTAGGACAATGTTTTACTATTTTTTGAAAAATGTAATTGGAATTTTGATAGGGTTTGTATTGAATCTGAAAGCCATCTCAGGTAGTAGGGACATTTTAGTAAAATTCTTCCAACCCATGAACACATGATATTTTTCCATTATTTGTGACTTCTCCAATTTCTTTCATCAATTTTTATAGTTTTCAGTGTAAATATTTTTCATCTCTGTGGTTAATTTTATTTTAAAGTATTTTTGATGCTATTTTAAATGGGATTGTTGTCTTGATTTCTTTTTCAGTTAGTTCATTGTTAATGTATGGAAATGCTACAGGTTTTTGTACGTTAATTTTGTATCCTGTAACTTTATTGGATTTGTTCATTAGTTTAACAGTTTTTTTTGTAGAGTATATAGGGTTTTCCATATATAATATTGTATCATCTGCAAACAGATAATTTAACTTACTCCTTTCCTATTTGGTTATCTTCTACAGTCAGGAACCAGGTAATAATGTTTTGCTCAATGATTAGCCACATATGTGGCATTTCTATAAGATTATAATCAAGTTGAAAATTTTCTATCACCTAGTGATTTCTATCACCACCTAGTGATGTCACAGCCATAATGTCATAGCACAATGCGTTACTCATGTAATTGTGGTGACTCTGATGTAGACAAACCTACAGTACTTCCAGTCATATAAAAGTACAGCACATACAATTATGTACAGGATATCATACTTAACAATGATATAAATGGCTACATTACTGGCTTATTTTTATACTATAGTTTTTATCATTATTTTAGAGTATACTCCCATTTTACGTAAAAAAGTTAACTATAAAACAGTCTTGCACAGATCCCTCAAAAGATATTGCGGAAGAAGGCATTGTTATAGGAGATCACATCTCCATGGGTGTTATTGCCCCTGAAGATGTTTCAGTGAAACAAGATGTGGAGGTATAAGACAGTGATATTGATCATCCTGACCTTATGTAGGCCTAGGCTAATGTTTGTGTCTTAGTTTTTAACAAAAAAAATCTAAAGTAGAAAAAATTTAAAATAGGAAAAATCATAGAAGAATATAAAGAAAAAAAATTTTGTACAGCCATACAATGTGTGTTTTAAGCTAAATGTTATTACAATAGTCAAAAAGTTTTAAAAATTAAAAAGTTTATAAAGTAAACAATTATAGTAAACTAGGGTTTATTAAAGTTTTTTTTATAAATTTAGTGTAGCCTGGATGTGCAGTGTTTATAGGGCCTACAGTGGTATATGATAATTTTCTAGGCCTTCACATTTACTCACATTCACTTATTGACTCAACCAGAGTAATTTCCAGTCCTGCAAGCTCCATTCATGGTAAATGCTTTATATAGTGTACATTTTAAATCTTTTATGTCATCTTATTTTTACTGTGTCCTTTCTATGTTAAGATATATAACTACTTACCATTATGTTACAGTTGCCTGTAGTATTCAGAAGAGTAACATGCTGTACAGGTGTATAGCCTAGGAGCAAGAGGCAATACTACATAGCCTGGGTGTGTAATAGACTATACCATCTAGGTTTGTGTAAATATTCTCTATGATGTTCACACAATGACAAAATCATCTAACGACACATTTCTTAGAACATAAGTTTTTATGTCATGAACAACTGTTTCTTTTATTATTTTGAAACAGGGTCTCTCTCTGTCACCCAGGCTAGAGTGCAGTGGTGTGATCATAGCTCACTGCAACCTTGAACTTCTGAGCTCAAGGGATCTTCCCACCTCAGCCTCCAGAGTAGCTACAACTATAGACACATGCCACTGTGCTGGACTAATTTTTTTTATACTTTTTTTTTTTTTTTTTTTTTTTTTAAGCAATGGGGTCTTGTTTTGTTGCCCAGGCTTGTCTCAAACTCCTGGGCTCAAACAATCCTCCCAAAGTGCTGGGATTATAGGCATGAGCCACCATGCCCACCTATATTTATTTTTATTGCCTAATTGCTCAGGCTAGCACTTCTATTACATTGAAAAGAAGTGGTAAAAATTAGCATCTTTGTCTTATTCTTGATCATGGAAGAAAAGCTATTAGTTTTTTCACCACTGAGTATAATATTTGCTCTGGGTTTTGATATATAGCCTTTATTGTGTTTAGGTGCATTCCTTCTACACCAATTTTGATGAGACTTTATCATAGAAAATGTTGAAGTTTGTCAAATGCTTCATCTATTGAAATGATCATAAGGTTTTTGTCCTTCATTCTGTTAATATGATGTATCATATTTGTTGATTTGCATGTGTTGAACTATCCTTTTATGACAGGAATAAATCATACTTGACTATAGTGAATGATTCTTTTAATGTACTGTTGAATTTGGTTTGCATAACTTTTCATTTAAGCTATAAATGTGGGGCTTTTCGGAAGTTTTAAGCAACAATTCAGAGGCCATGCATTCATAGATTCCTCTTACTTTCCTCTGACATTTATAATTACCACGCTTCAGACTCTTTACTTCCTATGAAAAACTGGGAGTGGATTCAAACACTCTCAAGATGGGAGGTATAACCCTACAAAGGCAAGGGTGACATGATATAGAAAATGAAGGAAAGTACAAAGGGGTCATCAAACTGATAACAATTTCACAATAAAGTAGGACCAGATATTCAGTCCTGTGATAAATCTTGCAGACAGACCATGTGGAACAAACCTCCTCCACTCAGAATGAGCCTATGAGTAAGAAGCTAGAAATAGAAAGAAGATAACTGATAAATCCCATTCCTTTCCTCTTTCCAGTGAAGTTTGCCCTATGGAATGATAACAACACTACTATTACAAGTTATTTTCCAGACACTCTGTGCAGGCACTGTGCAAGCCAGGTTTTACAACCCACCAGCATTGTGCTGTTTCAGAGTCCAGAAGTGGTAGTAGGAGTCATAACCTCTACAGATCCAGTTAGGTTGGATCTAGATGCTTAAATCACTGTGGTGCTCAATAAGGAGGTCACAATGAAGGGTGTCCAAAGTCTGACGCTCATTCTAGTGAAGGCTGAGAAGGGGCTGGGGGCGGGGAGTGGCATTAGTAGGTAAGACATTGGCAATGGCTTTTAACCACAATGACTCCTAGCCTTCCTACTGAGAAATGGCCAAGGCCTGTGTAGGTTTGATGAAGACAATATTAGGAGAATTAAAAACTGGGTTTAGTACAGCCAAAACTCTAAGGATTGGGGCACAAAATTTCCTTAGAATACAGGATTCACAATTCTCTTCACCAGAGACAGATGACACGCACATCAAGCTCCAGCAGGCTATGAAATTCTTCCTGTACATGAGACCTGAAGTGTGCAGCAGTCACCCATTGAGCGAGCCATGTTTCAGCTACCAAGGCAACTACCTTCCCACCCAGCTCTGCAACTTTAGCCCTCTAGATTAGAGGAAAATCCATAATACAATGTTTTCCAGTTAATAAATACCTACAATAAGGAAAGACCGTAAAATAAATGATAGAACCTGATCATGGGATGGAAATTCTACCCAAAAAGTAGCATTTAACCATATTTACTATTTATGCTGAAAGGAAAATTTCTGACGAGCTAGTAAAGGTCAGTTTGTAAATTATATAAAGCATGGATTTCAAAACTGGACACTTTATTGATAAGGGGCATACACAATTTTATAAGGAAAAACACTTTTGAGAAGTTTTAGGCTGGATAGTCCTGTTGAAAAATTTTATAAAATTCTCACCTGACTTTGCCCTGGTAGGTGAAATCAGTATTTCTAAGTATGGTACCATGTCTTTGAAGTGACATTTCCTGGAGATGTGCCTGCTCTGCTCTTTGAATACTTAAGATTCCTTTGCTTTGCTTTCAACACCCTAGTTAAACTATGGATATTCTCAAACAGTTTGCTCGACTAGGACACTGGGATGGTGCTTAAATCACCGGCGTTTGACAAGCTAATGCTGCAGTGGGGAAGCAGTAGGAACAAAATTCTGATGTGTGTTTGTGTGTATTTTGCTTTTGTCCATTTTTATGTTAACCACGCAAGAGATGAGAGCACCATCTTGGTGGAACAATAATACTGCCCTGCGTACATAAAGCAAGGTGGGTTTTTAAAAATGCATTCCATGTTATTCCTTGACATTACACTGAAAAATGTCTTCGTGCATGTATGAGTGCCTATGGCTGTTCTTGCTATGAGGCTGTTCTTGCTATGAGGCTGCCATGAATCTCTTGACCGATCATAGTCAACACATTTAGTAAACCATGGTAGGAAGACACAGCACAACTAGATTCAGATTATTAGGTAAGCCAGCTAGTTACTCATTCATATTTAGCAGGTTTCTACAACCATCTAATCCTCCCAGGACATAGTCTATTCCACCTCCTAGGTAATGCTGTATCTCCATACAGTATTGGTTTCCTATACTGGAATGCTGCAAAGAGCTCTAAATAATGCTCAGTGGCTATTAAGTTTTCTGGTGAGACTTTTTCCAGTACTACATTGGAAAGTCAGAGTAGCAGCAAACTGCCATGAAGATATCTCCTCCTGGTGGGTTTGACTACCTGTTCATGAAATAATCTCAAAGTATTTGGAGAGAAAGGCAGACCATCTCTTCTTTTGTGCCTAATTTTCTAGGACTCATGGTTTCTTTTGGTCCAGGTGTTAAGCCACTGCCATAGGCAACCCTCAGAGCTGGAATAGATCCCTCCCACATTCAAAATTTAAATATCGAGACTGATGACACACACAGGCATGAAGAGGGTATGAAAAAGCTGATTAGTCACATAATGAGGCTTCCTAAAAGAGCTGAGCAAGCTCCCAAGCAGGTCTCAAAATGGCTTGAGATAAAACAGGGAGGGGAGAATGGCTTGGGTTGTATTGGGGTTAGAGTGGTGCTGGGGTAAGAGTTTTTCCATACACAGGCTTGGGGGGTTATGTGACTTAAATTTCCTGCCGGCATCAAAGGAGAAAGCATGCAGGCTTTGTTACTGATTTGCCCAGGTGTAAGGCAAGGAAAGAGGGAGGGGGAGAGTGGGAGGGGGAACTTTTAGGCTATTAGCAGTCAAACATCAAAAATGAAGTCAGACTCTTGACTACAACTTACTCCAGATTTTTGATGACTGAAATGTGCCATGTTTCATTTAATCAAATTTGAACCTAAATAAGCCATTACTATATTCCAAGAGGCTTTGTGGTCTGAGGCCAGTAAGGGTGGTGAAAGTTCTATTGACTACCTTGTTCAGCACTCAGCGTTGTATATTTTGTGACAGGAAATGTGTTCCCTCTGGTTATTATTTCTAGAATATCAAAGGAAATGAGGAATGTCTTGATGAGGCCTTGTATTGTGACTTTAATATGTTCAGGGAGATATGTGAGCTTGATTTATACTTTTGCTATCTGTGAGGCAAAACTTTTCCAGAGTTTTTATCTCAAAGGAGGAAATTTTGGAAAAGGAATTGTTGTTACTACCATTGGCCAGAGCAGATGGCCTTACCACTGACAATGGCCCAAGGATCTATAAAAATGTACAAATGGGGTTGTTGGCCAGCACATCCAGTGCTTAGATGACAGCCTGAAGTTCAGCCAATTGTGCTGACCCTTGGGTCCTGTCCTTTATCAGAGATGTCTAAGTTAAAAAGAGAAAGCAGCGGCTCTCCAGTGAGCTCTATCACATGTGATAGTGACTGCCATCCCTGAAGTGTGTGAAGTTCCTCTGCTGTTCACTCAGTTGATCCCAAGGGAACGCCCAAAGTAGCCAAGAGGTCTAAGGGTGTGGCCTCCTCCAGCCTTGGAACCTGGCAAGGGACTGAGGACAGGAGAGGTCACCCTCTCTTCCAGTGGCCTCTCCTGTGATGTGCCAGGGACATGCCAGGAGACACAGATTTGGCTCTATCCTGTAGATACCATTTCCATTTTACAAAGGAATCCTTGGTGGCCATGCTGAGCTTGTGGGGTGCTACTTTCATGACCTAATACATAATGATTGGCAGCTAAGTACAGAGGGCCATTATGCTTGGGGCCTATGATAGCATCTATCTCCAGAAGAGGCAAGTGATCAGCAATTGCCATTTCAGGTTAATGACATGAGACCAAGGAAGACAGTTTCTCGTACCAGAAATCCATGGGTAACTTATGGCCATTATAAGGTGGTCCCGAGATTTCAGGAGGCACAAGGGGAGGTTGCCAATGCCTCTACGGTATGGGAGTCTCTTGGGAAGTACCTGCTGTGTTGCAATTTGGACAGATTCCAGAGCCTTTTGTTATAAAGGGCCCTATTCAAGGTGAGCCAATTTATGAACGACATAAATGGGCTTAAGTAAAATTTGTAAAAGAGGAATTAATATATTGCCTTCAGTACTCAAGGATCCCTAGAAGATGTTGAGCTTATTTTAAAGTTGTGCATGGTAAGAATGTCAATAGCTGTTTGACAGTGTCAGGAATGGAGTGATTTTCAGCTTACCAAATAATGATCACGACTTTAACTTAGAGGGGTGGGACTTTGCACTGTGTATAGAGCAATGGCCCATTCTCTTTTGTGAGCTCCTCTTTCAGTGCCTGTATGTACTGAATGAGCATAGTAAATGTACTTCCTCAGATGAGGATGGCACCAGTGTGTTATACACCATGTACCTATGCTCCGTGAGAAAGTTGAATGTGCCTGCAAAGACCGTATGTGATTTCAGACATTTGCCCACTCAAAGATGAAGGCAAACTGCATCTGAAAGTCTATTGAAACAGGCAATAAACAGAGTGTCTTAGCCAAATCTAGGATGCAAAGCATTTACCAGTTGCTGATTGGATGGAATTAGTGATTTCAATAGTAAGGTTGTGGTAATATACTATGAGGTGTCATTCATTCCCTCCAAGTTTAATAACAGTCCAAATTGAGCTGTTAAATGGAGAAGCTTTAAACAGATCTTCTGTGAGGGGTTTCAATCCCTGAAGGCTCTATCTTAGTTTGGATTGGACCATGTTAACCATTTTAACTAAAAGGAGAAGGCCATGGGGTCACTTTAAAAAAAGAGTCTCGCTCTGTCACCAGGCTGGAGTGCAGTGGTGTGATCTCAGCCCACTGCAACCTCTGCCTCCTGGGTTCAAGTGATTCTCCTGCCTCAGCCTCCCAAGTAGCTGGAACTACAGGCGCCTGCCACCACACCCAGCTAATTTTTGTATTTTTAGTAGAGACAGGGTTTCACCATGTAGGCCAGCATGGTCTCGATCTCTTGACCTCATGATCCGCCTGCCTCGGCCTCCCAAAGTGCTGGGATTACAGGCATGAACCACCGCTCCTGGCTGGGGTCACCTTTTATCAAGCAAAGATTTCATTTGATCTTAATTTGTTACTTGTTGGTTCAGAGTGTTCAGATCAATGTGTGATATATTAGGGCAACGAGTGCTGTGACATTGAGGAATTTAGGCAAGGCAATAGTTCTGATGGTTAAGGTGAAACATACCTGTTTGTTATCCATTGTATGTTCAGTAAATGCCCTAATATTATAAGGAGTACCTTGTTTAAATGTGCTAGGATCTCTAGGTAAAACGCTAATTTGATCCCCAGGATAGATTAAGGACAAACATTTACAAATTGATTCACTGTAGCAGATGTTAAACCTAATTCAGAGCCTATATTGTAGAGGCACAAAAGCAGATCAGTAGACTTTTTACTGCATAAATGATTTTAGTAAATTTTGGATTTCAAATTGGATCAAATTGTGGGCCTCTGAGTTTGTTTCCTTCCTTTGTGTTCATGTTTTGTTTTGTTCTACTTTGTTGGTGGTTCTATTTTCTTGGGGCAAGGGGGAGGTAACTTCTTTATCCATTCCATAGTTATGTATGTTTTTTTCCTCCAAAAAGACACAAATCACTATCATCATGGTTATGGGCCTCCTTTATAGCAATGTTTTTTTTTTTCTTTTTTGAGATGGAGTTTTGCTCTTGTCACCCAGGCTGGAGTGCAGTGGCGTGATCTCAGCTCACTGCAATTTCCACCTCCTGTGTTCAAGCGATTCTCCTGCCTCAGCCTCCTGAGTAGCTGGGATTACAGGCACCTGCCACCACACCCTGCTAATTTATTGTACTTTTAGTAGAGACGGGGTTTCACCACGTTGGGCAGGCTGGTCTTATACTCCTGATGCCAGGTGATCCACCTGCCTAGGCCTCCCAAAATGCTGGGATTACAGGCGTGAGCCACCGCACCCGGCCAGTAATGGTTTCTTTATTGGGTTTAATGACTCCAGACTTAAGTCAGGTTGGAATTAACATCTTCTTGACTGTGCCACACAACTGACATGGATGCTTTTTCCTTATAACCCTAAGGATAAGCATCTTTGTTTTGACAGAAGCATTATCAGTAGCAACAACAAAGACATTTTATAGGATCTTAATGAGCTGTTTAGTAAAGTTAGCATACCACATAGTAACTGTTCTTCCACATGAGTCACCACCTGATGGGTGCTATATTGTACAGGGCATCAGTCTTTCCAGTGAGTTATCTGTAGAACAGAGGAAATGCCTGCTTGAAATACACAACCAATAGCCACAGAGTAAGAGTTGTTCTCCTGAGTCCAGCATCAGTCACAGCTTATGTTGGAATCAAGACACACAATCTAATCTGAGACATGCAGATAGGTCCAGATCAAGACACCCAAGCCAGGTCCTATAGACCCCTAATTGTGTCCCCACCAAAAAAATTATATGTTAATGTCCAAACCTCCAATATAACTGTATTTGGATATATGGCCTATAAGGAGGTAATTAGAGTTAAATAGGGTCACGAGTGTAGGGCCTTGATCCAATAAGATTGTTGTCCTTATGAGAAGAGACACCACAGAGCTCACTCTCCTTCTCTCTCTTTCCATACACATTAAAGAAAAAAAATATGGGGACGTAACGTAGCCATCTAAAACCTAAGAAGACAGTCCCTACCAGAAGCTGGACCCAGCTGGAAACCTGATCTTAGACTTTTCAAGTCTCCAGTACTGTGAGAAAATAAAATTCTATTGTTTAAGCCACTCAGTCTGTGGTATTTTATAGTAGCCTGAACAAACTAATACAAAAGGCCACATTTGAAAGGGCCCAATCTCATATTCCTGTCCCTAAATGTTAATTACTGAAACTTCAAATTTAGGTCAGACTAATCTATGAGAGATTTGGTAGAACTCAGTAAGACAAAGCAGCATAGCTCAGAGTACAAGCTGGCAAGCAGGCAGCAAACAATAATACGACTTGAACAACCTACTAGCCAGCAAGTATCAGAGTCAATTATCAAGTCAAGGCAAGAAAAAGAAGCATCCCTGGTTGTGGTGGTAATCATTATCTAGGAACCTTGTTCACTGCACCAATTGTCATAGTCACCTTGCAGAGCCAGGATGGACCACCAAAACCAACATGTACTGGGACTGATGAAACCACACACAACCTAAGAGGATACAAGAAGTTTATTATTCACATAATCAGGCTTTCTGAAGGAAGCAGGGAAGACCCCCAAATGGATCTGAAAATAGCCTGAGAAACAGCAGGGAGGGAAGATCGGCTTGGGTTTCATTAAGGTAAGAGGGTAAAGCTGGTGTGTGGATTTCCAGGCATAAGCTTGTGCATGTGTGGTTTGAATATCCTACCAGCACCAAAAGAGGGAGCATATGGGCTTTCTTATTAACCGTCCCAGATGTGCGTCAAGAAGGAAATAGGAAGGGAAGGAATAGGGACTTTAAAAATATTGGTAGTTAAATATCAAAAATTGAGTCGGACTTTGCATTATACAAGCTATCACTCGATATTGTATCCTTTGCTGTAATACCTCAAAGATATCTAAAAACAAGTTACTTCTTCAATGTAATACACTATGTCAATAGGTTAAAGAAAATCACATGCTCATGTCAATAGATGCATAAAAAGTATTTGACAAAATTCAATAGATGTCAAAAAAAATTTTGACACCCGTTCATGATAAAAGCTCTCAGAAAAGTAGGAATAGAGGAAAACTTCCTCAACTTGATAAAGCATATCTCCAGTTAACATAATAATACTTAATAATGAGAAACTATAAGCTTTCCACTAAGATCAGGAACAAGGTAAGGATGTCCCCTCTTGCTACTCCTTTTCAACATTGTACTGGTAGTCCTAGCTCATGCAACAAGACAAAAAAAAATTAAAAATAAAAATAAAAGGTATATAGAATGGCAAGGAGAAAATACAACTGTCTTTTTTTAGCAGATGGCATGATCACATATGTAAAAAATCCAAAAGAATCAACAAAAAACTCCTGAAACTATTAAGTGATTACAGCAAGGCTGCAGGATATAAGGTTAACATATGAAAGTCAATTGCTTTCCTATGTATCAGCAATAAACAGAAGAATTTGAAATTTTAAAAATCCATTTGTATTATAAACATACAAAAGTATAAATAGTTATAAATCTAACAAAAAAAGTGCAAGATCTATTTGAGAAAAGCTGCAAACTCTTGAAACAAATGGAAGAATTAAATAAATGGAGGGTTATCCCATGCTCAAGAACAGGAAGATCCAATATTGTCAAGGTATCAGTTCTCTCCAAGTTGATCTGTAGACTCAATGCACTCCTAATCAAAATCCCAGCAAGTTATTTTTTAGATATTGGCAAACTGATTCTGAAGTTTATATAGAATGCAAAAGACCTAGAATAGCCAATACAATATTGGAGAAGAACAAAGTTGGAGAACTAATGCTACCCAACTTCCAGACTTATTATGAAGCTACATAATCAAAACAGTGTGATATTGGTGAAAAAATAGACAAATAGGTCAATGGGGCAAAATAAAAAGTTCAGAAATGTATCCACATAAATATAGTCAACTGTTCTTATAAAAACAACACAATGGAGATAAAATAGTCTTTCAACAAATGATGGTGGAACAACTGGACATCTCCACATACAAAAAAAAATCTAGACACAAACCTTATACCCTTTACAAAAATTAATTTAAAATTGATCGCAGGTCTAAATGTAAAATGCAAAACTATAAAACTCCTAAAAGAGTTTAGGATAAAATTTAGATGACCTTAGATTTAACAATGACCTTTTAGATACATCAAAGGCATGATTCATTAAAGAAAGAATTGATAAGCTGGGCTTCATTAAAATTTAAAACTTCTGCTCTGTAAAATACATTGTGAAGAGAATAAAAAGACAAGCCACAAAGTGGGACAAACTATTTGCAAAAGACACGTCTGATTTAAAAACAAACTGTTATCCAAAATATACAAATAACTCTAAAAACTCAATGAGAAAACAACCCAATTACAAAATAGGCCAAAGACTTTAACGAACACCTCACCAAAGGAGATAGACATCAAGTAAACAACTGAAAAGATGTTCCACATCCTATGCCATCAGGGAAATGCAAATTAAAACGAGATACCACCACACATCTTTTAGAATGGCCGAAATCCAGAACTTTGACAACTGCAAATACTGGCGAGGATGTGGAGCAAAATCAACTCTCATTCACGGCCAGTGGGAATGCAAAATGGTACAGCCACTTTGGAAGACAGTTTGATGGTTTCTTAAACTGAACAAACTCTTAACGATACAATCTAGCAATGTCACTCCTTAGTATTTACCCAAATGAGTTGAAAACTTATGCCACACAAAAACCTGTACTTGTACGTTTATAGAAGCTTTATACATAATTGCGGAACTTGGAAGCAACCAAAATATCCTTTAGTATATGAATGGATAAAAAAACCATGATACATTCAGACAATGGAATATTATTCAGCACTAAAAAGAAATGAGCTATCAAGCCATAAAAAGACATGGAGAAAACTTAAATGCACATTACCAAGTGAAAGAAATCAGTCTGGAAAGCTCTCTACTGTGTGATTCCAACTATATGACAAGCTGGAAAAGGCAAAACAATAAAGACAGTAAAAAGATCAGTGGCTGTCAAGAATTGGTGGGGAGGGAGAAAAGAATAGAGCACAGAGGACTTTTAGGACAGTAAAACTATTCTGTATGAGACTGTAATGGTGGATGCATGCCATTATAAATTTGTCCAAACCCATAGAATGTAAAACACCAAAAGTTAACCCTAATGTAAACTATGGACTTGAGTGCAGATGATGTGTCTGTGTACATTTATCAATTACAATCAATTTACCATGATGGTAGGGAATGTTGATAATAGGGGAGGCTATGCATGTAGAGGATCATGGAATATGGTCTTGTGTACCTTCTTCTCAATTTGGCTGTGAATCCAAAACTGCTCTAAAACAAAAAGTCTTTAAAAATTGTCAGTGGTCAAGGGATAAAATGGCCAACCAGACACAGCTAGGAAGCACCACCCACGCTGAGAGACCCCAAGGTTTTGTGTAAACCAACATAATTTGGACAGATCTTTAGGAAGAAAACACCAAGACCAAGAGTGGATAGAGACATGATGCAGATGCTGAGGCTGAGGAGACACAAGGCTGGGAACCCTGCATGGGGTAGTCAATTACTGGGACTAGTTCCCAGACCCAAACAGCTCCTGGGGAATGGGTGAGTGAAAGAACTGTGGGACTGCCCACCCTCATCAGGAACCTTTAGGATCTTGGCTATTAGGGAGCCCCACATCTGCCATGGATGTTTGAACTTACAGGGGAATCTGTTCAGAGAGTAGAAAGAGATGAGGCCTCAGCCAGTGCAGAAACCAGGGTCTTTGTGCACAGTGCAGCTGCAGCAGAGCATGGTCATAGGAACCCATTCCCCAGGGCTCCCCATCACCCTCCAAGAAGCTTTAACCCCAGCTGATCACTGAGCCAGGAACAAGCATAGCCAACCTCTCCAGTGGACTGGGGCACATCTGTTTTGCAGGTCCTCCTGCCCACCACCTCCTCCCAGGGCTTCTACCTAGCCACCATGCAAAATCATGTGTACAATACAGCCTCCACTGCCCAACCTGGGTGCTTTGCTCTACCTGATTATGTTCTCAGTGACCCAGAGCAGCCTTAAAAGAAATTCCAACCAAGAATTTTGTAACCTGCCAAACAAAGCTTTGTAAGTAAAAGAGAAATAAAATCCTTCTCAGACAAGCAAATGGTGAAGGAATTCATTTCAACTAGACAAGCCTTACAAGAGGTCCTTAAGGGAGTGTTAAACATGGAAAGAACATCTACTACCACAAAGACACACTTAAGCATAGCCCAAAGTCACTATAAAGCAACTACACAACCATATCTACATAACACAATGTAATTGTGTGTTGTGTGCTAACACAACGTAATTGTGTGTTGTGTGCTAACACAATGACAGGTCAAAATCTCACATATCAATACTAATCCTGAATGTAAATGGGCTAAATGCTCCACTTAAAAGACAGAGTGCCAAGCTGGATAAAAAGACAAGACCCAACTATCTACTATCTTCAAGAGACCCATCTCATGTGTAATGACACCCATTGGCTCACAGTAAAGGAGTGGAGAAAGATCTATCATGCAAATGGAAAACAAAAAGAGCAGGAGTCACTATTCTTATTTCAGATACAACAGACATTAAACCAATAAAAATGAAGAAGGACATTCCATAATGACAAAGGGTACAATCCAACAAGAATACTCAACTGTCCTACATATATATGCACCCAACATTGAAGCTCCTAGATTCACAGAACAAATTATTCTTGGCATACAAAAAGACTTAGACAACCACACAATAGTGAGAAACTTCAAAACTCACACTGACCGCAATAGACAGATCAAGGCAGAAAATTAACAAAGAAGCTCTGAACGTCAACTTGATACTTGACCAACTGAACCTAACAGACATCTACAGAACATTCCACCCAACATATACAGCATGTACATTCTTCTCATCTGCATACAGAACATAGTCTAAGATTAACCACATGCTCAGTCATAAAAAAGTCTGTTTTTAAAAAAAATTGAAGGCATACAAAGCACCCTCTCAGACAACAATAAAAATAGAAATCAATATCAAGAATATATTTTCAAATTACACAAAAGCAAGGAAATTAAACAACTTTCTCCTGAATAGCTCCTGGGTGAACATCAAAATTAAGGCAGAAATTTAAAAAATATTAAATCCATAAAAATAGAAATATAACTTACAAACTCTGGGATGCAGCTAAAGCAGTATTAAGAGGAACGTGTACAGTGCTAAGTACCTTAATCAAGAAGTTAGATCTGAAATTAACAATCTGACTTTACACCTAAAGGAATTAGGAAAAAAAAAACAACCCAAAAGGTAGAAGAAAAAGAATAACTAAAACTATGGAAGAAATGAACAAAATTGAAATGCAAAAATCTGTAGAAAAGATCAATAAAACCAAGAGTTTATTATTCAAATACATAAACAAGATTCATAGATCCCTGGCTAGATTAACAAAGAACAAAAAGAAGATCCAAATAACTGCAATCAAATAACAAAGATAACATTACAACCAATCCCACAGAAATTCAAAGATCCTTAGGGAATGCTATGAGTGACTCTATGCAAACAAATTAGAAAATCTAGAGGAAAATTAATGAACTCCTAGAAACACATAATCTCCCAAGATTGAATCAGGAAGAGACTGAAATCCTGAATAGGCCAATATCAAGCTCTGAAGTTGAATCAGTAATAAAAAAGAAAACCTACCAACCAAAAAAAGTCCTGGACCAGATGGATTCACAGCCAAATTCTACCATACATACAAAAAAGGACTGGTATCAGTCCTACTAAAACTATTCTAAAAATTTAGGAGGAAGGCCTCCTTTCTAACTCATTTTATAAAGCCAACATCAGCCTGATACTAAAATCTGGCAGAAACACAATGAGAAAAGAAAACTTCAGGCCAATACCCTGCTGACCATAGACACAGCAATCCTCAACAAAATACTAGCAAGCCAAATCCAGCAGCATGTCTTAATACACCACAATCAAGTAAGCTTTATTCCTAGGATGCAAGGCTAGTTCAAATACACAAATTAATAAATGCGATTCATCACATAAACAGAAGTAAAAGCAAAAATCATATGATAATCTCAATAGATGAAGAAAAGGTTTCTGACAAAATCCAACATACCTTCATGATAAAAACCCTCAGACTAGGCATCAAAGGAACCTATCTCAAAATAAGAGGCATCTATGACAAACAAATAGCCGACATCATACTGAATGGGCAAAACCTAGACCATTTCTCTTGAGAATTGGAAAAAGACAAGGATGCCCACTCTTACCACTCCTATTCAACATAGTACTGGAAGTCCCAGCCAGAATCATCAAGCCAGAGAAATAAAAGGCATCCAAATAGATAAAGAATAAGTCAAACTATCTCTCTTCACTAACAATATGATTCTACATCTAGAAGCTCTTAAAGATTCTGCCAAAAGGCTCCTGGAACTGATAAATTTAATAAAATTTCAGGATATAAAATCAATGTACATAATCAGTAGCATTTCTGTACACCAGTAACATCCAAGCTGAGAATCAAGTCAAGGACACAATCCCACTTACAATAGCCACAAAAAAATGAAATACCCAGGAATTAGTATAACCAAGGAAGTGAACTATCTCTACAAGGAGAACTATAAAATGCTGCTGAAAGAAATTAGATACAGCACAAATGAATGGAAAAGCATTCCATGCTCATGGATAGGAAGAATCAATATTGTTAAAATGGCTCTCCTGACCAAAACGATGTACAGATTCAACACTATTTCTATGAAACTACCAATGTCATTCTTCACAGAATTAGAAAGAACTAATTTAAATTTATATGGAACCGAAAAAGAGCCTGAATAGCCTAATGAATCCTGAGGAAAAAGAACACAGTTGAAGGCATCACACTACCCAAATTCAAACTAGACTATAAAGCTACAGTAAACAAAGCAGCATGGTACTTTTTACAAACCCAGACACAAAGACCAATGGAACAGAATAGAAAACTGAGACATAAACCCACACACCTAAAACCCTCTGATCTTTGACAAGACTGACAAAAACAAACAATAGGGCAAGGACTGTTAGTCAATAAATGATGCTGGGATAACTGGCTATCCATATGCAGAAGAATGAAACTGGATTCTTACTTTTTGCCACATACAAAAATTAACTCAAGATGGATTAAAGATTTAAATGTAAGATCTCAAACTATAAATATGCTGGAAGAAAACCTAGGAAATACCCTTCTTGACATGGGCTTTAGCAAAGAATTTTTGGCTAAGTCCTCAAAATCAATTGCAAAGAAAACAAAAATTGACAAGTGAGATCTATTTAAACTAAAGAACTTCTGCACAGCAAAAGAAACTGTCAACAGGGAAAACAGACAACCTACAAAATGGGAGAAAATATTCACAAACCTATGCATCTGACAAAGGTCTAATATACAGAATCTATAAGGAACTTAAATAAACAGGCACAAAACAAACAATCCCATTAAAAATTGGGCAAAGGAAATGAACAGGCACTTCTCAAAAGACATACAAGCAGCAAACAAACTTCTGAAAAAATGCTCAGGATCACTTATTAGGGGAATGCAAACCAAAACTACAATGAGATAACATCCCACACCAGTCAAAATGGCAATTGTTAAAAAGTCAAAAAAAACAACAGATGCTTGTGAGGCTGCAGAGAAAAAGCAATGCTTATACTGTTGGTGGAAATGTAAATTAGTCCAGCCACTGTGGAAAGCAATTTGGAGATTTCTCAAAGAACTTAAAACAGAGCTCCTATTTGACCAAGCAACCCCATTACTGGGTATACACCCAAAGAAAAATAAATCATTCTACCAAAAAGATACACGAACTCATATGTTCATCACCATGGTATGTACAATAGCAAAGACATGGAATCACCCTAGGTGACCATCTGTGTTAGAGTCAATTAGGTAAAGAAAATGTGGTATATACACACCATAGAATACTATGCAGCCATAAAAAAGGACAAAATCATGTCCTTTGCAGCAACATGGATGCAGCTGGATGCCATTATCCTAAGTGAATTAACATAGGAACAGAAAACCAAATGCTGCATGTTCTCACTTATAAGGAAGAGATGGACATTGAGCACATATGGACATAAACATGGGAATAGGCACTGCAGACTATGAATGGCGAGAAGCAGGAAGGGGGTCACACGTGGAAAAACTACCTATTGGGTACTATGCTCAACACCTCTGTGATGAGATTCATACCCCAAATCTCAGCATCACGCAACATACCCATATAACAAAAACCCGCACATGCACCCCCATATCTAAAATAAAAGTTGAATTAAAAAAAAAAAAGAATCCAGTTGCAGCAACACACCAGGTCCAAAAAAATTGTTCAGTAGTTAAACATCAAAAGTCAAACTGATAATACGAGCATCCCTGAGTACAATATCCTTTGTTATTATACCTCGAACATGTCTAAAATCAAGCAATTTCTGTTACTAATTTGGGTATTAACCATTATAGACAACTTTCTCTGACCTTCAGTCAGGAGCAGCCAAGGATCATAAAGTAGTATAGGTTATGTCAGATTCCTATTGGTCACCCATGTCCACATGCATTCTCAGGTATTTAGAATGACCTAAATGTGAAATCTATAATTCTTTTACTCAGTTCCACCTAGAACTCCACCATTTTATAAAGCATTACTCCCCATACTTGAGGTAATAATTGCCACTCTTCTGCTAATGGCTAATCTGAGCCACCACCAGTGAGGTTCTTCCATCTTAGCCAACATTGCCATTTTATACATATTAACTGAATTACCACCTTGGGAATCTTATCTCATTTATTCACATCTACAATAATTCAATATAGCACCATGACAAAATTCAAATAGCAAGTGATAAATTCTATTTTCATAGTGACATTAACAATAACATTCATCATTCATGTTGAATTTTACTATAACAAATGGGCTAGGCTTCATCATCAGAATGTCTGTCTGAACTTTAAACTACGTAAGCACCTTTAGTCAGGTTCATGCATACTCCATAACAATGTGGTTTCCTATTTGGAGATGATATTAAGGAGTTCTTTTTGTCATTGTTATTTTTTATTAGGTGTTCCTTCTGAAAATTCTTAAGAGTAATTCCTTCATAAAATTCTTATGAGAGTAAGCCCGAGTAGGGTAATCAATGCTTTCAGCCAGTGGATGATATTAAATGTTTGAAATCCTTAGAAATGAATATACACTCATCACTGAATCCATAAGCTTTCACCTTGCACAACATCACAAAGTTTCTTGTAATAGGCATTATCTACTCCCCCACATATTACATATTTCCACAATAATGGCCTTATGGGATACTGTGGCCACCTTAGAAATGTATTTGCTTTTATTAAAGAATAAACTATTATTAAAATCAGAGACAGAACTTCATAGAAGGCCAACAGTTACTCTTACCTGAAGATGTTGGCAGAAACACTGTAATAAGCAGAATTCCAAGATGGCCCCCAAGATTCCCAACCCCTGGAGTACATACCCTGTATAATCCCTACTCCTGGAGTGTGGGCAGAACTTGTGAATATGAGATTTCACTCCCATCATTACATTAAATTACATGGCATAAGTGAATGGATTTTAACAGATGTAATATTAAGGTTCCTAATAAGTGGACTTTGAGTTAACTGAAAGGGAGACTATCTTGGGTATACTTGTCTTAAATCAGGTGAGAACTTATTACAAAAAGTTCTAAAGGTCAGACATAGAAGAATTAGAATCAAAGCAGGAGATGCTCTCTTCCTGGCTATGAAGAAGCAAATTTCCATGGTGCAGAAAGGGCCACACGGTAGGGAAGAACAAACAGCTTCTAAGAACTGAAGGCCTTCAGGTCTCAATCACGAGGAACTGAATTCTGCCATCAACCAGTGATCCTGGCCTCAGATGAGCTCACAGCCCTAGCCAACAACTTGATTTCAGCCTGATCAGACCCTGAGCAGAGACCCATATAACCTATGGTAGACCTCTAACCCACAGAAACTACAAGATAATAAATTTGTGTTGCTTTAAGCCTCTAAGTTTGTGTTAATTTGTTGTGCAGCAATAGAAAACAAATGCCATAATTCATGTAGAGTTAGTCTATAACTTCATGATCATACTCATCTTCAATGTTTATAGCTGGATCTATGGTAGAGGCAAATTTGTCTCTTTTTATAATGACCCACATTCCCCAGAGCTATCCAAGCTACCAGAAATCAATGAGAAAGATTAATAATCAATAATGGTGAATGGAGACTGCACTGAAATTACAACTCATGTCACAAGTTTTTGTTCAGACTCTGTAGGAAAGAGGAGAAGATAATGAATATCTGCCTTCATTTGGTATCCATGGGCCACAGACTCAGGAATGGATTATAAGTACTTGGCAGAAAAGCAAACTGCAAATGGATTTAACAGTTGTTTCTTCAATGGTGTTTGGAAGCTCCTCAGCCACTTTGAAAAAATTTTCCTACAGCTGGCTTATTTATCTGGAATTATTGGCACAGGGATAGCTGGGAGAATGGGTTCCAAAAGGAAAGCCTTTGCAATGGTAAAAGCATAATCTCAAAATATAAAGGGAGAGTAGAGCCATCTGCTTGATGGGTCAAGCAGTGTATTAATTATCTATTGCTGCATAACAAATTTCTCCAAAACTTAGCAGCTTAAGACAATAAAAATGTGTTATCTCTGAGGGTCATAAATCCAGAAGTCATTTTGTGGGGTCGTTCTGGCTCTGGATCTTCTATGAGGTTGCAGTCAAGCTGCACCAGAGATGCAGTGATTTGGAGGCTTGATTGAGACAAAGATTTGCATCCAAGCTCACTAACTTGGCTGTTAGCAATAATGTTCTGTTTGGACCTTTCCATAATGCTGCTCACTAAATGGTAGTTGGCTTTCCCAAAGTAAGTGACGTAAGAAAGGGAATCAGGAGAAGAAAGGAAGGGAGAGAAATAAAGATGGAACCACAGTATATTGTATAACCTAATCTTGGAAGTGACACACCTTCACTTTTGCCATATCCAGTTTATCATAAAGACGAACCCTGGTGCAATATGGAAGGTTACTAACTACACAAGGGAGTAAACACCAGAAGATAGGGTCACTAGGGCCATCTTGGAGGCTGGCTACTACAGGTGGGGAATTTGGACCAAGATTTTAGTCTGGTTCATACACTTCATGACCTGGCACCCCATCAAAAATCAGAATACAATCCATATATATGAGGCTGAATGTATTTCAGGGGTTGGTACTTTGGAGATCCCACTATATTGGGATAAAATGTCCAAGGTATCAACAAATACAGATTTCCAATGCCTACCTTCTATTATTGATTATCCCTCTTTAACAACCCTCAAATTATGTGCCTATTTGGGCCTTCTCAGCTGGGAGATATGATTTGAGCATCACAACTGATGACCTAAAATATTCTCACTAACTGCTTGGATATGTGTATTGTCCTACTTCAATATCTGACTGATAAAACCTACTTTGGATCAATTTTACTGGCTTAGCCAGGGTTTCCCACAAAAACAGAACCTGAGAATGTGTTTGGGAGACACAAGTCCATGGCCTCAAGGGAAAGAAGAAAGTGAAATGAGGCCTGGGAGCAGGCAAATCATTATGTTGACTGCTACCTTCAGGACAGGTCACAGAAGGCTGCTCATGAGGCAGGATCTGTTAGGAAAATATGCAGGGAGAAATCACACCTGAGCGGGGTCAGACTCAGCAGCAACTGAGGTGGAGGGAAAGGTTCTCAGAGATGGGCAGCACCAAGATAATCTGAGGAGGCACATGAGACCCACATCAGTTATACCCAGTTGTCTTATTTGTCCCTATAAGACTTGGAAGAAAATTCGCCAACTAAGCAAATCTATGCTTCTCACACTCTAGCCCCCATCCCTAACTGTTCATAAGGTGTGACTAGATTCACTGGGACCATTCTCCTACCACTGCTCCTCTCTGACTTGTACTGGCCTCTGCTTTCATCACTGGGATAGGATGATCTTAATGGTGACTGTGATAGGGAAATGATTTGAGGGCAAAACCCAAACACTAAATGAGATAGGCATGTGGTAGCTGAGAGATAAAAGGGAATGGCATATGAAGTGATTCTCTGATTTTTCTTTCATTTAATTCCACAAAGTTGATTCAACACAGACTCCGCATTTCCCATTCAGACCCATTAAGGTCCTTCCTCACATATAATGTGAAGATCTTGCCCAAGGGTGGTTCCTGCATGTTCTTGGTCTTAGATGCTTCTCTTAACCAATAGCTTGAATGAGAAAATTCTTCTCTGAGAAGGATTTTACAGTTCTTGAAAAGTGCTATTAGCCTTCACAGAGACAGAAAACAATTCTCCGAAGAACAGAGTATCAAGATATATCCATCCCTACATCAAAGACAGATTTGGGGGTTTCTGTTTTCTTTTATTATAGTACACAACAGTTCAGGTCTTTAGGAATAATACTCAAATGTTTCCATTTCAGAGATAGATTTTCTAAAACAAAAGTCTATAAATTAGGTGGCATCCACAGTTCAATGCAAAAAAATCTATTCTATAATATGTTTAGACAATAATCTCTTAAAATAGATACTGATCAGCTGCTCTTGGCTTTGAAATAGGTTCCTACAGTTCATCCCATATTGCATGCCTCCTTTCCAGAATAGGAGAAATGAAGTCCTCATGTATAGAGCTTGCCTACTTCTATAGACAGCACACTGGGTCCAGATGCAAAACAACTGCGTTTATCCCTTTTCCCAAAATCGAGATCCAAGCTACACGATCACAATCTATCCAGTATCTAGAACTGAAGGTAGTGCATGGCATCCCAAGTTGTTGTGGCAGGAATAGAGATGCACAACTCAGATACTCCTTCAAGAAAAGATTTCTTACCCAGCTATGAGGAGCATAGTTAGCTGACACCCTCCAACTATTTACTCCTTCACATTTTTATTTTTGAGCTATCATTTTTTCAGGGTGGATCCAACCAATGAGTAAGACTGTGGTAAAAATGGTCTAACCATTTCACCTCTAATGGACAAGCTTTTCTCTGAAACTCTGAAACTTCCTGCTTGGCTGGCAGAGACCTTGAAAAGCATTATGGTCTGACCTCCTTTTGTCAATTCTGCTTCATTTTTCCTTTCACAGATATTACTCCCCAGTAAACCTTTTGCATTCCTAAACACCATCCTAGTGTCTGCTCCATGGGGACCCAACTTACACAATAGTATCAGATGTGATCTGAGAAACGAGGCATGCTATAAAATGGGATTTGGAGACTGGATCACCCACTGACTGGATGACAACGAGGACCCCAATTCCTGTGATATGTGGAGCACAGATAGTCCCTGGAACCAGATGACAGCACAAATGTTAAAACGTTCACTGGTAATAACTTGAGAGAATGTTTTGGTGGAAAAGAATGTCCTGGCAGTTTCAATGATTTAAGCATTTAAAAATAGGAGGAAATAAAGCAATTCATACTAGTACAATAGAACTAGCTCATTACTGGACCGGGCATCGTGGCTAATGCCTGTAATCCCAGCACTTTGGAAGGCTGAGGTGGGTGAATCACTTGAGGTCTGGAGTTCAAGACCAGCCAGCCTGGCCAACATGGTGAAATCCTGTCTCTATTAAGAATACAAAAATAAGCCGGATGTGGTGGCACATGCCTGTAATCCCAGCTACTCTGGAGGCTGAGGCAGGAGAATTGCTTGATCCTGGGATGTGGAGGTTGCAGTGAGCTGAGATCACACCACTGTACGCCAGCTTGGGCAACAGCAAGACTGTTGAAAAAAAAAAAAAAAAAAACCAAAAAAAAAAAAACCAAAAAAAAAGGAATTAGCTCGTTATTGAATTGCGTTGATACCCTTTTAAAAGGTATGACTAAAAAAATGAGAACATTGAAAAATAAGTTGTGAAGACCAGAAGGAATCTTTTTTAGAGTTAAAAGATGCCTTATCTGATGCAATGGAAGAACAAAAGAAGATAAAGACCAAACTCAGGATTCAATAATAAAAGTCATAGAACTTCAAAACTGAATGTTTAGCCAAGAAGCAGGTCTGTTGCAAAAGCCTGAGACACAAGCCATGAGGACAGCTGGGTGGTTGTACATGAAGGTTTTGACAAACCAGATTGCTCTGAATCCTTAGAACTTGCAGAGCTGCCTCTCCTCCCTTCCTGTGGGAAGACACTTTAGAGACCTGTTACTTATAAGGCAACAGATACCCCTCTCAGGTTTTACCATCACCTCCCTTTCTAGCTGCCAGATCAATAACTTAGGGTATGTTACCACATCTGGAGATGTGAAGAGGAAAGGTTTGATATTCCAAAGAAGCTGCAAAAACATCTTGATGGTATCCAAGTTGTTAAAAGTGGAGGACTTTGAGAATGTGTGATCAAAAGGCCTGGAACATAAGACTAGGTTAGAGTTTATTGACTCAGGGAGCAGCATCTCAGGATATGAGATTTCACCTTGACAAGAACTCTAGGGGGTAGTGTAAGTCACTGCTAGACTGACCCCTAGAAGACTGGAGAAAATCGTCATCCAAGCTGGGTGAAGTTGTGATGTCTGAGTTTCCATGCAGATTATAGAGAAAAGAAGGCAGTGGCTCAGATGTGGTATACAATACTATTTTTACAGTTAATACTGTAATGTGGACTTAAATATTTAAGAGGGTAAATCTTGTGTTAAGTGTTCTTACAACAATAAAAAAGATTAAAAAAATAAGTAGAAGCCTCAGGAAAGTGGACATTGCTGGAATTAACCCATTATGAGACCAAAAGACCCACCAGAAAATTAAATTGCATGAGAAGACTGAAAAGGCACACTATTCACCAAGGTCATCAGAAATGTGCTAGTAAGGAGACAGCAGCAAAACTTAAAAGTTCAGCCAGGGTTGACAGTAAGAGAGGTTGTTGTAGAGCTTGGCTTATTGACAGTAATGTGAGGAAGGAGCCCCTAAGCAATACAGGCTAGCTGGCAGCACACTTAACTTCCAGAAGCCAGGGCATCTCAATTACCACAATAGTAAGCAAACTCATTGATATATTTTGGCTGTGTCCCCACCCAAATTCATCTTGAATTGTAGTTCCCATAATCCCCACCTGTTATGGGAAGTAATTGAATCATGGGGTCAGTTACCCCCATGCTGCTGCTCTCCTAACAGTGAGTGAATTCTCACATGATCTGGATGGTTTTATAAGGGGTTTTCCCCCTTTGCTTGGCAGTTCTCCTTGCTGCCACCATGTGAAAGAGGACGTGTTTGCTTCTCCTTCCGCCATGATTGTAAGTTTTCTGAGGCCTTCCCAGCCATGCTGAACTGTGAGTCAGTTAACCTCTTTCCTTTATAAATTACTCAGTCTCTGGTATGCCTTTATTAGCAGTGTTAAGAATGAACTGATACACTCACGGTGACAGCCAACGAGGCTTGACCCACAGAGTGGTGGAGATAGTTAATAGAACATGGTTCCCTATGGGGAAAATGGGTGAGAACCCAATGAAAATAATGAGTGAAAATAAAACATCAAAAGAATGAAAGACTAGAAAGCTAAAAATTATCACCAAATAAAAAATTAAAATCCCTTGCCCAGTTTACAGACTTAAGCCAGTTTTCAAACAAACCTATAACCTGATTACTAAAATGGCAGCCAGGTCACAAGGACAAAGGACCCTGAAACATCACAGCAAATATATACTGAAATTATTCCCCTGGTCTTTTCCAAATTTGAACAATGCCATTTACTAAGGTAACTGCACAATGGGGAAAAGAGAACACTCTGACAACTCAGACCTTGTGTGTCCTATGGCCCTCAGAAAGTCCTTGATACTCAGAGACCTGAAGCACTGCCATAGCCCCCATTTAGAATGAGGGAATAAATAGTATAGGTAGTAAGTGAAGTCCTGACAAAAGTTCAGTTTACGATGAATCCACTGGATCCCTGAACACATTCAGTGGTCATTTCTCCAGTTACCTACTGTGTAATTGTAATTGTATACTTAGCAGTTGAAGTAACCCTCACTTGGTCTTTGGCTTTTCCACTATTATAGCTGTTCCCCCATAAGCCAACTGGAAGTTTCTCAAACCATCCCCTCCCAACTCCCTAATCAAGATAGTAAATCAAGAACAGTGTCATATTTCATGGTGGGGTAGGTGTGGTAAAAACTATCAGAATTAAAGATATAAAGGATGCAAAGGTGGTGATTCCTTTCAGTTTCCTTATATTCCTCAGCTGCTCTCTACAGACACCAGATGGAATCTATAAAATGACTATAAATGACTATATAAAATGACAAGTTCAACCAAGTGATAGTCCCAATCGTAATTTTCATGCTGGTCATGGTGTCATTGCTAGATCATTTATGTGATACTCAACTACTGATTGGGAAATGAGTTATTTTATATCCCAAACAAGAATGTCAGACACAGTTTGCCTTCACACGGATAGACAACCATATACAACATTCAAAACAGAAGATCCAGTGTTTCTAAAACAAGGATATGCCATCTGCAGCAAAGAATTACCCACTGTTTGATAAACAGCTGTTGGCATGTTTCTGAGCCTCAGTATAAATAGAGTGCTTGACCATGGGATACTGAGTGCCCATGCATCCAGAAATACCCATAGAGAGCTGGATCCTTCTGGCATCCTCCAAGTCATAAAACTTGGTCAGCTCAGAGGAATGCATAGTAATATAGAAATGACACATTCAAGACCAAACACGAGCAGGACCAAGAGCACGTGCAATCACCATGAGCAGATATCCCAGATCCCCACATCACTCACGTACAGTGGTCTACTGTACCCCTCCTGCACTTTGATCTGATAGTTTCAAGGGTATCCTGTATAACAAGATAAATAAGGAGGGAAAATTATGAACTTGATTTATGTTTGGGCTAGCTCAGTACATGCTTGCAAGACAAAAAATAGACAGCTGTTTCACTCAGGAACGGCCTGGCAAGACAGTACAGATAGAAAATCCTAATGGGCAATGCGTTAAAAGTACACCTGGCATCTATTTTGTGTGGAAGGTAAAGTGGTCCAAGGTTATAATATATGTAGGAAAAATAACGGGAAGATCAAAGAAAAGGAAGTCTAGAATAGAGGCATGGACAGATATAGTAATGTGCACAAAGTTATAAATTTTCATGTAATATTTATGCCCGCCAAAAAGGATTCACCTTGGAAGAGGCACTATACAATTAAATAGGCAAAATGACTCAGCCAGTTGATATTACTTAGCTTTTGTCAGCAGCCACCCAATGCTGGCATGATAGAAACATGAATGAAATGACCATGGTAGCAATGAAAGAATTTATGTTTGGACCCATTAGCACAGATGTCTTTACCAGAGTTGATCCTGCGTCTGCCAGCTCTGATGTTCCACATGCCAGTAACAGAAAACAAAGCTGAGACCTAGCATGGCACCATTCCCCAAGGAAAACAATTGACCACTTGGTAATGAGTTGACTAAAGTGGGCCACTGCCATCCTGAAAATACTACTGAATTGCTCTCACATTAATAGACTTATTTCAGGTGGATTTGCCCTTCCAACCTATGAAGCCCCAGCCAGCACCAGACTCCGGTGATTTACAAAGTACCTGATCTAAAGGGATGAAATTCCATAGAGCATAGCATCTGGCCAATGAGCTTACTTCACAGCAGAAGAAGTGTGTGAGGGGGCCCATGTTCACAGGATCTATTGATTATATCACATCCTGTACTACAAATCTGCTGGCCTCATAAAATATTGGAATGGTTTGCTGAAGGTACAGCTGAAGCACAAGCTCTGAACAAATACTCAGAGGACTCAATGCCTGTTTTTGGCACTGTGTCCCAAACAGAAAGAGTATATGGGCCCTGGAACCAAAAGGTGAAAGCAGGAATGGCTCAATTTACAATGACTATTGAACCACTGGAGGACTTTGTGTTTTTACCTCCACAATTCTCAGCTCTGCAGAATTAGATTTTCTGCTCACTAAAAAGGATACAGTCTTGCTGGGGACACAGAAAGAATCTTATTGCACTGCAAGATATAGCTGACTCCTGAGAACTTTGAATGTTTTGTGCCCATGAATGAACATAGAAGAGGAGTCACCATCTGGGTAGCAATTGATCCTGAGAAGCAGGATGAGGCATGATCACATTACTCAAAAGCAATAGAGAAGAATGAAAAGGCAGGGAGGAATAGGTACAGAACCCAGGCAATCCACTTGGGCACCTCTTGGTATTCCCTTGCTGACTTAGCTCAAGCTGCTATAACAAACTACTGTAGACTGGATGGCTTAAACAACAGACTTGTATTTTTCACAGTTCTGGAGGCTGAGAAGTCCAACATCAAGGAGCCAACAGATTAGATGCCTGGTGAGGGCCCTTTTCCCAGATTGCAAGCAGCCACCTTCTTGCTGTGTCCTCATATGGCAGAGAGAGAGAAAAAAAACATTCTGATTTCTCTTTTCACAAAGGCACTAATTTTATCATGAGGACTGCACCTTTGTGACCTCATATAAACCTAATTACCTTCAAAGTCCTCACCTCCAAATACCACCACATTAGAGTTAGGGCTTCAACATATGAATTGGGGCAGGGGATACTGAGTACACAAGCATTTAGTCCACAGCACTTGCCTAATTATGACAGTGAAGGAATGAATACAGCAATCCTAGCCTGAGAATAATATTGGTTACCAAGGGCTCAGGGCCCTCAGGAATGAAAGTTTGGTCACACCAGCAGGTAAATCACTGTCTCAGTCCATTTCATGTTACTATAAAGAATACCTGAGGCTGGGAAGTTTATAAAGAAAAAGGTTTATTTAGCTCACAATTCTGAAGGCTATATAAGCATCATGGTACCAGCACCTCCTTGGCTTCTGGTGAGAACTTTTGTGCTGAGAAGGTCAAAGGGAAAATAGGCACTACATGAAGAGGGACCAGACTCAAAGGGCAACCTGGTTTTATAACAACTCTCTCTCGGGAACTAGTCCATTCCTAAGAGAACTAATCCATCCAGCCAGAACAAGAACTCACTCACTACTGCCAGAAGGGCTCCACGCCATTCATGAGGAATCTGATCCCACGACCCAAATACCTCCCAACACCATCACATTGAGGATTAAATTTCAACATGAGACTTGGTAGGGATAAACAAACTATATCCAAACCATAACAATCACCAATCCCAGCAGAGATAACTAAAGTTGAAGAAAATTTAGGATGGTTGGTTGAGGAGTGAGACAATGAGTATCAGTTGCAATCCTGAGACCAAACTGCAGTAACAGGAGTTATACTACGGTCCACCAATCTCCCTTTTTCTCAGTGTGAGTGGTTCACTGGAACCCTGGAGAAGTTACTCCAAATAGGCATGGAGGAGTAACTCTATGGCATAAGTGTGAACTGTGGCTGTGCTGTGCATATTTTCCTTCAGGAACTTACTCTAGCCAGATGTGAGAAGTGTGGCTAGCTGACAGCCTCCTTCACATCCACCTCAGATTTTGAGCTGAGATCAGGCTCTTCTCAGGTGTTAGCCCTGGCCAATGACTGAACAAGACTATGGTAAAAGAACCTCCTCTATTCAACAGAGGACTCTTCTAATGGGCAATCTTTGCTCAGAAGCTCAGCATTGTGCTTGCAAAGATTGTCAGAGATTCATCTTGGTCCAAGATAAATGGATGATAGAATTGGGCTTCCTCTGCCCAATCCTATCTCTTTCCTTTTCCTGTCATGGGCATGACTGCCCAACACATCTTTTTCACTCCTATAATTTCGTCCCTGCCTCTACCGTCCAAAGGACCCAAATAACACATTCGTAAAGTGGCTTAAGTTATAGACAATTGTTATTTATTATTCAGTTCCATTGATCACCCAGTCTCTTCTCTCCTTGGTTGTTTGTCCAGGGGTCCGGGGCCCACCTATCTTCATGAAATTAACCCTAGGGCCACCATGCCTGAACCTTCCCTTGAAAAGGCCAAAAACAACTGGTATCCCTGGACTCTAGATATCCTAACTTGTACCAAGTGGCTTTTAACCCTTCAAATCCTAGAGTTTCTCCTTTACTACAGATGTTACTCTTCCCATAAGAATTAACAAACCTAGGGAATCTACTTTGTCTCCCCCTATCAATATTATTTTCAGAAGCCTGAACTTATGCATTTCTGCTAGCTTTTCCTGAATTCCTCTGTGTATTGTCAGGGCTTCCATGGCTTTAAGTCAAATTTTCATCTACCCCGGTCATCAGAATACTAGTGAGTATCTTCGAAATTGCCATTTTCTCTGTTCCTTTCTCATTATCTCTGCCCTGAGCAGCATCATTCTACTTTCTTGTTTTGGTTTGGTTAGGAAATCAATCGGGTCTCACCTTAATTTATCAATAGAAGCTTCAGCTAAAACCTTATCATATGTAGCCTCATCTACCATTTCTTCAAAATGGAGCTGCCTGTATCTCTTTGATCTATTGTTCACTTATATCTCTCCTTATTTATGCTAGGGGTTATTTCATAAGATGAGATCTTTTCAGGCCTTTGATACATAGTTGAAAACCTCAGTACTCCTTGCAGATATTTTCAAATGTTTTTAAGTGTAACTAAATGCTTTAGATAATCCAGCCAAAATTCTGAGATATTCTGTTTCATGATACTGAGATGCTGAAAAAATGCTCATAAAGTGATACGGAAAAGTAGAAGTTGATAATGGTGGCCCTTAAATACTCAGTATTTAAGGTCGCATCCTCCCTTGGCCACAGGTTTAAAAGATTTTAAAAAATGGTACACCTGTATAGGGTCCTTGCCATGATTATTTCCTTGGGCTTAGTAAAACACTAAAACGACATCTTATTTTGGGGTACCACATGATTTTTCCAACACACAAAACAGCCTTCCCTACTGGTTGGCCCAACATTTAGGCCCATCTCTCTGAAGATACACTCAGGTTTGGAACTGTAGAGGTGCTTTCCTAGCCGAGGCTTGTGATCTTCTTGAGATAGACTGGCCATGTCTCTCACTGCTCACTCATCTTACAGTAACATTTTTGAGGAAAAAAAAATGAGCTTAGCGATCACCTTCCAGATTGCCACACTTTTCTAAATTAATCTTAGGTTTGAAGGTTTGCAGAATAATCAGTTTTTTTCTGAAACCACTAACAAGCCTGCATTGATGTTTCTTTCACATTTTCCCAAGGCATCTATACAATTTAGAGTGCATATTCGATTTCATCATGTTCACAGTTCATTAGCATGCCTCAAAACCAAAAAGGATGTTGGTACCCACAACCATTCCTTTCTAGCAAAATCATGTAACTTCTTTGGCCCCAAAGTTAATTTGTTCTGCATTCAGGGGTAGTAATTTTTCTATACACAATATGTATACTGTTCTAGACACAAACAATATTATACTTAATGGCATAAGATTGAAAGCATTTCCTCTAAGGTCAGGAACAAGACAAGGACACCCACTTTTGCCATTCCTATTTTACATAGTACTGGAAGTCTGTGTCAGAGCAATTAGGCAAAAGAAAAAGAAGGCATCCAAATCAGAAAGGAAGAAGTCCTTCAGTTGCCAATGACATGAACTTATATCTTATATATAGAAAACTCTATAAAGACTCCACTAAAAACACTGTTAGAACTAATAAATGAATACAGCAATGTTGCAGGATACACAATCAATACACAAAAATCAGTAGTTTCCATACACTAACAAGCTATCTGAAAAAAAAAATCAAGAAAACAATCCCATTAACAATAGCTACCAAAAAATTGAAATACTTAAGGAATAAATTTAATCAAGGAGGTGAAAGAACTATATAACAACTGTGAAATATGATGAAAGAAATTGAAGAAAAAACAAATACAGCCATGAGTTGCTTAACAACAAAGATACATTCTGAGAAATGCATTAAGTAATTTTTTCATTGTGCAAACATCATATAATGTACTTAGACAAACCTGGATGGTATAACCTACTACATACTAAGGCTATATGATATAGCCTATTACTCCTAGGCTACAAATCTGGATAGCATAATGCTATACTGTAAGCAATTATAACACCAATGGTAAGCATTTGTGTTTCTAAACATAGAAAAGTACAGTAAAAACATGGTATAAAAGATTTAAAAAAATTTATACCTGTATAGGGCATAAATGGAGGTCACAGAACTGGAAATTGTTCTGGGTGAGTCAATGAGCGAATGAGTAAGTGGCAAGTGAATGTGAAGACCTAGAACATTACTGTACACTACTGTAGACTTTCTAAACACTCTACACTTTGGTTTTACTAAATTTAGAGAAAATAGTTTTCTTTCTGCAATACCAAATTAACCTTAGATTAAGGTTTGCTAAAACCAGCATCACACAAACACCTGAGTAATGAATGCATTGCACTATGGTGTTACCATGGCTACATGTCACTAGGCAATAAAAATTTTTCAGCTCCATTATAATCTTATGAGACCACTGTCATATATATGACCAAAACATCATTATATAGTGCATGATTGTAAATGGAAAGGCATTCCATCTTCATGGATTAAAAGAATATTGTCAAAATGTCCCTACCACCCAAAGCAATCTACAGATTCAATAAAATTTCTAGCAAAATTTCAAGGACTTTTTCAAAGAAATAGAAAAAAAAAATCCCAAATAGTGAAAACAATCTTGAGCAGAAACAAAGCAGTAGGCATTAAACTGTCTGATTTCAAACTATATTACAAAGCCATAGTAATTAAAACAGCATAATATTGGCATAAAAATAGACATATCAACCAATAGAACAGAATAGAGAGCCCAGAAATAAATCCACTTACTTACAATCAACTGATCTGCAACAAAAGTACCAAGAAAACACAGTGGGAAAAGGACAGTCTCTTCAATAAGGGTGCTGAGAAAACTGGATATCTACATGCAGAGCAATGAAATTAGACGCTTATTTCACACTGTATTCAAAAATCAATTTAAAGTGGATTATAGATTTAAACATTATATCCAAAACTGTCAAACTACAAGAAAACAACATAAGGGAAAATAATCTTGACATCAGTCTTGGCAAAAATATTTATTTGACCTATTTGACCCTAAAAGCACAGTCAATAAAAGCAAAAATATATAAATGGTATTACACCAAACTAAAAATCTTCTGCACAGCAAAAAACAGAGTTAACAGAATGAAGAGACAACCTACAAATTGGGAGAAAATATTTATAGGCCATATATATGATAAGAGGTTAGTATTCAAAACATATAAGGTACTCAACTCAACCACAAGAGAGCAAATAATCCAATTTAAAAAATAGGCGAAGGCATCAACAGTAGATTGGATAAAGAAAATGTGATACATATACACCACGGAATACTACACAGCCATAAAAAGAATGAGATTATGTTCTTTGCAGCAATATAGATGTGGCTGGAGGCCATAATCTTAAGAAAATTATCACAGGAACAGAAAACCAAATACTACATTTTTTCACTTATAAGTGGGAGCTAAACAATGGATTCTAGTGGACATAAAGATGGCAGTAATAGACACTGGGGACTACTTGGGGGAGACAGGGTCAGTAAGGGTACAAAAACTAACAATTGGGTACTATGCTCAGTACCTGGGTGACAGGATCAATCATACCCCAAACCTCAGCAATCATGCACTATACCCAGGTAACAAACCTGCACATGGGTCCCCTGAAACTGAAATAAAAGTTGAAATTGTTGGGGGAAAAAAAGGCAAAGGACAAAGGATGTAAATAGAGTTTTTTCAAGGGTATATGAAAAAATACTCAGCATCTCTAATCATTAGGGAAATGCAAATTAAAACCACAATGAGATACAACTTCGCACCTGTTATAAATGGCTATTATCAAAAAGATAAAAATGTTGGTGAGGAGATGAAGAAAAGGGAACTTTTGTACACTTTCCGTAGGAATGTACACTCATGCAGCTATTATGGAAAACAGCATGGAGGTTCTTTGAAAACTTAAAAGTAGAACTACCATATAATCTAGCAATGCCACTTGTGGGCATATACTCAAATGATTTGAAATCAGTATGTTAAACAGATACTTGTAAATCCTATCTTCATTGCAGCTTTATCACAATAGCCATGATATGGAATCAACCTAAGTGTCCATCAGTGGCTAAATAAAGAAAATATAGTATATATACGCAATGGAAAATATATATATTCTGAATGAAAAGGCCTCAATAAAGAAGGAAATTCGGTCATTTGTGACAGCAGTATGAACCTGGAGAACATTAGGCTAAGTAAAATGAGGCAGACACAGAAGGACAAATACTACATGATCTCACTTAGATGTGGAATCTATAGCTATCAACCTCATAGAAGCTGAGGATAGAATGGTGGCTACCAGAAGCCATGTGGAGGAAATGGGAAGATGTTGGTTAAAGAGTGCAAAGTTTCAGTTAGACAGGAAGAACAGGTTATTTGTGATATATTGCATAGCATGGCAACTATAGTTAATAGGGTAGATTTCAAAATTGCTATTGAAGTAAGTTTCAAACGTTCTTACACAAAAAGTATTTGGGGTGATAGTTGAGTTACTTGGCTTGATTTAATCATTCCTCATTGTGTTTGTGTATGTGTGTGTATGGATAAAATAATTACTTTATACCTCATAAATATATATAATTTCATTGTATTTGACAAATTATATAAACAATTACATAAACATATATTTATATGTTTTATATTATATACGTATTACAGTATATATTATAGTATATTCTGTATTATAATATATAAGTATTATAGTATATGTATATTATATATATCATAATATATAATATACGTGTATTTTAATGTAGGAGGTATTTGAATCTCAGTATGGTATACATATTGAAAACTTTTTTACTTTTAAAATTTTGTTGTATTTGATAAAATTTATATATATATATAATATTACATATATAATATATAATTTAATGTATATTAATTTTAAATAATTTTTAATTTACATTTAATTTATAAGTTACATTTTAATATATTATATTACTTTTATATTTTAATATATTTATTAGTATGTTAATATATTATATATTTTATTTATAATTTATAATTTAAATATACAATTTGTTATGTATTACATAATATACAATTATATATTACATGTTACATGTTATGTTATATATTACATATATGTTATATATATCATGTATAATTTATTATATATCATCTATAATTTAACATACTATCTGTCATATCATGTCACATCTATCTGATCTATAACATATATATGACATGTAATATATAATTATAATATAATTATATTTATTACATATTACGTATAGATATATATAATTATATATTACGTAATATATAATTATATATTACGTATATATTACATAATATACGTAATATATAATTATATATTACGTTATATACGTAATATATGTAATATATAATTATATATTACGTTATATACGTAATATATACATAATATATAATTA
Organism: Nomascus leucogenys; assembly: GCF_006542625.1. Taxonomy (NCBI): domain Eukaryota; kingdom Metazoa; phylum Chordata; class Mammalia; order Primates; family Hylobatidae; genus Nomascus; species Nomascus leucogenys. Next base: position 55,333,175 of record NC_044386.1, read on the forward strand.
TATATTACGTTATATACGTAATATATGTAATATATAATTATATATTACGTAATATATAATCGATTAATATATAATCGATTATATATTACATTATAATATATAATAAATTATGTTATATATACATAAAATTTATCAAGTACAACAAAACTTTTAAATGTAAAAATGTGTTTAATATGTATACCATACTGAGATTCAAATACCTCCTACACTATCAGGCCTGAATTTCTGATTTCCTAGCCCAAACCTACCTAATATGAGGCTCTCAGCCTTTCTTCTCTTTGGCTCTTCTTCCTAGTGATTCTCAGTTTCAAGCGGGGAGAAGGGCATCTCATGTTCTCCTTCACGAACAAGCCAGGAAAGCAGCCTGCTTTTCTTGTGCTGCTGCTTTCAGTTGACATGTTGGCCTCACAATTTCCTAAACTGAAATCCTTGCAGATAATCACCTTTAAAAATGGCAAGGATGGTTAATGGGCACAAATAGTAGTTAGAAAGAATAAATAAGAACTAGTATTCGATAGAACAGGATGACTACAAACAATAATTTAATAGCACATATTAAAGTTACTAAAAGCGTATAACTGGATTGTTTGTAACACAAAGGATTACATATTGCATGCCTATATCAAAATATCTCATGTACCCCTTAAATATATACACCTAAATTGTAACCACAAAATTTAAAAATTAAAATTACAAAATGGCAAATAAGTATGTGGGACAGAGAAGTAAATAATTGCTTTAATTCATTTTACCTTCCCAACCTATTTTTTAATCTCTATTCTCATTGTCTTTGATTTGATTCAGGCTCTAAGCATTTGGACTATTCAGCTATCTTCAGACTAGTCTGTTAACCTTCAGACTGGTCTCATACATTCTCTAGACTTTCCAACAGACCAACCTCCTCATTGAGACAGTGAGACAGTATCTTTCTAACCTTGTTTCACTGTTACCTTGCTTAGCAAAGGCAATTTCTATTGTTAGTTCAAGTAAATAATGGCATTCTCTGTGAAATACATGGGGCCACTTTTGTGGGACTGAATCAGACAAACTCTAATCCCTAATCCAGCAAGTTCTTAACTTTTTATAAAGTAATGAGTTCTACTTGAAGTATTTGATAGCAAAAACAGAATGCTACTTAATTTTGAGAGTTAACCATGTGTTGTTTACTTTATCTTTCTCATCGAGAACTTTAGGATCCTTAGTTTTATGTCCAAGTTCCTTATATAATTGTTCTTTTTGTTCATAGTTGTTTATACTGAGGCAATTTTATCTGTATTTTAGCTATAAACCCAGACTGGCATTGACAATTTGCATAGAGACCCAGGGTTATTGATTCTGACTTTTTTGGCCTTTCCATGATCTACAGAATTAGAAAGTTTTCTACTTACTGAAAAAAAAAAAATAGTTGGGCAATGTACTTTACCTACCTAAAAAAAAAAAAAAAGAGGCAAATTAATTTTTATATATTCATGAATAGGCAATGCATTTAAGGGGAAAGAAGACACTTAGTCATAGAATGCAGACCTTTGGGTTATGACAAGCTAAAAGTTACAATGACAAAGACTCTAGAACTATTCAATGTGTAGTTGGAACTAAAAAACAAAGGCACTGAATAGCATCTGTGAAAGCCTATAGGATATGAGACATTGCTAACTAGATATAATGCAGACATACTGATAAAGTTGAAGATTCAGTTTCTGTCCAAAGGTTAACTGTTGGTATAAATACAATAAAAGAAATATGAAGGGGACACCAGCATCCAGTTGTATAAAGCTCAGATAATGTTTTACAGTAAGATGGTGTCTGAATGGGTATTGAAGAATTAACAAGAACTTATAAGGTAAAAATGTAGAAGCCATTCTAGATGTGTCAAATGGTATTAGTGCTATAAAAACACCTAACACTTTCCAGTGAGTTGTAAGCAAAGTGGACCAGAGCAAAAGTTCTAATATAGAAGTACTACAAAGAGATTCCCTTAGCCTACCCTTCCACTGTTATACAAGACATTGAATACAAGAATGAGAAGTTTACCCAGTGCCTAAATATCTCTGGAGGCTTTGAAAAAGAGATGATCAGAATCGTACTTCAAAGAGATTAACTTGAGCAATGATGGAAGTGTTCTGTAGGGGTGAGTGAAAAGAATAAAGAACAAGGAGTTTTTTTGAATGGTAATAAGAAACTAAAGATGATTTCTGGCAGTCCCTGAGGTAGTTCTTCTCAATTTCCCAGTAAAAAAAACAAACAACAACAATTAAAAAAAAAACTATAAAGGCACAAAGTCTACTTAGAGACAAAATCTGCCAGCATGGAAGTAGATATATGCCTCAACCCTCCCCCACAGTCTGCCCCTAGGGTAGAGATAAAAGGTATATATACAAGATTATTAATCAGTCAGCTCTTTGCCTTAAAAAGCATTACCTAGCGATTCCTCAGGGATCTAGAACTAGAAATACCATTTGACCCAGCCATCCCATTACTGGGTATACACCCAAAGGACTATAAATCATGCTGCTATAAAGACACATGCACACGTATGTTTATTGTGGCACTATTCACAATAGCAAAGACTTAGAACCAACCCAAATGTCCAACAACGATAGACTGGATTAAGAAAATGTGGCACATATACACCATGAATACTATGCAGCCATAAAAAATGATGAGTTCATGTCCTTTGCAGGGACATGGATGAAACTGGAAAACATCATTCTCAGTAAACTATCGCAAGGACAAAAAACCAAACACCACATGTTCTCACTCATAGGTGGGAATTGAACAATGAGAACTCATGGACACAGGAAGGGGAACATCACACTCCGGGGACTGTTGTGGGGTGGCGGGAGGGGGGAGGGATAGCATTAGGAGATATACCTAATGCTAAATGACGAGTTAATGGGTGCAGCAAACCAACATGGCACATGGATACATATGTAACAAACCTGCACATTGTGCACATGTACCCTAAAACCTAAAGTATAATAATAAAATAAAATTTAAAAAGCATTACCTATCAGTACTATGTCCTTCTTGGCCCTCATCAGTATCTCTTTCTATAAATATTCAAAAGCTGTAACTCCAAGAAAATGATAGGACAGAAAATGGAAGTGTTGGAACCCAATTACACAACTGTAATCTTAGCATTTTCCACCAGCTGGGTTTTTCACCTCTCTTGCCTACAGTGTTCTGATAGAAGTGATATTTTCCTGAATATAAAAAGGCCCAGAACCATGCAGTGAAGGTAGAATAAGACATTTTTATCACTACTGAACTGAGGTAAAGACACAATTCTGAAACACTAACAATTGGATAGGGAGCTATGAACGTTGCTTCACTTCCAGCTGTAGATCTGACATGGGGATTTGAGTGAGGCTCAGTATAATACACCCAACACATTTAAATGCATCTTTAGTCAAGAAAGTTCTCATATCAGTTTTCTGTCTAGCCAGTGAGAAGCCTACACAGAAAAGACATATCATTATAAGCCTAAGAGAAATAAACTTCCTAAAAATTACTTTCTACAAAACTTAGAAAATTATTTTAGAAAAAAAATGCTTGCCATCTTCGCTGAAATGCATGAAAATATGGTCCCCAAGGAATGGGAACAGAAAGTTATGAGAAATATATCAGGTGAAATGAGAAAAAGAATTGAGCAAAAACCTTAAAATGCAGTAGAGTAATTTGAATCTACATTAGGAGAAAAGACTATCATTCATACTGAAGATAATAGAATCAGTGATATAGAAGACACACTTGATAAGTTCTCCCTGAATGCAGCAGTAATGAGTCAAAGTAAAATGTCAAACTGAGGTGAGAAATTAGGTATTCATCTTATATTTTCCACTTCTGTAATTACAGATCTTCAGGAATAATAGAACAATAACAGCAATAGCAAAATAAATAAATGAATAAAATTTTTCTAAGATGAAAAACCTTCATATGGGATTAAAAATTTTCTCTAAGGTCCAGGTAAAATTAGAAGACTAATGTTTATATATACGCTAGCAAGATTTTAAACTGTAAAATCTTGGACAATTGTGGGACAAAAGGAAAATATAATTTAAAATAAATGCTGGTTGTATCTACTTCTTACTGGTATAATTCAACCTAAATTTGAGCATTTTTTGGTGATGGGTAGTGAAATTGCTTAATAAATTTTTTGTTTTATCTGGGAAATGACCTTGATAGGCTTCTCTGAGTCCATTTCAAAGTCACACATATATGGGATAAACTCCAGACACAAGACAACTGAATAGAGATTTCTGATAAATTCACCCAAAAAAAACATTCCCAGAGGTAATATAGAATGTGAAAGAGAAATAGAAACATTCAAGAAACCCCAACGTATGTCTAACAGAATTTCTAGGATATGAGAAGAGAAACAATATTCAAATATAAGGCTAGAAGGAGAAGAACAAAGTTGGAGGTCAGAAACTACTAACTTTCAAGATTTACTATAAAGCTACAGTAATCAAGACAAGGTGATACTGATGAAAGAATAGAAAAATAGATTAATGAAACAAAATAAAGAGCCCAGAAATAGACTGACATAAATATAGTCAACTGATCTTTAACAAAGGAGCAAAGGCAATACAATGGAGGAAAGATAGCCTTTTCAACAAATGGTGCTGGAACAAATGAACATCTACATGCCAAAAAAAAAAAATAAAAAAAAATAAAAAAAAACGAATCTAGACACAATTTTACACTCCTTAAAAAATCACTGAAAATGGATCACAGATCTAAATGTGAAATGCAGAACTATAAAACTTCTACAAGAAAACAGGAAAAAATCTCTATTATTACCTTGGGTTTGGTAATGGCTTTTTAGATATACCAGCAAAAGCATAATCCTTGAAAGAAAGAATAGATAAGGTGGAGTTCATTAAATTTTTAAATTTTAGCTCTGTAAAAGACACTGTCAAGAGAATAAAAAGACAAGCCACAGACTAGAAGAAAATATTTGCAAAGGACATATCTGCTACAGTACTATTATCCAAAATATACAAAGAACTCTTAAAACTCAACAGTAAGAAAACAACCTGATTAAAAAATGGACCTATCAGAGTGAACAGGCAACCTACAGAGTGGGAGAAAAATTTTGCAATCTACCTATCCAACAAAGACCTAATATCCAGAATCTACAAGGAACTCAAACAAATTTACAGAAAAAAAAAAGCAAACAACCCCATTAAAAAGTGGGCAAAGGACATGAACAGACACTTCTCAAAAGACATTCATATGAAAAGTTAAAAACATATGAAACATGAAAAAAAAAAAAAGCTCAACATCACTGATCATTAGAGAAATGCAAATCAAAACCACAATGAGATACCAATGAGGGTCCCACACCAATTGCATCAGAAGCCCAAGCATGAAGCAAGAGATTCACAGCACAGTTGGGAAGAGGTGATGTTGGTGCAAAGCAGGTCAGAGTCAGTGTGAAATTGCTGGCCGCAGACATTGCTGGAATCAGAAGTGAGGCAGAGATTATGTGAGACTTTGCATGATAGGGGTCTGCACATTCTTGTGCATTTCTTAGCTCTGTGTGAGCAATATTTAGGTAGTCATTATATAAACTCTATTGAACCTATACAAAGAAGTGAACACATTGAGATGAGTTGGCTCCTACTAAGTAAGGCTGGGGGTTGGTCCTTTATGGTTCCCCAGCATGTATCTTAAAATAGTTCCTTTGTGGATAAACTCTCTTTGAATTATTCTATTTTGAGTGTGCCATCTGATTCTTGTTAGGGCTCTGACTTTAAAAGGGAGAGCGTTGCTCTCATGAATAATGGAGAATATCCTTCACACATCATATTGACTCACAACTGTTCCTACAAAGATTGTGGATCTGATTCAACTGCAACTTTGTTCATGCAGCAATACTCTTCCTTTTCATACTCATAACTAGTGTTCTGACAATACTAATCCCAGTGCACCTTTTTTCAAACTTAGTTATTATTGGAAAGATTTCTCCTTGATACTACAGCCCACAAAATGAGTTTTTAGTGACAAGACAAAAAGCCACACCTGGCATTTCTTCATGTGTCACACATATGCTGAATTGTTGTCCAACTTTATAAAAGCAAATTATCTGCAAGCACATAAGTGATGGTAACTGTTTTTCCTCATTGTATGCCATTGATATAAGGCAATGCCCAAAATGTCTTTAATTTTAAAAAATGTGCCTATAGCTTGTCCTTTCACTATGAGCTTTGTCAACTTTATGGGTGGTTTTACAAGTTTCTTAGCTCTAATGGGTATTCTATTTTTATTTTCTGTCACTATTATAACTTTGAACAATACTTCTGATGTTTTGATCTCTCTTCTGCCTTAGTAGCAATTAATCAATTTTGTACTAAAAGCATTATTTTATGCTTTTCTTTAAAAAAAGTCATTTGTTTGCTAGAGTAGTCATTGTTCTTTGCTTAGAAAACCATGTAAAAGCTTTGAGTTTTATGAGAATTTCGTAATACTGTACTGTAGCTCCATCAATTAAAATCAATATTTGGATTCTTTCTCATCTTTCCTTGGTTTCTTACAGAAAATCATTGCACTAGCCAAATCACTTTAAGTAGATGCTCATATTTTATATTTAATATAGTACTATTTAGTATTTACGTGTTCAGCATTATTTTAAGTTGTAGCATTTGTTCTTATTTTAGCACTACTTCATTTTGCTTCAATTTCTTTATGAATTTTTAAAATTGTGAAATTGCAAACTCTAGTGAATTATATCTATAACAGTAAGGAGAAATTACCATTTGTTTTCAGATAAGTACTGCATAATTGTGTCCTTAAATGCAGTCCACCTTAGCACATGTGCAATTTATTAGTTACTGTCACCTATGTTAATGATATGTATTTTATATTTTTATAATCATCTTATATGTAAAATTTGTGAAATGTATGAGATAACTAATTAAAAATACGAAACTTTCTCATAGACTATTTGAGGACACCAAGTAGCACCAATATTCTGCTGCCACACCAAGAAACACTGCACTAGAAAAATAGGTTAGAAATAGGGTTCTGAAGTTTTAATCCTAGCTTTTCCACTTACTAGCTGGGTGACCTTGGGCAAGTTACAATACCTCTAAACCTTAGACACTATTATGATCTCTATTCTACAGTTAAGAAGCTGACTTCATCGGATGCTATGTTATTATCTTTTTATTATTTTGTTTTGTTTTTACCCTTAGAGTAATGCTTGGTACATATGCATGTCTGTTTATGTGCCCATGTATGCACTACAAAATTGCCTAACAGCCCAGCACCTCTTGACTTGTAAACCAGAGTAAACAACTGAAAAATCTCAATGGTTTGACACAACAAAGTTTATTTCTTGCTAATGCCATATGTTCAATGCAGATCAAAAGGTAGAATCTGCTCATCATTGTCACTCTGGAATATAAGTTGATGAAAAAAATTTCTCAATACTTTAGAATCAACATGGCAAGAGGATAAAAATATAGAAAATCATGGCTTGGCACATAAAATTTGTGCCTGATCCTTCTCACATCCATACACATTTCACTAAGTAAAGCAAATCTCATGGCCATGCCTAATTTCAAAGTTTGAAGAGAAGTACAATTCTACCAAGTTCCAGAAAGACAGCCAGAGTATCTATGAATCTTATGGTAACATAAAGAAAATGATAGTCAATGATGGAGAAATCGTTATACAAAGAGATTTGTCTCAATACATTTAAGTTGACTTTTTTTCACTTTTCTAAATATCCAACATTTTCCATACAGATTATACCAATAGGGTAGTCATAGCCATAAAAATAAAGTTACACTATCATTAAATGAAGCTTTCTTTGCCACAAGACTTGGCCTGAGTTGCCTTGAAAAGAACCTGAGTACAGGACATTAATTAGGGAGTATAATCCCAGGGAGTGGGATTTTAGGGGAAAAGGATGAAATAAGAAAGTAGGAGTTTAGTGCATTCTCACACTGCTATAAAGAAATACCTGAGACTGGGTAATTTATAAATTTATAATTTTTCATTGGCTCACAATTCCACAGACTGCAAAGAAAGCATGATGCTGGCTTTTCCTTCTGGGGAAGCTTCAGGAAGATTTTACTCAGAGCAGAAGGCAAAGCAAGAGCAGGCATCTTACAAGGCAGAAGCATGACCAAGAGAGTGAGAAGCGTGGTGCTATACACTTTTAAACAACCTAATTTCATGATAACTCACTCAACTCAACCATCAGAATAGCACTGAGGGGATGGTGCTAACCCATTCATGAGAACTCTTCCCCAATGACCCAATCAATTCCCACCAGGACCCACCACTAACATTGGGAATTACAATTCAGCATGAGATTTGGGCAGGCACAGATCCAAACCATGTAATTCTGCCCATGGCCCATCCCAAATCTCATGTCCTTCTACATTTTAAAATACAATCATGCCTTCCCAACAGTTCACCAGAGTCTTAACTCATTCTAGCATTAACTCAAAAGTCCAAGTCCAAAATCTCATCTGAGACAAGGCTAGTCCTTTCTGCTTATATGCCTGTAAAATGAAAAAAAAAAAAAAAAAAAGTAAGTTACTTCCAAGATAAAATGAGGGTATAGGCATTGGGTAAATACTCCCATTCCAAAAGGGAGAAATCAGCCAAAAGAAAGAGGCTACAGGCCTCATGCAAGTCCAAAACTCAGCAGGGCAGTTATTAACTCCTAAAGTTTCAAAATTACCTCATTTGACTCCATGTCTCACATCCAGGACACACTGATACAAGGGGTGAACTCCCGATGTCTTGGGCAGCTCCACCACTGTGTCTTTTTAGGGTCCAGCCTTCTGTGGCTGCTCTCAAGAGCTGGTGTTGAGTTTTCTGCAGCATTTTCAGGCACAGGGTGCAAGCTGTCAGTGGATCTATCATTGTGGAGTCTGGGGGAGAGTGGCCCTCTTCTCATAGCTCCACTAGGCAGTGCTCTACTGGGGACTCTGTGTGGGGTTTCTAACCTCACACTTCCCCACTGCACTGGCCTAGTAAAGGACCTCCATGAGGGCTGTGTCTCTATAGCAGGCTTCTGCCTGGATATCCAGGCTTTTCCATATATCTTCTGAAATCTAGGCAGAGGCTCCCAAGCCTCAACTCCTGCATTCTGTACACCTGCAGGCTTACCACCACATGGAAGCCACCAAGGTTTATGGCTTACATCTTCTGAAGCAGCAGCCCAAACTGTATGTGGGCCCCCATTTAGCCACAGCTGGAGCTGGAGCTGCCAGGATGCAGGGAGCAGTGTCCCAAGGCTGCACAGGGCAGCAGGGCCCTGGGCCTGGCCCATGAAACCAGTCCTCCTAGCCCTCCAGGCTTGTGATGGGAGGGGCTTCCCTGAAAGCCTCCAAAATGCCTTCAAGGCCTTTTCCCCCTTGTCTCTGCTATTGTCATTTGGTTTTTTAACTTATGCAAATTTCTGCAGCCTACTTGAATTCTTCTCCTGAAAATTGGGTTTTCTTTTCTACCATATATGTCCAGGCTGCAAATTTTCCTAACTTTTATGTTCTGCTTCCCTTTAAAATATAAGTTCTAGTTTCAGGTTATTTCTTTGTTCATGCATATGAGTTTAGACTGTTAGAGGCAGCCAGTGCATATCTTGAACACTTTGCTTCTTAGAAATTTCTCCTGCCAGATACACTAAATCATTACTCTCAAGTTCAAAGTTCCACAGATCCTAGAGCAGGGCACAAGGCAGACAAGATTTTCACTAAAGCATAACAAAAGTGACTGCTCCTGTGTCCAGTAAGTCCTTCATTTCCATCTGAGACCTCCTCAGCCTGGCCTTCACTGTCCATATCACTACCAGCATTTCAGTCATAACCATTCAACCAGTCTCTAAGAAGTTCCAAGCTTTTCCTCCTATTCTTGTCTTCTTCTGAACCTTCTAACCTCTGCCCATTACCCAGTTCCAAAGTTGCTTCTACATTTTCAGGTATCTTTATAGCAACATCCCACTCCTTGGTACCAATTTTCTGTCTTAGTCCATTCTCATACTGCTATAAAGAAATACTTGAGACTGGGTAATTTATAATGAAAAGATGTGTAATTGGCTCATAGTTCCAAGGGGTTTACAGGAAGCATGATGCTGGGTTCTGCTTCTGGGGAAGCCTCAGGGAAATTTTACTCATGGTAGAAGGCAAAGCAGGAACAGGCATTTTATATGGTGGGAGCAGGACCAAGAGAGGAAGGGTGGGGAGCTGTATGCTTTTAAACAACCATGTCTCATAATTCACTCACTCACTATATCACAAGAACAGCACTGAGGGGATTGTGCTAACCAATTCCTGAGAACTCCACCTCCATGGTCCAATTACCTCCCACCAGACCCCACCTCCAACACTGGGGATTACCATTCAACATGAGATTTGGGCAGGGAAACAGATCCAAACCACATCAGCTGGGAAAGACAATACAAGAATATATTATCTAGCACTACAGGCAACTGGTGCTTGCACTCAGGCAACTTTCAGAACTATCCACTCAGTGTACAAAAAAGATAGCATTTATCAATCAAGTCCTTTCTCCATTGCTCAAGGTAGCACCACAGACCAACTCTCCTGTACTTCTGGGTTGTTCTTGCCAAGTGTGCACTTTTGGGAATGACAGATAGCCACAGGCATCCCATACAGTGGCATCAGGAGTCCTAGGATATGAAACAAAAATTGAGATTCAGCGAAATCATATCAGCACAAAGCTGGCCTGTGTGGAACTAGTCATTTCAGCAGTGACTGGGATAAAAGGAGACACCAAGAAGTCATTAAATTGTGCACAAAAGGTGCCAAATAGAAACATACACACACACACACACACACACACACACACACACACACACTTACATGCACTGGTAGTGGCATGGGAATAAGCTCACCTGTGGGCTTATATTTTTACTTTTGTCTGATTCACATATTGAATGATCCCAGTTAGATTATTGCTGTTGTTAAATGTATATTATGAAATGTATATGAGATGTATATATGAAATATTTAAGATTTAAAAAGTATAATGAAAGGCTATTTATCCAGATCAAGTAAAGCTGACCTTTCTGTATTAGTGATATTTCCAAAGTCTACCCCTTTTAGCCAAAAGGGCTTGGGGTACATCTTAGGATCTGCTGGATTTTATAATATATTATTTTTTATATAATATATATATTATATAAACCCGGAATAGCCAAACAATATTGCAAAAAGAAGAACAAAGCTGGAGGGCTGGCACTTCACAATTTCCAAACTTACTACAAATCTACAATGATCAAGTCAGTTTAACTGGCATAAGATTAGACATATAGAAAAATGTATCTGAATTGAGAGGCAAGAATTAAACTCTTATATTTATGATCAGTTGATTTTCTACAAGGTGACAGACAATTCAGTGGGGGGAAAGCAGAGTCTTTTTAACAAATGGTGCCAGAACAAATAGATATCCCGATCCAAAAGAATAAATTTGGACCCCATCTCACATCAGATTTTAAAAATTAACTAAAAATAGAACAGTTCAAGATGGCTGACCAGAAGCATCTGGCATTGTGTCCTCCACAAAGAACATAGTAGATAATCACACTTCAAATAGAGGATCTAAGAAATAACACTGGAATTCAACAGAGAAATGACAGGAAAAACCTGAGGCATAAAAGGAGAGGAAAATGAGGCAGCCGGCCCAGCCAAGCTCATCTGGAAGCCTGTAGAGAATCCCCAGTGCACGTAAAACATAAATGACAGATCCCTAATGGTCCACCTTCCCATTGCAGACTCCTACAATCCTAGCCACAGGAGAACCCTCGATGCATGCAGGCCTTGAGACTACAATAGAGAGCTGCCTTGAGTTTGCACAATGGCATTGCTTCAGATAGGAAGCTCACACTGGGTCACACAACCCCTCCACCCCCCAAGACCCAAGCAGCTGCAGTTGTAGCACCATTTGAGGAGCCCAGCCCCCACCAGACTGCATCTTGCCCTGGAGCCCAACAGACTCTGCATCTCCACATCCTGGAGCCCCCACTGACACCTGCCTGTGTCCAGCCAGAATACGGGAGTGACATGACACTGGTTAGACCCAGCAGTACAGCAGGGTAGCCAACATAATGTCCTATACTCCAGGAAATAGGCAGTGCCAGCACACTAGGGAGGCTGCCCTCAGGACAATGGATGCTGAAGTGTGCCCTCACCAGACCCTGAGAGCTACCTGCCTGAGGCCACTGCCACTGAGAGCAACCTTATTCCCCTACTCCCAGCAGCAAGGCTGCAACAGGTGCCCTGAGGATAGACTCTCCCCACACACCACGGCCCCAGTCACTGCCACTTGAGCATGCCACCCAGGAGCCTGGGGATTGCCCTGCTCTGCCCACCATAGCCTGCATCTGTGCATACCACTGGAGGACTTGAGGGCAGGCCTCTCCAGCCTGGTATTGCCACCATTACTGCCATTGCTCACACCACACACACTGCCTAGGGGCCCGAGGACCTGCACACAAACCCAGCCCACTGCTGTCACCTAAGTAAGCCACTTGCAGGCCAAGGAATTGGCTTGAGACCACTGACATTGGTACCCACATTCACTGCACAGAGGCCCAAGAACAGGCACACTTGGGCTTCCACTGCCACCACTGAGGCCTAAGGATTGTCCCACCTGGTGCCTGGGTTCCCACCAAAGTCTCACCACAGTCTGTATTAACAACTTCAGCGTAAGCCACTAAGGAAATCACAGACACTACTGGTACTGTTTACAGTTGAAAAATCAGACAAAGACTACACTACGGCATGCAGCCAGAATCAAAACCAAAGTACCCTACCCATCCAACGTTATAGATGGGTCTAGAAGAAAAAGTGCTCCCCTATGAAAGCCAATCCAAAAAATTGAAAGAAACAACTATTTTACCAGATGTACAGATATCAATGTAAGGACACAAGAAACTTGAAAAAGCAAGGAAATATTAGACCTGCAAAGGAACACAATGATTCTTTGTAACTGATTCCAATGAAAAAGAAATTTAATACCAAAACAGAATTCAAAATGATACTATAAATGCTCAATGAGATACAAGAGAACACAGATAAATGATATGAAGAAATCAAAACACAAGTTAGGATCTGAATGAGATATTCACCAAAGAGATAAATATCATTAAAAAAAAAAACTAAAATCCTAGAAGAAGTCAATGAATAAAATAAAAATTACAATTGAGAGCTTCAACAATAGACTCGGATCTAGGCAGGAGAATTCCAGAATGTAAAGACACATATTTTGAAATAAGCCTATCAGACAAAAACAAAAAAAAAGAAAAAGAAAAAGAAAAAGGTAACATAAAAAGATAGAGAAAGCCTATATGAGAGATGGGACACAAAAAGTTACCAAATATACAAATTTTAGGCATTCCAGGTGAAGAGAAGGGCAAATGCTTAGAAAACCTATTTAGCAGAAACAATAGCTGGAAACTTCCTAGGTCTAGAAAGAGATTTAAATATGTAAATACAGGAAGCTCAGAGAAACCCAAATACATACAACTCAAAGTTTTCTCCAAGGCACATTATAGTCAAACTTTCATAAGTCAATACAAAGAATTCTAAAAACAGCAGCAGGAGAAAAACTTTTTCTGGTCACATATAAAAGAACCTACATCAAACTAACAGTAGATTTTTCAGCAGAAACCTTACAGGCCAAGAGAGAATTGGATGACAAATTCAAAGTGCTGAAAGAAAAAAAGTATCTGTCAACCAAAAATACTATAAAAGTAAAGTTAGCCTTCAAAAAAGAAAGAAAAAAATAAAGTCTTTCCACAGCTAACAAATGTTGAGGTAATTCATCACCAAGAGACCAGCCCTACAAGAAATACTTTAGGGAGTCCTTCACTTGGAAGTAAAAGGATTATATCTACCATTATGAAAACACATTACAGTATAAAACTCACTGGTACAGCAAACACAAAGAAGTGAGAAGACTCAAATGTTACCACTACAGAAAACCACAGAATAACAATGATAAACAATAAGAGAAAGAAACAAAGGATAGACAAAACAATCAGAAAACAATTAACAAAATGACAGGAATAAGTCCTTACACATCAATATAACCTTGAATATAAAAGGATTAAACTTTCCACTTAAAAGATACAGACTGGCTTAATAAATAAAAACAAAGATTTGACCCAACTATATGCTACCTAAAAGAAACTCACTTCACTTGTAAAAACACATATAGATGAAAGTGAAAGGATGAAAAAAAAAAAATTCCATGCAAATAGAAACCAAAAGTAAGCAGGAATAGCTACACATATCCAGTAACACAGATGTTAAGTCAAAAGGAATAAAAAGAGACAATGAAGGTCATTATATACTGAAAAAGAGATCCATTCATAAAGATGATATTAAAAATCCTAAATATATATGCAGATAACATTGAAGAAAACATACGTAAAGCATGTATTATTAAATAAAAAAGGAAGAGATAGACTCTAATACCACAATAGTGGGGGACTTGAACACCCCACTCTCAGCACTGGACAGATCATGTAGATCGAAAATGAACAAAGAAGCACTAGTTTACAACAGTGCTTTATACCAAATGGACCTAACACACATCTACAGAATATTTCATCCAACAGCTACAGTATATACATTCTTCTCCTCAGCACATGAAACTTTCTCAAGGATAGACTTTATGTTAGGCCACAAAACAACTCTCAATAAATGTTTAGAAATCTAAATTATACCAAGTATCTTTTCTGTCCATAATGAAAAAAGGCTAGAAATAACAAGAGGAAATTTAAAAATCATACAAATATATAGAAATTAAACATGCTCCTGAATGACAATTGCATCAATGAAGAAATTAAAAAGAAAGTTATAAAATTTCTTGAAACAAATGAAAATGGGAACATGACATACCAAAATCAATGTTAAGAGAGCAAAAGCAATGTTAAGAAAGTTTATAGTGATAAATGCCTACATCAGAAAAGCACAAAGATTTCAAATAAACAAAATAATGATGTACCTAAATGAACTAGAAAAGAACAAACTAAGCCCCAAATTAGTAGACAGAAAGAAATAATAAAGATTAAAGCATAAAGAAAATAGAGGCTAAAAAATTATAAATGATCAACACAACAAAGAGTTGATTTTGGGAAAGAAACAAAATTGAAAAACCAATAACTAGACTAACTAGAAGGAAAAAAGACTTAAATAAATGAAAACAGAGATATTAAAACATACCACATAAATACAGAAGATCATTAGAGACTATTATGAATAACTAAATGCTAACAAACTAGAAAATCTACAGGGAATATTTCAATTCCTGCACATACAAAACCTACAAAGTTTTAATCAAGAAAACTGGAACAGATCAATAATAAGTAACAAGATTAAATCACTAATAAAAAGTTTCCCAACAAACAAAAGTTCAGTATGGGACTGAGTGTGATGGTTCACACCTTTAATCTCAGCACTTTGGGCAGCCGAGGTGGGTGGATTGAGGCCGGGAGTTCAAGACCAAACTGGCCAACGTGGCAAAACCCCACCTCTACTAAAAACACAAAAATTAGCCTGGTGCAGTGGCATCTACCTGTAGTCCCAGCTACTCAGAAGGCTGAAGTGGGAGAATTGCTTGAACCCCAGTGATGGCTGCAGTGAGCCAAGATTTTGCCACTGCACTCCAGCCTGGGTGACAAAGTGAGACTCTGTCTCAAAGAAAAAAAAAAAAGAAAAAGAAAAAGAAAAAGCCCAGGATTGGATGGCTTCACTGCCAAATTCTATCTAACTAATAAAGAAGAAATAACTAATTTTCTTCAAACTATTCAAAAAAATTAAAGAGGAGGGAATTCTCCTTAACTAATTCTATATGGCCAACATTACCCTAGATACTGAAACCATACAAAAACATAACAAAAAAGAAAATTACAGGCCAATATCCCTGCTGAACACAGATGCAAAAAATCCGCAACAAAATACTAGCAAACTAAATCCAACAAAACATCAAAAAGATAATACACCATGATCAAGTGGGATCTAACCCAGGACACAAGATTGTTCAAGACACACAAAATCAATAAACATGACACATCAATAAAATGAAAGACAAAAATCACATAATCATTTTAATAGATGCAGAAAAAGCATCTGATAAAATTCAACATCACTTAATGATAAAAACACTCACCAAACAGCATTAAAAAAAACCTCTATATAATAAGGCCATATAAGACAAACCCACAGCTAATAGAATGCTGAATTGGGAAAGTTGAAAGTCTTTCCTATAAGAACTGGAACAGGACAAGAATTCCCACTCCAATTCACCACTCCTATTCAACAAAGTACTAGAAGTCCTGAGCAATAAGGCAAGAAAAAAACTAAAATGCATCCAAATTGGAAAAGAAGTCAAATTTTTTTCTTTGCAGATAACATAATCTTATATTTAGGAAAATCTAAAGACATCATTAAAACAAATTCTTCCATCTAATAGATAAATTCAGTAAAGCTACAGAATATAAAATCAACATACAAAAATGAGGGGAATTTCTCTATACCAATAATGAACTAGCTGAAAAAGAAATCAAGAAGGCTTTCCATTTACAATAGCTACAAAATAAATAAAATGCTTAGGAATAAATTCAACCAAGGAGGTGAAAAACTTCCACAAGGAAAACTACAAAACACTGATGAAAGAAACGGAATAGGACACAAACAAATGGAAAGGCATCCCAAACTCATGGATCAGAAGAACTAATATTGTTAAAATGACTATACTGCTCAAAGTGATCTACAGATTCAGTGCAATCCCTATCAAAATATCAGTCATTTTTCACTGAAATTAAACAATTCTAGAATGTGTATGGAAACAAAAAAAAAAAAAAAGTCCAACTAGCCAAAGCATCTGGAGCAAAAAGAACAAAGCTGAAGGTATCACACTACCTGACATCCAAATATATTACAAAGCTATAGTAGCCAAAACAGCATGGTACTGGCATGAAAACAAACAGAAATAGAACAGAATATAGAACCCAGAAGTAAAGTCATGTATTCATAGCCAACTGTTTTTCAAAAAAGGTGCTAAGAAATTACATTATGGAACAGACACCTTCTTTAATAAATTGGACTAGGCAAACTAGATACTCATATGCAGAAGAATAAAACCAGACCCTTATTTCACACCATATATGAAAGTCAATTCAAGATGGCATATATGAAAGTCAATTCAAGATGGATTAAACACTTAAATGTAAGATCCAAAAGTATAAAACTACTGGAATAAAACATAGGGGAAACACTCTAATACATTAGTCTAGGCAAAGATTTCATGGTTAAGACCTCAAAAACACAGACAACAAAATCAAAAATAGACAAATGAGACATTAAACTAAAAATCTTCTGCACAGCAAAGAAATCAACAGAGTGAGGAAGCAACCTACAGAATTAAAGTAAATATTTACAAATTATTCATCTGACAAAGTATTCATATTCAGGGTATAAAAGAAATTCAATAAACTCAACAGCAAAAAAAAATCCCATTAAAAAGTGGACAAAGGACATGAGCAGATGTTTCTCAAAGTAAGACACACAAATGGCCAACAGGTTTATAAAAAATTCTCAACAGCACTAGTCATCAGCAAACACAAAATAAAACCACAATGAGATAATATCTTATTAATAAAATAAAAATAGCATCTTTATTATTGAAAAGACAAAAAATAATGGATTTTTGTCAAAAATGCAGAGAAAAAAGAACTCAAACACTATGGGAATGTAAACTAGTAGAGACACTATGAAAAACAATATGAAGATTTTTAAAAAACTAAAAATAGAACCACCATATGATACAGCAATCCTATTATTTATCCAAAGAAAGGGAAATCAGCATATCAAAAGAGTACTTGTACTCTCATATTTATTGCAGTACTATTTCAATAGCAAAGATATGAAATCAATTTAAGTGTCAATCAACAGATGAATAAAGTAAATGTGGTATATACACACACAATGGAATATTACTCAGCCAAAAAAAGTAAAATCTTGTCATAAGCAGCAACATGGATGGAACTGGACATCATTATGTTACGTGAAAAAAGCCATACACATAAAGACAAATATCATATTCTCACTCACAGATGAGAGCTAAAAAGGTTGACCTCATGGAGGTAGAAAGTATGATAGTTACCAGAGGCTGGGAAGAATTTAGGGGATAGAGGGTAAAGAGAGGTTAATTAATGGGTATAAACATACAGTTAGAAGGAATAAGTTCTAACATTCAATAGCATATTAAAGTGACTACAGTTAACAACAATGTATTGTATATTTCAAAACAATGAGAAGTGAGGATTTGAAATGTTCCTAACACATAGAAATGATAAATGCTTTGTGTGATATATATCGTAACTATCCTGTCTTGACCATTACATATTCTATGCATGTAGCAAAATATCGTATGTATCCCTAAAATGTGTACAAATATTATGTATCAGTAAAATAAAAATAAAAATAAATTAACTCTAAAAAAGTCCACAGACATAGTTTAAGAGTTAAAATTATAAGTCTCCTCCAGAAAACATAGGAGCAAATATATGTGACCTTGGATTAGGCAATACCAGATTAGGAATGATACCAGGAAGTCAGACAAGCACAAGTAACGAATTAAAGTTATATAAAATTAACTATGAAAATAAAACTTTTATGCTATAAATTATAGCATCAAGAGGATGAAAAATCAATCTACAAAATGGGAGGAGACATTTAAAAATTATATATCTAATAAGAGTATCCAGAATACATGAAGACTCTTACAACTCAATAAGATAAATAACCCAATTTAAAAATGGGAAAGGGAGTCGAATAGACATTTCTTCAAAGATATTATACAAATGTCTAATAAGCATATGAAAAGATGTTCAGCATCATTAGTTATTTGAGTAATGCAAATCAAAACCACAATAAGAAACCACTTCACATGAACTAGGATGGCTAATTAAAAAACAAAAAGAAAGGACAATAACAAGTGTTGATGAGAATGTGGAGAAACTGGAACCATTCTTTATTTCTGGTGGTAACGTAAAATGGTGCAACAATTTAGCCAACAGTTTGGCAGTTCCTTAAATGTTAACATAGTGCTACTATATGTTCCAGCAAGTCTACTCCTAGGCACATATCCTATAGAAATGAAAAAATATGACCACACAACAACTTAAACACAAATGCTCATAGCAACATTATTCATAATAGCCAAAATGTGAAACAACTCAAATATTCATCAACTGAAGAGTAGATTTTAAAATCTGACATAAGGCTTATTTTTAGGATGAACATATTTTAAACTTAGAGTGTGGTAATGGTTGCATAATTGTAAATATACTAAAACCCATTGAATTGTACACTGTAAGTGGGTGAATTTAATGGCAGGTAAATTTTATCTCCATAAGGATGCTTTTTTTAAAAACAAGGCCATATATTAACAAATGATTAGTGATGGATATTGTAATTACCCCAATTTGATTATTATACTATTTATATATCTATTGAAACATCACATTGTATCCCATAAGTATGTACAATTCTTATCAATTATAAATTTAAAAAAAATTTTAAGGAGGCCATGCATGAAAGCAGTTTTAAATTTTCATAAATTACATAAAGCAAAGGTTTATTTTTAATCTTCTTTGCCCTAGAATGCTCTGATGAATTCTCCTGAGAGGATAATCAGAGCACTCTCTGCTTGGAGATATTGTTCCACTAATTACATATTCAATTATTATTATATCTTAGGCTGCTAATATACCTTAGCAATGTCCCAAAATCGATGAAGTTGGGCATAATTGTTTCTGGGTTTGGGGGAATTCTACCGGTGATGTTGTGAAATATATATTTGGTATTCATACTCATTTCCTGGCACAGAACTCTTAAAAATCTTGGAATCCATGGCAAGATGAGTGTTTTTTACATGCTACTGAGAAGACTGGTGGCTAAAGATAGCCTCAGGATGTGGGCTGGTCACCAGGAAGACCAAGGAATGATTAGAGGGTTGGGACTTTCAGCCTGACCCCACAACCTCTTGGGAGAGTAGAGGGGCTGAAGGCTGAGCCCATCACCAATGTCCAGTGATGTAATCAATCATGTCTACATAATAAAGCCTCCATAAAACCCCAAAAGGACAGGATTCAGAGAGCTTCTAGGTTGGTGAACACATCAGCATGCTGGGAGGTGGCACACTCCAACTCCAGGGGCAGAGAAGCTCCTGCTTTCACGACCCTCCCAGATTCAGACCTCACTTTATGTATTTTCATCTGGCTGTTTATCTGCATATAAACTAGTAACGTCAGCACTGTAAAGTGTTCCCCTGAGTTTTTTTGTGATTCTAGCAAATTAATTGAACCTGAAGAGCGGGCCATGGGAACCTAAAATATATAGCCAGTTGGTCAGAAGTATAGGTGACAGCCTACTACTTGTGACTGACATCTAAAGTAGAGGGCAGTCTTGTGGAACTGGGCCCTCAACCTATGGAACTTGACACTATCTCCAGGTAAATATTGCCAGAATTGAAATGAATTAGAGGACACCCAGCTGGTGTCCACTGGAGAATGGCTGGCGTGTAGGGTTTTCTCCCACACATCTGGTATCAAAATTGTTGTGTTAGGTGGTGTGTGAGTAGGAAACCCACTCTGGTTTTTCATAACTTCAAGTCTGCTCTTTCAGGCTCCATAAAGCTTCAATTGAATAAACAAAAATCCCTACCTTGCTTCCCCACTGACTCCCATGCATCTCTAATACTATGATATGCAAAGTTGAGGTTTTTAATGAAACTGTATTATTTTTTCACAAAAAGAAATTGGCTATAATTGTACTAAACAAAGACCTACCAGCCTGGACTCCAGGAAATCGTACCTCTGGTGGAAGCAATCTGTTCTTGAAAAGCAACTATATAAACATGTAGTTTTACGTACTTTCTCATAGATACAGTATTAGCATTGCAAAAATTACTCTTCTAGCTCTTTGGTGGTGTTCTATAGTGGGAAGAACATGGGTTTTGAAGTCATGCCTGGTTTCAAATCCTTGCTTTGACACTTATTAGTTATATGACCTTGGGAAAGTTACATAACTTCTCAAAGCCTCTGTCCATCATGTCTACTGTTTAATACAGGAGATACGGGAAGTCAACTGTGAAGACATAGGTAAGGCAGGGGACACAGAGGTGTCAAAAACTATTCAATGTTCTACAAACCCTCCCTTTCCATTTCAAAAGGACAGTAAATTTCTGAGTAGAGATAATGTAGCAACCTTTTCTTCCCTGTCCCCTCCCATCCAACACACATATCCCAGAAGTACTTAGAACTCAGTAAATATTGTTGACTTAATTTTCATTCACTACAGATCAAAGAGTACATATCAAAGAAATATTGCAGTAGTATCACCTTCAACTGTGAGTGTCCCTAGATTTACATTCCAGTCCCAGGTCTTACTTCCAAGCAGGTTTCTTCTCTGAACTCACAGACTGAGCTTTGAGTAGAATTACTGCTTAAGTGTTTGCCCCTTCCTTGAATTCTAACACGAGTAGGGTAACCCTGTGCATGTCTAAACCTCCAATTTATCTTGCCCCTGCAGCAAAAGAAATTGAGCATGAGACTAACTCAAAATCCCTTTACTGAATTTCTCTATGGCTCATCTTAATTATAGTTGCACAAAGCTGATTTGCCAGGCACAGAAGAGCAAATAATAATACACGATTTCTACCTGTTTAGATTTTGGTTAAAGTAGAATCATGGATGGAATGCTTTCTTCTTAACTATTTCTTCCTGGTTGCAAATATTAGAGTCTAAAACTATATTTTGCATTCCTAGTTCATATTAGCATTCTGACCCAATCACATAAAATCTGAAGTTCCGAGTTAGGTAGCTCTGAGCTATTGATGATCCCATGATCCCTTTTAATGTTCAGAGTGCTGAGACACCATAATGATTTGTTTACAGTTGTAGAAAGACATAGTTAAAATCAGGATTCTTGGCAAATACCTGTTATTTTAACATGAGAATAAGCCCCATGGCCTGGCAGAGAACCATACAGTGTTCAGAACTCAGTCAACTAACAGGACTTATAAAACCTAAGTGTTCCTTAATAGACCATATTTGCCAAACACACCTCAACTTGATAATTCATTTATGAATTAAGCTTAATTAGCATAGCAATAAAGAAATGCTTGAAAAGCATTTTGAATAAATTTGACTTTTGAATGGTATTACTACTATCTCTCTAGGCACATCAAATCTTGTATTCAAGAAAGAAAAGTAATGGTAAACAGGCATATGAAAAGGTGCTCGGTATCACGGATCATCAGAGAAATGCAAATCAAAACTACAATGAGATATCATCTCACCCCAGGAGAAATGGCTTTTATCCAAAAGACAGGCAATAACAAATGCTGGCGAGGATGTGGAGAAAAGGGAACATTTGTACACCATTGGTGGGAATGTAAATTAATACAACCACTATGGAGAACAGTTTGAAGTTTCCAAAGGAAAAAAAAAAAAAAAACCTTGAACTACCATATGATCTAGCAATCTTGCTGCTGGGTATATATCCAAAAGAAAGGAAATTAGTATATTAAAGAGATATCTGTACTCCTATGTTTGTTGCAGCACTCTTTACAATAGCTAAAATTAGAAGCAACCTAAGTGTTCATCAACAGATAAACAGATAAAGAAAATGTGATACATATATAAAAAATAGAGTACTATTCATCCATCAGAAAGAATGAAATCTAGTCATTTGTAATAACATGGAACTGGAGATTATTATGTTAAGTGAAATAAGCCAGGCACAGAAAGATAAACATCGCATGTTCTCATTTGTTTGTGGGATCTAAAAATCAAAGCAATTGAAGTCATGACAAAGAGTAGAAGGATGGTTACCAGAGGCTGGGAAGGGTAAGGGGATAGAGGGGAGGTAGGGATGGTTAACAAACACACACACAAAAAAAGATTAGAAAGAATAAGATCCACTATTTAGCATAACAGTGTGAATAAAGTCAATAACTTAAAGTTTCAAATAACTTAAAGAGTAATTGGAATATTAGTAACACAAAAGATAAATGCTTGAGGGGATGGAAAAAAGCACACACTATAAAGACACTGGATCCCCCCAAAAAAGAAAAAGTATTAGCATTAAATGATTTTGTACATGTACTTTCTTCTTCTTGTTTTCATGACTAGTATATTTTAAAGATAACATTTCCACTTACTTTTAAAAAGGTTATTGTCTTATTGACTTGTTTCTCCTTTGGAGTTAGATTGTTCACTATGTGTGGTAATCTTTCCATGAAGAATTTGGTCATGTACTCAGACTCTTATTTGCCAAGGATGAAAATACTTTTTCAATTACAAAAGGTGATTTCAACAAAACAAACTTTGCGTATGATATCAGTAGGTATCGCTGTTACAAATCATCCAAAAACATAGCTTAAAAGTATCATATTTTATAGTGTTCATATGTTTATAGGTGGAATGGGTTTTTTATGGTTTCTGGTATATTCATAAAAGTGTACATAACATATTCCGCTGTGACTTAAGTAGGCAGTTCTCCTTATCTGGCTTGATCTTCTCACAGTTTTGGGGTCCACTGGGTGCCAGCTTATTCAGAATGGCCTCAACTCCTCTCTGCACGGTCTCGGTGGACTCTCTCCCTGGCAATATTGTGAAAACATGCCCAGGCTAATCTGATGGAAAATGAAAGCAGACACATACAAGGCCTCTTGAAGCCTAGGTTCAGAATTAACCTTTTGTCACTTTTGTTTTAGCCAATGAATGTGGCAAGCCACAAGCCAGCCTGTTTCAAGGGGTGGGAAAATTGCAGCTCCTCTCATCAATAAGTAGAGTCTGTAAGTAATATTGCAAAGGGTATGGATACAAGGAAGAAGAACCTACTTCAAGCATTGGCTTCACACTGGGTACCTGTCCTTGAAAGTACCAAGATAATAATAAGACACTATACTGTGGCATCCTTGAGGTCGTAGATTGTGAAGAAATTAGGAACCCAACTATAATGATGTGGGTCAATGTAAGAGAAAAGGGAACCATGGAAGACTTCAAGATCTGGTCCTAATGCCTCTTCTCCTATGAGAATTAGCATTTTAACGGACTGTGGGGAGCAAAGGCACAAGGCAAGAACTATGTGATGTACTTAGAAAATTCCACAAGCACCAAGTGTGTGTAGGATGGGAATGTGAGGGGGCATATCGTTTCACTGGAAGACCTTCATTTATCCCATACCTGCTTTTCTAGCCTTTTCTCTCATTGAAAAGGATAGGTTTTAGATCTCTATTCACCATCCCCCACCCCCCCAAAAAAAACCCAGAGAAACTGAGTTAATGGAACTAATTAGGAAAAATGTTAGGATATACTAGAGAGAGAAATATAAGCAACAAGTTTATTTAAATTACCAAATCTCCTTCAACTCTTATGAAAACCATCTGTAAAATCAAACCCTTTAATAAAAACTTAAAGTTGGTCCATTCCAATAAGTAAGCACTCCTGTAGGAGACACCTTTGGTTGTCCACGCTGTAATAAAAGACAAAACCTACAAAAAAGAATGTGGGTGAAGAAGTTTAAAATGCCAGATATGCATTTTCTCACTCCCCTGTTCACTAAAACATGGGCATGTGACCCACTCCAGTCCAGATTTCCCTGAGAATTTACAGGAGGCTTCCGGGAAAGTTTTCCTTCCTAGTGCAAAATCAAAGAATCTATTGTGGAAAAAAAAAATGTTTAATTTGGCCAAATGTTATCTACCTGCACTATCTGGAATTGTTAAAGCTATCTTATAGCCACAAAGTGAGAATTAAGCCTAAATGAGATTAAGCCTCAATGCTAACAATTGTCATGGGAAAATATTAAATTTTCTCAGGGGCTAAGCCAAAGATCAATAAATGAAAGGTTGAGTGAATGGTTTAAGTAAGTAGTTCACAGATTTAATGTACTTTGTGTGTGAAAGTTCATCACTGAAAAGCCCAAGTCCTGAAATCTTTGCATGAGTAAATTCCTAGCTTAGAATCTTGTCTGCCTCCATAGTCCATGAAGCATGAACAAACATTTATAAACAAAATTACACAAAAGCATATAGGTTTTATCAGTGTGCTGTCAGTTACATACTGCCAATCAACTTATAATTCAGCACCGATTTTATAGATATGCATTATAGTATCTTTGCTTTTTAATCTGCTGAAAGTATATTGTATCATAAAGAAAATGAGGACAGGAAGTCAGACCTGAGATTAATTCCTTATTCTCCCATGTTGAACTATCCATTTATTTAATACATATGTATAGAGCCCTCATGTGTCAAGCACACTGTTGGGTACTAAAAATACAGTGGTAAACAACAATGATATGGTCCACATCCTCCTGAAACTTGCCGTCCAGTGAGGAAACTTACAGTCCAGTCAGGCAAGAGAAAAAACTAAAAGGCATCAAAATTGGAAAAGAGAAATGAGCAATTAAAAATTATTTTAATGTTTATCAAGAAAAACTAATACACTGGCAAACAAATTATGGGGTTAGAAAGTCATGCCTGAGATTATCAAATACTATTATGAAAAACAATACACTAATAAACTGGAAAACCTAGAGTAAATGGATACATTCCTGAGTTTGAGTCAGGAAAAAATAGAAAACCTAAACAGTCCAATAATGAGTAATAAGATTGAATCAGTAATAAAACTTTCTCAAGAAAGAAAAGTCCAGAAACACACGGCTTCACTGCCGAATTCCACCAAACTCACAAAGAAGAACTAATATCAACTATCCTCAAATTATTTCCAAAAAAATCAGAGGGAATTCTCTTCGACTCATCTACAAGCCCAGCATTACTCTGATACCAAAACTAGACAATGATGCAACAAAAAAAAGAAAACTACAGGCCAATACCCCTAATGAACATAGATACAAAAATCCTCAACAAAATACTAGCAAACCAAATCAAACAGCACATCAAAAAGATGATATACCATGAGCAAGTGAGATTCATCCCAGGGATGCAAGGATGGTTCAAGATATGCAAATAAACAAACATGACACATCAACAGAATAAAGGACAAAAATCATATAATTATGTCAACAGAAGCAAAAAAAGCATTGGATAAAATTTAACATCCTTTCCTGATAAAAACTCTCAGCAAACTAGGAATAGAAGGAACATACCACAACATAATAAAGATCATATAAGACAAACTCACAGCTAACATCACACTGAGTGGAGAAAAGCTGAAAGCCTTTTGTCTAAGAACTGAAACAAGACAAGGATGTCCACTTTCACTACTCTCATTCAACATAGTACTGAAAGTCCAAGCCACAGCAATTGGGTAAGAGAAAAAACTAAAAGGCATTCAAACTGGAAAAGAAAAAAAATCAAAGTGTGCCTCTTGCAGATGACATATTACATCCAGAAAAACCTAAAGACTACACCAAAAAAACCTTAGATTTGAAAAATGCTTCAGTAAATTTACAGAATATAAAAAAAAAATCTACAAATAACAGTAATATTAATATATACCAAAAATGAACTGCCTGGGAAAAAAAATTGAGAAAACAATTCCATTTATAATAGCTATAAAATATCTAGGAGTATATCTAACCAAGAAGATGGAAAAATTCTATAAGGAAAACTACAAAACACTGATGAAGGAAATGGATAAGTGGAAAGATATGCCATGCTCATGAATCAAAAGAATATTGTAAATAATGATGAGTTCATGTCCTTTGTAGGGACATGCATGAAGCTGGAAACCATCATTCTCAGCAAACTATTGCAAGGACAAAAAACCAAACACCGCATGTTGTCACTCATAGGTGGGAATTGAACAATGAGAACACATGGACACAGGAAGGGGAACATCACACACCGGGGCCTGTTGTGGGGTGGGGGACAGGGGAAGGATAGCATTAGGAGATATACCTAATGTTAAATGATGAGTTAATGGGTGCAGCACACCAACATGGCACATGTATACATATGTAACTAACCTGCACGTTGTGCACATGTACCCTAAAACTTAAAGTATAATTAAAAAAGAATATTGTCAAAATGGTCATACTGCTCAAAGTCATCTACAGATTCAATGTAATCCTTATCGAAATACCAATGTCATTTTTCATAGATATATAAAAAAAAATCCTAAAATTCATATGGAACCAAAAAAGAACTCAACTAGCCAAAGCAATTCTGAACAAAAATAACTGAGCTGGAGGCACATTACCTGACTTTGAAATATATTACAAGGCTATATTAACCAAAATACCATGGTTGGTATAAAAACAGATGCAGAATAGAGAACCCAAATCCACATATTTATAGCCAACCAATTTTCAACAAAGGTGCCAAGAACACACGTTGCAGAAAGGACACCCTCTTCAATAAATGGTGCTGGAAAAATTTGATATTCATATGCACAAAATAAAATAAGACTCCTATATCTCACCACATACAAAAATTAACTCAGAATGGATTAAAGGCTTAAATGTAAGACATGAAACTATAAGACTACTAAAAGTTAACCGAGGAAACACTCCAGGATACTGGTCTAGGAAAAGATTTCATAAAAAAAAAGATCTCAAAAACACAGGCAACAAAATAATAGATGAAACTATATCAAACTAAAAATCTTCTGCACATCAAAAAAAATCAACAGAGTGAAGAGACAACCTACATGCTGAAAGAAAATATTTACAAACTATTCATCTGACATGGGACTAATATTCAGAGTATAAAAGAAACTCAATTTAATGGCAAAAAAACAAAATCTCATTAAGAAGTGGGCAAAAACAGAATGGCAAAAATGTCAAGCAACAATAGACGCTGGGGAGGCTGTGAAGAAATAGGAATACTTTTACACTGTTGGTGGGAATTATTTCAACCATTGTGGAAGACAGTGTGGCGATTCCTCAAGGATCTAGAACCAGAAACACCATTTGACTCAGCAATCCCATTACAGGGTATATACCCAAAGGAACATAAATCATTCTACTATAAAGACACATGCACACACATGTTTATTGCAGGACTATTTACAATAGCAAAAACATGAACATACCCAAATGCCCATCAATGATAGACTGAATGAAGAAAATGTGGTACATATACACCATGGAATACTATGCAGCCATAAAAAGGAATGAGATGATGTCCTTCACAGGGACACGGATAAAGCTGGATGCCATCATCCTCAGCAAACGAACACAGGAACAGAAAACCAAACACTGCATGTTTTCACTCATAAGTGGGAGTTGAACAATGAGAACACACAGACACTGGGAGGGGAATGGCATACACCAGGACCAGTCAGGGGGCTAGGCGGCAAGGGGAGGGAGAGCATTAGGTCAAATAACTAATGCATGCAGGGCTTAAAACCTAGATGACAGGTTGATAGGTGCTGCAAACCACCATGGCACACATATATCTATGTAGCAAACCTACACATTCTGCACTTGTATCCTGGAACTTAAAGTAAAACAAAATACAAATAAAAAAATTAAATGTGGGCAAAGGAAAAGACACTTCTCAAAAGAAGACATACACATGGCCAACAGGTGTATAAAAAATGCTCACCAGCATTTTTTCACTTATTCACTAATAAGGAAAATACAAATTAAAGCCACAATGAGATACGTTGGGCCAGTCAGAATGGCTATGAATAAAAAGATTAAACAAAAAAACAGATGTTATCAAGAATGCAGAGAAAAGGGAACTTTTATACACTTTTGGTAGGAATGTAAATTATAGAGACACTATGGAAAACAGTATGGAGATTTTTCAAAATACTAAAATTAGAATTACCATGTGATCCAGCAATCCCACTACTGGGTATTTATCCAAAGGAAAAGAAAAATAGAATATCAAAGGAATACCTGCACTTCCATGTTTATTGCAGCACCATTCACAATAACCAAGATGTGGAGTCAACCTAAGTGTCCATCAATGGATGAAGGGATAAAGAAAATATGGTATATGTATAATGAAATATTATTTGGCCACAAAAAATCAAATTATGTAATTTTCAGCAGCATGGATGGAACTAGACATCATTATGTTAAGTGAAACAAACCAGGCACAGAAAGACAAATATCATATGTTCTTACTCACATATGAGAGCCTAAAAAAGTTGATCTCATGGAGATAGAGAGTAGAATGATAGATACCAGAAGCTGGAAAGTTTGTGTGTGGAGAGGGATGGGGGATAAAGATAGGCTGGTTAATGGGTACAACTGCACAGTTAGAAGGAATAAGCGCTAACGTTTGATAGGAGAGTAGGGTGAATATAGTTAACAACAAAGTATTGTATATCTCAAAACAGACAGGACTTGAAATGTTCCCACCAGATAGAAATGATAAATACTTGAGGTAAATACTTGAGGTAACGGTTACCCCAAATATCCAGACTTTATCATTACACATTCTATGCATGTAACAAAACACCACATGTACCCCAAAAATATGTGTAAATAGTACGTATCAACTAAAAATAAAAAAGGGTCATCCTGGGGAAATGGTATTTAAGTTTGAGACTGTGGACTAAGTTATTTAAGGTTGTTTGTTACATGTAAACTGGAGAAACCTTACAGTGTGGACAGGATTAAATAATGGTTCAGCATAAGGCTTTGGGGAGAGATTCATAATTATTGTTTTGCATATACGCATACTTAGTCTCTCTTCTATTTCAATTCATCTTACCTGGTCCCAATAGCTTTCTTCTATGTCTCTTATTATATTGTATGCTAGGTGTTCCATAAATGTTCATTGACTAGAACCACCTTGCCTTGTTTATAAATCTAATAAATTTAGCTTTGGCTTTCATTTCCATTTGGAACGTAGAGGCCATGTTAAAGGCACAAACAAGAAAAAACTGCCTGTGTTCCCATTGTAGTTCTCCTGTGAGCTCTGAAATTTCGTCAACCATTATGCAAGAAATGCTCAACTGTGAAAAATTAATGAGACTTTTATGCAACTCTCATCAAAATAGGGTAAGAGTAGGAAACTTTTCATTGAAATGTTATTGAGAAGCTCACATTTTTATGTATGGAATAAAGAAGGTTACTTTATTAATTGGCTCAATGAAGAATTATTTGAATTATTCTCAGAGCTATAAGATGTACCCTACATTTAGCCTGGACCAGCTTGTCTTGGCAGCTTAAGGCCTTATCTTCTTAGTGAGAGATGACTGTGGTTTATTCAGAAGGCCATGACCCTGATCTGGCAGTTCAAGAGACCAGCAAAGATCCTACCATAAGTTATAAAGGGCATTGGATGTCATGCTAAAGACTTTGGGCCTTACCCTATAGCAGCCTAAATTTTTAAATAAGACAATGAAATGATCACACGTATGTTTCATTCAGATAACTCTTTTTGCACTGAAATCCTTGTCTTAGGATCATTTTCTGGGGCAACCTTGCCTAAGGCAATATTGTTTTCACAGCCAGTTCCTAGAAGAAGTGATACCAGGAAGCACTGATGGGGGAATTAAGAGGTAAAACTGGGAAGGCATGTCAGTAAAGGATACATTATTGAGAAGATTATTATTGTAGGCAACTAAAGTTCAAATCCACAGGTGACTTCTGAGAGATCAGGTAGAAAACCCATCAGAGTATTTATGAACCAGTGGAGACAAGCCAGGTAACCCACCCCACCTTCAATGCATGGAAATGAAGGAAAAATCTTGAGTGCCTTCAAGGGAAATTCCAGGCCCCTAGCTAGCCTTTAGAATAGATGAGCAATAAATAAGCAATAAATTATTAATAACTTAAACAACAGCCTTCTAAGCAAGTCAGTCACAAGGTGTTTTGGATCCCTATGGAAACTAAAAGATGACATTGTAACATGTGGTCCTGGAGTTGTTTTTTAGAAACCTGGGTAGACCTCAGATAAGGTAGAACTGAGGACTGAACTCTTGACTGCTGTTCTGTGTTCTAAATTTCTTCCTAAGCGACCTAGGGAGTCACGCCGACAGACAAAACCTTGACATTCCTTTCTGCTGACCCCAAGATTTTAGACAAAACCTTGCTTCCTTAATCCATTGCAAATCTGAAAATCTCTGAATCTGCCTACAACCCGTAAGATCCTGCTTCAAAGTATCCTGCCTTTTTGGGCAAAACCAGTGTGACTTTGTAACCTGTCTCCCCACCTTTAAAAACCCATACACAAAAGCTATCAGGAGTTCAAGTCTTAAATATTAGCTATCTGATTCCCCTTGCTTGGTGCCCTGGCAATAAATGCCTCAGTTTCTCTCACTGCAAATGTGATTTTCAGTGTTTGGCTTTGCTGCTTTTGGCAAGTGGACCCAAGTTCAGTTCATAATACAACTTTTTTTTTTTTTTGAGACACTCTCACTCTGTCGCCAGGCTGGAATGCAGTGGCGCAATCTCGACTCACTGCAACCTCTGCCTCCCAGGTTCAAGCAATTCTCCTGCCTCAGCCTCCCAAGTAGCTGAGACTATAGCCAATTTTTGTATTTTTAGTAGAGACGGGGTTTCACCATGTTGGCCAGGATGGTCTCAATCTCTTCCCCTCATAATACAACTCTTATTTATCAATGGCTGAAGGCTGTTGCTGGGAGTGCTCACCGCCCCCACCCCTCAGCACTTTCTGTCTGCCCATGGCACAGACTTAGCAGTCTGCAGAGGCTGGAAAAAGCTCTGGGGAGAGAGTCTCAGGTGCTTGCTGTAACAAGCCCGTGGCAAGCATGGAAACAGTTTAAGTGTTAAGGGGATATAGCAGGGCACTGACAGCATCTGCTACACATCTGTAAGTAAGTAAGTTATAAGACTGCTGCTCTTGTCAGGTGAGAAATAGTGAGGACTTGAGCCATAGCAGTGGCAGTGGGAATGGAAAGAGGAGGAAATGTTTGGAAACGAATTTAAGAAAATCAACAGAACTGGCAACCAAAACAATAATAGTGATGAAGAAAAGAGTCCAAAGGAACTCCCAGGTCTCTAACTTGAGTGTTAGACTGGATACCATGATCTAGTTTAGGAAATAGAGGAGAAGCCCTCATCCTGTTCCCTGAATGTATGTTAAGTTATAGGCACATCATATTTGAGATAGCTGTCTGTATAGCAAGCTGAGTTTCCCAGGAAGTTGATTCTAGGGTGGAGATTAGCACATGGAAGGCTTATTAGAGAGTGCACTTGGAATCAGCTCACAGTGAAGGGAAGAGAAAGTAGCATAATTGAGCACAGGAGGGAGGTGGGCATCGATGCAATCTCAACGGAAGCCTCAGCCAGCCCTATGAGAAGTACCAAAAATGGAATTACCCTCAGAGTTGTACCCACTTTTGTGGGGGCACTTATACCCCTATATTGAGCATTCATTGGAAGGAGGCTACCCCAAAGAAGGGATGTGACATTGAGTGAGATAACTCTTCCGCCAAGACAATCCCTGAAGACGGCTGACAGCTGTCAATACTCTCATAGCTGAAGTCATGGGTATTGTATTCCACAACAGGAATGTGGACAATGCATGGCAGCATCTGCCACAGGCAGTGTTATCAGATGTGTCCAGTTGGTATTTGATGCATAGATCTAGTGCAAAGAAAAATAAATCAGCTGGCAACACATTTGGAGAGTTCTCAGTTTAAGAGTGTCATTAAGTAACTTGGGCAGATGGTATAGAACAAAGAGTTCTTTCTGGAACACTCCAAATATGATTACTCTGTGGTAAATAATGGTAACTTTCCTTACTTAGAAAAAAGGCAAATAACATCATTATAACACTATATAGTGCGTTATAGATTATCTGTTGACAATAAAACATAGGGAAATGTAATTTAATTGCTTCATTTCAAAGGTGGATAAATAGTAGAAATGTTATGAAGAACATAAACATACATAGTAGGAATAATGTTTTTCTCTTGGTGTGTATATGAGAATCATAACAAAAGAAATCACCCAATTTTTCTGTCAACATCCTTTTCATATTAGATAAGGTCTATAAAAGTGTGATTAAAGAAAATATGGTTTTTAATACTCATGACAAGTATAGCAATTTGGAACAAAAATGTGAAATGTTTATCTAATAAATGCTGTGTTCCACATGATGAAAAACTAAAAGTTAAAAGACAAAAATACTAACAAGTATAAATAGTATTTCCCAAGGACAACATAGCCAAGGGTATAAAAAATAGAACTGAGACCACTCTAACTAGTAAAACAGTTTCCCCTCTGTCTACTTATCATCCTCTGATCTCCCCAGGGTCATCAACGCTTCTTTCTGAAAATCTCTGCAGAGAAGTATAATATATGGGCCAAAGTGCTGATTTGGGAGTTAGACTCCCTCCTTTTCCACTTGCTAGACCTAATCAAGCTATGTGCAAGTCTCTCAACTTCTCTGTATCTCAGTTTTCTTATCTATAAAATGAGGTTAATAAAAAACACCTGCTTCTCACTGATACTGCAAAATGTTTACTGGCACATAGTAATCTTTCAAAAAGCTGTTATTATAAGTCATTGCTATTATTTGGCTGGAAAGACCTGTGCAAAGCTACATGGATGCCTCGCTTCTGCACTCAGAGCTTGTCAGAAAAAAACAGTCATTGGCAGACCTCCTAGCAGGGAAACTGAGGGCTAAAGTCCTCAAGATGCCAAAGCCACTTCTGCTGTTAATGTCTGATGCTGGTGAACAATTAATTTCATTGTGCCAAGAAGTAAATATGAATTCCACATCTTAACTTCCCTATGTGGCAATAACCGAAAGAGACAACCTAATAAAGCACCAGTTTTCCCTTTTCGCCCAACTCAGGCATCATAAATTGTGGTAACTCTGACTAGGAGCCTCCCCTGCAAGAGTCTCCATCTCAAAGGTTCAGTGGGTTTCATACAATCATCCACATTCAACACCAACTGGCTTGCAGCTGCAAAGCAGCATTGTGCATGTGAAACATCTCTTACAGCCTAAGTGTGCTAAGTCACAGGTATTTTATTCTGTGAAAGAAGAAATCACAAATGACCAAAGATCCCGATGCTTCCCTTTCAGGAGGTTCTTCCTGACATCGAGATCTACTAGTTTTTAAACTAAACTATATGTCATTAATGTCCATACCTGCATCTGGAGGAGGGAAGACAGAGACGGTGCCCAGGCATTCCTAAGCAGCACATCCCTGCCTACTACCTTTGGATTCCCTAGAAAGCCCATTGCTTACAGGGATGGTCTTTTCCAACCTACAAAACACACTTTCCACCCTCTTGGGTCGACAGACATTTACTTTCTCCCAACTTTGTTTCACACTCTCAAATCCGAGTCACAGATACCCTCCACCTACCCTATGACTGAAGAGGAGTTGTTCAATTCTCCCTTCAGTGAGTCTTCCTCAGGGGGCTTCCTCATTTCCTCTGGCAAGTACAATCCTGGAAGACCTTCCCTCGCACAGCTCTCCAAGTATTCCAGAAGTGCCTGAATCATAAAGTCAGTCCAATATAGGCACATTGTTTTCCTGATTCAAAAGAAAAGAATCAGGAAACTGTTATAGGGGGTTAGGGGGACATGAGATTATAAAATAAATGGAAGCAGGAACAGAAATGAACTTGACAAGATTTCTTCAATGGTGCTGTGAGAAACTCTGCAGAGCTTTTCTCAGAAAAACCATTACTGATGAAAATTATTAAGAAAATTAAAATTTCTAAAAATTTCCAGAATACAGCAAGTATATGAAAGTTTACTCAAGAAAATCCATTAAATCTCTATAAAATGGTGACAGTCTGTCACATTTCGATTATGACAGGCTCCTTTACCCCTCCCTCTGCCCTCAGCTCTGTGCTATGAAAGTTCTAGTCTGGATGTACACAGCCAGGAAGAAGATCCCTCTCCCTCCCGCAGCTTCCAGCCTTCTTCTACCTAGCCTTCACTTATAGGGTAGAAGTCTACTCTGGGTGTAGCAGGAAGAGAATGCTAGCTCTGATCAGCCTTGCATCAATGGACCTTTCACACAGGAAGAGGTAAACCAGGAAGACCAGGAGCTACTGCTCTTACCACTGACCTGCTTGCAGAGGAGGGCTTATGACTCTTCGAGAAGCAGGCTGGAGTCCCTGCCCCCAGAAGTAATGACACAGAATTTCTACCATGGGGGAGAAGCAGGCAACAGCTACAGAGAGCTCAAAAGTTTTCCCTAAGGGAATTGGTTTTAATTTGAACAAAACAGGGAATTTCAAGCAAAAGATAACGTCAAAAAATGGAGATCTGGGACCAGGCATGGTGGCTCACGCCTGTAATCCCAACACTTTGGGAGGCTGAGGCAGGTGGATCAACTGAGGTCACGAGTTCGAGACCAGCCTGACCAACATGATGAAACCCTGTCTCTACTAAAAATACAAAACTAGCCAGGCGTGGTGGTGCATGCCTGTAACCCCACCTACTCGGGAGGCTGAGGCAGGAGAATCGCCTGAACCTGGAAGGCAGAAGTTGCAGTGAGCCGAGATCATGCCATTGCACTCCAGCCTGGGCAATAGAAAACTCTGTCTCAAAAAAAAAAAAAAAAAAAAAAAAAAACTGGTGATGAGCAATTAATCAACTAGTGAATTGGTGGGTAGCTCTGTGATAGCAACAAGCAAAATCATAGACCAAATCATTTAGCAGAGAGAATCAGATAAAGATACAGCTAAAAAGAGCCCTCCTGAGGGGAAAACAAGCCTCAAAGACTACCTCTGCAGAATGGCCAAGAATTGGCTCAGACTGTGGAACAATTTATGTTTTAGGATATTCTTGAAAACATTAGAGCAATCAGTAATTACTAGAAGCTAACAACTGGGTGTGAAACCAATAGAGGAAAAACCAGATAAAAGCTTAACAGGGTGATCAGAGAAAGAGACACTTAGAGAGTGGCTAAAACCTATGTCATCCCTGGGGTGGGAGGTAAGGGGGTCAGAGCAACTATGCACATTCCCAAGGTTGTACCTTTTAAGAAGCAACATTGGAGGCTACACAGTTTGGAGGAAATAAACTTCATTAAGATAATCCAGAAAAAGTCACTGAAGAAATTAACAAGCAAAAAAGCAAATAACAATAAGCCCCAGAGAAGTAGGAGTAGGAAAATGAGTATCCAGAGTTGCTTTCAATCAAAATATCAAGCTTTCAACCAGAATTTATGAGAAATACAAAATACAAAGAAAGTGTGACCCACACAAGAGAAAAAGGGCAACAGAAATAGCCTTTGAAAGAGCCTATATGCCAGATTTAGCAAACAAAGACTTAGAGGCAGCTATTACATTCAAAGAACTAAAGGCTAATCCCAGCACTTTGGGAGGCCGAGAGGGGCAGATCACCTGAGGTCAGGAGTTTGAGACCAGCCTGGCCAATATAGGGAAACCCGTCTCTACTAAAAATACAAAAATTAGCTGAGCATGGTGGTACACACCTGTAATCCCAGCTAATCAAGAGGCTGAAGCAGGATAATGACTTGAACCTGGGAGGTGGAGGTTGCAGTGAGCTGAGATCACACCACTGCACTCCAGCCCGGGCGACAGAGTGAGACTATGTCTCAAAACAAAACAAAACAAAAACCAAAAAAACTAAGGAATATAATGCTCAAAGAAGTAAAGAGGTATATAATAATGTCCCATCATAAAAGATATCAAAAGAGATAGAAATTTTAAAAGAACCAAATGGACATTGTTTTAGTTGAAACGTACAATAACCTAAATAACCTCAAATATATATAAATTAAATACGTACTTGAGATGGCAGGAAAAAACATCAGTGAACTTTAAGTGATGAATTAAGATTATACAATCTGAAGAACAGGAAAAAAAAAAGGCAAAAAATGAACAAAGCCTCAGAGAAATGTGGGACACCACTAAATATACCCACATGCAAGTAGTGGGAACTCCGGGGGAGGGGAGAGACAGAAATGTGCAGAAAAGGATTTTAAGAAATAATAGCTTAAGATTTCCCAAACTTGATTAAACACATTAATCTATGCATGCCAGATGCTCAGTGAAATCCAAGTTACATAAATGCAAATATCAAATAGATGCATCAGAGTCAAAATGTTAAAATGCTAAGAGAAAATCTTGAGAATGAAAAAGAACTTTCCACATACAATGGAAACTCAAAAAATGTCAACTGACTTATCAGGAAAAAAAAGAAAAAAAAGGAGATCAGAAGCAGTGAGATGATATTTTCAAAGTGCTGAAAGAAAAGGAAATGTCAACCAAGAATTCTCACCACTCCTATTCAATATTTTCCTAAAAGTGTTGGCAAAGACAACAAGACAAGAAAAGGAAATAAAAGCTATATACATTGTGAAAGAATAAAACTATTTGTTCACAAGTGATTTTATTGTCTATGTAAATAATTCCAAAAAAAATTGACCAAACAGCCCCTAGAATAAATGAGTATGTCAAGCTTGAAGGATACAAGCTTAATACGTAAAAGTCAATTGCTTTCCTGTCTACCAAAAATGATCACTTCAAATTTGAAATTAAAAGCATAATACCATTTAAACTGGAACCAAAAATTCAATATTTAGATATAAATCTAAATATGTATGAAATCTATGTGAAGAAAACTGAAAGATTTTTTTCCTTTTTTTTTTTTTTTTTTTTTTTTTTGAGATAGAGCCTTGCTCTGTCGCCCAGGCTGGAGTGCAGTGGCACAATCTCAGCTCACTGCAAGCTCTGGCTCCTGAGTTCACACCATTCTCCTGCCTCAGCCTCTCAAGCAGCTGGGACTACATGTGCCCACCACCATGCTCGGCTAATTTTTTGTATTTTTTTTTTTTTTTTAGTAGAGATGGGGTTTCACCATGTTAGCCAGGATGGTCTCAATCTCCTGACCTTGTGATCCGCCCGCCTCAGCCTCCCAAAGTGCTGTGATTATAGGTGTGAGCCACTACATCCAGCCAAAGAAACTGATGACAGAAAACAAACATCTAAAATAAATGAAAAGATATTCCATATTCATGGATACAAAGGCTAAATATTCTTAAGATGTCAATTCCTGCCAACTTGATCTATAGATTTAATGCAAACCCAGTCAAAATCCCAGCAAGTTTCCTTGTAGATATGGACAAACATTCTAAAGTTTAAATAAAGAGGCAAAAATCCAAAAGAGCCAATATGATAATAAAGACGAACAAAATCAAATGACTAACACTATCTGACTTCAAGATTTACTATCAAGCTAAAGGAATCAAGACAGTGTGATATTAGTAAAAGAACAGACAAGTCAATGGAACACAATATAGAGCCCAAGAATAGACCCACACAAATGAGGTCAACTAATCTTTGAGAAAAAAAGAAAAGGCAATCCAAAGGAGAAAAGATGCTTTTTAACAAGTGGTGCTAGAACAATGGAATATTTACATATAAAATAAGTGAATCTAGATACAAACCTCGTACACCTTTCACAAAAATTAACTCAAAATGGATGGTAGACCTAAATGCAAAACACAAAACGTAAAATTCCTAGAAGATAAAACAAGAGAAAATCTAGATGACCTTCTCCTTAGCAATGAGTTTATAGATACAATACAAAAACCCAATCCATGAAATAAACTATTAAAATTATGAATTTCTGCCATTTTCTGTAAGACACTGTTAAGAGAATGAGAAGACAAGACCATACTGGGGAGAATTTTACAAAACATGTATCTTAAACTGAACTTGGATCCAAAATATACAAAGGACTTTTAAAACTCAATAAGAAATCAACCCTATTAAAAAGTAGACAAAAAATCTGAATACACACCTCACCAAAAAAGATATAAAGACAGCATAAAGCATGTTTTTAAATGTTCAACATTATATTTAATTAGGGAATTGCAAATTAAAACAATGAGATATCACTACACAACTATTAGAATGACCAAAATCCAAAGTACTGACAACACCAAATGCTGGCAACAATGTAGAGCAGCCGGAAACTTATTCAATACTGACAGGCCTGCAAAATAGCACAGCCAATTTGAAAAATGGTTTGTCATTTCTTATAAAATTAAACATACTCTTTCTTATCTTTCAGCAAACATGTTCCTAAGTATTTACCTAAAGGAGTTGAAAACCTCCACACAAAATGCATGCAAATGTTTATAGCAACTCTGTTGATAATTTCCAAAATTTGGAAGCAATCAAGTTATCCTTCAATAGATAAACTGTGGTATGTTAATGCAATGGAATATTATTTAGTAATATAGCTCATTTAAAAATAAATGGAAAAACATGTAGGAAATTAAAATGTACATGGCTAAATGAAAGACGACAATCTGAAAAGACAACATACTGTGTGATTCCAACAATAAAATGTTCTGGAAAACGCAAAAAGGTAAAAAGATCAGTGGTTGCCAGAGCTGGAGAGAGGTCAAGGGAGTAGGGATTAATAGGGGATTTGCACAGATGATTTGTAGGGCAGTGAGACTATTTTATATGTTACCGTGATGGTGGATACATGACATCATGCATTTGGCAAAATCTGTAGAACTGAAAACCACAAAAGGTGACCCCAATGAAAACTACAGACTACTTTTTTTAATTCCAGGGTAAATGTGTGGGATGCGTAGGTTTGTTATATAGGTGAACATGTGCCATGGTGATTTCCTGCACCTATCAACCCATCACCCTAGGTAGTAAGCCCAGCACACATTGCTATTTTTCCTGATGCTCTCCCTCCCCCTGCTGCCCAGTATGACAGGCTCATGTGTGTGTCGTTCCCCTCCCTGTGTCCATGTGTTCTCATTGTTCAGCCCCCACTTATAAGTGAGAACATGTGGTGTTTGGTGTTTTGTTCCTACGTTAGTTTGCTGAGGATAATGACTTCCAGCTCCATCCATGTCCCTGTGAAGGACATGATCTCATTCCTTTTTATGGCTGCATAGTATTCCATGGTATATATGTACCACATTTCTTTATCCAGGCTATCATTAATGGGCATTTGGATTGATTCCATGTCTGTGCTATTGTGAATAGTGCTGCAATGAACATACACATGCAAATATCTATATAATAAAATGATTTATATTCCTTTGGGTATGTATCCAGTAATGGGATTGCTGGGTCAAATGGTATTTCTGGTTCTAGGTCTTTCAGGAATCACCACACAATCTTCCACAATGGTTGAACTTACTTCCCACCAACTGTGTGAAAGTGTTCCTATTTCTCCACAATCTCGTCAGCATCTGTTGTTTCTTGACATTTTAATAATCGCCATTCTGATTGGCATGAGATGGTATCTCATTATGGTTTTGATTTGCATTTTTCTAATGATCAGTGATGTTAAGCATTTTTTCATATGCTTGTTGGCCACATAAATGTCTTCTTTTGAGAAGTTTCTGTTCATGTCCTTTGCCCACTTTTTGATGGAGCTTTTTCTTGTAAATTTAAGTTCTTTATAGATTCTGGATATTAGACCTTTGTCAGATAGATTGCAAAAATTTTCTCCCATTCTGTAGATTGTCAGTTCACTTCCATGATAGTTTCTTTTGCTGTGCAGAAGCTCTTTAGTTTAATTAGACCCCATTTGTCAATTTTGGCTTTTGTTACAGTTGCTTTTGACATTTTTGTCACGAAATCTTTGCCCATGCCTATGTCCTGAATGGTATTGCCTCGATTTTCTTCTAGGGTTTTTATGGTTTTGGGTTTTAAATGTAAGTCTTTAACTCATCTTGAGTTAACTTTTGTAAAAGGTATAAGGAAGGGGTCTGGTTTCAATTTTCTGCAGATGGCTAGCTAGTTTTTCCAGCACCATTTATTAAACAGGGAATCATTTCCCCATTGCTTGTTTATGTCAGGTTTCTTGAAAATCAGATGGTGTAGATGTGTGGTCTTGTTTCTGAGATCTCTATTCAGTTCCATTGGCCTATGTGCCTATTTTTGTACCAGCACTGTATTAAGTCCATTCTCATGCTACTAAGACATACCTGAGACTGGGTAATTTATAAAGAAAAGAGGTTTAATTGACTCACAGTACAGCATGGCTGGAGAGGCCTCAGGAACTTATAATCGTGGCAGAAGCGGAAGCAAACACATCCCTCCTCACATGGCAGCAGCAAGGAGAAGCAAAAGGGGGAAAAACCCCTTATAAAACCATCAGATCTTGTGAGAACTCACTATCCCAAGAACAGTATAATGGTAATCATACCCATTATTAAATTATCTCCCGGCCGGGCGCAGTGGTTCATGCTTGTAATCCCAGCACCTTGGGAGGCCGAGGCAGGCGGATCCCGAGGTCAGGAGATCGAGACCACGGTGAAACCCCGTCTCTACTAAAAATACAAAAAATTAGCCGGGCATGGTGGCGGGCGCCTGTAGTCCCAGCTACTTGGAGAGGCTGAGGCAGGAGAATGGCGTGAACCCGGGAGGCGGAGCTTGCAGTGAGCCGAGATTGCGCCACTGCACTCCAGCCTGGGCAACAGAGCAAGACTCGGTCTCAAAAAAAACAAAAAAAAAAAAAAAAAAAACAAAACATTGTCTCCCACAAGGTTCCTCCTTCAACACATGGGGATTATGGGAACTAAAATTCAAGGTAAGATTTGGGTGGGGACACAGCCAAACCATATCAAGTACCATGCTGTTTTGTTTACTGTAGCCTTGTAGTATAGTCTGAAGTCAGAGCATAATGCCTCCAGCTTTGTTCTTTTTGCTTAGGATTGTCTTAGCTATACAGGCTTTTTTTGTTCCATATGAATTTTAAACTAGTTTTTTCTAATTCTGTGAAGAATATGACCTCAATTTGTTTATATCTGCAAAGACCCCCTTTCAAAATGATATCATATTCATAGTTATCAGGGTTAAGACTTCAACATATCTTATTGGAGGACAAATTTAACCCATGACAAAGAAAATCTATTAGAAAAAAGAAACCCACAGATAACATCATACTTAATAGTGAAAGAGTAAATGCACATCCCCTAAGATCACAAACAGGATAAGAGTATCTGTTCCTGCCACTTCTATTCAGATTTGTACTATAGTTCCTAGCTAGGGATGTAAGGCAAGAAAAAAGAATGAGAGACACCCAGACCTAAAAAGGAAGATGTAAAACTATATTTGC
Source organism: Nomascus leucogenys (assembly GCF_006542625.1). Classification (NCBI taxonomy): domain Eukaryota; kingdom Metazoa; phylum Chordata; class Mammalia; order Primates; family Hylobatidae; genus Nomascus; species Nomascus leucogenys. The sequence continues at coordinate 55,375,169 of NC_044386.1, forward strand.
AGATGACACAATTTTGTAGGTAACACAATTTTAGGAATTCAATAAAACACTACTAGAATGAGTAAACAAATTTAGAAAGATTGCAGGATACAAGGTCAAAATATAAAATCAATGGTATATCTATGCACTAGCAATAATCTAAAAATGAAGCAAATCAATTCCATTTACAATAGCGTCAAAAATAAAATATCTCCAAAAATAGCAAAATAGTTCAATACCTGTACACTGAAAACTACAAAACTTCATTGAAAGAAATTAAAAATATAAATAATTGGAAAGACATTCCATGTTCATGGATTGGAAGACTTAATATTGTTAAGATGGCAAAATTCCCCAAATTGATCATTTTCAACATACTGTTATCAAAATCCCAATTGCTCTATTTTAAACAAATTCTGTAAGTCATGAGTCTGGGCAGAGTTCATCTGAGTCGTTTACTCAGAGTCTCACAAGACTTCAAACAAGGTGTCAGCCAGACTGCATTTCTTTGTGGAACTTGTGTTCCTCTTCAAGCTCATGTGGTTGATGGCCAAATTTAGTTCTTGTGGCTATAGGACTGAAGGCCTCAGCTCCTAGACATGATCCACAGTTACTTACCACATGGCCCTCTCACAACATAGCAGCTCACTTCTCCAAGGCCAGCAGGAGAATCTCTCATTCTAATCTGCAAAGATATGTTTTATAACCACAGGTATGTGTATCCCATAACATTTGTTCTATTTATTGAGTAGAAGTCAGTCACAGGTTCTGCCCACACTCAAGTGAAGGAGATTATCCAAGGGTATAACATATTGTGAATTCCTTTAGAGGCAAGACATCCCCTGGAGTTGTCCCACTTGCTGAGCAAGTAGGTAGGAATTATCTGTCTACCAATTCCTATTTGTCATTCGTATGGATGTTCCTGGAGTTGTTATCTTGCTATCATTCCTGGCCAGGTCCACATTGAGCAAAGTGCATTTAGAGGAAGCCCTCAAGTAGTGAGTCCCATTGCTTAGAATAAGAAGCCTTCAGCATGTTTGAGAACTGTGAGGGCCTACAAGAAGTTAGCTGGATACTAATAACACCTGCTGCACTCCTATAAGAGGAAAAGCCTCAAGTGAACTTAAAGTTGGAGGTGGGGGGTGGGGGATGACAACAAATTCAAATACTTTAAACACCTATTTTCTAAAAGACACTTTGAATATCAGCTGTAAATACAAAAGGTTGAGATTATAGGATATGGACAAAATACTTGTAATAAATGTATGAAAGTTCTATTATATAACACTATGGCGCTCATAATGTTTAAAGCTTTTGATTTTTTTAAAATCCAAGAAAGTCATAAGAAAAATACTAAGCAGAAAACTTTCTAACACATTCCTAGACTCCAGATCTCATCCCAGGTTTTTGGCAGAAAACCTCCCTCAGAGGTGCTGAGCAAGGGTTATGGTGAAATGCCAGAGTGCCACAGGAAAAAGGTAGGAGTCATGGAAGTCTTCAGACTCCCCTGAAACTTGAAGAAATAGAAGTTTGGTTTTATGTCTTCCATCTGTCAATCAGTCTCATATGCAAGGTACTTGGTTTCCCCTTGGTGTTCTTCCTCTTTTATCTGAATCCTAATTTGGTCTCCAAAAGGAAAAGTGATGAATTCTAGACTATGTCCTTTGGAGTTGAGTCCTCTCACAGTCACACCTTAGCCATACCTTTCCCTGGGATTACTATCAACAGAAGCATTTATGGCCAGGGCTGGGTTAGTACTACATCCTCACTGCTCACTCCCTGGTGTACATTAATAGAACCAAGTATGATATAGCCGTCCATGAAATGGATAAATATGCATAGGTTGATGCCCTGGCTCTCTCAATTACAGACTGCGTGACCTTAAGCAAGTCCCCTAACTGCTTTGGCAGATAGGTTTTCAAATGGTAATAAAGAGATTGAATGAGTTCTTATTTCTCTTCACACTAAATGTCCTGAGCTCATCAGGTCTCTCTAGAATAGCACCTACCTAACAAATTTCTGTGATGATGAAAATGCTATCTGTTCTGTCCCATACAATAACCACTAGCCATGCTGAGCAGTTGGAAGAAGGCAAGGACTAAGGAACTGGATTTTTTAATTCCAATTGATTTAACTTTAAATTTAGCCACATGTGTCTGGTGGCTACTATACCAGACAGCACAACTCTAATAACAAAAGCATGGGTAGAGAGAATATTTTCTTACTAATATGCAATCAGTTATTTCATTTTGTTATTCATAGAGTTGTTACAAGGATTAAATGAAAATACATGTAGAGAACTTCAAACAATACCTGGTCCATAGTAAGCACAACATAAATGTTAGCCTTTGTATTAGTCCTCTTATTTTATTAGTTGGTTGTTAAATTTTAATTACTAACTAGCTTATTTTTTGCTTTGATAAGATAAACAGATTTATGAAACTCTGAGCAATTATCTCCTTTGGTTCAATATTTATCTTGATGGGAAAAGGAAAAATGGGGCTTATGAGTATGATAGAAACAGTTAACCAATTTCTGACAATTTAACTTATCCGGCAGCATAATCCCAAAAATTTAGACTTGAATTTTCTTTTTATAGAGTAGTTTCCACTTGTGATATTTTTTGTATAGTTTCAGCTCCATTTCCTCTGAGCCCTTAAAGGGTCTCAACCTCCTTTTCTGTGGCTCGATAGTTTTACAACCACTGAAAATAGCTCATTTTACCTCTTGTTAGGTGCCCTTCCGAGCAAGATAAGATGGCTAATTACATATGCCATTAACCAAACGCAATTCCAACTAATTGACAAAAAATATTCTATAGCAGCAATTTTTGAAGAACAAAGTTGTATGAAATACAAGGTCATACTTCAGAAGTGTGTCCCCAGGAACAAAGAATTCTAAACATTTACTGTCTTCCAGCGAATTCTGCTAAAATCTGTGCCTATTGTGTGATATCCCAGAACTATGGAGCTTCATCATTTAACCAAAATTGAGAGTGCCTGCTACATACAAGAAGCTCTGCTAAGCATCATGAAGGAAACAAATGTATCTAAGATGTAGTCCTTGACTCTCAAGATGCTTGTATTCTCTCTTCCACTTATAATGCTTCGGTGGGTCCCCTTAACCCCTAGGATGGTATCCTTAGCACAGGCCATAATCCATGGTGCTATAGCCCCAGCTTTCCTACCCAGCCTGGTCTCCTCCAACGGGTCCCATGCTTCAATGATGTGAGAATACTCTGTGCTCTCTTTCTTCGGTGCCCTCCTGCAGCACATGCAAGAACCAAGCCCCACATCACTCAACACTCATTAAAGTCCAGTCTCATTTTACCCTGACACACACACACCCCATTCATTCACCACTTCTTAAATCCTTACATGATTTCTTCTATGATAACTGCCCCAAAGCCTTTCTCTTTTCTTTCTGCCGACATTGCAGCTTGAGCATAACAATATGGCAATGGCTGTGATGGAAATAATGTTTTGTGAATCATTCAACCTTGAATCATAAGTTCCTTAAAGACAATGACCAAGTCTTCTCATTTTTATAACCTCAGGTCCTAGACAGAGGAGGTTCCCAAAGCTTACTTAATAACTATAAAAATGAGATTACTATATGATTGAACTAGATTGCAAAGCAAAATATCACAAGATATATTCAGATTTTCAAATAAATTTCCATGGGAATTTAAATGGGATATAGGTTCATGTAATAAGATGTATCAGAAAAATTTCATCATTTTTGCTTAAGGTGACAACTAAATCAGTCCCTGAAGTTAAAGGCAGAGATGAGAAGGTAATCATATCACACATGGCAGACAGCATCTAAGAGTTAACCACTGTTACCAATATTTATTTACTCACTCCATGACCATCTATTTGCTGAGTGCTTTCAGAAATCCAGGGAGAATGCATAATTTCTGCCCTCAAGGATCTCTAGATGTAACAGAGCAGATAAGAGTCTTTGTGTATTCTTATATAGAAGGATATACTTTAATGTTATATTTATATTTATATAATATCTATAAGCTTATATTTAATGTAACATAATACAAGCACATTCTGAGAATGCCATTCAAAAAAAAATTCAGGTTCTTCCTTCAGAGAGCTCAAAAGACGACACACACAGGCTAGGGGAAAGTGGATGACAGTTTTAGTCAAGCAGACACCTTCAAGATGGGATTATTTGTGCTTTTTGCAACCAGAATGTGATGTAAAGTGCATACAAATCCATTCAGAAGTCATTGAAGGAAGAATAGCAAATTGGAGGTTCTTCTATCCAACCTGTGGACACAGAACCCTGGGACAGTACAGGTTCCCTCAACTGCTTCCTTCTTAGTCAGCATCCCACCCATGCAATGTTGCGTTTCAACTCCTGGATTCAGATGAACTGCCATAGTGCAGAACATGAATCTGACTCCCTGAGCAGCTGTTGGTGGGCTAGTGATACAGGGGCCTTAACTCTCTCCTTAAGGACCAGAGGAAGCAAAAGACAACAGAAGGCAGGCAAATAAATCTCTCATTTCTCTCCACAGTGAAGTTATCAGAGGTGAATTTCTGAGAATGTTTCGCCAAGCTTCAGTTAGGTATTTATTTCTCAATCACCTGTGACTGGAGGATTTCTAGAGGTATATTTAGGGGTGACTGCCAAGTGACTCAACTCAGATTATCAGTAAAAAATTCAAAGAATGAGGGCAGCAAACATCTTAAAAGAACCTGCAATGGAATCCTAAGGACAAACACCTCAAAGCAATGTTCCCATCTCATATTCATGGTCATCAAGTTACTTACCCACAAATTCATAAGGAGAAAAAATAAACCGGAAATGAAGACTTACCTATTCTCTGGGCACTATCATTAACGCAGCAAAGTATAATGCCCACCCTATTAGGTCCTAATGCACTGAACAGATTAACCAATCTGAAAAGAACATTTTCATTCACCAACAGAATTCAGAGTTTAAAATGCACTTGGGTATTGTTTGTTTATTTGCCTCAGACTCTGCCTCAGGCTCATTGAACACTGCTCAACAAAAAGAGCATCTCAGTACAAGTTTAAGGCAAAATTCCAACTTCAGGAAATGTATTGACAACTCTTAAAAAACTAAGAAGAAAGAGCAGGCCTTATATTCTGCCTCCACTGTGGATAGAGCAAGTGACTCTTTTACAACACTATTGCCCCAAGAGGTATGTTAGCAACAAACATTACAGGAGTCTAGTATCACTTAGAGTTTGTTTCCAAATTGCATATGTTAAGTTGACCAACTAAAGCAGCCAGAAATTGTTCCTTCTAACAAACAGTTCGATCAACTCTATTTTGAACAAGAAGATAATCTGAAACCCCTATTCTGTGTCTTCTTGAATGGTCATCAGAATAGAAATTTTGTGCTGCTTCTACCATGCACATACTTTTACTTTTTATATTTAATTTCTTTGAAACGAAATAAGGTGTAATGAAATTAATATGTTTTGGAGTCAGAATTGGACTCATATTCCAGATCCACCTCTTAATTGTTATGTGACTGACAGCACAGGTCCTTCAGGAAGCAGAACCTAGTGGGAAGAATGAAGTGTTAACACCTTACTTGGGAAGTGCAAGACTGTACTTCCCAAGTAAGAATGAAGAGGAAGGAAGTGAACAAAGTGTGATGTGATACATTAGGAAACTGGCTACTACCCACAACAAGCTAGGAAAAGACAAAGCAAATTAAGTAACAAGTTCATTCCTTTGGAATGCAGGGCTTCTTTAGGCAGCTTACAAAAAAAAAAAAAAAAGAAATAGAAGAGTCCACTGAAGGTGGAGGGGAAGATGGAAATTTATGTTCATCTTCCATTTTTCATTTCCCATTGGTCCATATTCACCCCATGGGGAGTTAACTGGCCTACATTTCTAAGTTGTCTCATCCAACTACTCTGCAGTCACTTAGGAGGCGGGATCCCATTCCCAGTCGTGTGTTTCATCTGATACTCATTTTCTATTGCTGCTTAACAAATCACCACAGATTTTCTTCTTAAAAAAACACGAAGTTATTATCTCTGTTTCTGTGGGTCAGGAGACCAGCACGATCTAGCTGGGTCCTCTGCTCAGGGTCTCGTAAGGTGGAAATCAAGGTGTCAGCGGGCAGCATCTGCACCTTGAGGCTTGACTAAGGGACGATTCTCTTCTCAACTCCCTCGGGTTGCTGACAGAATTCATTTTGACGTGGCCATATGACTGAGGTCTCTGGTTACATGCTAACTGTTGGTGTGGGACCACTTCAGCTCCTAGAGGCCTCTCTTGTCTCTTGGCCATGTTGCCCTCCTCACAGCATGGCCATTTACCGCAGGCCAGCAGAATAAGCATTTTTCTGATGCCTCCTCGCCTTCTCTTAAAGGACTCCCCCTTGCTATAGACAATGTTATAGTCCCCCACAAAATGCATATGTTGAAACCTATCACCAATGTAATGGTATTAGGAGGCAGGACCTTTAGTAACCAAATTAGGTCATAGGAGTGGCATCTTCATGAATGGGATTAGTTCCCTTATAAAAGGTACCCCATGGAACTCCCTCACCACCTTCTTCCATGTGAGGACACAGTGAAAAGATTACCACATATGAACTAAGAAGCAGGCCCTCCTCAGACACCAAATCTGCCTACACCTTGATCCTGGTCTTCCAGTCTCCAGAACTGCAAGAAATGTATCTTATTTCTAAGACACCCAGCCTATGACATTCTGTTATAGCAGCCCAAATGAACTAAGACACTACTGATTAGTTAATAACTTCCCTTTTGATTAACTCAATGTCAGCAGATTAGTGACCTGATCATGAGCATGCGATCCTCTCATATTCATAGGCTCTGCCCGCAGTCAAGAGGAGGGCATTATACAGTGTGTATATACCACAGGCAGAATCTACAGGTCATTTTAGAATTTTGTCTGCCACAACTCAATTCCAGCATAGGAAGGGTGGCCAGGTTGTTGGGCATCAAATGACAGAGAAAGAATAAGTTTGGCAACATGGGGAATACAAAAAATGTTTGCATACTAATACATTGACCTTGATCAATTTTTTTTAGTATTTTCTTCATGCTAAAGGTTAAAAAAATAACCAAGGCTAAAAATCTTTCATCACTGGTGGGAGGAAGTATTACACTAGGGTTCATATTAGCTATCATTTATTTCTATTTCCTTTATGCCAAACACTAAGACGTGCCCTCCATGTGCATTCTCATTCAATCACTTTCTATCACAACAAACCAATGAGTTTGGTCTTCAAGCCTCATTTTACAGATGAGAATATCCATCTTGGTATTGCTGCCTACACTTCATATAACCTACTTAGCACAGGTCTCACATAAAAGCATATTTTGAATAGTGGCTATTTGTCTAAAAATTTTTTGGTGAATCATACTTTTCTATTTGTATAAAATTTAATCGATATGTGCCAATAAGAATCCCCATCCCTCACCCACCAAAAAAAAGAAATAAATAAATTAGATAAATTTTCAGAAAAACTTCTTAAAAGTAGCTTTTGGCTTTTCGTGTTACTATTTTAAGCATTAAATTGGATTTTATCAAAGGAAATAAGAGTTTAATTTCACTAATGTGTATGTGTTTTGATCCAGTAAATGTGTACTATCTTTAAGTGTAGAGATAAGGCTTTCTTGCATCTATGTTTTTTTCCCCTTGATTTTACCCAAACTCAGACTTACTTCCAGTATTATTTTCAAAAGAAATAGCATGTATCTTTCAAAAATACAAATTTAAAATAAACAGTGCATCTTTTTATTCCTTTTAACTATAGAGCTGCTGCTGCCTCACTCATCTTCCCCACTCAGAGTCAGGGTTTACCAGTTTATCTCCTCTGTGTCTGTTCCTGTCTTTCTCCTCCTTGCCTTTGCTGTTGTCATGAAAATGAAAGCAAAAAAAAAAAAAAAAAAAAGCACTAAAATACCCACAAAATACCTTACAGGAATGAGATCCAACGAACTATATTTTAGCAATATTCCTACCAGAGAATTACTACAACTCAGTGCCCCTTAGCCATTTTCAGGTGAACAAACCAGTCTCCAAACAAAACATATGAAATGAAACCTATGAGGACGTATCAGTCAGTTGGAGCTAGGTTATGCTGTCATAATAAACAAACCCTCAAAAATTCTCAGTTTCTTACAATAGCAGAGGTTTATTTCTCACCCACTTTGCCATTTCATCATGGGTCAGCTGTGGCTTTGCTCCATGAGTCTTTATATCAAAGCTCTAGACTGATGAAATAGCCCATAACTGGAATATTTCTCATTTTGTGGGAAAAGTAAAAGAACTCCAAGTAAAACACCAAGCAATGACTCTTGCTTGTTCAGAAGAGACACTCATCATTTTCACTCATTGGCCATTTCACTTTACTGCAATTCAGATAGCCAGGCCTAACATCAACTCCTTCCTTAGGGGGGGAGTAGCAAATATTTTAAACAATAGAATTTAGTATGGTAATTCATATTAATGACATAAATATAAATTGCTCTGCCACATCGAAGTAGAAGTAATATATTACTTTGTACATCACCAATGATTCAATTCCCCAAATCAATGGACTTAGAGTTTCTACCAATTTTGGTACATGGGATCCTTGAGTTGGGTCTACTTTTATTTACATTAAATCCTGAATGATAATAGAAGACCACAGCTCAATAGCACAGGGTGTAACTTCCAGAGAAAACAGCCACCTGACAACCATGGGGTAAGACCTCTCTGTCTAGCACTGTTGATCTACCTAGGGTCCTACAAGCCAAACTAGCCACTACCTATCCAGTGTGGTCCATTCAAAGTCAGACAACTCTGCTGTCAGTTTCACTCTCTATGGCAAGCTTATATATAGGGAATATTAAGATTCACAAGACAATACCCAGGTTACAGATATTCAGGTGGCCAAATACACTTGTGATCCAGCCACTTCTAAGGTGTTGTTTTTAAGCAGGTTCAAGTCTACTAGTGTACCTATAAGAACTTGATAGTGTGATCTTCCAACTTTGAGAAACCCAGTATCACAGAAAGAGAAGCAACACTCTTCACCCCTTGTAGCACTATACTTTTCTTTCTCTGGAATAGCACCTCTTAATTTTCAATGAGACTTGTAGTAGATGCTGTGGTATACCACTCAAATCCCCCTTCAGGATTAAGATGCTCATTCCCCCAGCCACAAGGGGTGTTGGCTACTAATGGTTAGCATCTGTGTCCATATACAAGCATTGCCTTTGGCTGAAGAAAGCCACAAGTGTTACTTTACCTCCCCAGAACAATCCACATTCAGTAACTGATTGATGTGCTAGTACAAAATCCTGGCCCTTTACCTCAATCAGGAAATTTCTGAAGGATCATTCTTAGGTTTTTAGTTCCCCATGAGATTAGCTGAAATTGCTATTGCAACTGAATTGCCACTCAGTTTCTCCCTAGTTCCATTCTGCATTCATTGTTCCCTCGAAGGTGTGGATCTAGAGAGCACTTCCAATAAACATACTGCATGAAAATTCCAATGTTTCAGGGTCTGTTTCCCATGGAACCTGATCTGCAACAGTTGATACTGGAAATGACTCTACAAAGCAGACTCTAAAATGGATGCTTAATCTGGATCACTCCCTGACCAGCTGGCAAAGAAGACCTCATCATAGGTGGTAAGGGGAGTATAGATTGCCCCTGGCTTACTGGTAGTGCTGCAATCATTAAAAACTTTCATGGGCCATGAACTAATTGGGAAGGGAATGCACTATCAAGTGCAATATAGGAGGCATTTTAGAAGTATAGGGGAAGTAGTTCTTATAAGGATTACAGAATAGTTGGCTGTTGCTGGGTATACTCACCACATTGAGGAAATCAATGGAAGTCTGAGGATCATTAATCACTAAATTTAAGACAAAATATGAAACCAGAGGCTCTCCTTGACAACATATAAAGAGACTCTTATCTCCTGCAGGCAGTGAGAAGAATAAATGAGGATCTGGCCTAGATCTTAATTATAGTAAAAGAGTAAAAGAACTCCAAAGGGGGTCAAATTCTCAACCTCAACAAGTCTTCTAAGATCAGGGCTTGATTGAGAAACAGTCAACCAAGACACATGGAATGAGGACATCTGGGTCAAAGCACTCAAAAATCTTGAATGCCTTGATCCATCTAAGATTTGTGGGCCTGCAAAAATAGCCTGCCCACTACTTTGTGTTAAAGGCACTCATCCCTGAGGAGTATGAGTCCTGGTCATCATTTCCTTCTTAGTCCATAGCTAATGGCTCACTCACCATCAAAACTGGGCAGTACGGTATAATGAGATTTCCCCCAGTGAATCACCATGCATTCTTTCCTGCCCCTTGTAAAATCAGCCTTACCTCCTCCTGGTGATTATGGTCAACTATGCCTGCCAGGATAATGAC